>NC_092192.1:3507657-4230157 GCF_043641665.1 Enoplosus armatus | reverse complement strand
ATGAGAGCAACTGCTGTGACTTCTGTCCTCGATCGGCAGATTGTTTATTGCACTGTTTATCAGAAGTACACAGGCTGTTTACGTGAAGCTCCCACTGGAAATGATTCTGAAGTGACACTGACCAGAGGAGGAAGACCATGTGAATATGGCTGCTTCTTCTTCTGCTGCTGCTACTCTTAATCATTATCATTATGGCTTTCAGTGGAGAGTATTAACAGCTGAGTTTCGGCTCTGTTGCAGCTCCAATATCAACAGGAAACATTTCAGATATAGTTTTGAATTCTAAGTTGTTTTGCTGACATTTTTCATGTTGTACAAGCATAAACATGCGTTTTCAGTTCATCCAAATGTGTAACAGATGCTTTGTGGCTGTACTTGTTTGAATTACTGTACTATCACATACTTTTTCTTATCTGAACAGTGTATGTAGAGTAGCATACCTCAACATCAGGCAGGTAAAATGTATGAATAATAATTTTTGCAAACACTGATAGACCTGCCCAGTAAGGGTCAGGGACTATCATTTATGAAGATGACCTATTGTTGCCCCGAAATCTTGTGAGAGGTCAGATGATGGTGGAAATGTGAGTCAGTAAGTCATCTCACTCTTTAACAAAGAGGTCTCTCTCTGTAGGGATCCTTTCCATAATGCTGTCAGACTCTTATAATAAAGATCTGAGCCTGTCATTGGCAAAAACAAGCACTTTTAGTGGACGTACTGTTAATACAAATCTGGGGAAACTTCAGTCTGGTAATTTTGTGCACATACCACTAAAAATGTCTGAACTCATCTAAAATGTTATCTATATGCAGCTCTAGCCCACAAACAATGTCAGTATCATCTTCCAAAACCCATTTTATTTGACCTTCCATCACATTCAGGCCACCGTCGCTGCCCTTTGGAAGGATCAGAGCAGCAGAGTGGAGCTGTGCAAACGCTTGTGTGAATAAAAAGTGACACAAGTGCCTGAAACCTGAGCAGAGTGGTAAGATTGACCCGTATTACCTTCCTCAGCTGCTGTTCCTTCTGCAGTCTGACCGTCTTGGCTGGATCGGCAACCTGGACTTTGTAGTTTTCACAGGCGCTGATTCTGGACTGGGTGATCTGGACTGTGCCCTCCAAATAGGCCCTCCATACACAATACATGTTCCTAAACCAAACAAACGAAAGAATCACTTTTTGGCTGTAATTTCGTTTCTTGTAACCAAACTATCACGATCAATAGAAATAAGATCAAGATCTCCATTCAGGCCTCTGTGCGATCTCATTTTTATAATTCTGCCCTGTTTTCATTAGCAGGGAGATCCACTGCATCAAAACAAACGCTTCTGATTTCTTCCTATGGTACATCAACAAATGACAAGCATACATTACTACACATGACAAAATGTGCACAGGAAGGATTCATTATTGATTAATCTGCGAATTATTTTCTCGATTAACTGATTTTGTCTAGAAAATGTCAGAAAATAGTAAAAAAAAGCCTGTTATAATTTCTCACAGCCCAAGTTGAGGTCCTCAGTTGTCTCGTTTTTGTCTGACCAACTGTCCAAAACCCAAAAGATATTCATGTATGACAAAGAAAAACATGAAATCCTCACATTTAAGAAGCTGAAAACGGCTTTAAAAAGAGAGATTTTTGCTTTAAAAACGTGTCAGCGTTGCAGAAACCAAGTGAGGCTTACAAACAAACCGATGTCTCACTGTCGATGAGGCCATAAAGGCTTCACTGAAGACTTGCCGGTTATTTATTGTTATGATGCTTTAGTGAACTATTCACCTTCTAGGAGTTGACCCTCGACCCCTTTGAAGTCCGAAAGGTCAGCGACAAGGTTTGATTTGAGTAAAACCGGAGTAAAAGTTACTTTGAGTGAATCTTTGTTGTTTTACTCGCTCGTTTTATTTATTGATTATGAGGCTGTTGTGAACTCACAGTCACAGATGTCAATGAATAGTTGTGTTACCGCTCCGTGATGAGACGTCATATTTTACAACCTCAGAAATCTGATGAAATGTATTTTGTAGAATTTCTTTCTAGGCAAACCTAAAATCTACATGTATAAATAATCCATCGCAAATCTTGAATGCAACTAGGCCTATTCATATAAAAGTTTTCATCATTTTCAAATAGTCTGAAAAAGAAAATGTGCAACACATCCATATCTGAAGCTAATGAGAGTTTGAGAGGCGGATAAATGTAAATAAGTTGTGCAAAAATGTAGTTTCTGGCCCGGGACTGACTTCATCATCAACAGTCTGAGCCTACAGACTGCGACGATCTTACCTGCTGCAGTTTGAAGGTGGAAAAATGGTTGGCATATAAATGGATTGAACATTGTGAACGCAGCCTCTGTTAATAACTGGACAAGGCGTCTTGTGTTTTGGAGGCACAGGTAACATCTGGCTACAGGTGAACTGTGTGATGGTTACAATTTATTTTTAGGAAAACATGTAGATAATATTGTTTATATTGTCTGCATGAAGACGATATGGACTGCAAATGCATTTGTGAATTGTGGGAGAAAGTCATGATCTCATTTCTGCAGGGAAAGAAATTAGATTCTCTGTTTTCAATTGTGCAGCCCTGTTTAGAGCTATGAAGCATGTAACACAATACGCTTTTGATTTGACAGAGGACATTTAAGATGACACGCCTGATCAACATCATGTACCCGCAGTGGAAAAAGACGATGAAGCCGTTACCTGTGGTCTGCTTGTTCTTCTGTCAGACTCTCTGGCCATTCCCTCTTTAGATACTGATTTGCCAACTTCTGGAGGGCCTGGGAGAGAAGAGGTGAGAGACAAAAGCAGGGATGACCTTTCACCTTTGACACCAACACACATTTCCTGTGTCTCATCTTCACATAGGACATGCTCGGAAGACCGTGCCCCCCCCTGACCTTGTCCTATAAACCACCTCTACAGCCAGAGCATGAAGACAGAAGCATAGAAAGCGTCGATAAAAATACAGACTTTTCTTCAACACACCGCACTAATTTAAAATCCACACTCATTAAAAAGTACTTTCTGGTTACAGTCAGTCACTGTGTAGAAAGATTCAACACTGCATGTACTCGTTCACCTGTTAACCAGAGTTTAGAGGTCGGCTCACTTGCTGGTTTTTATGCTGACGTAGGCTCATTTTTGGAAGAAAAATGTAATTTATTTAGACCACATTCACCTCTGGAGATATATTAGGTTCCTCCACCTCTGCCAACAGTGAGGTTAACCTTTGAAGAGCCAAAATAGCAGAGGACAGAGTAAACAGAGTAAGGAGGATATCTCTGGTGTTGAGTGTATGTTTGGTATGTCAGACAAATGTACTTCTGCTGTAACCAGAATAAACTGATTGCTATATGCTGCTAGCTAGCAAGACTCCTAAAAGCTAATTGGCTTAATTGAGCTATTTTGTTTTGTAGTTGGTATAAAATATTTATTTATTTGGGTTTAGTCACCTTCTAAACAAAGAAATCGTCACCATAACTATTTGATTTAAACCACAATGAAGAAAACAATAAACCTACTAACACGAGTAAAGACAGAAAGCCTGGGTGTCAAACTGGGAGCGTGGAAAGATGTGGACTTTCACCAGGCAGGGAGGGAGGAGGATGAAAAGATGCCATTGTGTTGCATTATGGGAGTTGTAGGAGGTCGCATCTTCGGAGCTTGACCTGTGCTAGTGACTAAAAGTCAGGGTATCTCAGCTGTTACTACAGTTTTAAAATGGTGTTTACAAAAAAACATGGGCTCAGAATAAACTACAACACTGCTGAAATAACCCTAATATTTAGTTTATATACCAACTTGTGTCAAACAGTGTGTCAAGAAAAGGCAAAAGGAAACTGACTTACATCCACAGAATATCAATAAGAAAAATCAAAAAACGCAAAAGTTATTATGCAAGTTTTGCACGTAATACAACTATTCAATTATTCTAAAGCTGAGAATCACAGGACCTAAAATGGCTCTTTGGGTAACAAACAAAACTGAAGACAAAGACTGAAGTATTGATCCTGGTGGACAGACAAATGAAATCCATGGGGAAAAAGGATTTATATTATATTATTATTACTAATAGAAGCTGGGTGTCCACTACATGTTATCCATTTTTTGAAAAAGAGACACCACTTTTTATGCTTTTGTGGCTTTGTTTTTGCTTACTCGAGAGAGTTGTGCTTTAGGCCCCAACAAGTGCCAATCAAGGAAATGAGCCCATCTATCCGTCCTCTGTCCACTGTGAAAAGACGAGCCCTGTTATGCGGTCCTGAGGCAGGCTAGGCCACGGTTCTGAACTCGATGGTCTTGGTGATCTTGGTGCCAAAGCTTCAAAGCCGCCATTGTGGGATTCAGATTGAGAGAGAATCGCCAACTGAGCTAGCCTAGCGGACACGCCTGAATAGTGTGATGGGAACAAGGGAAGGGGAGGAGGAGGAGGAGGGATGCGAGGACGGCAGAGGAAGAGCCACACAGAGGAGGACATTTTATCACACTGTGTGATTTGAATAGCAATCGGCTAATGGCTAAAGCAGCTTGCAGGTGTAAGAGACCCAGAAAAAGGCGCGTAAAGAGAAGAGGTTTGAAAAAAAAAAAGGAAAAGTGGGGGGTGTAACCAAAGGGAACGAAGTGTTCCAGAGACACTCTGACCCACTTTGATTCAACCATTGGCAGCGGGTGTCTAATTGATCACATAACTAACAGGCAGCACAACCCAGACACACAGAACACCTTTCAAACTGAGGCACACAACGAAGACATTTTCTTCAGTCAAGAGCTGGAATTAATCGATTAATCTGATTAATTAGTTTCTCCATTAACCCATTCACTTTTTTGTTTTGTCTATAAAATGTAAGAAAAGTCGGAAAAATGCCCATAAAAAGAAGATGTTGTCATCTTCAGACTGCTCGTTTTGTCAAATCAACAAAGCATAAAATAAACACATTTAAGAAGCTGTTGCCTGCAAATGTTTTGGTATTTTGGCTTGAAAAGTGACTCAAACAATGAACGACTAAAATATCTGGTGCTTAATTATCTATCAATCGACTAATTGTTTTAGCTCTAACAGTATACATCATCATATTGCCCGCTCCTAATGACTAACATAACAGCATTGAGTCCACATCATATTCCCCTACTAACTTTAGGCATTAGGTCTCCATTTAACAATTATTTTCATTATAGATTCATCTTTAAAATAATTTCTCGATTATTCTCCATGAAATGTCAGAAAAGCCTGTTTCAAATTTCCCAAAGCCCAAGTTGACATCTTCAAATTTCTCGTCTTGCCTTTGTCCGACCAACAGTCCAAAACCAGAGAAAACTGACTCAAGTGATTAAACGATTAGCAAAATCATTGATTAAATCGGCCTCAGGCCACATGGTCTAAGACGTTTGAGATTTGATGAAATTGGGTCTGATGAAACTATGGTGAAATACTCTGAAATACACACAAAGATCACCAGTCATCCTCTCATCCAACTTCCATCCAACTCACAACACGCTGATTGAACATGGTAAGACATTTCTGACACAGTACTCAAATCTGACTTTTAAAACAGTGGTATAACGTGGGCATGCATATCCAATAAAACACACATGCACAGGGGTGCAAACTCTAGCCTGCAGGCTGATCTTGACCCTCCACTGGACACCCACATGCCTTCGTTTGATTATTCCATTGTTTCTCTTCCTCGTTGGCTCGTAGACCAGCTGATATCTACACTGATGATTCAGCTGCCAGACACATGCTCACAATTTTAAATCGACTATGTAGCCAATCAGGAGGTAGTCCAGGAGGGTGTGTACCACAGTAAAGACTCACTTTTTTGCTCCTGTTGCTGCTCTGGTTCAACTGATGGTAATAATTACAGATAGGTTATTTTGCTGGATCACTGAAATAGCAGTCTTTACAGTACTCCTACTTCTCGTTCCTTGTTCTGAGACAATGTAAATATTTTATGTGAGGTGACACAATAACACGGACCCAGCCAAGCATTATAAATAATGTACAAACAGGTGTTGGAGATTTTCTACCGCAGGAGTCAGAAACACACCGTTTCCCCTTTTAGCTTCTCCTCACCAGAGATCAAGTGCTTTGTAATCTACGTACATTCAGAGTTTGACTGGCTGTGATCCATTTTAAGGTTTATGTTCAACCCCAACTGTGTTTATAACACAATGAGTCCATTTTAGATAAAGACCCAGGTGTTCCATAGAGGTTTATTTTCAGGAAATACAGTTTCATAACAGCAGTTTTTAAAATAAGTTTGACCTCAGTTACCATGGAAACTTCCCCACCAGACTAACCTGATAAGTTTTCAGGCTTAGCTCAGCTCAAACTTCACCAGCGTTACAATCAAACTGCCAGAATGAAACAACTCACACTACACGATTTAATCTGCCTTTCTGCATCTCCAGTGACTCTGCGACTTTTAAGCTCAAACTGTACGGATCAAGTGAATGGCCACAACGTGAAGGAGAACTACTACTACTTTCTGTTTAGTGACCAATTGGAGGCCAACATCTGTCTTAAACTGTACAATGTCTGAGAGAAATTCATTTACTTAAAATATAAGAGGGGAACACGGATAATGTGAAGGTATTTTTACCATACAGGAGGTGATATGTTGCTTGTACAAACCAAGAAATATCCTCCAACTTTAGTCTCTTAGAAATGCTAATTATCTTATTTTCTCGCTCTTGAATAAATTACCTGTCTGCGGTCCTATTTGATAATTCAAAGTTGCTTAATGGTACATGGCATGTCCAAAATGTATCCTTTGCTTTGTATATTATTATATTCTCCACATTATACATATATTATGTCAGTTTTCTTCACTGTGGATTGATGTGATCAGTGCTTGATGTCTCAGGTCTACCTCAAAGTCATGAAATAAACCAGACCTGACTCAATCTGATCACATTAGCTCCACGCTGGCTTTATGAAACAGATCCTGGTTCAGTTTGTTTGCCTCCCTCATTTAAGACAGGCTTTTTACAATAAGATCTGCTTCTCTGAGCCAGCTTGAGCCAACATGAAACACCCCTCAGGACCAGATGCACATATAGATGAAACAGACATGTAAGGTTGCTAGTTGGATAGCTACAGACAGGCCCCCTCTCTTCACAGTGGTGGTGGACATTCCTCACGGGGCTGCAAAACCTCAATACAGCCAAGGAGGCAAGAAGGGACTTTCAGACAGTCGATTGACGTCTCCAGGAAGCTGCGGGCAAAAACAACACAGCGAGGAGGAAACGAGCCAGTGGATCACTCGTGGATGTTGTTTCTCTCTCAGTTGTGGTGTTTTTTTCTGTGGCTGGTTACCATTCATGAGCTATCTGGCCACATGAGAACAAAGAGCTTTCTTAGGGCCACATCCTCAACCCCACTGTCAAATGCCGTCTTTGGAGGACAGTATCGTAAGAACTGACTGTATTTTTAGCAACACAAATGACAAGGCAGCGCGGTGATGATGTCAACAAGCATCAGTAGCGCCCGCGAGAAAGACGACAAAGAGTTTAGATTTACTTACCTGGGCGTAGTCCCTCTCTACAGCTGCCCTCTTTTGGCTAAAAGTCCTGAAGAGAAGAAAAAGAAATTGTGTAATGAATGATGTAATCTTAAAATTGCAACTAAGGATGACACAAAAACAAAAGAAATATTGAAACAGCCATTACAGTAAAAAAACAACATAATATACAGTATTGGTCAAATGTTTCCAGTATTTCACATACTGTTCATAATCATAGTGTTAAAGTTAAGGTTAGTTTCTTCATAAAACAAATTTCTTTGATAATTTCAGTCCAGCCGTCTTTGGTTGAGGTGGTTTTTCTTGCTAGCAGCCAAACGTATTTTAAAGAGATATCAATATTCATCCCGTGCCACAAATTAATCTGGGTTTATGTGACAAAAGAGCACCTTCTACTCCAAATATTGTCATTATGTCTTTAGCGATCTCATGCCAATACGATCTGGACTGTCAGGGAATACTTGGGGTTTTGCATTCTATTGTATAATTGTCTTTTATTTTCTATACATGTTGACCAAATTTGGTTTACTATCCTCAACTTGTTTAATTTCTTTATCAAAGTTGTCCCTGACCTGGAGATACCTGAAGAAATCTTTGTTTTCAAGGTTATGTGTGTTCAGAGGTGTTTAAACGACTCACCAACATTATCAGAAGTGACACTAAACCGTCCTTCTACTTCTCTGTACCCAATCCCTGACATGCTCATCAAGATCAGGGGGTTTAAACTCTGCACCGTACACCACCCTTTCTGATCACCTAAAAGCCTTCTCCATTGGTTTGTCTATCTATATAATAATGCCTCTGTAGGTGACGACCCATTGTAAACTCTGCTGGTAAATCAAAGCAAATTAATTCCAAATCTTCCCACTTAGCCAAACAATCTGAGAAAGCAATGTTTTGGAGGGACCAGAAGTTTCTCTCTTGTCAGAGAGGGTTTGGTCCGGACTACAAACTGAAGTGCAGAGCCACAAAGACAGAAAGAATCTGTTGAAAATGTTTTAAAAGGCAGCAATACGTCTCTATTTCATTTCTGGCCAAGATAATTGTACTAGTATATTTTCATTTGTAATCACAAATTAAAGATGACTTTTTCACCCCATAAGATATTACTATTACGTAAATGCAGTATTTGTAGTATCCAGTACATTGCAGATTTGTGGGTGCTTTTAAACACTCCTCATGCATCATGTAACAGAGAGCCAACATGGTACAGTGGTGTGTTTTCTGCCCCCTAAACACAGCTTCCTTTGCCAAACACAACATGGTTGCGGTGCCTGATGTTTGTTAGAGTCTAACACTGTCAGGTGGTCTGCGCCACCCCACATCCAGCTCCAACAGAAAGTATGTCCAGTTGTGCAACTGAGGCACTTTATAAATACCATTTCTCTTAAAAAGCCTCTGATACTCCGAAGCATAAACACTCAAATTGCTTAACAGAAGCCTATTAAAAATGTGCTTCAAGTGTAGTTCAGTTCTTTTGGTACAACAAGGGAAACTCCAGTGAAGTTGTACAGACTGACGGTAACTCATTGATTGGACAGTTTTGGTGATGTCATCCTGCGTCATCATCGCATCATCAGGACCCATGTGGGGAAATCAAATTCCCCTGACTGTCAGCAGGTCATGCAGGACGTGAATGTTTCTAAAGTGAATATTTCTATTTTCTGGTGTCACAAAGAGCTGACAAAGATGTAACTGAGTATTATTAGTATTATTAAACTGCAAAACAAGTACTTTATTTTTCAAATTAAAATCACTCTATAAAAAAATCCATCCATTTCCCCATCTTCTCCTCTGTTGCCTTCTTCTTCCTGTGGTGCTTAACACGGATATTCATACTGATAACAGTCATTCAGTTCAGTGAGGACTTCTGTCAGTCGTTAGATACATTGAAGGTTTTATTTTGTGGAACAATTTAGTATTCTGTAGTAGTTCTGTAGTATGTAGTCAGATTTACTGATGCTACTGTAGCTAAGGCACAGCCACTTGCTTTTATTGGCTCTTCTATGATGGTGGTGTTTTAAAATGTTCGACTGGTTTCATAAATACATATACAAATCATAAAATGTGCTGAGAAATCCAAGGTATGTCAGTAAATATGTTTTTATACTGGTGTTTGACTGTTTCAGGGTTGATTTACAATAAACAAAGATAACGACAACTCATGTTAAATTTATACAAAAGTCTAAGAAAAGAAGAGAGGTCAGCACCCTGGGAAAAACTTGACTGCAGCAAAATCATCATTAAGTCATTAAACATGTCGAGACTTGACTGCCATATGCTCCACCCCGGCTCTAAACAATCTGGCTCACTTCCTGGGAGCTTCCCTCTCTTCCTCTAGCCTGCTCCCTTCCTCTTCACTGCATTTCCAAGGCTCCCTCTCTTCCACTGCCCCCCACACTCACTTCCTGTCATTTTCCCCAAACAGAGCGTTTGCTGACAAGCAGATGCAATTTCCAGTTTGCTGAATCATTTCTTGTCCGTGATCAGGGAGTGACCCTTGCGAATTCTATACCAGTCAAATTTCACATTGTTTCTGGCAGACTAACAGTACTGAGCCTCCCACAGTGAACGATTCAGGCCAGTCAGAACATCTGGCAGCTCTCTATGACCTTAACTTCCAGCTGTTTGAAGATTCAGAGCTCTGCCACCAACCACAAACAGGAAGTGGGGAGCCAGTAGGCTGTCAACTCAACCCAACACTAAGGCTGAAAACACAACCACAACCTTTGGCTTTTCAACCTTTAAAATGCCTTCGCATCTGGACACAGAGCTAAAGCTGTCCGTGTGTCCAGTGTTTACTCGGCCTGATCCTAGAATTTAAACACTATTACACGTACATTTTTGGGTTTAAGTTGCAGATAGCTGCTCTTCAAGTGAACAACCCTGTTAAACAACCCCCAAACGATCCCAGCACACTGGAACCAGACCAAGAAGAAATATTTACTAATATTTGCAAGAAATCAGAGTACCACAGACAGATAGTGAGGAGTTAATCGATTCTGTAGCTGTGTAAGACAACAAACTGCATCATATTGTAGGTGGATAACATTATCTGTCTTGCATTTAATTAGACGTAAGGATAAACAGATCTAACCCTTTAATTAACCGTCACAGGATGTTTCAACATACAGGCCAAAATTAACATACCGGCTTGAGACAATATTTCTGGAAATTCCACTTAAATAAGTGGGGGTCATATTATATTTGAGGTCTAGACATTTACATGTTCACAAAAGCAGATGTTCTCTTTGAATGGAGAGAATAGCAGTGTAACACCAGCTCCGACACAAAGTGTTGCATTATGGGTTGTTAGCAGCCTTAGTGTTGTTTGGCTAGCGAGTTTCTTCATGTCTTTTAGCGTGTTTCGTTAGCGCATGTTTACGTCTAGGCTGGATTATTGCAATTCCCTATTATCAGGCTGTCCCAATACGTCCCTGAAGACTCTCCAGTTGATCCAGAATGCTGTGGCACGTGTCCTGACTGGAACCAGGAAAAAAGATCATATTTCTCCAGTATTAGCTTCTCTGCACTGGCTCCCTGTAAAATCCAGAATAGAGTTTAAAATCCTTGTCCTCACCTACAAAGCTCTTACTGGTCAGGCACCATCATATCTTAAAGAGCTCATAGTACCCTATTACCCCACTAGAGCACTGCGCTCCCAGAATGCAGGGTTGCAGAACAGGGGCCAGAGCCTTCAGCTATCAAGCTCCTCTCCCGTGGAATTGGCTCCCAGTTTGGGTCCGGGAGGCAGACACACTCTCTACTTTTAAGAGTAGGCTTAAAACTTTGCTTTTTGATAACGCTTATAGTTAGGGCTGGCTCAGGACTGCCTGGGCCAGCCCCTAGTTATGCTGCTATAGGCCTAGACTGCTGGTGGACTTCCCATGATGCACTGAGCTTTCCTCCTCTCCCTCTCCATCTTTACACATTCATGTCCCTCCAATGCATGTTACTAACTTTATATCTTCCCTGGAGTTTCTTTGTGCTTTCTCGTCTCGCAGGTTCCTGTGGATCGTGGTCCTGGTATGCCCGGCTGCTGCTGCCATGGGCCCCCTTGACTCCCATCACTAAAGTTATTATTTTTAGTCATAGTTCTGTTACTATTAGAGCTGTTATTGCTATTATTAATCATATCCCAGTTATTATTACAGCTGTAACTACTATTATCAGTCATATTTCCATTCCATTGTTATTATAATTATAGTTGCTATGGCGACTGCTGGTGCTGCTATACATCTCTGTCTGTCTGAGATGACTTTTGTTGTGATTTGGCGCTATATAAATAAAATTGAATTGAATTGAAATGTAATTTTGCTAGAAAATGTTCCTGTGGAAAGTCTGGGCTGGGCGATACGGCCAAAATCATAAAATATAGACTTTTTTTAAGCTTTTGGACCAGTCAAGATTGTTTTACCTGCAAGATGCAGAAAGACTAATACATGATTGAAACATCATGTTCTTTAGGATCGTTATGCATATTCAAAAATTACAGGTGATCCCATACAGCTATGGACTGTCAGTATCAGATGCTTCAACATCCATTTTAAAGCGGCTATAATCTATATTTTTATAATAAAAATTATCAGAATTATCACCTGAAGCTCCCCTTAGCTTTACAGTGAGATTCAGCTCATTGTTTAGCTGTGTGGCCCACAACATTACTGTTTCCGTTTACTCACACCGCTCTCATACCATCAATTTCGGCCTCAGCAGGAAGCCGTTTTCCGAGAAAAGCCTCTAAATATCCTCTGCACGCGAGCTGCTCAACACTATAAATGGCAGACATACAAAGTTAGCGACTAGCTGGTGAACATAGTGGATCATTTAGCAGCTAAAGAGCCAGATATTTCCCTCAGGAGTTGGTGGAGACCAAAAACAGAGCTAAAGGGAGAGTGAATATGTAATATGCCTCAACCACAAACACAAACTGAGAACTCAGATCAGTGCCAGGAGCCTTTTTTCAGTCTGGTTCACTCAGATGCGACCGAAAGATTCACTACAATATAGCCAGAGTCCCATAGTCCTCTGGAGTCACGACAGTCCTGTAAATTGTGGCAGGTTAACATATAGTGCAACTACTCACATCAGAGTTCACAGGACTCAGAGCAGCCAACGTAGCCATAACCTACGTGACTAAAAATAACTTATTTGTGCACGTTGTAATAACTCGATTTTACACATCGTGAACAAACAAAACATTCAAATCAACCAAAACTTCTACAATTCAAAGCCCTGATTTACATCTCTCCTGCAGAAACGGACCAAGAAGTAGCAGCATTACTAAATGTCAAGATGAGGGGCTCAAAAAGACACTCTGAAAAATGTTAACTGCCAGAGAAAATGACTCTGAACACTTCAAGAGCCTGACAGGAGAGTGCGAGTATGTGACAAGCTACATAAATGTACGTTCTGCTTTAATGGGAGTACCGTCACATCACTTTTACAAGAGAAAACACTTCAAGGATGAGGACGCTTTGTTAGTATCTCTGGGAAACTGAAAGTGTTTCTACAGAAAGTCTTTTTCCAGAAACAGGTGTTGTTATATTTGAACAAATCCGGTACTCTGCAATCCACCTCGTCTACAGTTAGACCTCTGATTGTTCACCTCAGGTCTTCCAGGAGGTCACACTCGGTCTGGTGTTTGATGTGTAATCTGCTCATCTGCTCTGCATGAGTGTGTTTCAGCTCCTGGGTGACCCGGACCTGACAGGGGGGGAAACACAAGACGGCTTATTTATCAGGAAGAATCACAAGAGTTAAAACCATTTTTCTTCAGCTCATACAGAAAGACAAAGAGAGATTTTGGGAGGTGTTTGACAGAATATTTCCCATGTGTATACCAATGACTCAAGAGGCCAGTGTTGATTCAGCTGAGCTCACAATTGGTATTAGTGGAAATGAGCTGCACTCATTATCACCCAGTAGCTCTGGCCAGGTGAGAGTCAGTCTCTCTGGGTTTCTAATTGGCTGTTAGATAAATCATGAAGCGCAGTGACCAGGTCTCATCACTGGTAACAGGGAGGGTTGTCAACACTTCAATTATGAGACATTTTATAAATAAAACAATCAATTAACTCAGAACATAATCAGCAAAATCAACTGATAATCGCTTTGTTAGAATCGCTCATCAAGCTTAAAAGGCTGGTGTTATTCTTATTCAACAAATGAAAGTCTGAACCCTTGGTTCCTGAAGATGTAAATCTTTAAAAACGGGTCACAAACATGTAGTTTAATTTCCTAAAACAGCTGGTCACTGTAGTTTTTAGCAAACGTTCCTCAAACAGGAGTAAATAGTGCATTGGTTGGGGACTATTTTCAAACGTGGATTAATCCCTGTTTGGTGCTCTGGTGAATATTTGGGGCAGCAGGACGGTGTGCGTGGTATTGACTTTAAATAAATCACAGTGAGTGTGTTCATGGTAATGAAGGAACATGTCACCCAGTGCAACAGTGTGGCTTATTGATTTGTTTTTAATAGTTTTTGGAGCTACAGGAATTAGATACATCAGGCTGCTTTAGATTGTACATGTTAGGATCAAGGTTTTTTCATGGAATTTTATGACAATAAGAAAAATATAGAATACCTCCGGACTTATTCTATTGTATCTCCTGATAAACTAGAAGCACTGTTGAGATAACAGACAGTGTCACATAAGAGGCTACTTCACAATCAACAACGTACTGTCACCACTGACTGACTATACTTCCTTATTTCACAAATGATGTAATTGGTCTTCATGTCGACAGCCCGAGAGGGTTGGGTCACACCGTAAACTCTGAAGTTATTGTTTTCTTTATTCGTTATTAATCCTACCTAATTAGCATGCTACCTAGCTATTAAATCATTAGAATAGACTATAATTAATGTACTTCTTCAACACTTTCTAACTGCTGACATCACCATTTCATGTCAAATTACGCGATCTTCAATCCTTCAAGTCACAGAACAAGTTACTGTAGCTGGTGGATATCAAACTTGGACGGCTGCAGATGATTTAAAATCACTGAGTACTCAATGAGTCTTTCTACTTATTAGTCGGAGGGAAATATTTATATTATGTTTATGATAATCCATCAGATATATTAATTATTTTAGTCATATTTCAAGTAAAACTGACAAATATTCACTTGTTATGCTCCTTAAATGTGAGGATCTGCTGCTGCAATTTGATGACATCCCTGCATTCTGATGCATTACAATACAAACTACTGAACTAATCGATTAATAGACAAAAGAACCATCAGATTAATGATGATTAACAATAATCGTTAGTTGCAGCCCTACTTAAGTAACTGAGTTCACATTTCAAAACAAGCACTCTGGAGTATGTTGATGTACATTTTTCACTGTTTTCTGACATTTCATTGACCAGACAATTAATCCAAAAATGAACAGCAAACTAATAGATAATGAAAACAATTGTTAGTGGTCCTAAAATGTAGTGCAAGTGCTGAACTACAACTTTCACATGAGGCTAAAGCTCCTATCTAAATGTTTTTTTTTTTCCTGAACACAAAATTTAATTCCACAAAACTTAATGAAATATACATATTTCATTTTGGAGCTTCACACATCCTCTCATGTTAAAAGTTTGGTTAATTTAGAACTTTTTTCTGGAATATTTTACATACAGTATACAGTACATTTGACCAATGCTAAACTTTCTCTTAATTTCTCATCAAGGTGAGAGTCAGTCTCCCTGGGCTTCTAACTGGCCATGAGATTAATTATGAAGTGCAGTGACCAGGTTGCATTCCTGATTGTCAACAGGAACACTGTTTTTTATCCTTCCTTATTTCAATTATGAGCCAGATTCAACCTCAATAATTGCAAATTTAATGATGTGGATGTTATGTTATACTGGGCTCTCTCCAGCATTTAGATTTTTAAATTTTAATGCAATGGCACAAGCAAAAACACCTACTTGTTAATCAAGCCAAAATCACAACAAACATAGATTTTAATTATTACTTCACCTTTTATGGTAAGCAATCCAAATGTCTAAAGACACCCAATTATGAGCCATAAAAATCTTCAAACATTACGCATATCTTTGACATTAAACAAACCAATAAGCAAACCCCGTTTATTGGACTGCAGTTACCAGTTAAAACGTACTGGGGTAGAAATGGTCAATTTTCTGAGTTCCTGAGCCATGTTTTTGAAATATGATCCCACAGGAACATTTTTTCGCACAGAACCAGACTTTGCTAAGATTTGAGTTTTAACGTTTATTTATCTAACTAAAACGCTTAACACCCTGGTTTACTCTTAAGCTTAGTAGATCTGTTTAAACTTAAGGCATAAATACGTGACAGCAACAATTGTTTTTCTTCTTTTCCCTTGTGCGAGAAAACACATGCACCAAACTACCTACAAAAATCTGTCAATTCACAGTTCCATAGCTCCAAACACACTTAAATGGCACAGCATGACTTAACTTGAGATCTTTTTAATGAATATGGATCCACTCTCAAAATCGGTATAGACAAAAAGCTCAAACTGTATTTCATTTGGATAAAATCCTAACTTTTGTTTTACCTGCGATTGCCATAATCTTGCTCCGCTCAACTAGTTAGACCGCGGATGGCAGTGGGACCACTGGGAACCAAACTGATATTTACTTGAACTTAAGAGTCGCTTGGTAAATCACTTGAGCGCCGATGTAACTCAACACCTCAGTAGCGTTATGTCTTAAAATATGTGGAGTTGTAAGCGCTTTGTCGATATAGAAAAGGATTTATTTCTCTATATATTGTCATACGTTGAATGTGTTTGGCAGGACCGTCTCTCTGCATTCGAGAGGGAACGGGGCACGTTAACGGGGCTATTCTCCCTAAAAATTGTGGCACATGGGACTTTTTTTAAAACAAGTTTTCTTCATTCGCGTCTATTTAAAGAAACAGCAGAAGCAAACTAAACTTGTAAGACAACAAACTAGTAGACATTTGCAGAGTAAAAAGGTAAGTTTGTCGTTTAAGCCAGCCGACCAGCAACAAAGCGTACATTTTCAACCATTAAATATGCACCACTTCGTCGAGAACGTTTTCAGACAAGTAACGTTAGCTTCAACGGCTACAACGGGAAAACTCACCTTTCTCGGTGGGGGTTGCATCCTTATTTCTTGACATAAAAACTACACAAAAGACGAAAGTTTATCTGGAAAAGTTTGTGCAAATGTTTCGAACAAATGATAACTGGAGGAGGATATTTGGGTCAAGCGGCCATAGCGATTCCAGTAAGTAGTAAGTTGAGTCCCGTTGAAAACACTGTGGCCCCAGGGAACAGAAAACATAAGCGTCAAACTCACCTCAATAAAACAGGACACTTCCTGCCACATTTTCAAAATAAACCCCCCAAACTGTCTGAATATAAAATACAACTTCCGTAGGGAATCTTCAAAATAAACGTCGAAAATCTTACAGCCTACAATTTTGATGCATAACAAACAAAAGTCGCAAAAGTAACATTTAGATAATGCATGTAATGTAATTACTGCAATTTAAATTGCAATTTTACTTAATTTAATTTTAATTTTAATTTTTACTGCAATTTAAATTGTAATTGTAATTTTACTAGACAAAATCATACCACTACTACTTAATAATAATAATAATAATCAATCATAATAATATTGTAACATTTATTCATACAGGGCAATAAATCATACAATGATAAGTAGCAACCAAGGTACAGAATATTGAGAATGGTCTTAAAGTTATACAGAGAAGTATAAGTGTTTTTATTTTAAGGTATTTTAAGCATTTGCAGATTGTTCCATGATAATAAAATGTATTTTTGTGCTCCCAGTAGACCACACACACACCGGAATGGACAATTCACATATTTCTGAATGAGACAATGGTGCAATACCCACAGCTCTATGTGCAATACAGTATAATCCCTTTACCTCCATTTCTTTCTTTCTGTGAATTTGTAAATTTGTAAATTACAGTTGTTTTTTAGTTTTAGTAGCTTTTTATAAAAGTCTTTATTGCTTTTATCTTGTTTTTCTACTTATGTCTCTATTGCACTATCCTGTATGCTGCTGGAACAATGCAAATTTCCCCGCTGAGGGATTAATAAAGGATTATTTTATTTTATCTTATCTTATTTTATCTTATTTTACTACAGTGAAAGTCTGTCTCACTCCCTACAGAACAGCAATGGTGGAATGAGCTCCTATCATACTGTGCCTCGTAAAAAAGGGGAAATTAGAAATATGCCCACAACAAATGTAAATTAGTACAGAAAGTGAAAATAGGAGGTGGAAAGTTTAAACTGTGCCAGGTGGAGCTGAGTATATGGCATTGTCTCTATATATAGAGACAATGTAGTGTAAGTATTTAATTGTATTGTTTGTTAAATTGAATGAAATAATAAATAAGAAAAATAAACTACAAAAGATATATTCATTTGTGTTTGTGGTATGCTCATTTAACATACTGGAATGTGAAACTTTAAATATTCTGAGTGACAATCTTCTCACCATAAACCATCTTTGACAGTGAGCCCTCTAGTGGCCATGTCCTCTCGACAAACCTGGGTCAACTGTGATAAAGCGACACATGCCCCTGTTTTAGCACATATCTGTGAATGTAGCATGATGTGTTTTTATTTATATTTATGTGATTCCCTTGTGTATGTCGTAAGTCACATTTAAACCTGGTCTCCTCCTGTCTGACTTGAGCCCCACCTCCTCATCTCACTCAACTGCTTCAAACCAAATCACAAAGGAGCCAGTTTTCCCCTGTTGCCCTTTTAAACAATATGTAAAACCTGCTTTAAGTTCCGGCTTATAAGTGTACCACATTTCATTGTATGTGTTCCTCTAATTATGCCCAACTTCCTCCCATCCTGTCTGTTATTGTGTTGGCATCCTGGACTGATTCACTCTCAAAGACAGATCAGAGATTAACAAGAGTCCAGTACAGTTAAACTACCAGTCCTACAGTAGTAATAAACTAAATACAACTCTTACTGATGCATTACCACCTTACTGTCCATTTATCCATTACTTTTAATGTCAGCTAACTATTTCAGCTGTTTATTCATTACTTTTAGCTAACTGTTTCAAATGTTTATCCATGACTTTTAACGTTAGCTAACTATTTCTATCGTTATTCTGTCAGCTCACATGCTAACTAGTTTCTACCATAGACTGTAGTCTATGGTTTTTACACATTCTCAATATTAGCACCTGGTGTTCAGATGTTACCATTGATTCAATAAGTGGACTTAAGAAAAAAATCTAATCTCTATTTTTTCAAATGAATTGAGCCACTCCCTAATCTTTCCACATACTGGCAATTGCAGAGGTACCCCCTTGTGGTTCAAACATCCCTCGTTGGGAATCACTGCTCTTCACATATTCGAGCAGTCTTGCAATATTATGTTTGTATTTCATTGTAATCATCATATTCCATCAGACAGACTGTCTGTAATGCTCATCTCCAGCCTTCAAGAGGAATTAACACATCATTTGTAGATAGGAGTTAAGAAGTATGCAATGATAGTTTCCCCTAATGCAACACATGCCTTTCACATACTTTATGAGTGTAACATCAAAGATCTAACAAAAACACATTCTAGATGCCAACTTGTACAACTTGTTTGACAGCAAAGTGTGTATTTGTGTGTGCGTGTGTATGGATAACATTAAAATGCAACAGAAATCATGAGAAAGAAGGAAGTGTTGTTTAAATACTAGCAGAGGACATATGATTAACTGAACAAATGGTAAACACAACTGGGATTGCAGTGATAAACAAAGATTGTATGTGGTTAGTATGTTTTTGTATGTGACTGACTATATTTATCACAGGATAAAAGCATTTGTTACAGGGTTTATTTCGATGTTATTACCCAACCAACACATGTGAATACCTGACAAACTGAAGTGCAGGTAAAGCAAAATGTAAGAATGTGCTCATACATGCTTGACTTTTCTAATAATCTTTTTTTCTCTCTGGCTTTTATATTTGCACCCCAGCTGATATGTCCCTCCTCTGATTGGCCCTTTGCACTCACATGGTAAGCCACTGCCTATTTTATGACCCATGTCAAGTTTGCAGGAATATAATAAAATTCCCTGAACAGTTTTCAAAATAAAATATTTTTTCACAGAGCCCATATTTAGCAGCTTTAGTAGTTCTCATAACAGGGTCATACATTTAATAGCCTTAACAGTTTGTTGTTCAAATAAACTCATATGATAAACACTGCTTCCATAAAACTGTCATGAGTAATTATACATTGATTTAAGACTAAGAATGACAATGTTTTTGGAATAACACTGATTTAATGTACTTAATACCCCAATAACTTCTAATCGTGTCATACAGACAATGAATTGCTCAGAACAGTAAAATGACAACATGAAAAAGAAAAACTATACTCAGCAGTTAATTTGACTCATCTCCTGTTCAGGTTCAACTTACTCCTGTCACCTGTATTTCCTAGCCAGATATTGGCATATAGAAATAGCCACATACATTATATAAGGTTGGATGGTTTGGTATTCTGATAAATGTATAAAAAACACAACATATCAGACTTTGTCACGGATAAAAAGCTAAAATGCTGTATTTATTTCCATTGTTGTCCCTGGTATTTACACAGTCCACCAACCGTCATCAAGATGGAGACAGATATCTTTATGTCTGACATAAAAATATACTAGAGAATAAAAACTAAGCTGAACTGTAAAGCTGAATAATATTAATAAACAATTTTTTTTTTTTCAGAAAGGTAATTTGTAGACAACTTTGCCAAATTACTGGTTCAAGTAAGCGTGAGAATGTGCTGCTTTTCCTGTTTTATATCATTGTAAACTTAATATCTTTCGGTTTTGGACTGTTGGTTAGACAAAACAAGACATTTGAAGGTGTCACCTTTTTTCACTATATTTTGACATTCAATGGACTAACCGATTAATCTATTAAGCAAGACAAACCAGCAGATAAATGGATGAGAAAAACAATAGTTAGTTGCAGACCTAAAAATACATATAGCAGACAGAATCCTCTTTCATTAAAAACACAATACAGTTTGTACCAGCACAGACTGATACAAACTGGAGGTTAACCTGTTCCTTGAGGCGATGACCTAAATGTGTGCTTTTATTTTGAAGGAAAACACCGTACTACCGGTCTTATTCTGCCTGATTTCACTGTTTTGACTCGGATTTTATTTGACCTCACTGTCAGATTACAGATTTGGCTGCACACATTAAGAGAAGTTTCGCATGTTTGTTCACATTGCTGTTGTTGTCGTTTTCACGGTGAAGCCTACTGTTTACTTACTAGCTAGTTAGCTTGCAGCAATGTCAACGTGGAGCAGGCTGCATGTGAAGGCGCGGACGGCTCACGGATTACTTGCCTGCAGACGGGTGACACAACGGCACACATGGCTGTATGGACATTCAACGTTATGTCAAAGCCTGAGTACAGGCAGACCTCTCCGGAATGACTTCTTCAAAGGTGGGAAACGTCGAAGGAAGTGCTGTTTACACCCTCATGCAAGAACATGTCAACAAGCTAGCTAACTTCACAATAAGAAATCCCCGAATTATTTAATGATGTGTTTATCTAGAAATGTATGCAACTTGTTTGTCACCACTGAAACTCTCTGATGAACTGTTAGATGCCTCTCTACAATTCGGCATGCATATAATCCTCCAAAAAACACTAATTTCTTCTAAATGTAAACTTTAAACAATGTGATTTGGCGGAAGATTTTAGGCTAACCAATTGACATGGGAAGTTATATTAATATATTTTATATGCCGAGTAGAGTGGTAGCTGAAGTTTCAGAAAGTATCTTGAGTTGTAAAGTGTGAGTCAACCACTGCAAAATGATGATCAAGTAGGATAAAGTTTCTGCCTTTGTGCCTCAGACCTGGAGGCTCAGCTGGCAGCAATGAGGAAGAAGGCGGCGGACGCGCTGCCAGGGAGCAGCTGGAGTCCCCTGGAGCTCAACCCGAAACTTCCCCCGGAGAGGGCCGACATTGTGATCGTAGGAGGCGGTGTAGTGGGCTGGTCCATCGCCTTTTGGCTGAAACAGAAGGACACGGGGCGAGAAGGGGTGAAAGTTATTGTGGTGGAGAAGGATCCAACGGTGAGGGCCCAGTATTGATCTGTCATCAGTCGTATTTATTCCAGACAGCATTGTGTCGAATCAAAGCCCGATGTGTCAACTCACAGGGGCCAAACAGGAATAGTGGGTTAAAAACACTTTTGACATGATCAAAGTTTAACTTAACTTCTGCACATCTATCAACAAGAGTCAGTTGTCAAGCTAAAACCTATTGTCTCATATAGTTTGGTATTATTGGTGCGAGGGGACTCCTATAGTTAGTGTGCAATGAGGTAGGATTTAATGAGTGGATGAGGCTATTAAAAACCAGAAATGACTCTCTTCTTAATCAATACTTGCAGCTGCTTGAAGATGAGAGAAATTAGGGTGAACATTCTGGACAAAACTGCAAGTACCTGGAAAAAATGGTATGAAAGTTTTGGGAAAGATGAAAACATGTCATGACTAAATAAATGTTTTAATACAACAATCATACAAAGAAGAAAATGTTCCATATATTAAGGTGGACTAAGAGATTCTCCGCTAATGTGGCAAGAGAAGAGAGGGTCGCATCAACTGAATTATTTTCTGTTTCCTTAGTGTTGCCAGTAGCACAGTGATAAGCAGCATAATATACAGTACAGCAGTCCTCTGCTTCTACATAATTCCTTATTAACTGCCTCCTCCTGCGTGTGTTTTTTCCCCCCAGTACTCCCAGGCCTCCACCGTGCTGTCTGCAGGGGGGATCCGACAGCAGTTCTCCCTGCCTGAGAACATCCACCTCTCCCTGGCCTCCGCAGACTTCATGAGAAACATCAATGTAGGTCACGTTGAAGTCGCTCATGTTGTTGCTTGTTTGTGTGGAGCCTCTCTCAGCTCACTGCACAAGGCAATGAATGACGAGCCTTTACATCATTAAATGCGACAGTTACCCACCGCGCTCAGAGTGTATGTTGTATTAATATGCGAGTTTGACCAATATCTGTACTAATATTGTTGGATTTAAACTGCAGCTGGTTGATATTTTGTGCCCATATTTGGTGTCTTTAAAGCCAGCATTTAATTAGAAATTCCCTTTGAGTTTAGCTTTAAAGATGAAGACTGATTTACACTATATTAGAGATACTACGCGACAAATTTCCACAGTGTCACAGGCCCAGAAAAGATTGATTAAGCGACTGTTATTTAAGTTCTAAGGGTGCCCATGACACAGTTCTGCAACTGTCTCATCTCTGCCAAACCTCTATCTAATATGCAGTGTTTTCTGTTTTACTTACTGACTCATTGGAGTTGGATTTCACACCTGAGATTTAGATTTTACTACAAACAAATCATTGATTTTCCCTGAACTTGGCAGCAGTTTACTGATGTGAAGACTGTAAAACATAAGTTCCCCTGCTGCCCCACAAAATGTGAGTTAAATGAATATACTTGGATAATTTGTTTATTCAATGAGTTATTGTAATGTGGTTCACTGAACTTGAGAAAACAAGATATTAAGTTCAATTTATAACTGTTTAGTCACCCTAATGAGTTTTACAGTCAGATTTGTTTTGCTGTTGCGTAAAGTTACGTCAATAAAAACAAAGTGCCATGGAAACAGGCTTAGCTATTTAATCATGACATGACGTGAAGCATGCGACTTAAACGTCCACTAAAAAGATGAAAACTAGCTTTTGTTTATCTGAGTTGTGTGTAGCTTCATATTTAACAAACAGATATGAGAGTGGTATCAATCTTCTCATCAAATGTTGAACTGATTCCTTTAATGACTCTATCGTCTTTCCTCTAGCGCCACCCTGAGGACAAACGTGTTATCCATATACTGTATATGTGTATTAAAGGAGTTCATACAGTATTTATGATGCGGAATGTCGCTCTGTTGTTTGTACGTTTTGAAACCTTTTCCATGCTGTTAGTATAGAAATGATTCTCTCTGTGTGTTAATGAGTGTTAAGTGTTAAGTGGCCGTCTGACCTCCGTGTCCTCTCAGGAACACCTCGGTCTGTTGAACGAAGACCCGGTGGACCTGCAGTTCAACCAGTCGGGATACCTCTTCCTGGCCAGTGAGGAGGTGGCCCACATCATGGAGGAGAACTACAGCACCCAGAGGTGTCGGCCCTGTTTCATTCACTACAACTGTGTGATATCAGAAAGGTAGAGATCACCCACTCCTGGAGAAATGATCTGTCAATCATGTATCTTGTTTTGTGACTTCCAGGTACGCTGGAGCCAAAGTCTCTCTTCTCTCTCCGACACAACTGAAGGAGAGATTTCCATGGATCAACACAGACGGTGTGGCGCTCGCTTCATATGGTGAGTGCAGATGCTTCACAGGTTGATGTTTAATCACTCCGTGGTTCTGACAGTACAAAGTGTGTGTACTTTACATGTACATGTGTTTATCAGTATGTTAATTGTTAATATTTGCTCTATTTTTCTTTCTAACAATCAGATTTAGTTACAGCTCTCTATTTTCATTAGTTGATTGACACACAGCCTGGTGTGATGTGTTTGGGGTTAGATAGCGTCAAATCTGAAAAACTGGCTCAAAAGCCTTCGTTAATCTGGCCCTCAGCGCTGTCTGCCTCTGATAAGACGGTGGTTTCCCCTAATCACAGCTAGTTAGTATATTGTTTTCTCATTACTATAAGATGAGATAAGACGAGCCTTTATTGATCCCCAAGCGGGGAATTTCAGTTGTTGCCGCAGCAAAAGCACAGAAATGAGCACAGATGAACAGAGGAAGTAAAAAATAAACAACAGGAGGGATTTAAAACTGAAATTAGAATAGAAGTAAAAATAGAAACTATACAAGATGAATAGTAGCTATATGTACCAGAGGGCGTATTCCTGTGTAAAATTCATCTCATTCAAATCTTATGATCAGCATTAATCTTAAATGTATGCCCCATTATATAGTTGCTCTTTTACATAAGCCTGATATATATATGTGTGTGTGTGTGTGTGTGTGTGTGTGTGTGTGTGTATGAAACCTTTTTTAACTTTTATTCACGCTCGTCCGGCCTTCCAGGTCTGGAGAACGAGGGCTGGTTCGACCCCTGGACTCTGCTGAACGCCTTCAAAAGGAAAGCCATCTCTATGGGAGTCATCCAGTGCTACGGAGAAGTTACAGGTTTGTTGTGGCCTCCTGACACAAAGACATCCCGATCCTGTCGCTGTTATCTAATACACACACAGGGCCAGCATTCCAGTCTAAATTTAAGAGCTTTTAAGTCATAAGAAATGTGATAAATAGGAGTAAAAGTAAAAGTTTCTTCTCACTTAAAATTCTACTTTTGGCAGTTTAAAAGTGAAAATGTTTTATTTTTTGGCAGAAGATTGATAGAAATGTGCAAACATTGACATATGTAGTGTGTCACTCCCCTGGACACACACAGTTTTTCCTTTCTCACTGTGTGTGAATGCAGTATGTACTTATTGATCTATTTTGAAGAGCTGACAGTCTGCTGGCTGCTGTTAATGTCTATTTCCTCTGCAGATTTTAAATATACAACAAAGGTGGTGAGGAACTCTGAGGGTGAACATCTGGATCTCAGGAGAATAAGATCTGTCAAAGTAAGTGGGACTGTGAGTGTTATGTAGCTGTGAGTCGGGACGCTTTTCTTCTCTCTGCCTTCTCAGATTAATATGTTAAAGTAGAGCAACACACCGAATTTGTTTTACAGGTTGTTTTATACAAGTACCGTCTAGTTGTCTGAGCCAAGAAATAAACAAGTGTCCCACTATATCAAAACCTGATTGACAGGTCTACTCAGTACTTGGACTAATGCTACACATTAAAGTTAGTAGTCTTTTGTCAATCAGTAATGTTAGTTAATAGAGCTCCTCCATTCGACCAATTGGTGTGTTTTCATCCACCTGAGTTTAAATAAACTTGAGTTTAAAGTGGCAAAAGAAAGTCCAAATATCACATAAATGTTTTTACACCTGGCTGCAGTGGAAAAGTAAAGATACAACAAAGTGCAGTGGAAAAAGTCTTAGTGAATAAATTATGACGTACATGAAACAAACTTGTGTAATGACATCATCTCGTTGTGTCCTCTTCTTCTGCAAGTTTAATGGCACCTGATTGGAGAATTAGCGCCACCAGCTGCTTATCTCGATATACCAACTCCCAGTATTCACAGATCAGCGGGGGATGGATGGAAATGTGCATAAATTCCCATTTTCATTTGCAGATTTTCTGAAAATTATGTTAAAATTTGCATTACCTTTTGGATGTAAACTGAGCTAATGTTTCCCATTAAACAAACATGGGATTTATAGGGTCAAATCCTTTTTATATCTTGTCCATCTTTGAAAAACGGCACGTGGTCAACCTTATTTCTGTGTTTTGGTCAAAATAAAAGAAACAAAAGAAGGATTTAAAAAAGGTCTTTATAAACCTAAAATGTGGCTTTCTGGATTTGAAAGACTCATTTCTTGAACTGCGACTGACATCTTTTTGACTTTGAAAACGCAACATCTCTTTGAACTGGTTAATGTGATTGTTGTTGTAACTCCTTTACAGCATAGCGTGGTGCATGATGGGATAATGTCTTGTGTTGAACAGGTGCAGATGCCGAACAGCCTGGAGTACCAGCCGGTGGAATGTGCCATTGTGGTGAATGCAGCGGGAGCCTTTTCTGGTAAACTGACAGAGATGCTGGGAGTTGGCAAAGACACCAGTGCTGGAATCCCACTGCCTGTTGAGCCTCGGAAAAGGTTGGTCATTGACTCGAGGGGAGTGATTTCCCTTTTAACAAAACAATTGTTGTCAGAATGTCTAGTTTTCGATGAAAGGGCCTGTCGGTGCAGTAAGTAGTATTCAGACTGTTTTATTTGGATTCCAGTAAATTGGAAAACTGACTGACTTTATATTTCTGACTCCCAGCTGTAATTTCAGGGTGTTTACTTCCAAATCCAATGAACTCTGTAAAAGGCTTTTTAAACTTACCCACTAAGAGTAAAATGAGCCTGTCACTGCTCACCCTGTGTGCATGTAAACACCCTCAAACACACACTTAAAGCCGCGTTATACAAGAAAAGAACAAGAATCAATCAGAAGTGTTTATAGCGTAGACTGTATAAAAGAAGTGGCCGTAGCCACCGTGACGTCACCCACTGGTTTGTGGACTACCATTTTGAAGCCTCGAGTTTGGCATTTTGGCCGTCACCTTGTTGTCACAAGGTAGCCGCACCCTAAAGCTTTATCGTCTATTTTACTCTAAATGGGACCATAATTTACTGAATGAACATCATGCTGTATTGAAGAAGACTTGAAACTAGCGATTGAGACCATAAACTCGTTAGGAAAATGTTTACTGAGGTAATAAATCAAGTGAGAATTAGGGTCATTTTCTCATAGACTTCTATACAATCAGACTTCTTTTTGTAACCAGTGGAGTCGCCCCCTGCTGGTTTCACTCGTCAGACCCGGAGGTTGGTGCTTGGTGGTTTATAGCTTCTCTGAATGATGGAGTGAGAACAACTTTTTTAGAATTAATTGAAATGTAAAGATATTTTTGGGACAACAATCGAGCGGTCGATCAGTAAATCCTTTTGAACACATCCCAGGCAGATATAAATATGTATACACAGGTGTCCTTTGTCTCACGCTGCCTTGATGATGCCTCGGGATGATCCAAAGTCTGTTGTAACATTTTCCACCCACACAAGAGTAAAACCCCGAGGAAGGCACTTAAACTCTGACCACTTTCACGCCTAAAACTCCTCTGAGTCAGCATGAAATGTGAAATTATGAGTGCTTTAACTAGAGGATTCACACAGGACTGTAAGAACGTACCGTCTGTAAGAAGGTGAAGATGTTATTGGCTGTTGTACATGCTGATTCCTCCCTTTTTCAGGTATGTGTATGTGGTCCACTGTCCTGATGGTCCAGGTCTAGACACCCCCTTCCTGATTGATTACTCTGGAGTTTACTTCAGGAGAGAGGGGTTAGGGGGGAACTACATCGCTGGGGCGTCACCAGAGGAGGTTTGTTGTAGTTTAAAGCTGTTTCCTGACTATTTCTATGAATAAGAATAAACAGTTTAATAGAAGATGTTCTTTTCCCCTTTTGTTTGTCTTCAGGCGGAGGAGCCAGATATCAGTAACCTGGACGTGGACCACCAGTTTTTTGAGGACAAGGTTTGGCCCAGTTTGGCCCGTCGTGTTCCTGCCTTTGAGAAACTTAAGGTTGGGATATGTTGCCATTTGATTGGCGATTTTATTTGTTTCTTTGCCCTGTAATAGTCCTACAAGTCTGCTAGTCCACTTCATTTAATCACTCACAGAATTACAGTGTTATTTTATGATATAACCTCACTCAGCTGTTGACTCGTATTTATGTGGATTTGGTTCGGCCGTATCTGTCCTCAGTTTTCTTATTTCTCAAATGAAAAGAGGACAAAGAAGAAAAGGTTTTCATGTTTTTTTAATCAGACGGATTAATGTGGATGTAGTCTGAGCCCCTGGTTCTCTTGTCCCTTCCCTCAGGTGACCAGCGCCTGGGCGGGTTTCTACGACTACAACACCTTCGACCAGAACGGCATCATCGGCATGCACCCGCAGATCAACAACATGTACTTTGCGACCGGGTTCAGCGGCCACGGCCTGCAGCACTCCCCCGCGGTGGGTCGCGCTGTGGCAGAACTGATCCTGGACGGGACCTTCAAAACATTGGACATGAGCGGCCTCGGCTTCAGGCGCATTCTGGCCCAGGAGCCGATGCTGGAGAGGAACATCGTGTAGAGGAGCTGGGACCTGGACTCGTCCACGCACTGCCAAAGAGTTACACCTGTGGTCTTATCTTCATAGCTGTGAACAAGTTTTATTCTGGAAACATGGTATCATCGCTGCAATGAAGTCCAACGGGGCGAAGACACTATGACAATATGTGGTGGAAGAAGTACTCAGATGTTTTACTAAAGTAAAAGTAGCAACACTACAGTGTGGAAATACTACAAGTAAAAGTCCTGCATTCAAAATCTTACATGTGAAAGTACAAAAATGTAAGTACTAAAAGTAAAATAACTCTTTACGCAGAATGACCCATTTCAGAATAATACATATTATATTATTAGACTGTAATTATTGACCGATTAATTTGTAAGCATCAGTAATGTCGTCGCAGGTGCTTGAGTAAATGTATTTAATCACTTTCCAACACTGCTGACAGTCAACGTTTCTTTTAACCGTGACCCCGATCGCTCCCTGACTTTAACTGCGTGTTTATTATTGTAACCATGACGACAAAGGTCCCCTAACTTTAACTAAGTAGTTATTTTAACCCAAACAATGACCTCTTCCTAAATGTAGCCAAACCTTAACCGGAGTGGGGTCAGAAAATGGTTATTGGTGCCATTTTGGACTTTTTTTTAACTTGTTTTAAAAGTACAAAAAACAGGTTAGACAAACTTATTTGGAAGAGAAAACTAAAGCAAACAATAAATGTATTACTCAAACTGTTGTAAATGTCCATCACACTTTACAGACTTCGACCAACTGTCTTCTCCGTAGTTACGCTGAGTTATCACTCACATGTTGGTGATGCAGACTTCCAGTTTTACCTCCAGATAAAGTGGCTCAGATAATCTGGCTGAACTGGTGGCTCATTTCTTGCCCCCTTCTGACCTCTTTTTTTTTTTTTTAGTGATGCTACCATGTTCCCAGATTACTTCAGTGAGTATAATGTTATCATACCGGATCGAAGTGATGGTCAAAACTGCAAAAACAAGACCCAAGTTGTAATAAACCGTAATGACGTAAGGAGCTTGAAGAACATCTCTCTCAGGTCTTGAAGATGAGGAAGACGCTTTTATGAAGAAATCATTAGGAGGAAGCTTTGAGAAGAAACTGCGTCCGTGTCCCGATGGGACAGAAGGTGACACATGGATGTGTTGAAGCACCGCTGATACAGTACAAACTGTAATAATGCCAAAATCCAGACTTCTTGAAGGCGGGCGACTGGTGACGTTATGCAACACAGTAATTATAATATAAATCAAACTGAAACATGAGCAGCAACTTTGTCTCCAGATGAGTGTTTGTATGTAATGTACATAATGTGTGTGTGTGTGTGTGAGAGAAACTGCAGTCCAACATATTACTTATGCAATATAATGTTGTAAAATCACATTGGATCCTTTTACATTTTATTTTGTTCTTGTTACATTCTGGTACTTTTTTATAGTTAATTATGTTTTCATTATTGTATCTTTTACTCTTGAATCAATATAGACTGATCGTCACCGTTTCATATTGATCAATGCAATAAAAGTTGCATTAATAATCAACATTTTCTTTTTTTTTTAGAAAGGTGGACTTGAGTTGTGTCGGTTATTAATGATCAGAGATCAGATTCAGTTTGTTGTAATTTCTCAGTACTAATGCAACAAAAACACTGCAGCGTACATCTGAACCTTTAACAGTTTAAACAAATTTAAAAATCACAATTTATTGCACTTTCTTGGATCATATGAACTAATCAGACAGATATCTGATTGATTATCATTTTCAAGTTCTAATTTAAACAACCTGATTTTTTTTTTCTTATTTTCTTATTTCTTAAAATTGAATTTGAGCAAGTTGAGTTTTCTTTGATTTTCTATCTGACTTTTGTAAATTTGTGAAAATCTGCGAGCGTTTTAACCATAAAACACAGAAACCAGAAATGGACTTAAATTCTCCTTTTATCACTTTATATTTACACCACCAAAATAAAACAGGATTATTTGATTGTAACGTGCGGCTGTTCCCTCAATATGATTTAAAGTCAGAAAACGAAAATATAAATCGAGTATTTGATTTTCCTCCGTGTGGCGGGTCCTTCCTGTGATGTTACCCCATGTCAAAATAAGAGTTTGTCATAGTTTACTTGTTTATTCTAGACACATACAGCAACAAAGATGGTTTTCAAAGTAAAATAAATTCAGTGGTATTTAAATTTCAACATTAAGTATTCAGTAGTGATTATATTTCAGGTATTTTGGGCCTTTAAGGTGTTTTATAGGATTTGTGCACCAGATGGAGCCGTTTCTGCGGGTGATTCTTATATCAAGTCACCATCATGGAGCATCGCCCCACTTAACACGTTTAACTGTAAAAGCAAAATGTAATTTGGAAGTCAAAGCTAGAAGACGGTGACGACAAGAAGAGAGAACAGATCGGAGCTTGAATTCAAGAATGTATCAAGAGTGAATTTGTTTATTGTAAATCTATTTAAAACGTTTAACTTGAAATATGAAAATCTCTCTCAGCATTGAAAAGAGCTGCGGTATCTGTCGAGATCATGAGTAAGACTCGAAGCCAAGAGGACGGAAAATGTGGTTCTTGTAGAACATGAGAAATAAAAGCGCCTAATTCAAGACCCTGATACCCTCATATTAATATTAATGCCTCTTAAAGTGCAGGATTAATGAGGTGCATGCATATCAAATGATGGTGTCTGTTGGTCTTAGCTGTGAGGTTGTTTTTTTTTTACGTTTGCCCAAAATTAGCTTTGACGAGCTCCGCTAATGAAGCTGTCTTGTTTAATACTTCAACTCCTCGCATGTTTATTTGTCTCCTGTGCAGCACTCAGGATCAACATCAAGAGCTAATTAGTTCATTAAAGCAGATAGTCACGTCTTTCCATATTTAGGGCTTTCTATATGAAATGTGTAAGAGGAGAATACTGCATATTAGAAAATATTTCCACTTTGAGAAAACTTTTAACTACTTTATACACAGTTTAGTATACAGTAGTTTAGGGTTGATAAAGATACATCTGAGGGGTGGATTTGTGTTCATTTTTTTTTTCTCTAATATTTTAACTTTTAACTTATTCTCGAACATTATTTAAACAATAACTCAGACATCTGAAACTTGACAAGCGACCCCAATGAGACACTGTTTTGTTGAAACCATTAATCTTTGACAATGTGTTGTATTTAATGAACTTATGTTTTTAAATATGAAATCTTTAAAGTAACCAGTAACTACAGCTGTCAAATAAATGTAGTGGAGTAAAAAGTATAAAGTAGCATAAAGTACTACTACTACTACTACAACTAGTTATGAAAGGCTGTCACTGTTATTATACACACACACACACACACACACACACACACACACACACCTATATATGTCATGTAAAAAAGACTTTTAATGTTGGTCAAGGTTGAGCTCATTTTCATTTTCTCTATATCAGGTCTGCAACTAACAATAATTTTCATTGTCGATTGATGTGTCGATTAGTTTCTCCATTAATTGATAAAACTGTTTTATCTAAAAAAGCAACAACAGTCCAAAACTCAAAGATATTCGGTTTACAATCACGGCAGACGAAAGGAAACCAGTGAAATTAGGGCTTTTTTTTCTCAAACAATGGATCATAACAATAAATTGAGCTGCCAAATAAAAGCAGTGAAGTAAAAAGTACAATATTAACCCTCAAAATGTAGCGGAGTAGAAGTATAAAGGGGGGCAGAGAGAGAGAGGGGATAACATGCAACAAAGGGTCCAGGCCGGACTCAAAACCGAGCACACGTGGTACAAGGTGAGCTGCTGGGGCGCCCGAGTCTGCAGCATGTTTATGTGTTTATAGATGCACATGCACACATGACTAAACTGACAGAAAGTTACGACGGCAGCCTGTAAGAGTCCTGCAGGGTCTCTGCAGTTGAATCAGTACAGCAGGAACAGTCTGCATCTTCAACCGTCTCCATTTCCGTGCAGCTAATGGCATCTGCCTCCATCGCTGAGGGGCCTCTTATCAAGTCAAGACCTCTCTTATATCGTAACAGATCATGGAAATACGCTCAAACACAAATATGAAAATGGTCCTTCAACAGCCAGAATGTCAGCATGGCAAAGACACTTTGTCCCCGCGGCCCTTCATTTTGATGCAAATGTGAGGCAGCCTTGCAGGTTGGAAAGAGGGGGGGAGGGGGACTACGGGAAATGCAATTGAGGGATTTCTTTGTGGGGCCCGATGCAAATCCCAAATGTTCTCAGGGCTGAAAACAAAAACAGCATGGGTGCAGCACCGGCCACGTTGGCCCCTTCAATAGATGCACCTTCTGCCACACAAAAGCACTGAGGGCTTCTGCAGGACACCCCCCCCCCTCATGTTGGTCAGAATTTACACTGAGCAGTGATGAAGGGAGTCGCCCTGCCAGTCAAAGGGAACTGTGACGCCCACTGGGAGCTCTCTGGCTGGCTCCTCTGTCTGCATGAAGCCAGTGTACATGGTGGCATGTGGCTGGGATTAGGAAATTTCACTGTGGATTAAAATCTTTCCAATGGCCACTCGCGAAAAGAAAGGAGTCTGAGGTTCCAGCGGAGATCCAGTGAGCGCTCTGGGCCCATGGTCTCACTTAGCAGGTATGTCGAAACACAACTTTCTTTCCACAGAACAGATCAATGAGACAGACATCAGACACTTATTAGTGTGTTTTGGTGCTTGAATTAAGTTTTGAGACATCTTTCAAGTGCTGTTCATCTCTCTAACGGTGCAGATAAGTCTAATATCTTTAACACATACAGTGTTGTTTTTACTGCTCAGAGAAAAGTTGCTTCAACATTTTTTAATTGCAAAGATGTTACTATCTCTAGTTTTCCCACTGTGGTCTCTGGCAGAATATACAACAGTGGCTTTGCCAATTATGTAACAGTACAAAGAAATGCGAAGAACTAAAGGAACCCCATAACAGTACTTATTTAAACCCTTATTAAGGCTTAATAACTGGGAAAAGAACAGCAGAAGCACAAGCGGTTTTCCTAGTTCTTCCAACACCAAAATTATGTAAAAATGATAAAATATGTACGTAGTGAGGCTCATTAGCAAGTTAATAATAATAATATTACTGTTGTGTGATCAGACAGTTGACACAGAGTTTCTAACAAAGATATAAAATAGGTTCTTTATCTTAATGTGTGATAACCTTTTTTTGTTCTTTTACTAAAATATGTTTTAGTACCTTTTTTTCCCCCCAAAACAAACAAGTTTCTTGAATCTCAATCTTGAGTCTAATCTGTTATGTAAGGCTCAGAGTGGACCACGTGGTGATACTGCACCGTGCAAAATAACTCATATATTCTCATATAAATGCAAAATGCATTGTTTGTGACTATAAAGGATTTATATTTCTAATCTAATGTTATTCATCATTAGATTAGAAATATAAGAAATATGGATGTCACTGTTTATTTGCATGCTCTGACTGACATGTATGACCGTATTCTTATTTTTGAAATGGCTGCTATTGAAGGTTTGCCACTCATTAATCACTTGAACATCTATTTGCCTGAAACAAATATCAAGTAATCAAGTAAGTACTCAGAAATTGCAGTTTCACCATACTGTACTGGTTTCTTGTCTTACATCCCCTTTCGAACGGTGCGTCCTACAGCACTGACCTCTGAGGCTGGCTGGGGTTAAGACTGAGGTCAGGTAGTGGTTAGGCATGAGCACAGGTAAGTTTATTGTCAACAAATCCCATAAAAAAGACCAAAAGCAATAATATGTAAGTTCTGCAGGTCATAAATATATAGTTTGATTTACTGACTGAAACAGTGGGCACTGTAGTTTTCAGCCAAAGTTATTAAAAGAAGCAAATTGTGCATTTGTTAGGAACTATTTTCTGCCGCAGATGAATACACATTTGGTGCTCGGCTGACACTGTGTGTGTGTGTGTGTGTGTTCCTGGTAATGATGGATTCACAGTAAATACTTTTGGTTTTGATCTTTTCGTGGGATTTTTTGACAGTGATACCGTGGATTTATCCTCTAGAGGAAGTGGAAACGCCCGTTCAGCTGAGTGGTCATTAATCAAATATGTGATATTTAAATAGCCTGTCTAAGGCTGAACTAGTTTTGTTTCCTCTTGTTAAAGGGGTTGTCCTTATTAAAGAGTTTGTCTAACTTAAGTTTAAGGACAGTGGGTGTCGGGTGCTGTACAGGTTGTGAAGCCCTTTGATGTAAATGTGTGATTTTGGGGATAATTAACTTGACAGGTATGAGGTAAGTCTCCAGCACTAATCTTGTGTTTAACCCTCTCCAGCTCCAGGATGTTCCAGCTGCTCCAGAGTCACATCCAGCCAGCTGGACAGCGAAGCCGCAAAACCCGCCTGGTCACCAAAGACGGACGCTGCAACATTGAGTTCGGCAACATTGAATACGGAAACCACTTTGCGTACCTGGTGGACTTCTGGACCACCTTCGTGGAGATCCGCTGGCGCTTCGTCCTCCTCCTGTTTGTGGCTTCGTTCACGGGCAGCTGGTTCGTTTTCAGCCTGCTCTGGTACTGGATCGCAAAGAGCAACGGGGATCTGACGGGACAGAACCGCACAGACGGACATGTCCAGTGCATAGACAATGTCAACGGCCTCACAACGGCGTTCCTCTACTCCCTGGAGACCCAGACCACCATTGGGTACGGGGGCAGGGCCCTGACCGGGCATTGTGCAGGCACTGTGGCTCTAATTATAGTCCAGTCTCTAATCGGCGTCTTCATCAATTGCTTCATGTGTGGCGTCGTCTTGGCCAAGATCTCCTTACCCAAAAAAAGGGCGAAGACGGTCACCTTCAGCGACACAGCTGTCGTCTGCTTGAAGAAAGGAAGTCTGTGTCTCTTGATCAGAGTGGCAAACCTCCGAAAGACCTTGCTAATCGGGAGCCAGATCTACGGCAAGCTGCTTAGGACGACAACCACAGCAGATGGAGAGACCATCATCCTGGACCAGGTGGACATTGACTTTATGGTTGACGCAGGCAAGGACAACTTGTTTTTTGTTTGCCCTCTGACCCTCTACCACGTGATTAACAGATCGAGCCCACTCTACGAGATGTCGGCTGACTCTCTCGCCCAGCAGGACTTTGAGCTGGTGGTCTTTTTGGACGGCACGGCCGAGTCCACCAGCTCCTCCTGTCAGGTCCGAACCTCCTACATCCCCCAGGAGATTCAGTGGGGGTACAGCTTCCTGCCCATCATCTCCCGCACCAAGATGGGAAAGTACCGTGTGGATTTCTCAAACTTTTCCAAAAGCGTCAAGGTCACCACGCCGCACTGCGTCCACTGCTTCGAGACGGACACAGACCAGAGAAACCACAACGGTCACAACCAAGAAAAGCACAACAACGGGCAGAAGTTGGGGATCGACAACCTGGCGTTCCAGGTGATCGACATTCACGACTCTGTGGTCACTAAAATGTGAGCGACTCGGAAAGGAACTTCTTCTCAGATTGAAAGTGATGCGGGAAATAAAGTGTGTATCACTTCCTTTTAAGCAAAGTTTCACTGTTAGTCAGACTGAAGAGGAGTGAATCTGAATCTGTCGGCCACGCTGCTTCCTCCACTCAACGTTTGAATTAATCGCCGACTCTTTTGCCTCGAACAACAGAAACATTCAAAGCGTGGATAGAAATTCAGACATGAGCGGGAGTTAAGCTCTTGCTCAGCAGCTCATTACAATCAAAGCACCTTTGGGACTTGTGACTTTGTGGAGGTGATGTGTGGACGAGGGAGAAGGAGGAGAAAGAGGGATTGAAGTTTTGACGCATGGAAAATGAAAGGGGTAAAATACTGGATGGCACAGTGGGTACTTCTTGAGGAGATTAGGGCCTGAGCCTGTTATAATGAAAAACTGTGTGCTTCTATAAAGGCTGGGGGAAGTAGGACAGGCCTTTTGAGTTTTCTCATTATTCCTACTAAACCACTAACTTTGTTTTTGTCACGTTGACACATCTTGTTTGCCTTGATAATTAGGAAAATGTGAACGTAGCTTCTTGACGGGATGATTTTAACTGTGACCAGTCTACACTTAGTGTAGATCGTACTGTGTAACACTGAAACTTGTTCTCAGGGAAAGTTAACATCTTTAGTTGGAATAAACCTTTTTTTGTTTCCACTTTATGTCTGTCTGGTTTCTCCACATTCAATACTATGATTATATCACATTTACTCAAGTGCTGTACTTACAAATTTGAGGTACTGCTACTTTACTTAAGTAGTGTATTTCCATTTTATGCTACTTTATATTGCTACTCCACCACATTTCAGAGGGAAATATTAAACTTTCTCTTTCAGTACATATATTTGTTACTTTACAGAGTAATATATCATACTGAATAAGATAAAATAAGCTCTGATGAAGGCTCTGTGCTGTGTGATGTGTGCCAAACAAGTGAAATGTGAGATTTTCATACACTTTTTTGTTTTTTGGATTTTGGGTCAAACACTCCACTGAGAATCCTGCTGTTCAAGTGCAACCTCCTTTTCCAAAACAGGATAAAATAAGATAAAATAAGATTATCAAAACCTCACTTTAAAGGGGACCTATCATGCTCTTCCTTATTTTCTGTCATATATATAAAATTACAACGTCGGATGTTCAAAGTTTTAGTTTTCAAATAATGAAGTAAACAAATGTAAAAGTAATCCCTGTGAGCAAAATTGTATTTTTATGATGCATTGCTGTAGATTAAACTAAACAAGTAAAATTAGCAGTAATATTAATCCAGAAACATCAGCATATTGAGTACTTCTGTAGGCTGGTGCAGTGCAACATTGAAGCATGTTGACGTTTGTGTTTTGTGGCTCCAACAGAGACTTTGTTGTTCTCACTTTTAAGCCAGAGATGAACTGAGAGGGACAAAGGTTAAACAAGCATTAAGACACTGCGTACATTGTTAGTAGCTAAACACAGAAACTCTAAACACTAAACACACTTCTTTTAAATTTCTACACATTCTCAGAAAGTAATCGTCAGATTAATCAACAATGAAAATTAATATTAGCTGTAGCCATAATATTAAGTAGTTAAAATTAGCAACAACAACATTAAAATTCTTGTTACGTGTTACATTACAGGTCACATGCATCAGTACTTATAATCTTTTACGTTTGAATACAGGACAGTATTTTTACACTGTTGTATTTTTACTTTTCAGTGGCGGAAAGTAACTAAATACATTTACTTAAGTACTGTACTTAGGTACAATTCTGAGGTACTTGTACTTTACTTGAGTATATCCATTTTCTGCTCCTTTATGCTTCTACTCTACACTTCAGAGGCCAATATGGTACTTTTTACTTGACATTGATTAATTTAATAACATTAGCTACTTTTTAGATTCAGATTATTAATATAATATAAATATAAAATTAAAATTAGCTCCACCTTCATCAGCTGCAACATTAAAGTGATTTACACATTAATGCACCAATAATAATAATTTAAATCCAGTAATATAACATGTATTTTTCTCTTCTGCATAATGAGTACTTTTACTTTTTGTATATTTTGATGTTAATACTTCTGTACTTTTACTTGAGTAGGGGTTTAAATGCAGGATTTTACACTGTGGTATTTCTACCTTTAAAAGTTCTCAGTAAAAGATCTGAGTACTTCTGTCTCCACAGCTGGTTATTACTTTCAGTATTAAAGAGAATAAAAGTTGTAAAAGATGCAGTCAGGACTCCTTTGGTCTCTTTATCGATACTCTGTGTCTCTCTCCACTATTACATAAATGCAGTATACAAAAACAGAAAACTGTGACAGCTGACCTGACCACTAGAGAGCATCAGAGAGCTGCTCTGATTAGCATAGAAATATTACTATAAACAATTAATGCTGCAATAGAAGTGTGTTTTTCCCCACCTAACTGTCCCAGTTCTGCCAGCAGACTCTCTCTCACATGCTCAGTGATGTTTGAAAAGCTTCAGTGACAAACTACAAACTTTCCCCCCCAGACGCCCTGCAGTCAACAACACAACACCTGATACCTGCAGCTTCATGTCGGAGCGATGGACCTTGTCATGGCAGCAGTGTCTGCAACTCAGGGAGGCAGCTTGTTTCGTTTAAGACCGGCTCCGACACCAGGCAGAATCTTCTGAAATGGCTTTCATCCCATTTGGATTTACAGAGGCGAGTTAACTGGGCTTCATCTGCATAACAATGAAAATGAAACCGCGGAGAGGAACAGTGAGTCTGGAACAGCTGAGAAGAAGAAAGAAAAAAAGAAAAAGCCAGACGGAGATGAGAGGGCTGAGTGGAAGATACAGAAGTGCATGTTAGTCTGATAGAGCCGAGGGCAGGTTCACTGATAACAGCCACACTTCATCACACATGTGACGGAGGGCAAAAATACAGCAGGTGGAGGAAGTACTCACATGTTGTACTTCAGCAAAACAGCAATACGACAATGTACAAATACTCTGTTACACGTAAAAGTATTGGCATCAAACTATTCTTAAAGCAGCTGAAGTTAAAGTATGCATTATGCAGAATACATTTCAGAATAATGTTTATTTTATTAGTGGATCACTTTAATGTTGAAGCTGGTAAAGGTGGGACTAATATAATTATATAATTATACTAGTCCCACTTTAAATACTTTTCCTGCTACATTTACAATCATGTTTTTTCCCCATTTGTATGAAATAAAAGGCATTTGGTGACATTTTGCTTTGAGGGAATGGGAATATTTTGAGTTATATGGCAACTGTTTGACTGATTTTGAGAATTAAGTCGAAATATTTTGATAAAAAAGTCATAATTTAAAAAAGCCATAATTATATAAATAAGATGTAGTATAGTATGCATGTAGTATAGTGTAGTAAAGTATACTGTAGACTGAATACTGGTCGAAGGAAAATGACATTTCAGTCTCAACACAAGAGGAAAAATAGTAATTGTACAGAAAAATCTGCACAATCTGGAAAGACTTAAACATGTAATCTCCCTCCATTTCTTTTAATACATAAAACTGGAATATAATCACTTTTATTCAAATTTAGACAAATTCTATTAAAATATTATAACTTTATTCTTATAATTTCCGATTTTGTTCACATAATATTCCATCATAGTTCTGACTTGGCCTTTATTATAACATACTACTTAAATATTTAATGTTTTTTGTGACTGTGTGTTCTGTGAAACTACGCTAGGAAGCTTAAGCTCACGACAAACTCGGGGACACAAGTCAGAGTGGTAAATGTATTTTATTAATTCCTGGATCCATACGGGAAGCAAATGGAAATCATTTCACATGTAAACATGTTGTTTAAGGTCACTTGGATGTCTGAGTGTTGACAGGAAACATAACAGACGTTATCCCACTGACTCTTCTTCAATAATATGTCACCATGATCCTTTAAGTAGATTGCTTATGTAAAGCAGAGCATGCATAAGAACTTTCCCAGCAGCCTTCACTTAAAACGCATGAAATGTTTAATTAGGTTCAGAGAAAATGCATTGACTGCAAAAACCGTTCTTCTTACAGTTAAGAACATTTCCATCACATCAATCAATCATGTTCAACACATCAGAGGCCTCATAGATAAACAGTGTTTATGCCCTGAAGTATGAATATCCCACTTTGCAGATGATTCAGGACACTCTAGATAAAAGAAACTGCTTAAAGCTCATTCATGACCGAGATTATTAAAGGAACACACCACGCTATGGGAGTAATGTCCCATTGGACGACACCTGATAAGGGATGATAGCAGCCATGCTACTAGCATTATCCAAAGTAAGAAGACTGAACTTCTGGTTATCAAATGTTAAACATTCAACAGAAAGTTCAAGCAACAAGACAAAACGTCTACAGCCACGCTAGCAGCTCTGTGAGACTGGTGCTATGAGCTAAATGCTAACGTGACTATGTTAACATGCGGATGTCAAGCAGGTGCAATGGTTGCATGTTCACTATCTTAGTTTAGCGTGTTAGCACGCAAACGTTTGCAAGTTAGCACAAAAATACTGGGCTGACGGGAATGTCAAATTAAACTTTGACCTGATGGTGGCGCTAGATGAAACTAGCTAAACAGACCTGATTGCTGCTTTTCTTTGTTCTTTGAGTGTTGGTCAGACAACATAAGCATTTTGAAAACATCAGTTACAGCTCTAGAAAACGGTGATAGGCGCATTTTTCACAATTTTGGACATTTTGTAGAATAACTGATCAATTAAAAAAAAGCAACTCAACAGCTAAAAGTAATGGTTAGTTGCAGCCTTAGTTTTTATTTTTATTATTTAGCTTGTGGATCCATTGAAGTTCAAACAATTCATGTTACTTCTTTGGTATGTTAATTCATTTAAAAGCATGTCATGCTGTCAACAAAATGTATAAGTGATATTCATTTGCGTCATATTATACCATTATGAAATATGAAAGAAATCCCATCTTTTGATTTACATTTACACCTACTGGCATTTTATAATCTCTAAATCACCTGATTGGTGGAGAACTCACACTGCTGCGTCCTGCTTGCTGCGAGGTAGCAGTGCTAACCGCTGAGCAACTGTGCTGCCTTTTAATTAACTATTAAATGATTAATTAAGTAGTGTAGCTAATGGAGCTACCTTTCATTTAGGACCTAATTTCTGGTGTGTAATTGCTGCTGCGCTCATTTTCTCTCTCCACACACACACACACACACACACACACACTCCTTCAGTTCCCAATAAAACTCTGTTCAAAACAGCATTTATGATTCTGCTTATGTGCATTTTTATAAATCTCCTATTTAAAACTGCCAGACTTGACAGCATGTTATTAAAGCTTACAAAGTATGTGGCTTTACAGTTTTTTCAGTTCTACCCCTCTGACGCGACATATCAGTCAACGTAATATGCAGTATCCTAACGTAAACGTAATGTACGGTATGCTAATGCCCTTTAAAGTTATGGCTAACATGTTTGTAAGTAGCTGCTTATTTACTCATTAAGAAACATTAGCATTCATTAAGTCCAATATTCACTCTCCATTTAGCTCTGGTTTGGTGTGAAACTCCTGAGAAAAACATCTGACTCTTTAGCTGCGAGATGTTTGACTTTCTTCACCAGCTAGCCGCTAACTGCCGCTAACTGAGGCTAAGTGCTGAATCAAGGGTAAGGAGAGCAGTAACAACGCAGTACATTTGTAAAACTGCTGTATGTAAAGCTAACAAAGGCTACAAAGTTCTGTAAACCTGCAGATTTGAGTCATAAATACATATTGTCATATCATTTAATGTTAATATTAACAAGACTAAGAGTCTACGGCCATGCTAGCTGCTCCGTGAGACTGCACTTGGGCACAGCACTACTGTAAGCTAACTGCTAACGTCAGCATGCTAACATGCTCACAATGACAATGGTAACATGTTGATGTATGGTAGTTACATTAATCGTGCTCTCCATCTTAGGTTAGCACGTTAGCAAGCTGACATATGCTAGCTCGCACTAAACACTAAGTACAGCTGAGGCTGATGGGAATGTCATTATTTTGGAGGACAAATTAAAAAGATGATGGCGCTACATGAAGCATTATGGGATCACCAAAGCTGTTATAATTCATTTTGAGGGGGAACATGAATAACTGAACCAAATTTAATGCCAATCCATCCAACATGTGTTTAAACAAATCACTCAAAATCACAAATATCAACCTCATGGTGGCGCTAGAGGAAAAGTCAGAGGATATTGTTTTTAGACGAAAGTAGACGTGTTACAGAAAACAAAAATATCAACCAAGTGGGGATGATTACTAATCCTGTGGGAATCATGAATGCCATGGCAATCCATCCAACAGTTGCTGTTAAATTTTGATTCCTGGAGCTTTAAAGGCGAAGATTCAAGTGAGTGAAGCAGCTGTTTCAGCTTTAGTGGTTTCTGCGCTAGATCCCAGACAACTGTGGTGAAGGCATTGTGACATTTTGATTTCTGTGAAAGCGTTATTATGACAAGAGTGAAGAAAATGTTGCACAACCCTTTTAAACTATTGTTCTTGACATTATGTCTCCACTGAACAGATTCAGATTCATACAAACACACAGTTGTTGCTGCTCGTTATGTTTCGGTAAATCAGATGTTGAGACAGCGCCTCAGTCGCCCAGCTGGTCGTCTGCCAGAGAAAATGTTCGTCACATTTACGGTTTAGTAGCTTCTCAACCACACAGAGAGAAGCTGAGTATGGCCTAATGTACTTTATATAAATATTTAAACATGATCCTTCCTCAGCTGCTTCACAGAGTTTCAAATTGTCCCATAGAAACGGCCACGGCTGTATGTAATCTACTTAATAAATATATTCAGTCATAACCACCTGAATTATTGACACAAATTGTTCTGTATGAAGCACTTTCATTGGTTTTCGCCCCCTTTAAAAGACAGATGAGGTTACCATGTTGAAGGTCACCTCACAGACAGTTAATGGAGGGACTCGTTAATGGTCATGGTTTTCTCTCCCAGCTGGACCAGTGATATAAACCAGTGACCTTCCAGTCGCACACCTGCTGGCATTAAGATAAGTGCTTTTATTCTTTTCCTCATCAAACACTTATTGCCCCTGTAAATCTGAACTAAAGCGACATCGAGTCTCAAGCTTTACGTTTATAGTTTGCCTTCACTAAAAAGGAATTTAAGGGCAGATTTACTAGAAGTGCATTTGATTTCTTCCTCTCTATCAGCGATTAGTCTTCAGTACCAGTAAGTCCCAACTGTTTTGGCTCGTGACCCCTTAAAATAAAGCAATGTCCACATGCAACACCTCATCACAGGTTGCACATGTCGACTAGTTGTTACCAGTTCAAGAAGTACAATTATCCAGTCATTTCAACCGGAAATAACAGATTCTTTTTGGCCACTTGGGGGCAGCAGAAACAAGCTGTGAACACAACACTGACATATTATGCTGTTATGGACAGCTGTACATGTGCATTAGTTGACAAGCTGAAGGATTTGGTGGGCTGACTTGGCTCATGATCAAAAACTAGGGACAACTTTGCTAACATCAAGCGAGTGCAGCAACAAACGACACAGCAAGCCAGCTCAGCGTCTGTCCGGCAGCCTTTTATTTTGCAAAGCTATCGGCAACAACTAAAAGCCAGCGCGAGATTTACTCTTGCTCAGTCGCTCTCTGTTTTTCTCTTCTTAGTTTCCTCCGTCGACGTCCTGTTCGGTCTCTTAGCCTCGATGTCCGTAGTGAGAACACCGAGCTAGACTCGTCGTACGACGTGGTGCCGTAAAGCGTCAAGTTACACAGTGCAGGAAGAGGCGTTCAGAGACGCCGTTCTCCCTATTACAAGTCAGTGCACTATCTAAATGATATCGAAGCTGTTATTTTAAGGTAAAATAGTTGCATAATGTTGCTTTAATACAATTCTTTGCTTATTTTTAAGAAACCTCCCTCTTTGTCGTACACACTGTACAGCTCTTTTCCTTTTTTAAATACATTTTTCATGTTTTATTGTACATTTGTTTATTATTATGCACCAAAATAAAATTCCTACTTGGGAATAAACCTGATTCTGATTCTTGTGTTAATTATCTCTGGACCCCCAATACATCCAGTGACCCCACATGGGGTCCCGACCCACCAATTGACAACCACTGTTCCTATCCCATTTCGCAGTTGTTTCATTGAATAATTGCTTCTTTGTGTATTTTATTTCTCTTTTGCATGTTTCTTCCTCTGTTCAGAGATATATTTGACTCCTCCTGTGTATTTGTAACCTACTTAACTTATTGTGAAGCTTCTTCTAACTCACAGCAGAACAGCGCTAAAACATATAAAAAACGGATTTACTTCCAGCACTTTAATATATCAGATTGTTTGAATTTGGATGTCAATGACAGATTGTGTCCACACAGAAGCTTCTATGTTGTATAATGTTGATAAACTTCATGTGTATCAGTGGACTGAAGCAACTGCAACGAGGCGCTGTGACTCCAAAGCTTCATTGTGGCCTTTTGGTTTAAGAGTCTGGAAAATATAACAGCCGTGTCTTTAGATCATTTAGTACAATTATTTTGGCTTGGAAAGTAGCCGTCACAGCATATTATGGGCATGTGTTTTGCAGCACAAAGCCTCCTCTGGAGATTTTATGATACTAGAACAGACTCAAGTGACAAAATGTGTCCACGATCATCAGCTTTTCTGCACACTTAAAAATACAAACTGTACACAGCAAGACATAATAAGACATTTTCTGTTCCTAGACATCCTGATACATTTTCCCAAAGACTCAGAGGTCTTTTGTGTTTTTGCTTTTGCGCTTTAACATGAATTAATGATAGTTACTGTATGCATAACAAGCGTTTGAATCACAAACCGTGACTTATTGTGGGAGCTGACAGGCTCTTTCTCATGCAAATCAATTCTTGTGAGGAATTCAACCGTTTTGTTTGTCCTTTTTTTTTTTTTTTTTGCTGTAAATCCATAAACAGTTTATATACGAGGTGCCTGCAGTTTGGTTTCAGTTTGAAAAGGCTGTTAAACAGTGAATACCAGCCACTTCTTACAGTCAGCGATGCATTCAAAGGTCGGGGCATGTTAAAGCATGTTGTTATTTAGTGCTTGGCTGGATGTTTTTTTTTTCTCCTCCCTGTCTAATCAGGTCAAATATCAGAACTTATCACAGGTTGACATTTCTGTGTTTTTATTCCGAGGGGTTTTGACAGCCTCGTGCATCATACTGTACTGCAGCTGCTAAACACATGAGCTGATGTAGCTCCGTACAGACGGAGGGACGCAAACCAGTTGACATGGATATTATTAGCTCATCCTCACTCAGCGCAGCGCTGATCGACTTTGACATCGGCTCATAATCATCTGGTACGAACGCCTGCAGCCACGGCTCCTTCATCTGAGATGCTGTGATGCATATCATCTGAAATGTTTGAGGATGTTTGGCTCCGCGAGTGGCCGCACTTTATTTACATTTAAATTCTAAAGCAACGTTCATTTATCTATTTCAAGAGTCCCCCCCCTTGAAAAGAAGGCTGCTGGGATACATCCTCAGAAAAGAGACACACAACATAATAGACCGAACAAACAAAAACACAGTCGCACAAACAAGCACTTTACATTTTGAGAATATTTCAAACACATAAGCATCCAATCTTACATGAATCATCTGGCCTGAATAAAATGAATTTTCTTGAGGGTGGATTCTTGGTTGTTTTGGCCACAACAGACAGCACTGTCACAAAAACGTCACTCTCAGGACTCGAGCAATAACTATTCAACCTTCAGTCCGTCAAATCTCACCGCAACAGAGGAATGTCGGAGGTGATTTGGCGTCATTGTGGTTATGGTTCAGGTCTCTCTGGCATGCACCTGTAAAAGGGGGAGGGCAACATGAGATCCATGGGTGTGGATTCACCGTCCCCCTGGGTCCATCTGTGCTACAGCTTAAGAAGCAGCACTGTATGTTTTTCCTCTAAGACCCTGAGTGGACACAGAACTGCATGTTTGGTTGGAGCCGGTGCCCAGTTACATCAAACGTTTGTGTCCTTAAGACGTTTCTTGAGTTGTTAATTTCCCTTAAACTCAGTGTTGTGGTTGAAGGAACACTTCGACATTTTGGGAAATACACTTGTTCGCTTTCTTGCTGAGATATGATGAGAAGATCACTCTCATGGCTGTACGGTAAATATTAAGTTGGAGCCGGTTAGTTTATCTTGGCATAGACCGGAAACGGGGAAACAGCTAGCCAAAGGTAACAAAATCCCCCGATCAGCGCCTCGAAAAGTCGCTACTTACCGTGTTATATCTCGTTTGTTTAATCCGTGTAAAAATGACAATGTGTGGTAACTTTCTGGAGTCTTGTCGTCACTGAGAGGTTGACAAGATATAATATGTTAAGTGGTGAGCTTTCCTTTGGACAGAGCCAAGCTAGCTGTTTCCCCGTTTCCAGTCTTTATGCTAAGCTAAGCTAACTATCTCCTGGGTGTAGCTTCAAATTTACCGTACAGACCCGAGAGTGATATCAATCTTCTCATCTAACTCTCGGCAAGAAAGCAAATAAGTGAATTTCCCACAATGTTGAATTGTTCCTTTAAGGGAGTTGCAAGAAACATCTCAAATAATAAAATTAAAATATTCACAGATTTCTCAAATCTTGATTACAAGTCAAACTCTTTTCTGCTGTTGTGTGCAAATTAAAAAGGCGAAGTATCCTTCCTTTATTTAGTAAGAGACTGTAAACAAAAACCTGTGGTCAAAACAATGAAACAAAAAAATAGAAATAAAAACATCTAATCTACTAAACTGGACTAAAGAGAAGAAAAAGGAAAAATATTGCAAAAGTATCCAAAAAGTATCATCCAGTCTGGAGAGACATTTCAATTTCATTCACTAATAAAAACAAGTTTCATTATTAAGGATTTTGTGCAGCAGAAAACAGACTTAGAAGGATCTACTGAGTTTTTTAGCCATCATGAAGTTAACGATAATAACAACGTTGTACTCATCGAAGGAAGATCTGTGAATGTGGCAACGTCGCTAAAAAGAAGTTCAACAGGGAAAGAAACACGAGCATTCAGATGAACAGAAACAAGCCGACAGTAAAAAGACACCAATTTTACTGTTCGCCGTCATTTTCTCCTCCAAGTAAGTTTGATTCATCTGGAGGTTTGTTTCTTTGTCCCGTCTCACGTCTTTTTTGTTGTGGAATATATTCATTGGTTTTCAGTCCCCCCCCCATAATAAATAGAAACACAAAAAGCAAAACAGATACAAACAAAGAAACCACAGAAAAAATGCAAAGAATTGAAAAATAAAAATAATAAAATTAAATAAACATGTATAGAAGCTCATTAATTCATCATACTGTCATACAAAAGCTACATTTCTGTATCAGACAGTACCGTATTTGTTGGTATCTTAAGTTTCCAGGTAATGCGTGACACGTCTATATATTTCTTTGAATATCTGTATTTATAATACTGTTTATTAGCAGTTGGTGCTTCAACAACAATCTGTATTATTTTTACTCAGATACTTTGCATCTCTTCCACTTCTTTTTAGCGACACAGCCACGTTCACAGATCTCAGCAGTTCGTTTGTGGAGGGATATTAGACAGAAACGAAGGCCAAAGTCCATAAAAGTGACACAAATTGTAAAAACAAACAAAAAAAACAAAACAGAACCACGATTGAAAGAAATCCTCAGAGCCTTGAAATGCATTTACAAATCTCACTTTTTAAAGAATATTTCTTAAGCAAATGACAAGTTAAAGCAGAAATCTTTCTATACAATGTAAATCTCAAATGTCAGAATATTTTCTTAAGATGTTTTATGCAACTGGGCACTGGCTTGCAAAAGGCATTTTCATGTACTTTGTCAAGCTGTAATAAGCATGCACTTATGAGTTATTAATGAGCAAAATGTTTGTTCAAGAGCAGAACCATCAAAAACTACAATCCAAAGCGTTTCCCTGTAAAATGCTCAGGGATGGACAATGAGAGAAAGGAGAGCGAAATGAGAAGGAAACCTCCTAAACCTCCTTATATTCAACTGTGGGCTTGCAGAGCGCTGGCTTTCTCATAGAGATTAAATTCCCCTCACTCGGCATCTCGGTTCGGGGGGGGTGGGAAGAAATAAAAACAGTGGCTGCCTTGAAAGGAGAAGCAGCTCTTCATTTAGCACGGTAAACAAGAAGCTTTGAAGTCAGCCATTTAAAATAGGATTTACATGAATAAATAAATCTGGTGAGCTCCAACGCTGTTCATGAAATCGCACAAGAAGGCAGACGGCTTCGGGTAATCGCCTGTGATGCCAACACACATGACACCGCAAGTCATATTGATATTGACAGGTTATTGTCTGGGAATTAATAATAAATACCACCTGCTCTGCTCTTCAGATCGCTTGTTTACTCTTTGCTCTGAAGTGATCTAATATCAGCATTCATGAACTTGGGGATGTTTCCAAGTATGAATGTCTTATTTGATGGATGAAAAACAATGAGAGTTTATATTAAACACCACTTTATTGATGCCATCATTCACCTCGATGACTCTTGGCATCTCACACAGCCTCTCTCTGTCCTAAGTTGTATGAATGAACAATGACATCTTTTTTCCCCCGGTGTTGAAGATGTGTGCTTCACAACCCTGTGCTTCACATCCGTCCGTGTAAAGTATAAAAAAACATAATAAAATTAAAAACAACAATAAAAACGTTCATGTCCTCCCTAGGGATGGGGTTCGATAGCATGTTATCACATTCAAATGAAGAGTTGACTCCACTTATCGAATCTGAATCCTCTTGAATCTCTTATTATTTTTGTTGGCTGAGAAGGCAAAAACACTACAGTTTTTAAAGGCAGCCTAATTTGAGCAGCATAATATATGAAATGTAAAAAACTTTTAGCCGTTACAGACTGAACGTTTATTAGCTACAGCTGAGACATTGGAAATCAATTTTACTTTCCTAAATCTTATTATTATTATTATTATTATTATTAATAATAATAATAATAATAAATCCTCTTGTTTCAATCACATTCTGAGCAGCATGCCGACAAAGGACCGAGCACAAGCCGCTAAAGAAACGAGCACCTTGGCTACACAGGGCCGGCAGTGGGCCGCTAACCACCCTGCATATCTCCTGCTAGCTACGTATCGAAATTCCACTTTTACAGTATCATGTGTTTCAGATTTTTGTTAAATGATGCATTTGATTAAATTGCAAGAAACCGTGTCTGCTGACCGTGATAAACCCGTGAAACATCTCTGCTTCCACTGTTGCCGTAAATGTGTTCAGTTCCACTCTGCCGCTGCAGTAACGGCGGCGTGAAAGCCCGACAGATAAATCAGCTGCCGGATTCGTTTTGGTCGTTACTAACGAAAAAGAACGAGGAGAGATGAAAGGTTTGATAAGAGATTCGTTAGTGTTGGAGCTTAACAAACCCGACTATCGGAGCCCATCCCTGGTCCTCCCTGTCTCTGTCATCTGCTGCCTCACTATCTCTGCTCTGGTTACATTTGTGTGTCATGGATGGAGAACAGAAACGGACGTCTGCAGTGCTGCCTGTCTCTGGATCAGTCTTTGCTTACATGATTTTGACAGCCACTGTTTGGTTCCATGTCTCGGAGACCTCTCAAACCGGCTTTTCATCCTCCCCCTCCTCCTCCTCGAGCTTATCGGTACGGCGGTTCAGGCTGTTGAGGGTTCGGCCTGTAAAGCTGCTGCACTCTCACCGGCCGCCCGTTAGCCGGCCAGCCACCAGGTAACTGTCCGATGACCCTGAGGCCGACCGGCTGGCCGTGTCCTGGAAGCGGGGTACTGGGGCTGAGGATGTGGGTCTGTCCCGGTTGGGTTTCAGGTGGTGGGGTACTACTTGGATAGCACGGAGCTGAGGCAGGGGGAGAAACGGGGTAATGAGGGAGGAGGATGGCTGGTGTGAGGCCGTAGCGTACCTGGAACACTCTAAGAGGTCCCTGTGCTACGAAGCCGTTGGGCCTCTGAGGCTCCTGAGGCTGCTCCGAGTCCTTCTTCACCTCCGGGACTTTGCCCTCCTCCGCTCTCTTGGTTTTGCCCAGCTGCCGCTTGGACTGGGCGACCTCCTGCATCTTCTCCGCTTGAGCCCGGCGGATATGATACGTCTTCCTGGAACTTTGGAAGGAGTCCAGGAACTCATCCAGGCTTACGTTCCCCTCCATGAACTTCTCCAGCAGCTCCTGTGAAGCAGAGCAGACAAATAAACCGGCATCAGCAGACAGGACAACACACAAAGGGAGGTCCAACCGCGGGGAGTCGATCAAACAAACTCCTCTAAGTATAAAGAGGATTTAATCAGCTCGGGGATGTTTACCCATGAACTTTGGCATAGTTTGTCAGCTACAATATTTCACTATAAGTACATTTTACACAGCTAACAATGGTCCATGTGCTGCAACTGTTACATTTGGCAAAGCTTGAAAGCCGTGTGATCTGTCTCTGTATGTGTTCCCAGGATGTGAGAAGCCTCGTCTGGTTGAGCTGAACATCGAGAACAGAAGTTATTTTTGTGAAGTAATCACTGCATTAACCACATTCTGGGTTAGTTTTGCAGCCCTGGGACAAAAAAAAGCAAGAGATTATTCACATTTTGGTCAGTTAATTACATTCTGCGTGTCTACACAGGGAAAGAGGGGGACGGCTGTAGCCAAAACAGTGTTTCATGTGTATTTACATGCACTTAGGTAACCGGGATACTGTTGGCTGTCTGCAGAAACCTGATTTCTTGGACGTCATGTAAATGAGGTTTCCATAATCGGGGTAAGGGATTAGAGAAAGACGGTTAACACAGCTACACTTCAGCTGGTGGAACCGGATTTCATGGTCGTGTAGACACATAAAAAGGTTTCTAACAGGGTTTTTACAAGAAAACATGAGCATGACAAAGACTTTGGACAGGGAAAGTAATCGCTGTGAGATCAGTGGGGTGGGATGAAAGGAAAGATCGCTACACTCAGCTCTGCGTCATTGTATTTCTGATCGATCTATTTCTGAGCCTACTACTAAAATCACGACACATTTATACTGAGGAAACACTGTACACTCGTCTGACTGTCAAAACAAAACAAAAAAGAGAATACAAAGTGCAAAATCATCCTAAGCTACTTCTTGGACTGTTTATACTGTTTAAAGATGCTAGTTTATTTAGCATCTTTGCACCATTAAACTGCTTTATTTCAACTAAAAACAGATTTTTTGTGCTGCATTGTAAAGTATGAACATTACACTTCAACGCAGATTATTGTTTGTACACTGCAGATCAAATTAAATGAGCTTTGCAGGTAACAGCTGTTGTATATTGGCGGTACATTCACCGCGACCTGATGTTATTTAATGGCGTCCGGACACGGTGGGAGATGTAATAAAGCAGAAACTCCACCAATCACATGACATGTTGACCAGTGACAAACGACTGTGAGAACTAACACTTAGTCTCTGATTTAGCCTTCAAGACTTACTTTTCTTTAAGGATAGGTCTGGTGGTTTTCTGTGTTTTTGTTATTGTCAACAAATGAAATGAAACAACAATGACTTGATTCTAATAACAAGTTTGTCTGTGTATCCAAAGCCTGATATATCTTATTCCTCTGTGTCATAGAGCTCCACTGACCAGACACGTTTCCTTCATTACATGTAGTTTATTTTGAGTCAATGCCACATACTGTACACCCTCCGCAGCTACAAAGTCCCCAACAAATGCAATACTACTGTTTTAATATCTTTTGAAAAAACTACAGTGACCAGCTGTTTTAGTAAATTACGAAAAAAAATTAAACTATACAATTTCAGTAATCGATTTATCATTTAAGACATTTACGGCAAACATTTGAAGGTTCCAGCTTCTCAAATGAGAGGATTTTCTGCTTTTCTGTGTAATGACCTGAATATATTGACCTTTCTGCATCACAAATTCTTTTGGTTACGGCAGGGAGGTTTTCATCAGTTTATGTCAATAAAATGTTTCCTTATTAACGACCCATTATTATTTGTTTATATTTCACCTTCCTCTTTATTCACAGTAACTTGATCTTTGACACATAATAGAAATAAAAAACCTGGTTTCCTTTTAGCAAGATTTCTGCTGGAGAATCATTAATCATTAAGCCATATATATAGTTTTTATAAATGTGTGTGTGCGCATGACAAGGACCATGACAAGGGAAAACATCACTTTGGCAGCAGTGCAGACAATATCAGTCCAACAGCTTTTACACATAATGAGCAGGCCACTGAGAAACTGAAGCTGTGAACCCAAACCAGTCTGTTAGGTGTGCCCTCAGTTCAGCTCATAAAGTAAAACCAACTCAGTTTAGAGGCTGAAGGGTCATTTAAACCACAGCAACCCTCTGGTGAGTGATTTATACACTGAGGACAACAACAAAGTTCAGTTTTGTTTCCTTGATCAGATATCTGTTTTCGTGTTGGTACCTGACAAAGAATCTGTCTAATAAGGAAGCTTGTTTGACTTTAGGCAACAGAAAAAGAAGTCTTCAAAGGCAGGGATCTCTGTCTGACACCGAGGCCAAAGAAAAACACATTTTCATGGTCACAGCGCTCTGAATACATCAGAAATCTGAAAGAAGATGTTTTGGAAACGGCAGCATTTGTTGTTGTGGAACCACCACGAAATTAAAGGCTGGTTTTTCACTGGAGCAGTGACCCTCTGAGGGCTTAATCTCAAAGGACTGAGATCAGAGGAGATAGTCCGAGAACAAGAGACCTTGGAGAGATGTGTTTGAGTTGATTCAGCTCTACTAAAAACGCAGTTATGTAGCACACACCTACACGCAGACAAGTGCAATTTTAAGGATTCTTTCATCATAAGATTAAAAAATGTGGCAACACGAATTAATGAATGTGTCAATCTTCAACACGCAATAATTGGAAAGTCTGTTATTTTTATGAGTTAATTTATCGGTTTTAAAAAAGGTATAAAATAACAGACGTGTACCAAACATGTACTGATGATGTCTCATAAACAAATATGCTGAGGTGTTTTCTCAGCATTAATTCAGCGAGGCTGTTCGCTGGGTGCTGCTTAATCAATCAGTGGGCAGCTGCTCTAATGACTGAGACATGGAGGTATTGATTGGAACCATGTGAGGTGGGGGAGGTGTTTTGAGCGGATCAATCCGAGCCTGGAGCAGCAGTGTGGGTTTCATCTGTGAATAAGACTCCCTCGCTGTCCTGATTGAGGCCAAAAGAATACGCAGGATTTAAACAGGGAGTGAAAGTTATTAATGCTTGTAAGCCTGCAGCTGAAGCTTTTTGTGTGTAATACAAACCATGAGGACAAAGATAAATGATGCAGACTGTCCAAAGACAACAGACACTGATTTATTCCAAGTGCAAGTCTACTTTTATGTTTTACATTGACACAGTGTAGACCAGGAATATGCCAAACACTGACAGAATATACATCAGCTAACATATGATTTGATCTTTGAAGTCTAACTGGAACCACAAACATTTATGGCTGGCATTTATTCTGTTATAACCTTTAAATGTATTTCCACTCATTAGTCACCTCTTTATATGATGGTTTACATTGTCAGTGGTGGAGTCCGCCATTACCGCACTGGATTCAACGGGTGTGTACGAGCACAAGGGATTTACAACGAGTGCACATACGGGACGAAGTGTGGAAAATAAATATACTGCAGCTGACAAGCTGGTTAGCCATCTAACCTTCAAACTGACAGCAACAGTGCAGGTTTCTCTGGTGGATGTTTGTTAGCTCGTTCAACAAGCCGAGGTGCAACAAAAAACATGTGTCATGCTTTTAGACAAGGATGGGACATCAGGTAGAAAGTTTGTGTGTGTTGTGGTTCAAAGCCTCTGTCAGCTTGAGATATAACGGTGACATTACTGCTTTATGCAAAATGTTTTCACTGGCTGTATGTAATGGATTTCTCTGTCCTCGTAGACAGATAAACAACTGGTTAATGAACAGATGCCACATGATTCAGCCCTTTGAGATACTGAATGTTTTTAAGCAATCTGCACATTTTTTTTGTTAAAGCATACAGATGTGCTTTGCAGTTTAATCTCAGGAGAACAATGATATCCTGTTAACAAACACAGCTTGTGAAAAATCCACCTATAATCCACCATGAGCTGACTGAGCAGGCGAGATAAACAAAAAGTCAAAAATACAATATCTATTTAGATTATTTGAGGAAGACAGTATTATGAGATGTTGTTATCTAAAAGTCTCTACAGCACACACAGAATACAGTTCACTAACTTCTATTCACCATGAATTCCACAGAATCATGAGAAATAGGTTTCTAAGTACAGCTGTGTGTGCTGCCTGTGTCGTGTGCACACACTTGTCATGTCAGTACATGCATGTTAGAGAAACAGTGTAGTTTTGTGATGGGAGTTATACAATACAAGCCTACAGGGGAGAGTCAGTGAGGTCATGGAGGTAAACATGAGGATATGAGCAGCTTTTGCGCCGAGCTGTCTGTATTGAAGTAAAGCTACAATGAAGATCATCCTTTCACAGCTTAGTCTATCAGACAACTCTGAATGCATCAAGGTCACAAGGTAATTTATTTTATACTGGGATAGTCATTTTTTATCCTGCTTATATCACGACTAAATTGTTTTTAATCATTTTGATTGGGTGCTATTTCCTACCAAAAGTAAAAAACTGTTGACTGTGAGGTTTGGGGATTATCGTGAGCAAATGTAATTTTTCAAAACACAATGTACCTCTTGTCTACTGTAATAGAGGCAGAGGTCAAACCTCTACAGTCTCTTCCCCCAATTTTCTATATAAATCCGAAAAACTGACTCTCATTCAGACAAAAACATCTAATCCCCTTCTTCAATTTTTAGTGGCACTGGGACATTTGCTGAACGAATGCTGCTTCATCCCCGAGGAATCACTGGGAAAATTAACATTTAGCAGCAAGATGCAGAGAATGGTAGCTAGGTAGCTGGGAGAAAATGTCTCTGCTCCAAAATCCTTAAAACTGTAAAATCTGAATGCAGGATTGGCAGAACACATGTATAGCATGTGGAGGGGTTTCTGCAGAGGCTGCCATGGAGCAAGTGGGTTTAGTTGCTCTCAGATATTGGTGGCCCGCTCACTGTATGTACTGTACATGCCTCATGTCTGTAGAGATCAGATTGCACAGAAGTGGGTGGGCTGTCAGAGAGTCTGCAGGCTTTTCAAGAATCATCTGCAACTGTGTTGCCAAAGTGATGAAAGACTGTTTGATTCACTGCAAGAACAAGAGGACGGGCTCCATTTACCTCTGAATGCTCCTCAGCACGTGCCACCTCTTCCTGCAGGAGGTTCTGCGTCGTCTGCAGACTGTGCTTCTGGACATGAGCCTCTGCAACGACAAAGAAACATCATTGATGCATGCGAAGGGAGGAAGATGAGGTATGACTTCATTGGAGTTGGAAGAAAAAATCCAGTAACCAAGAAGCCGCAGCATAGAAAATTATTTTCCAAATCACAAAGAGCCTTCAGGGTATGTGCTGACGAGGAGATGGTGGTGATGGAGTGGACAGTAGTTGGCTAGAAAAAAGGGAAAACGGGGGCTGTAAATATTCAACTTTGAGCTATTTCGGGAAGCTGGTCTTAGTTTGGTTTGACCACGAAACTGAAGTCTCATTTTACTTTCTCAGATACATCATTTAGATTTCATGATTTCTCCTGTATGCAGCCAATAAATCTATAAAACCTCAACAAACAAATTATTTTGGATAAATGTTTGAATCATTTCTTCCAAGCTCTCTGACACGTACCTCAGTGCTCATGTGCGCGCACACACACACACACACACACACACACACACACACACACACACACACACACACACCACGTTTGAATGATTGATGTCTGTGTCAATAAGATGAAAAATGCAGGGAGCCTTGACAAAAAAGATGGAGGCACCGGTTCATAAAACTGCATCAAATATAATCTGCCACCGAACATTCAAACCTGATCATATCAACATTACATCAAGAACGAGAAAGCAGTGACATGATGCCTTAAAAGATATTGTTTTGTCATTGTGATGCATTAAGTCAGCAAACTGTCAGGAGACACTGATGGATACTGAATGCTCCCAATTTTTCTTGAAAGGATTATACCAGTTTATTCCAACTTGTGTCTCATCTTTGTCATTTTTATCAGTTGTGCATTTCATGGCTCCGAGCTTTCCTCCCAATTCTTCTTTCAAAAATAATTCTGGTTTGTTTACACTTGGGTCTTATTAGTGTATCCAATAATAACAACACTGTACCCACCAGTGTAATTTCTGAGATCTGGGGAGATCACTACGACTAAGTCCAACAGGGCAAGAAACACAAGCAGTCAAATGATCAGACAGGTTATAAACAACAGTTTAGTCAGTTTAGTTTATATATACCACATTATATGAAGGTAAAAATTAAGGTGAGCACACCTGAAATATCGGTTAAAAGCACATAGGTCAAATACAGAAGGTTAAAGTTGAACCAGACAATCTGTCTGTAAACTTGGATGGATGCTTGCCACCGACAGTTGGAGTAACAACTTTCACTCTTCACCTTTGAATTTCTGTTCCATATTAGTTTGTCTAACCTGGGAGTTTATTTAAAACCTGTCTGATCATTTGACTACTTGTGTTTCTTGCCTCTTTGGACTTTTTAGCGATGTCTACGTTGCCAGATCCCTGCAGTTACAATGGCCAGTACAATGTTGTTATTACCAATAGGACTATAAAAATGTGACCCAAATTATATATAAAAAAAAGGACCTTTTAAGAAAATCCTCAGAGCTTTGAAATACATCAACACGTGTTTCTTATTTAATAATATGTCCTAAGGACATGACTTCACTTAAATTAGAACAACCTCTTGTTGATAATGGAAATCTTAAAAGATCTAAGAATGGGGAGCCCTGGCGGCTCAGGGGTTAAAGTGCCAAACATGAGCTGCAACATTTGTTCATGTTGTTCTCAATCTCTCTCTCTCCCCTCATTTCCTGTCATCTCTCTACTGCTAATAAAGCAGAGGCTTACAGATTGCGAGGGAGCGTCGAGGAGACCTGAGGCAAGATACTGTGTGAGGTGAAAGGTATCGGTGCTCTAACAGCAACAGGAAGTTAGTTATTGTAGTTTGGCGTGCTGATTTGGCAGCTTATCAACACGGTAAACAGTCTATGAGCTGCAGCAGAGGTTGTGACAAACAGCTCATTTAGGCAGGCAGTTATGGTACTTAAAGGCCCTCAGCGCCCAGTTGCCGCAATTTGCCCCAAAAATCACACACAGAGTCACAACTAGATCAAATCTGAACATACAGACATGATACACATATTTAAGATTCAGTGGGATTTTTACTTCCTGAGGATATCATTATCTTGTTGTCCATCACGGTTAAACGTTCATAGAAAAATCATAGAAAAAAGATGCTTTTGCCTGAGAATCATCACAGTAACTGATAAAATTGAAACAAATAAAGGCTAAAAAAATACAAGGCTCAATTTGTAGCCCAGCTTGAGATTTGACTAAAACAAAATTACACTTGTTTAGAAACAGGAAGTGACACTAATGCCATGTGTAAGTGATGACCAACAAATCCAGGCAGAAATGGGCACAGCCTGCCTGATAAATATGTATAAGTGCAGTCGTCTCACACAAACACAGCATGTGTTCACCTCCTGGGGATCGCGGCCCGTCGACATTATGAACAGGCTTGACCCGACTGACTGCAAAGTGTGTCTTGTCCCTCCAAGAGATGCTGTGACAGCCACGCTAACCCCCACAAGTCAGACTGGGTTCAGTGGAGACTGAGGGGCAAAGAAAGGTCACAGTAATGACTCTAATAACTCTGAGCCCCCAAGGGAAATCTCTACCCCCCATCTAGACAATGTGCACATTACCAGTCAAGATGTTCTCTTTAAATGTTCCCTGCTCGTCACTGATGTACGGTAGTGCAGTTTGGCAGTCAAACAACTCGCCCAGATCTTCACAGGTGATAAATTCCCTTTAAAAAGAGGAAGGTCTCTGAGCAGAAAACATTCAGCAAACCTCTTCTTTGATGCTGCACAGTATGTTCTGCTTTCCATAACGCCGTCACTGCGGCATTAATAATCTATCGCTCCATGTTACATTTTAGCGTTCTAGCCATTGTTGACTCTGTTGTAGTAAAAAGCAAGCATGCATTAAGGAATGGCCTTGTTCGTGACCCCACACTGCAGATGTTGGGTGATGGGGTGTAATGAGAGGTGACAGCCAGGCAAACAAATGCTCCTGCAGCAGCTGTATGTGACCTACATTTGAGGAGGTGGAGAGTGATGGAGGGGTGGGGGGTGGACCTGGAGGCCAGCACAGCGTAGGGCTGCACTTACAAGTGAACGGTGATGGAGTAACACGTTTTGCCTGAGAGCAGGCATGAGATGATGAGGAGCCGAGGCAGTCACACTGCTGCTGCCACAGACAGGAAACACTGCTCAAGCACTGTGAGGGCTGCAGACTAAGTTTCCACTAAAAGTCCTAACTGGCTAAGAATCTGGCCGTGCTTAAATGCTTTAAGCGAAGCGATTATGTTTGCAACTTTGCAGATGTTCACATCATCTGACATTAGCTGGTTGTATGACAGTTACAAAATACTGTACATTGATGATATAGCAGCACTGTAAATGTGGGTTAAATTATTTTGGCTCACTGGATGCATCTATGTTTGCTTGCTTTTTTAGGCACTTCTGTAGTATAAAGCACCAAGCTGAATATATCAAAACTTTCAGAAAATTGTTTCCCACTCCTAATTATGACTTGGATGTTGACGTGAATGTGCGCACAAGTTGGAAACTGCTAATTACAGTAATTCCCATATGACATAAACAAGGCATGAGTCCGGAAGGTAAAAGTTGAAGCAGAGAGTCAGTCTGTAAACTGTGATGGATGTTTAAAATGGACAATGTAGGTAATGCTTTTACTGTTCGTCTTCGTTTTCTCTCCTAAATACGTTTATCTGTAAACTGCTTGTGTTGCCCCATTGGACTTCTTTTTAGCAATTAACTTGGCAAGAACAATGCTGTTATCACAGACATCTATCAATTAATTGCTCATTTTTTAAATAAAAATGCAAACAAGTACATACTTCTTGCTTCTCCAAGATGATTATTTGCTGCTTTTCTGTTTTAATTATTTGGGTTTTGGACAAAACGAGCAGTCTGATGGCGTCTCCTTGGGCTCTGTGATATTGTAACTGGCATTTTTCACAATGTATTGACATTTTAGGGACCAAAATAATAATTGATTGATCAAGAAAATATCTGTTAGTTGCAGCCCTAAATGTGAAGTTGAGAGAGCACATACTACCAAATTGTATTGTTCAACAAGGCTTAAAGTGTTAAGCTCCTCCAGTGGCCCCTTGAAGCCTCAGTGGTTATTACATGCCACAAAAGAAAACTCTTGGATGGAACAAACAACATACTGACAGATGTTTCCACTGCGGACGATGATATCCACAGCAAATTTCATGCAAAAATTGAGATACCTTGCCAAGGACCAGAGTGCTCGTCAGGGGAAACTTCTGACTTGATGGAAGCACTAGATATTAGATATTTCAGGGGGTTACCAAAACTATTCTCTGGGAACAGATGGATGAACAGACAGATGGACCAACGGACATCGCCTCTCTTTGGTCCGGCTGTTAAAGGGTCAGTTCACAAAGTTCGAATTATGGACAGAAACATATTCTCCCACTTTTGGTTTTATTTGTCCAGGTTTTCAGATTATCTACCTCTGAGATTTCTGCCTGTACACAGTTTGCATTGGAAGTACTTTGTACGGAAGAAGAAGTCCCTATAAAATCAGCTGACAGTGTGTTCTGAGGATTATCAGCGATTATAATGACGACACTGTTCCTGGAAAGAGATGTTGCTGTTGAATTTTTCAATCTAAATTTTAAGTGCTGTGAGCATCACAAACGAAATCCAATTAATCTCCATTGTGCTGGAGACAAATATCTCGGAACCTGGACAAATAAAACCAAGACTATAATTTGGTAGATAACATACTTAATAAAAAGACAAACTATCTCACATTGTAATTGCATAATGCAGATCATTTATTTAAGCAAAAGTGCTAAAAACCCACTGGTTGCAGCTTCTCAAATGTGAATATTTATTATTTAATTTCTTAATCTTCTGTAACTGAATGTCTTTTGCTGTTGGACTGTTGGTCGGACTCTTGGACTCCTGCTTGTGTTTGGAACTTTTCACTATTATTATTTTATACATTTTATATCTAAAAGATTTATCAATGAATCTAAAAAATAATTGTCAGAATAATCGATAATGAAAATAATCATTGGTTGCAGGCCTAGATTAATTACTTTGGTCACTTATAGAGCAAAAATACCAAATATTCTCTGGTTCCACAGCAAATGTGAAGATTTGCTATTTCTCAGTTTTAAATCAAATATTTATTTACAACATAGATGAAGGATTAATGGATAATGAAAAGAATCATCAGCAGCGCTAGTATTTATGTATGTGGATTGATCCATATATGTTGGAATTAAACAGTTTTAATAGAAATGTATTCCTTTGAATAAAATTATTAACTTACCATGGTGAAAAAAAGGAGTTAAAGATTTCTTCTAATGTAAAATATCTTTATACATTGGAGTTGCTGGAGTTGAATTTCTGATTCATTCTTTCTTTTCCACTTTGAGCTAAACCTCCGTTGGCTGTTGTGAGCAATGACCTCATATTTCAGTCCAGGACTGTGTCACAGACCCGTCTCCAGACTGGACCAACCAACTCAAACATGTTTCAAAAATCACGTTGTTGGACTGCGACAGGCCATGAGTCATTAAAAGTTGAAGAGCCTGTTTCCACAACAAAATAATCGGATCGACCATCAGGCACCAATGCCCCTCAACCCCGGACTGTCAAGATGTCCAGTCCGGTCAGGTTTAGAGTCAGCATTAAAATCCTCTGCAGTGATCTGAGTCAAAACCTACATCGTCTTCTTGGAGGACTCGTACAGAGGGAAACACTGATCGATGTGACAGTTACTGTCACCGCGTGGGCTGAGAAGCAACCTCTCAGCAAACAGCTGATGTCAACATGTTAGTGGACCATGCTGAGGCTACCAGGCCCTCCAGTAAACATTGAGGTAGAGTGCAGGAGAAATTCACCTGTCTCAGACTACAGATAGAGCCTCTGCTACTTCTTATCACTTGAGATCTAGTCCCGAAAGCATTCTGTAAGAAAATGCAACCATGACACAGTATTGTTGATACTGCTTCTGATAAATACTATCAAAGGTAAAGGTCAGTTTCATGATAGGATGCTGAGGTAGACTTAAGGCCTCAGTGAACCTATTTATTTTAACTGTCTGAAGCAGGCAATCCAACAGTCTCTCCCACTTCACGTAGAGATTGGCAGGTGTTTGAACTTGTCTCTCTCTCTCTCTTTTTCATTCTTTAACTACTTCTGTCACTTTTCATGTGTATAACAGAGGGCAACACTATGAATGCCTCCGAGGAGAGACTGAAAGTGTGCGCTGTGATCCACATTTGTACAATTCATCATGTTGTTGTCTGGATGGTGCAGAGTGAAGTCAAGATGTGAACCCACAGCACCACAAATCTGCAGCCAGAGGGAGATGGTGTGGGTTTTTAAACAGCTAATTAGTACGATGACGATGGAAATAATTCTAATGTATTTCATGTCGCAAATGGTTGCGTCATAACGCCATTACGTAACTGATATGATACGACAGCATTTCTGCACCGTAATGCATTTCAAGAATAAAACATGAAGAAGCCACTTTTGCTGGTTGGAAAAGAGGCTGTGACGCACAGGATTAACAAGCTCCGGTGTTATAACAGACCTCTGTGAAGAGGTGTGTATGGCTATTTTGTAGCACCTTAGTGTCATTTCCACGTGATTTATTTAAGGTAAACACAGTCAACAGCCGTGCGTTATGATGCGGCACTTCCCAAGTCAGAGGCTGCAGATTTAACAACATATTCAGACGGCTGCAGGGATTTAAACTTTACTTTCTGATGCTGATTCAAATGCAACCACTGTTTGGGGTGCCTAACTAAAATAGTTACTTTACATTTTAGGCATTATTTCATTATTGTCGTGCATTTAGTCCAATGACATATTTCGTACAGCGTGCAAATCAATCATAAGGAAGTGAAGCTTTAAATGCTGCTCATTTATCATGACTTGCAAGTCTGTATAAAATGGTCTGGTAAAATGCACATCAGGAAGTGGACTGATTTACACAGAAATGTCAGGAAAATATCAGTGGGGCCTGGCTTTTCTTTCAGTGTTCATTCTTGCCTTTAAGCACAACAGATTTCCATGTTTCATGCCTGACCTGCTGGTTACATCGTCTCTGGTCAAAGGCTGCTGGATATCAATGCAAGTGACTGATGGAGCGCCAGCTGGAAACAACACAAACATGGAGATGCCATTGGTTGATTATAAAGACTACAATTCTTTCCCCTCCAAAAGCTACTAACCCTACTGTGCTGAATGGTTCGGGGAAATCAAGTGAAGAAGTGCAGTTTACATGCCGGGCAAGCGCTCTGCTGCTGATTATACACAAATAGGTCATGGTATTACAGATGGGGCCTTGCAGGGCATGAATGTATCCGAGGCTTGAAAATTAGCCAGCGAATCAGCAGAGAATTACAGCCTCATGTTTGTCCTGTCTAACACAGCGTCAAAGCGTGGCAACCTGAGAGGCTTTCTGTCACATCCAACACAAGTGTGATAACAGTTTCACAGCTTCTTGTGTCGCGCTTCAAACAGAGTAACACGTTGCTATTTTTAAGGTTACTCAGATAACTCAACTGACTGTTGCCACGCTCTACTGAGAGAAATATCACTTGTAATCAAAATGATAGACAATATCAGCCTGTCCATTTTTTTCCACCATCTGTTCCTTTTAAGCGCTCACCACTGTGGTGTGTCCTGTCAATCAAATAGTGTGATCAGCACCATGACATTGTTTTTCCTTCTGTTGCTTGAGTTTCTGTGGGTTGATGATCTTTTCTCGGCCTGTTCAGTCATGGTCAATGCAGCTCATGGGATTAATGCTGGCTTTAAAACAGCTGTCTAATGCCAGAACCAATGTTTCTGTCCTCTGACAGCTCTATATTAAATCTATTTCAAGGACTTTTCCCTGTTTTCTTCCCATTGGGAATGCCCTATGCACTTTCATCCATGTCACTGCTAACCCTATTGCTGGCTGGGGGGGGGGGCTGGGTGGGAGTTTCGTGCTATCCCTCTAATCAAAGCCCCACTGTGCAGGTGCCCTGACAGCCAGTAGGAATAGCTCCAGTGCAGCAGCTACGGCTGAATGATTCATTGTTGTTATATTGAAATTGTGATCTGACACAGTGAAATGTTCAAATTGCAAGAGCCAGGATTTTAATAACATTTACATGATTAATAGGGTCTTAGCAAACTGTAGCCAGTGACAATTTAAGCCGGCAATTTCACCGGTTATAATTGTCTCATTCTGTAACCAAACCCGAGTCTGTAGACATAACTTGGGTGTATTCTGTCCTGCCGCATATCACATGGCTTGAATCAAAGTCTGAAAACACACTGTCAACTTGTCAATATTTACCAGCGGCCTCTTACATCTCACAATAAAGACAACTGTGGCTGGCATATTTACTCATAATCTCATAATTATGAGAGGTGGCAACAAAAAAAAAACAACAACAACAAAGAAACTCTTGGCTGTTGTCTGGTTGATATGCTCTCTGTGTGCCGGTGTCTGAACTGTTTACACTTGGCCAAAGATGGTTTTGTCAAAGAGGAAACACCTGTCAGTATATTTTGATGTTTGATTTGTTTGACACAATGGGCTGTGTCATTTATAAACCAACAGAGTTAAAAGTATTTTTTTTAATAAACAAGATAGGAGATCGCCTCCTGGCAACTTCAGACAGGTTAGCCAGCAGGTAGCTTGTTGACTGTCATGTAAATGACAAGACAGCTGGCAGACAGAGTCCCCTGTTAATCTTTTACACACATCATATCATCATTTTAAGCTGATCACATCATTAAAAGCTGTGAATCTGGATCCTCCTGGATTCATCCCCCTCAGATATAAAAAAAAAACTGACAGACGTGACTTACGAGCAGTTTATTATTATTACCAGAAGTTAGACACTATGAAGCTGTTGTAACTGACTAATAAATATAATGGCCCTTTTGAATGAGTAATGTTAAATATACTACTAATGTGATATCTTAAGAAATGTGAGCTAAATTGATCTTTTTTTCTCTGGAAAAACCCAGGGAGAACTTCAACAACAAGCAATTGCATTATTTTAGCTGATTCCAATAATGTAGAAACAAGATAAAGATGCAGAAAATAATCACAATTGAAACCTCAATCTCAATATTGGTCATAAAAATCCCAATAAGGGAGAGCCCTCGTTGGCTTACCCCTCACAAACACAGCCAATTATGTTGGGAGGTAAGTCGCAAGTGCCTCCACCGGAAACCAAACCCCCGGGTTTTTGAGGTGGTATACAGGAACTTTGCCCCTGTGCTTTGTCTGACACGTTTACCTAACTGCTAGCAACTGTGAGTAACACCCTCTGCATCTTTGTGTATAGTCTGACGCCACTTCTTTCACCCTGAATCCCTAAAATATTTATCAGACACTGAGTTAACTCACAGACAGTAAAACACCTCACATCTACAATGCAAAGTTGGTATCACACACGGAGAAACATCCTTAAAACCCACAAGTTATTTGTTGACTTTCAGTCAGAGAGTATAACGCAAATTCAAATCTGAATAAGGAAAGTCCCAAACAAAAAGCATAAAAGGTTACTCGACACCATTTGTACTTTGTTTCCCCGCCTACAAACAGCCAGCTGGGATCCCAGAGGAAGTGAATACAAAAGCTTTGTCTCACAGTTCACATTCACTTAGATCTGGTATGATGGCAACAAACAAGCCCATAATCCCATTTTGATGACCACACCCAACATCACAAATACAAGTCTGAGACATAGCAAGTACAGTCCTGCAGCAGGCTGACCTCTACTTGTTCTCAACTAGTGGGCGTGTGGAGAATTTACTGTGCGGTAAGTGAGTTAAGTTTCAATTTGATATTATATTTCTATAATTTTTTTTCACAAGAACATCATTTCTGCACTTTCATGCTCTATTAATGTAAAACATGGATTGGCACATGGATTACAGGAGATAAAAGAAGATTTGTAACAGACAGAAAGGCACAGTCTAGCCGATTGCTGCAGCAGTTAAACAGCTGAAAGCATTCAATGGCATCAAATGATTTGCCAGTCTACCTACAATGGTTTGACTAAACTGATGCCAGGAGACAAACATGAGGCTGCTCTGCTTACAAAGCTGACAATCAAAGTTGTTAAAGTTACGGTAAAAGTATTAATATCTCTTTGGAATTCAACCTGATATTGAATTCGTTAAAAATATCATCCACCCGCGATGTTAAACACTTTCCAAGAGCTATTTTGTGCTAATGTATTAGCCTGACTTCCTGCAGTTTACATTGAAAACAGCAGCAGATTTACAATCAAAATTCTTAGTATTTTACAAACAATGGGTCCTTGATTTCAGACAGACGTAGACAAAAGCAGCTTCTTATTTCCAGCCTGCAACCGTCTACTTTGCCGGCTGAAATGACAGTAGCTAACTAGCCAATTAAGCTAACGTAATGCCAGACATGCTAATGTTTGCTGCTTACGTTGGAGCAGATGAACATGCTTGTGTTTTTGTTTTTTGTTTGAGGGTAAAAAAACATGAACACAAAACTTTTTATATATGGCGTGTCGCTCTTACAACAGCCCCAAACACACCACTTAAACATGCAGGGAATCCAAAGTTGGGCATTCCTGTCGTGCCTAGTTTCGGATGCTACGCTATGATTGGTCAACTGCTGATCAGGAGAGGGGTTTAGCAAATGGTCAGTTTAGCTCAGCCTGCCTCATCTCGCCTACCTCTGCTTCAGTAGTGATTTCACTGAAGTGTCCCAGAATGCTTTTCAACACCCACTGAGGAATCAGAAGTGGCCACACGGGCATATAAATAGCAAACTAGCCACTTGTTATGTGAACACTGACGTGTGCCCATGTCTGTTGACATCTCTCTAACTCAAAACAACTAGTTATTTTTGTGGTTGCAGTGCCTTCTGGTCAACTGAAGCTGCTGTCACTTGAAACACTGGTACTGTTAACTGTTTTAACATAGATAACATGGGAGTGCAAAATCTAGAAAGAAGCTCTTGCTCTTTGATTCATAGAAAGTGACACCATATTTGACACTGTATGTTGATGTTTTAAATAGCGCTGTGGCTGTGCCGAAAATATCTCAGTCATCTGATGCTGTCAGCATTTGACCCGTTAAATAGGCCTCAAGTCAAAATAAATACATACCCAATACTGCTTTTTATCACTTACTGTCTCAGAATGAACTTTCCTTTAGCAACACTGATGTGTGTGCTTTGTTGCGCCAGTAAACACACCCAACTGTGATGTCATTGGGTACAGGAGTACACCTGTACATCACTGAAGCAAGGTGAGAAATTAAACCACTGGAGGTCACAAAAACAAGACTTTCAGGGGGTGTTTAGTCTTTTACTTACATTTAGGAAGGCACTTAAAGCCTTTTGTTAAGGTAAGGGAAATATTATGGTTTTGGTTTGATATTGAAATATTCAACAGTGACTTGAAGCACAAGACGTGTTAACTTTAAAACTTCATTAACTTTATTAACATTTAACCAAAAACACAATCTTTCCATTAAAACCAAAGTGCTTTTGTTGCCTAAACCTCACCATATAACCACACCTGAGACTCACAGACACTGAAAATAATGTCACTGAAAATAATCCTGGCAGCAATTTCATTTCCTTCTAAATGTATTTGGCAAAACAAATTAGTAGTATATGGATGTAATTTCTAAGAGACAGTGTTGCTTTAAAAGAACACAGTCACCTATGTGGGCATGTGTGTGAAGGGGATTATCTTTTATCTTTAAATTTTAAAAGTCAGGGCTGGTGATTAGCACCTATGCTAGTGGCAGAAAGAAGCAGAGGGAAATGGATGCCAATAATAGCTGTGAGAAACTGTCTGGAGTAGATGTTGACAATAACTCAAGGTTTCAACTCCACCTGGAGACCACAAACACAACACACTCTGCCAGCTTTCTCTGGTCATGGATCCCCATCCACCTAACAGCAGGATGTATTAAACAATACAGCTGTCTGCCTCAATCCACTCCACCGTTTGTCTCTGTTACAATTACTCGCCTCAAGAAAACCCTCCTCATTCATCTTTTTTTTTTTCCTCCCCTCCCTTGCTGCAGCAAATGAGAATCAGATGTTTTTCAGAGGAAGGACGGACCCCCACCCATCCTGCTTTGCTGGGGAGGTGGGATAGCATCTGTGTAATGCGCACACATTGACAGGAAGTTTAACATTCTTACCAACTTCCATCACTGTTCGGCAGCTGAGGCTGTTGCACAAATCTGGCAATGCCATTTCATTAGGGTAAACTAAGCACTGGGCCGTCTCCATTAAGGCTTACACTCAGAGTTATAAATAAGCAGCAGTTGACATTACCTCTGGAAATTAATGCAGCAGGATTTATTTTATCACCTGCTCTTGGCATAGCTCTTACACTCTGAGGAATTTCTAAAGCTTGCCCATGAGGCTTAAAATTTAGGGCTGAGGCTTAGAAAGACATCCTCTGGTGCTGCCCTATAGCTGCCCCGTCAAAAGCATGACTTGCCTAAACAAAGACAAGGCCCCTTTCACCCCGCAAATTCCTTGACAACTGCTGCAAGCTTCCTGCTGGCATTTGATATGCTCCGCTTCGTTCCCATGACCAAACTCCAGGCATGGTGAGGCTTTCGCTGAGTGGTTGAAGGCTCGTCTCACTGACACTCTGAGGCTTTTCTGTACTCTCATGTGAAACTTCCCTCATTCTCTGAACCAGCGAGTGTGTCACAGTGAGTCAAAAATGATTCAAGTTCAATTTTGCTTTCTATGTCTCGAAGCGTGCAGTAAAGGCTGTATGTCTTGCTGCAATTACAAGGTGAGACACAGAGGAGCCACTGTGGGACATCACGTATAATTAGTTTTAACCTTAAGTGGTTAGGACGCAACCTTTTCTTTCTGCGATTTCTTTCTTTCTGGTTTGTTTTCACTGAAGTCTACATGAAACCCTTTGAAAGCTCTGTGGCCATTTGAGTAAATGAGGATTACAACAATAGTCAGCTGTTTAAGGTCATATAGAAAGCTGTCCTATTGGGAAGCTGCAGCAATGCTTCACCTTCACTTAGCAAGCCATATTTACCCGTCCAGTCCTGGAATCTGAACCAGTGACCTTGTCATCGCAACCACCAACTCCTCTTGACTTATGTCTCGACAACGATCGTCTACTGGCATCCTATATGAAACCAGAAACAGCCCCCACCCCGCTTCTCTTTGTCTCTTCAGTGCCGGGGTAAACTCACCAAGCTGACTCTGTTTTTCCCAGCATATGGTTGCCAGGTTGGACAGTTCCCGGTATTTCTCCGCCAGTTGGAGTTTGCCGTTACAAAGGCGGGGTCGTCGGGCGAGGCTCTCCTCGGCCAAGCTCCGATTGGAGGTCAGCAGCATCTCCCTGTCCACTTGAAGATCCTGAAACTGAACAGAAACACAAAGTCAACAAATGTCTCATTAGTCTATCATGCATGCATCATGATACAGCTGTTTATTGTGTGTATGTTGTTGGATTAAGCAGACTTTTATTTTGAAGGGTATACATTAACTTTCTTACACTTTCTCAAGTGTTAATATAATTCATACCTTTCCTTCAAAAGCTAACAAATATAGTATCGGTTTATATTCTAAGAACTGTATGTGTACTTGCGTTAGTTCTACTTCCTCTTTTTGTTCTGGACTTTTCCCCAGGATGGGGGCATTTTCTTCGCTCTGTTTACTTTCCGTATTTTTGCTATATATGATACTATATAGAGTAACAGAGAGCATTTAAACAAGAGAGACTCTGTGGATTCTTTGTTTCTCTACAATTGTAGGAAAGTTATGTTGGTGCCTTGCAATAAATGTCTGAAAGAAAGTCCCAGTGGTTCGTGTTTCCTATACAATACACTGCAGAGTAAGACCCACTACAGCTGCATGAGTTTGTACACCCTGAATGACCTCAGAGTTGGGAGGGAACGGCTGTGCTGAGAACGTTTTCTGCGTAAATGAAAGCCACTGGGAGCTGCCTGATATGATCACTGTTCTAGAGACTTTATCTTCTGCTGCCGGCAAATGGAGGCCGCACAGGAGCCTGAATCACCTGAAGGTGAAGTGTCCTGCTCAGGGGCACCTCAACAGCAACCCGCATCCCACCTAAGCCAGTCCTGGGAATCACACTGGTGACATGCTGACAACACAGCTGATAACAATGACAAGGCCTACCTGAAGGAGATCTGATCCGCTGGTGTCAGGACAACAACCTACTCCTGAACGTCAGCAAGACTTAGGAGCTGATAGTGGACTGACCTGGGTGCTGCATACTGACTCAGTGGAGAGAGCAGCAAGGCAGAGACTGTTTCACCTCAGACATTTGAGGAAATTCCGGGTATCCCCTCAAAACGGAGGAATTTCTATTCCTGCATCTTCGAGAGTGTCCAGATGGGGAACATCACTGTCTGATACAGAAACAGCACCGTACATGACCGCAAGGTCCTGCAAAGAGTGGTTCATTCAGCTGAACGTAAAATAGGCGGTGCTCTACCCTACCTAACGGATATTTCCACCAGGCGCTGCAAGAATAAGGCTAGGAGAATCATTAAGGATCCCAACCACCCAGATAATGGCCTTCTCCCTGCTGCGGTCGGAAAGAAGGTACCAGATACAGCAAGCCAGCACTGAGAGGCTCAGGAAGAGCTTCTACCCTCAGGCCATAAGGATCCTAAATGAAGTCACTGTCTAAAACTTATCTCACAACCTTATATGATTACATGTGACAAATAAACTTGATTGATGGGTGTTCTTCCAGTCACAGGCCGGCTTCCCAAACAACCATCACCATCCATGCTTTGACTTCAGCAGACCCCAAACAGACAATAGGCTGGCAAGGGAAATAGAAACTGAGACAACTGCACAAGTCTCTGGCACTAGCTCCCCAACCCACATGTCTCCTTTATATTATTATAGTAGCCTGTTACTGACACAAACACAGTCATTTCACTTTCAAATATGATATAAATCAGGAACAACTGACACCCCATCTCCCATATCAACTGCTGCATGTCATTTTATGATTTTAAAGTAGGTCATTTTTGAAAGCAGAATTATTTATGTCTTACACATATCATTTTTTTCAAAATCAAAGCATTTTTGGAATAAAACCCTTTGAGCATTTGCGTTTTTCAGCTTGAGAATGATGCTTCTTCAAAGTGAGTTCTGAAAGCCAGACATTCTGACACCAAGGCAACCAATCCTTGAGTCTTTGGGGTGGATTATTGGTTGTAATAATCACGCTATGTATGCCTAATTAAACTCAATGATTTGACACCTACTAGTACCTATTACACCCTCAACAGCCTGCCTACAAAACAATCAAGTTCCTGGAAAAATTAAATCATTAGTCTTGCAGGATCCTGACAGGGAGAATAGTACTACTACTACTACTACTACTACTACTACTATTATTACACAGAGAAACATGTGCACAGACCAGTCGAATGACTTTCCTTTTCATGGTAATTAAATCAGAAAGATGAGTCACAGCAAGTGTTGGGTTTAAAACAGAGCTTTTAATTACCATATAGTCCCACATCAGCTCCTGTTTGTCTCTACTTCTCCCAACTAGTAAAAACTCAGAAAGCCTTTTTCCCGACATTGCAATGTGCTGGGGTTATTGGTTGCTTTTCAGAAAACATATGATAAGCTCATTAAATGCAATACATTTTAAAGATTAAACCAGTGGTTTCCAACCCTTTTGGTTTGTGAGCCCTTCCAAAAAAACTGTCTCGTGGGGGCCCCCTGTCTTGTTTTAAGATGTCTTGTTATCAGTTCCACCAAAGAGACTTTCCCCTCTAAACCTCTCACATGGTTTCATTTAAATAATGTTCAATGCCCAAAGAGGTAAAATGATCCAATTACTTTTTCCTTGCAATGGAGTATGTTAACATTGTTGTACTTTTTCTTAAATAAAAGGATCTGAGTACTTCTTCCACCATTGAAATGCTGGTATTTTCTGCGTGATGTAGCCCCACTGCTGATTTTCCCGGACGCTTAATAAGCCTAATATTATTTCATAGAGATTTCATAACTACTTCTTCTGACTTTGGTGGCGCTCTTTATTTCAGGCGATGCTGAAATGCTAGTGGAAACTTGAGCCTAAATAAGTAAAAGTCATTTATGGGTCAAAGTTCAAAATTCTGGATCTTTTATGGCTTCAACATGCTGTTGAATGTAGTCGTCATGCTTTTGGGGGATTGAGAAAAGGGGGTCGGGTAATCACTGTCACTAGACCATAAGAAAACCATAAATTATTAAAATGAATGCCACGCCCTTTACGTCTTGCCAAACAATACTGTCACAGCACTGCTGTTAAGAAACAGTCGGTGTCTCAAACACCGACACAATACCACTCTGTGAGTGTCACGCTGCAAAAAATCTGAATCCTCTTTGACTATATCATCAGTTTCAGCATTCCTGTGATTCTGCCCAGCCGGATACTTTTCTTGCTCAATTGCTTTCTTTCAACAGTCAGTCACTTAGAGCCTGAGGGCCATTTCATTCAGTCCAGTGTTGGACGGCGCATCTGTCTCACATTTTACGGGTCATCAAAAGGATGTATGAGTCCCAAGTTCAGAGGAATTTGCAGAATGTGCCCTGTAGTCAAAAGAAGGTCTGTCTGAGTGCAGAAAGAGATACTACAGATCTGCTGTTCATTCTAAAAAAAAATCCTGCGAGAATAAAGATAGCAGTCCGTTTCAGACTAACAGCCCAATCATCTGCCCCATTTTTCCTTTAACAGGAGGCAAAACGAACAATCCATTTCCTGCTTTGGCTAGTCCGCCTCGTTTATCAAACAACAACTGCTGCAGTCTTTGGGGAGGGAGAGTTTTTTTGTATTTTGATGCATGGTCTGTAAAGCAGGGCTGACAGTGTTTACCGTCCCTGACAAATGACACTTGGGGAGCACTTAAGAGTCGGAGAGAAAACGAGGAGCAGCACTGTTTTTTTCTGTGGTTCAAGCACATCTGACCGCATGAAATGCAGTAAATAGGTGTTTCTCTTTCATCTTAAATGAGGCTCAAGCTTAATTAGGCGTCTGCAGTCCAGAGCCACCAATTTAACACTCTGCAATGAAATGGACGGGGTGCAAAAGTCTTTTCCATGAAAGAGAATTCTTCATGTAACACCAGGCCTGTATTCAACTGAGAGAAATGAAGGGCTATTCTCTATTGGAAGGCCAGCTTGATAACTCTCTGTCTGTCTGCACCACTTAGGATGAGTTTAAAGCAGCTATGATCAATATGTTTGTAAAAACATTGGCTCAAAGGACTGTAATGTGAAAGGTGTTGCTTGTAGTGATGAATCCACAGTTCCCCTCAGCTCCCCTACAGAGCTTTGTAGCATGTTTCACCTCGTTATTTTGGTTTTCCAGCCTGCAACTTTACAGTCTCGCATAGCTTAATTTCCGACCTCAGCAGGCAGCTCTTTTCAGTGAAAAAGCTCTGATAAACTCACTGTACACTACCTGCTCACCATTAAACGGTAGACACTAAAAGTTAGCAACTAGCTGACAGCATTTAGCAGCTAAAGAGTCAAGAGTTGGTGGAAACCAAAACAGAGCTAAAAGTAGAGTGAATAACCAGATGGCCAGAAACATGGCTCCAGATAAATGCTAATGCTGGAGGTTTAAAGGAAAATTCCACCATCGTTAATTTGTAATGCTAATGGGTATTAAGGATTTTTTTCATAAAATGAATATATGAATTTCGCTGATAGTGCTAGGGCTGAACGATTTGAGAAAAATGTGTTATTGCAATTTTCATGACTAATTGAGCCATTGCGATATAAACTGTTATTTTCTATACAAACCTCCAGCTGTGTATTTGTGGTCTACATATTTCAATTGTCGTTTTTCCTTTCAACTTTTGTAAAGAATGAACAAATGAGATCCAACTTTCCGCCAGAAAGTGAATAAGCGTATTTTCCAAAATGTGGAACTACTTCTTTAAATGTTGTCTAAACGCAAGCAGCTGTACAAGAACATTGAATACATAAAATAGTCTTAAAATACAAAATGTTTGCTTCAATCTGGAACTATTTGATCAAAGAATAAGTAAACAAAACTATAAATCTGACAAACGTTTGGGGTTATTCAATACTCAGTATTGCAGACACATTTGGGTGTGTACTAAAACCATTTTGAGGTTTGAGACTCAGCCCTCAGTTTTATGATCCTTTTGATATGACTTTGTTTTACCTCAGTTTGTTGTTGTGGTTCTCAGAATGACCTCTGCTGTGCTGTAGCTGCAGTGCATTTGAGGCTGCCGACGTCCAATGCTCCTTTCTTTTCTTTTATTATATATTTGTTCCTTGAAACTAGTTTCCCCTCTCGGGAAGATATTGATCTGCATGACTGTTAAGGGTCACTCTAGGAAGAAGCTCCTGTAGCACTGATGACAACACCTGATGTTACTTGATGTTTCAGATCATTGGACTAGACATATCATGACCTGACATGTAGCTTGTTGTGTAGCCAGTTATTAATGAGAATGTGAAGAACACTCCACCAATCAGGCTGTGAAAATTCATTATGAATGATTAAACTCAGTGGTTTACATAACATTCATCATTAACATGAGATTAATGGAGCACTCTGCTCCCAGAGCTCATATGGAGATGAGAGATGGGTTTTGAAACCAGCCAGCCATGATAATATATAGCATATATAGTAATATATATGTTTTGATATATTCTATCTAGATTAAAGTAGACTACATCACTGGGAGCCAGGCGTCTTATTGGATAAATGTCCTCTGCAAACACAAGTATTATTAGTTAATGACAGATAAATAGGAGCCTGGATGAATAGCTGCTAAAAGACATCCCAAGCTCTCTGGATCGTGGCTCTGAGTCACTCTGCTCTGCTCCCGGGGGAGAATTGTATGACCTCTCTGGCTCCATCATCCCAATTCATTCACAGAGCCTGGTTTAAAATGCCACATCCTTCACCAAGAACCAGGCAAATATATAACATCTTTCCTTGTTTCTGCGCAAAAATAGTGCAGTTGAGGACAGCAATGCATCTCAAAGTGGAGTCCAGCAATATTAATAGTTTAATTTCTTATTAATTTAACTCCTTGGGTGTTAACACAATCACTGTGAAAACAAGTATGAGGATGACTTCCCCACCCCGGTTGTGTTTCACTGCACACACTGTTGTTATCACTCCACCCATAGCTGTGAAAGCCATGGAATTCTATAGTCTACTGAATCCTGACCTGACTGAGAGAGTCTTTTCTGTTTGAGCACCCCCCAAGGCAAACCTAATCAAAAATGGGGCCCATGAAAAAGTTTGGGAACCACTGGTACACCTTGTGTGTGTGTGTGTGTGAGAGAGTGACAGAGAGAGTGATGTAGTTTCGCTTTAAGTCAGGAAGGTCATCATGTAGCCCCGAAACGTGCCTCTCTGACATGGAGAGTAAAGCACGTGGAATTCCTTTAAAAATATTGCAAATTTAATTTGCCGTGTTTATACGCAAAGCTACACTCATAAAATAACACAATATAAGATGTTTTCTGATTGTCAAGAGACCACTGCTAAAATCGGCATTCATCGAGTACAACAAGACACAACATACTGCAGTAAAAGTATACTTTTATCTAGAATTAACTCTGCTCGCCAACGTATCTTAAAAGGGACGAGGACTGAAGGCGACCAGTTGTTAAAGTTGAAATTGTATTCAAATAAGTATTGCTATATATACTGAAGTAATGCCGAATTCAAAAGTATGGCGTAAGAACTCTAATATTTTCACAAGTCATCTTCTACTCGTGTGCAGGTCCACTGATGGAGAAAGAAACACTACATTGCCACATTTTTAAAAGGGAGTTCGACAAAAGGACTCATAACGGCGCGTATGGGGTCTTCAACACCTCGATGTGATGCTTCCTCCACGATAAGAACGCTTGAAGAATAAAAGAATCACTTGTACAGACCGCAGAAATAAACCCCCTTGTGTTTTATCTTCGCTTCAGTAACTAATAATTCACCGCAAATATTAGGAGACCGGGGTTTCGGTAAACGAATTGGAAATCCGACCTCTCGCCACGCAGACAATCGATGAGCCATGTAAAGCGGATTTGCGTTACACACTGCACATCAAATGTGATGACCAAAAACACCTAAACGCTCATTTTCAGCGACGAAAAAAATGTAGAGCCGGAAAAAAGACGGAACCACGTCGTTAAAGACAAAAGAAAAGATTTAACAAAGCGTTAATACAGCGCAAATTCCTTACGGCACTTTGGTTCTTTGGGGAACAGAGGATACCTACCTTCTCATTGAGTCGAAGGATTTGATCCATTTTGTCGTCGTTTTGTAAAAGCTCCCTCAGCTCACTTGTGCTTAAAGCCCTGTAGCCGTCAGGACAAGTGTTGGACTCCTTCAAGTTGGACATTTTATTCCTTCAAATTGCGGCTGAAGACGGTTTGGAAACATGAAGTCCGCACAGCGGTTACATCTCGCGCACATTGGAATGCGATGCGATCAGCCCGCATGCAGCGTCAACACACACACACCAACCGTCAACCGTTACACTTCCTGTTACCACCTTCAAAATAAAACACACTCCCCCACAACGCTCTGAAGGGTATTTGACTCAGTGGAGGAAAGTAATACTTACTCAACTTTGAGGTATTTATACTTCACTTGAGTATTTCTATTGTCTACAACTACTTTTTACTTATACTCCACGACAGTTCAGAAGCAAATGTTGTACTTTTTACTCCACTAAATCATATTAGACTTAGACTTAGACTTTATTAATCCCACAGCGGGGAAATTTACAAGGCACAGCAGCAAAGACAGAAAGGTACAGAAACACACAGCAGACAAGCACTGTCTAGAAGTGAATTAGAAGTATTTTTTTAAAAAGAAAAACAATATACAAATAATAAATACAGATATAAAAAATATGGGGGACAAAAATAAATATATACACGGAAAATATAAAGTATGTACAGATTGTGCAGATTTATGTGCAGTTAAACAGTCTTATAGCCGTAGGAATGAACGACCTGCGGTAGCGCTCCTTCTTACACCGTGGGTGTAGCAGTCTGCTGCTGAAGGAGCTGCTCAGGGCCCCCACAGTCTCGTGCAGGGGGTGAGAGGTGTTGTCCATGATGGATGTCAGCTTAGCTAACATCCTCCTCTCCCCCACCTCCTCAATGGAGTCCAGCGGGCAGTATTATTACATATTATTTTATAACTTTAGTTACCATACTTTGCAGATTAACAATACAAAATATACAAACAACAAATAAAGTATGATGCATTATTATAGGGTAAGATAAGAGGTGAAATTCAGAAGCTAGCAGTATATAAAGTAATTAAAATCAGCCCAACCATTACCGTCTGCAACATTAAAGTCATGCACACTAATGCATCAATAATTATAGTCCAATATTATAATACACATTATTCTGAAATGAGGCATTCTGCATAATGAGTACATTTTATTTTGGTACTTTAAGTATGTTTTGATGCTAATACTTTTACTTAAGTGAAAAATTTAATGCAGAGTATTTATACACTGTGGTATTTATACTTTTACTTCAATACTTCCACCACTGGTGTACAGAATTCAAACTTGACCCCAGGGTTGCTGATATAAAAGCTGAAACAATTAGTTGATTAATTTTGATTATCAACCAGCCCCTTTAATGCAGGACTGTTTTCGGTCTGAACGCCTGACAAGATGTCAGCTGATGTTGTGCTATAGTGGTGCATATTCACAAACAAATTACCACAAACCAGTTGCCACACAGTGAACCTGAGGGTTTTCGGGGACTCTGCACATCTGAATTTATTTCCGTTTATTTAAATTAATAAAACGACTGAGCCACAAATCTTGCTCCTTTGTATCATATTTCGTGTTTTAATATTCTTTGCTTTGTTTTAAGTATTTTGTTTGTATTTCTTGCTTGTGTATTGCGTTGTATACCTCTAACATTATGTTTTGGTGGTGATTGAAGACTCACACATTTTATTTGTTGCTGTAATAATGTTAATAGAGGCTCTGTGAGGCATTGAATTATTTATATTTTTACCCAGCTGTGGCACAAATTGCCCTCAATGACTCATTACTTCATGTCAAATGTGCCATGATGGTAAATAATGAGTTTTAACCCTACAGCACTCCACACAAAATAAATGTTTTATGTATCAATATTCATTTTTAGTTTCTTTTCTCTAACAGTAATGTCTCTTTATATGTATTAACATTATCTAATACTGCCAAAGGACATGTTTTTAAGAGTTTCTTTCTCCCAAAAGTGACTTTCTGTCTGTTTCAAGCTACCACCTTTACCTCTAGTTTTATTTCCGTTTTAGATTTTTCAACATAAAAGCCCTCATGACAAATTACAGACCACTATAATTTTAGGGGCTGAGAGACATTTATTGGTCGCTACACAGTTAGCATTTATTAACAGTATACAGAAGATGAATAAATGTTTTATAACACACTATAATGTGGTTGTATGCAGATATTAGTGTTTATTAATATATTTGTCCTCCTCCTGTGGGCACCCATAAGTGGAAGCTGCTGTAAACAGATAATCAATCAAGTCAGTTGAGTTTATTTGTTACATGTAATCATGTAAGGTATAATCACAGAGAAATATAATGCAATGAATGACAATATCGTATAACACAGCTGTAATAATATAAAATATGTTGTCATATGAGAAGTTGTTATTGTTGCCAAATACTATACACTAATAAACACTTAAAACCACCAAGCAGTTTTGTGGATAATAGGCTAAGAGGTGAAAATTATCTGTAACTGTGGTCACATTTTATCACCATTTTGCTTCAATGACCTTTATGTGTTTCGGCTGTTTTGTGTCCAAACTTTCACCAACTTTTTGTGCATTTTTCTTTGGCCTTGGTCATCTCTTTGGAGAGCCCCTGTGTAATCAATTCACTAAACCCTAAACTGTGGCAGACTCCCAACATCCAAACCCACTTATATCCATTAAATGTCTCAGGACCAAACGAAGCAGTGATGACTGACAAGATATTATTATGTGGTCAGTATGGGGGATTATTAGATGTATGTAGGTCACCAAACTATTGGCTTAGGGCGTTTTTTAACGGTGTCCAAATGATTTTGGGGAATTTTTGCCCCATCTGTAATTCAATATTTGGACTCAGCATGGCCGGCCTGAGGCAGTTAAACATAGGGTATAAACTGACTGAGAGGCTGCTAAGGGCCCTGTTGCCACCAGGAGGCCTCCAAGACATCCACTGTGAAAATGGAAATGAATGGATGATGGAGATTAAAGTTACTCCAACCATTTTTGAACATGAGGGATCAGATTCTGCTCAGGGCCCCAAATGCTATATCTAATTTAGTCTGTAAGCCAATCTAGTATAATTTTGAGGTACTTATACTTCACTATATCCATTTTATGCCACCTCATTTCCTCTTCTTCTCCACTACATTTCAGATGCAAATATTGTAGTCTCTACTCTACTCACATTTCAGATGTCTTTGAGTTGTCAGTAGTTCCACCAAAGAAACATTTACCCTCCAAACTTCTCTGATGTTTTATTTGAATAATGTTTGAGGCCCAAAGAGGTAAAACTATCAAATATTTTTTACAGAAAAAGCAAAAATGTCAGAGAAAAGTCAAAGAAATTAATATTACATTTTTGCATGCCACTTTCTGATAAGTCATCCTTTATTAAGGGGTTTATAGGCATTCATTAATAATTCATCAATAGACCATTTACGAATCCTTTATTGACTTTTGGGTTGCCAGGTTTTGGAAGAATCCTCCTCCAGTATCACACTTACTTTTTTTTAGCTCTTTAATTCATCAGGAAGACCCTCCAATGGACTCCACTTCCAATTACCCTCTGGAAAAGGAAAACCCATTCATAAACAACTTATTATCATTTACAACTGCAGGATTGATGCTTTACTATAAGAACCCTTCATTGGTGATTGATTAACATTTATAATTGCAGTTGACTGAACCTTTTGTTGATGGCTTGTTAGAAACTGCAAAATTAGTACTTTTACTTTTTTTGATTTTACTAGGATCTGAGTACTTCTTCCGCCACTGTTGTTTTGTTATTAGATGTCCCCACATTGACTGTAAATGCCTCTGACAACACTTCTGACTTTTTAGCAGTCAGGAAATGAACTCCGGTTTGGTTTCTTACAGTTCGGTTGGCAGCAGGAAACCCAGACTGTTGTTGTAGTTGTTGCCAAACAGTGGTAAGATGATAAACTCTGGTTTGAATGGACAAGGCGCTTGTTCTTTTTTGTGGATTGTGTTGGTTATAGTCAGACATGAAGAGAAAGATTGTTGCAATCGCACCGCTTCTCTCTTGGCAAGTCTCAAGCTCAAGCTCGACCTCACAGATACTTTTTGTGTTGCATTAAGACCAGTTTCATGCTCTGAGATTCTTCATCTCAAGTACAGTCCAAGGCCAAGTTTGATGGGGCAGTTTTTTCCCTTATGATATGTGCAATAACCCAAGATAGCAAAACCCCTTTGCATAATTTAACAGCTTTAATATCTTTAATACACAAACAATTTTGATAAGCAAACTCACAAGGCTTAAAGGGACTTGAGAACTGCCAAGAAAATGAAAATAATCTGAGACATTTTTACAAACCTAAGGGAACAAGAGGCTGAAGAAAAAGCCAGAAAGCAAAAAAGATCATGTGGAGCAAATTATTCCCAAGAAGAAAACATATATTATTCATTATGAAATAAAGAGGATATTAAAAAAGCACTGACATATTAGTGTTCTAGCTTTGAAAGATTACAAGAAAACAATAGACCTTTTCTTACAGCAGATGTTTTGACTTGTCGTATCAGGAAAAGCACAGGTGAAACAATGATGGCTCGGCCCCATCAACTCAGTGAGCCAGCAGGCACAATACAAGGATCCCTTGAACGAGCTCACCTAAATTTAATGCAGTCATTTTTAATGTTGTTACACCTGTGCTTTTCCTGCTTTGGCATGCCAAAATGTCTGCTGTGAAAAGGGTCTACAGTGAGCCTCTTTTTGAATTGGATCATGTCCAGGAGAGAATTTAAAATGTCCCAATTTCACAAGAAATAGAAAAACTTATGTAAAACCATGGACAGAGTTTTATGATGTGTGAAGTCAGACAGAGTTTTAAGTGAATGAAGCAAAGCTAAGTCATCATAACCCGATAAAGTAAAACCATTCCTTCTCTTTCAAGTGTCATGGCGCTGGAAAGAACAGACAGGATATCTGCCACAAAAGCTTCACTCAGGAGGAAACTGATGTACTTGTGCAAGAGGCACAGATTCAATCATACGGAGCAAATCCACAGGAGGAGATGGCCCATTCTCCAAATGTAAGTAAGGCTCAATGACATCAGGTTTAAAGCCAAAGTGGACCATGGGAGGCAGCCTGGGGACTCCATCTCCAGTTCTCAGGGGGCATTCATTATGCAAAAGAAAGGCTTGTTCTATGCAAATGCAACCTATATGCTCACTCACATGTTTGTAATAACAAATATGGCAACACTGTATGCTTAAAGAATACATAAACATAGAATATCACTTGCCTTAGTGATGTGCTATATTTTTGTTAGTGCTTACAAATCCCATGAAAACATCACCAAGAACGCTTCATTCAGTACTTTCTGACTTCCCCGTCTGTGTTCTGACTGGAAATGTAATTTCTTATAGCTATAAAAAATACTTTACTTTCTAAATAAGGCTAAATAATCTCCTGAAACAGCTGGGCACTGTAGCTTTTAGCAAACGTTACTCAAATAGGAGTAAAGAGTGCATTTGTTGGGGACTATTTCCAGCTGCGGATTCACACACATTTGGTGCTCTGAGCATTTCTGTCAGCATGTGACTCAGCACTAATGTTAATTGTAAAGAAGGAACATGACAGTCAGCATAACAGTGTGTCTCATTGTGTGTTTTTAACATCAGTGGAGCTCTATGATATATCAGGCTTTGGATACACAGACAATAATTGTTATTAGGATCAATTTATTGCTGGTTTTCAACTTTTCATGTGATTTGTTATATATAAGAAAAACACAATTGAAAATAATTTTAAAAATAAGAAAAACTAATTTCAAATTTTAACATTCCCATTGAGATATAACATGTTGGACGAAGCCAGACGAGCTGTTCCCCCCTGATTTCAGTCTTTATGCTAAGCTAAGCTAACCCCCCCCCCCCCCCCCCGGCTCATCGGCTTCATATTTAACACAACTGAGTTGTGGTATCTCATCTAACTCTCGGCACAAAAGCAAACAAGCGTATTTTGCAAAATATCAAGCTATTCCTTAAAATGGGATTTTTAAGAAAATCTTTTTAAATATCTAGATTTAAAAAAAAGTTTTAAATCTAAAACATAAAGCATAATTTGATTTTAACAGACCACATGTTGTCAATAACGAACAAATACTAAAACTATGTACATGTGTCAAATAACTGTCCTGTACAACCACTTACTGTAAAATAATACTAACTATAACTATAAAACAAGTTTGAAGTTTGAATAAATTAGCTAAATGTTATATGTGTAGGATCAAAGCTTTCTGCGCCTGCAGATCACAACTTCATCTGTTACCTTGTTTTTCATGAATAATATTAAAAGATACTGTCAAAAATAAATCTGTGGTAAGGTAAGGTGAGTCTTTCCGATATCTCTGCTCAGCAGGATCCAGATAAGAAAGTCAAAAGTGTCTTTCAGAATAATCTCCTTCCTGCTCTCTCGTGGTCTTATCCCACGTCATCGTAGTCCTCTTCATCCTGGTTTTCGCCTTCACCTCCGATGTCATCGTAGTCCTCTGTGGAGGTGTTGTCTTCTGCTGGATCTGGATCCTTGTCCATCTTCACATAATCAGGCTGCTCGTCCAGGCCCTGCACATAGTCTGGTATACTCTGCTCGTAGTCGGCCGTGTCCTGCTCGTAGTCCGGCACGCTCTGCTCGTAGTTCTGTTCCTCAGCCAGGTTCTCGTAGCTTTGGGTCTCTGAAACAACAAATTTCATGTTCAGTCAGAGTTCATTATCTCATGTTAGAGTTACAGTATACCAGTGTAGTGGTTTGGTGATAGACTGAGGCAATAATTGACAGTGTGATGGCAGTTTGATTATTTTATTGTATGAGTTGATCTAATATAACTGGTTGACCACAAGAAGCCATTCACGTGAACTGATTCCCAATGTTCGAACATTTTATTTGATTCCATAAAAATATACATAAATACTTTTTATATGGCTTCAACTATTTCTTATCAGACTCTTAAAAACATGTTAGCTATTTACCCTGGACTAGACGATAGTCCTTTAGGGGACACTTTTTTCTGGTGTCTGCAGACATTAGACATCTTTACAACTGTGTGTCTCAATTCCATACTACATACTATTAATAAGTACTATATAGTGATTGTCATTTTAATAGTTACACCAACATAATCAGTGTACTAATAAATGTGTAATTCATTTTTCACTTTTCAAGAATTTCTTGGAAGTCTCTCATCACCATCCACAACCTGTGGTATGGTTTTCAAATTAAAGTCCCCATAACGTAAACCATTACATTTTAGGATGAAGACTTGCTTTAAGGTTAGGGTAAGGTTAGGCTTAGGTTAAGGTTAGGGTTAGTTTTAGGCAAGTAGTGGTTAGCGTTAGGGTAAGTCTCCAGGAAATGAGTTTTAGTCAATGTGACGTCCTCTGAAGTGATAAACACATATCTTGTTTGTTGAAACTGTACAAAAACCAACAACAACATTTTACCGTTTTAAGGGGGGTTATGTGCCATACTTTTTCTTGGCCAGCCACAGTGACTTCCTGGAGTCTCCACTGGTTGCCTGGCAACTGGGCAGCCAAGTAATAGTAAGCCACTTGCATGGCTGAAAATATGACATAAACGATTACTTTTCCTGTTGTCTTTTCCTTTCTTTTCCTTTCTGCTTCAGAGAAAATAACGGTAGCAAAACTTTGGTGGCAAACACAATATTACGTCAAGCAACAAGCTAATCTTTATTGCACGTTACCTGAGTTGAGTTGGACCCTTCTTTATGTTGTTCACACCTCACTAACGTTAAAATGTTAATTTTAGTGTCAAATGTTATTGTAAAAGACTCAAGATAAAGCTATATTTACACAGTAGTTGGACTTATAGCATCAGACTTATACTGTAGCCAGTTTAAACCCCCAAAAAGCTTGATCTTTTCTTGGTGGGGATTTAGCCTATAAGTGAATAACAACATCTGTAGCCAATAGGCTTTCACTGTAAAGCAGGGCACTCCTCCTTTAAAAGCCACTGTGTATCCCTCCAAAGTTTGTGGCACAGTTACAGTTGCTTGCTTTACACGGACACGTCACTGTGCCAAACAAATCCTTTATTTTGGTCTGATTTGTAAAACTACTGGCACTTTTCTGTGAACATCATCTACACTTGTCATTCAGTGTGATGCTTGGATGAACTTTGGTTCTGAAACCTCTGATTGAATTAGAATATGTGGTTCTCTCTTGGATCTGAGTCCAGTTTCTGGGGCTTTGCAAAAACAAAGTCACCCCAAAAAAAGTTACAGTGTGATTTTTCACTTCCCTTTCAGTTGACTGATTACTGTCATCCGTGGTTACGTGTGCTCATGCGACGCCACAAATAAAAACCTTGCCCTTTAGATTTTTGGGATGAGGTTTAGTATTCAGTTCAGGATGTGTGGTTTAAAAGAGGAAGGGGGATTTTGATGGGTAGTATTACTTCATATAGTCAATTCAGAGAGTCTTGCCTGCTGTGAGAAACTGTGTCCGAGGGGGTAAAGGTGGATTATTGGCTTTAAGGTTTCTCTCCTGGTATTTGTTGCTCCTGAGAAGTTGAGAAGAGAAATTAATGTTTTGTCGTCAAGTTCAGTGTGAAAAATCTGATCTAAAGGAACCGATCCACATTTTGGGAAATAAGCTTATTCGCTTTCTTGCCGAGAGTTAAATGAGAAGTCGATACCACTCGCATATTTGTCCATTGAATATGAAGCTACAGCCAGCAGCCAGTTAGCTTAGCATAGCTTAGCACAAAGACTAAAAACAGGGGGAAGCAGCTAGCTTGGCTCTGTCCAAAGGTAACAAAATCTACCTACCAGCAACTTTAAAGCTCACTAATTAAGACGCTATATCTTGTTTGTTTAAACTGTCCTAAACTGCACTGTATAACTGCAACTTGATGTTTTTACACTTCAGCTCTGGATGGGTTAAATAAACAAAATATATAACATGTTAATATCTTTTAGAGGTGCTGGTAGAAGGATTTATTTATTTATTCTTTGCCTTTGGACAGAGCCAGCTGTTTCCCCGTTTCCAGTCTTTATGCTAAGCTAAGCTAACCGTCCCATGGCTGCAGCTTCATATTTACAAGACAAATAAGTTTGATATCAATCTTCTCACCTAACTCTTGGTGAGAATGTGAACAAGTATTTTTCCTTAAAAGTGGAACAATTTGTACTTTTATAGAGTACACTAACATGTAACTTTTAACAATTCTGAGAAAATCAATGCATTCAATATCAAATGTGTGAAATATCCAGTACAGTAAATATTCATATATATATATATTACGTGATATTGAAGTCAGATCGTTTGTGAAGCTCTGAGATTCTGTGTTTGCCTGTGGAAAAAAAACATCAACATATAGTTCAGTTTAAGCTACGAGAAAAAGAAAACTCTTTAATAAAATTTACAAAACTTGGTGTCAAATCTTTGAGCGTTATGAAAGACCAGAGGGCCATTATTTAGTTTATTAACAGCTCAGCAGGAGTATGATGCAGGATTGTGTAAATAAATACAACAGAATTTTTTTAAGGCGATATAATAAGGTTCTTTATTTACTTTTAGTGTTAAGTAGGACATATTTGTGAGAAAACCTAACAATAATAACACTCACATTTGCACATTGGCTGTTACTTTAAATCGTATTTGTATCTAAATTTATATACATACAGTATTTATGTTTTCATATGTACACTCTTCTTTAATCTCCACTCACGATGATCAGCTGTGTTATATTTTGCTCCCTTTATTTGCTCTATGTTTACCCTAAACCATCACTGAGCCCCCTCTCTCTGCTGCTGCAGCCCAGTTTCCCCACAGGGATCATTAAATTTTCATCTAAGCTAATCAAATCCAGAGGGTCCACCTAATAATAGTAATTCATACAATTATAATAGTTTTTTTTTCTTCTGCTTTGCGATGAATTCCTCCAAGTAATTCTTTCACAGTCAGTTATGGTTTCGTTTCCCTTCCTGTTCTGGCTTTTTATTTGTGGTAATACAGTATATCACTTTCTCAGTTACCTAAAAACAGGTAGTTCTTGATATTGAAAATGAAACTAAGGTCAACTGCTCGCTTCATGTTACTGTAAATGTAACTTTTGCATGAAATTCCTCGTGAACACACAAGCACATTAGATTGGCTGATGGTATTCCACCACTGTTCTACTGACCTGTAGTACATTAACTCAAGTATTTCCATTTCATGCCACTTTATACCTCTACTCTACTGATGGAAATATCATACAGTTAGTTACTTTACAGATTAAGATTTTACATCAGTTTAAAAAATATGGTGTACTGTTGTAGATTAAACAATCCAAAAAGAATAAAATAAGATCCACTTCGACCAACTTCAACAGTAAAATACTATGAATCAGTAATGCTGATCATATGACATAATATATAATAATCTAACACTCACAGGGAGCATTTTTCTACATTATTAGAACTTTTACTTTTTACTAGTGAGATTTTCAGTGAAGGGCCTTGATTTATAATAGGGTTAGGGTTAGGGTTAGGGGGTTAGTATTTTAGTATTACAGTATTGCAACCTTTACTTAAGTAAAGCATCTGAATACTTGTCACCCATGTTTTACTGACAGATACCACTGTCCACCTGCATATAATGATTATACTGGAAAATAGGTAGCTGTTTCCAGTGGAAAAGTACCACGGTGTAAAAATACTCTGTTACAAGTAAAAGTCCTGCATTCAAACTCTTACTTGAGTAAAAGTACAAAAGTATTAGCATCAAAATATACTTAAAGTATCAAAGGTAAAAGTACTCATTATGCAGAATGGCCCATTTCAGAATAATGTGTATTATGCTATTAGAATATAATTAGTGACGCATTAATATTTAAATCACTTTAATGTTGCAGCTGGTAAAGTCGGAGCTGATTTTAATTACTCTACATCATGCTGTGTAGTTTCATCTGTAATAATACACAATAATTTATTAGTTGATTTATATGTTATATTAATAATCAAAATCTGCAAAGTAACTAAAGCTATCAAATCAATGTGGTGGAGTAAAAAAAATACAATATTTGCCACCAAATTGTAGTGGAGTTGAAGTATAAAGTGGCATAAAATGGAAATACTAGTACAAGTACTTCAAATTTCTTACTTGAGTAAATGTTACATTATACCACTGGCTGTAACTAATGTGATGAACGCTAATAACCGACACACCATTTCTAAGTGTTATTATCATTTGTAGTAACGGCAACAATAATAGATACTAATATTATTAGTTGGTAACAGTATTATACTGCTGTTAATATCTATTCATAATGCTGGTACAAAAGACTAAGAATCAACAGTGGTAGTTCTTCTATAATATAAGTATAATGAAGAAGTGTATGTGCGCTACAAACTGTGTACGTGCTGATCACAGAAAGTTTCAGAGGAGTCATTTGTACAAGTTACAAGAAAGTCTCAAATTCAAGTCAGGTCGCAAATTAAAGTCAAAGTCAAGTTGTAGCTTAATTTTGAAGATGTGTGACTTAACACCACGTACGACAGAGTTTTCATTGTTTTACCACAGACATGGCTCCAATAAAATCAATTCAGGGCAAAGTCTGTGGATTTTTCAGAGTAATGGGGTCATATCCTGTGACCCTGCTTTATAATCTGTACAGCATAACGATATCATGACCCTCTGTTTGAGCAAAAGGAAGAAACCTCAGGAGGGATTCCCCTTCAGGACAGACAGATATGCAACAAATGACACACTTACAGAGTACACAGAAACAGCATTAGTCAGTTTTTACTGCTTAGTGTTAACCCTTATTGTATTGGTGGTGGCAGCACATCTTTATACTGTGGATATCTGAAAACTACAGCGCATAAACCCCAAACTCTATCTGCAGTAAAGGAGAAAATGATTTTATGTGATAATATGTGTGAACTAATCCTTTGAACCATTATTTATTAGATGAGATTTCGGCCACCAGGCATCCCTTAACATTTATTTTATCAACCCATTTCTGTAATTTTCCCACAAGAAGACTCATTTGGTCAAATGCACACTTCTTCTTCTGTTCTACTTCTCACTATTTTCAGGATTTAAGAGCATTTGTCAGGTCAGTAAATTTAAGTTAAAATCGTTTTAGTCAAATTTAGCTCATAGCCTCTTTTTTGTTGGGGAAGATGTGTCCTGTAAAAAGTATTGTCTATTATTATCTTTATTGCACATTGGTTTTGTTGTTTTGGTGCAATCTTGTGTTCACTTTATATCTCACTTGATAGCCTGTTGTCTACACGTGACGTATAAAAATTCTTGAATCTGCTGTAGATACTTTCTGTTTGGTTCAGGCTTCATTCACATAACATTTCTGATCTGAGTGAGACCAGGGTTTCTTACTTTTTAACATATTCTGTACATTGTATTTCCCTATATGGTGGTCTAAATGCTGTTTCAAAGAAATACCCACACTGCTTGGATTATTTGTGAATAATTCTGTCTCGTGAGGTGCTAATCGCAGGCTGTACAAGTAGCTAAAAAGGAGAATAAATTGTCACACACTCACTCAAACTCTGTATGTATTAAGCAATAACTACATGACGTTTTGACACTTGGCTTTTAAGATCATTGGGTTTTATTAGTAGCATTTCTATTATAATAAGCAGAAAAGAAGGAGTGTGCGAAAGAACAGGAAAGAGAAGTAAACATTTTTTGTTTCGACATGCAAATGATGCCAGTTTCAGTAACTTCTGATAAATGCGTTGAGCAGGGATTCAACTTACCTCCTCTGGAAATGCACTTATTGATGAGAAGGAAGATGAGGCTGATCACCAAACCCACAAAAATCATCCCAACTATCACCCATAACCAGATTAATTTGCGCAACAAATCCATTGGAAATCTGCTTGACACCACAGAAGATTAAAGAGGAGGAAAAAACTCACATTAAAGTCAGAAACTCACACTTCACAACCAGAAAACATCTGAGCTGCTGCTTTTCAGTATACAGCACTGTGGATCGGAAAGAAGACTATTCACCACTTCCCCTTTCTGTGCCTTGACTAAGTCCTGAGGTTATTTTTATATTCATGTTAGCATTCTGAGAATCAAACAAGCCTCTTGACAATCTCAATGGACTGTTTTTTGTGAAGAAGTTCACCTCCTGCGCCGGCGACAATCACAAAAATGTGATAACTTTTGCTCTCAGCTAAGGTACCTGTGCCTGTACTTGAAAGGGGAAGACAGTTTTCAAAATAATTGTTTATGACAGCTAGAAAGACATACTTATGTACCCTTATCTATATGAACAGAATGATATAAATGCTCTTCTTTCTGTTTATCTGTTTGCCCCATATCCTCTCTTTGCAACAGCTTCCTGCCAACTTCCAACAAAAAGACAGCAAAACGAAAATACTGCTGATTCAGAATTAAGTCTAGCTGGATATTGTGATTTTCTTTAGCACATAAAAGTGTTCTAATTTCTATTTTATCTTGAATAACAGTATGATAAGCAAATTAGACCTGGATCTATATGATTCCAAAATGCTGTTTTTATCATACATCAACTTCTTCTTTCCAAATACTCAGAATGTACTTTACCTCTTTCAGAAAACAGCTGATAGCTTCACGGCTGGGTTAAAGTAGGGTGGAGGTCTCAGTAAACAGATGATAAAAGCGGATGGCGCGGTATGAGAAGAGCCATCATGTATTGTATTTGCATGGCAGTTTCTAATTTTCTTAGTTAACCAAAGAAACTTGAGGGCTGAGACTGCACTATCCCCTCCCTACTCTCTGCCATGCTCCAATGACTACAGCATGTATGTGTGTGAGTGTGTGAGTGTGTGGGACAGTTAAATAAGCATACCACATGTATACATCAGTGTGACTTGCAGTGTTCTTTTAATCTATGATGCTTTCGTGGGAGATGAGACTCATCAAATGTCAAAACCAATAGTAACGACTGTATAACCAATGATGTCAATGTCTTGTGACAGTTCATGTCAAAGCCGGAACAGAACATTACATTCATGTTGAGTCTCTATATTTTCAGTTCCTCTTACATTATGTTAGTGGTTCTACCACCATAATAGTCTTTAGGGGTGAGATAAAAAAGGAGTTTTCTTGTTCAGCTGCCTCTTTAGTTAGTTCTATCAATTAATTAGTTCTATTAATTTGTTTCTGTGTCAAAAATAGAGAGCCTAAATTTGAATGTGGAACTCGATACTCTCTGTTTCTCTAAAAAGCTATTCAGTGTAAATTGCTCTTATTTTGAAAGGTGACCCCGGAATCATCCAAGGTAGCCAAATTTAGTACAAGTGTTACAGGAAATAGGCAGTTTGCCCTCAAAATATTAGCACAAAATTGTAAATTGTGAAATATTATTAGGACGTGGCAATACAGCAGTTAGCAGTGACTCTAAAAGGTCATTAACATTTCGTTCTTTGTTATGCGGTTTGTTTTAAAATTGGCACACGTTGGTCTATGCTAAAACAGGCGTCACCGTGTGGTGACGATATGGATTTTATTTTGAAAGTTTAACCGGAAAGCGCACTCTTTACCCTCGCTAGCTTAACACTTAGTTGTGATGTTAGCCTGTTTTCTTGGACACTCCTAGCGCTTATCCCACTTCCCTGGTAATTACCTCAAGCCCCCCTCAGGAAACCATGGCCGAGCAGGCCTCGGGACCCCCTCTGTCGTCCCAACATGACGGTAAATTTCTTCTGTTTGTGGAGTTTTGTGGTGGGAGTGTTGAGGGCTGGGAGCAGCGAAGCCAGCGGCCTCTGCATCCTTGACAACATTAGCTAGTTAGCATCATCAGGGCGACGTGTCACTGGCTGTCACTGGCTTATATTGGACATTTAACACTACGCAGTTGGTGCATTTACGTATATCGACCTGAACTAATTTGGGGGAAGTTACTAAAGCTTTATATTGCTGAATAGGAGCCATGTGTTATTGCGCTCTAATGTAACCAAGCTAACGTTGCTTTCTCTTTACTACTCGTACTACAGCCTAGCTTAGTTAGTTAGCAGCGTTAGCTAGTCTGACAAATTTGATCAAAAGGTCGGCACTGGCCTGGCCCAGCCTCGTTAGTCTTTAACATGGATCATATGGATCTTATCAGTGCAACACAATCTGCTGTGTATGGCCTGGACACTCGAGGGCTGGACCATAATACAGGAGGTTGATCCTGCAGGAGGTCCTCAAACAGGGGTCTGAGGACCATCCTGTGGTCCTGCAAGGAATCTATGCTGTAGTTTTAAGTGAGTGCACATTTAGTCTTGTAGGATGTTAGCAAATAACATTTTATGGTTAGTCATCAGCCACTGCTACAATTTGTACCCATAAATATAGTTGATATAAGCAGCTATGGGAGTTTTGGTGGCAGTAAGCACAATTGTAGTATATATAAGGATTATTATTTCACTTAGCAGTCTAATATCCAGCCATACGTTCAACGCTACAGCAGTTAAGATCTTTCCATATGCATCATTAGGACTAAAGTTAGGTCTGTGGTTTACTGGTGGCTTTTTCAGGACGGCTACAAATATTAGAAAGCGCACTCTGTTTGTTAGTGTTGGGTTGCAAAACATTCATGCCATGTACAATTCCTGTATTTGATCATTTGAGTGAGCTCCATCCAATATAGTATCAATGTTACGTATATATCCACGTAAACCTTGATAAACCTAAATCACCTGACCCCCCTACATGTTCTGCAATCCCTTATCTCGACACCTCGTACTTAAATACAGAAAGACAACTGAAATGAAGAATTTTATAGATTTTTTTTTCAATAAATATTTGGAAATGCAGTGTGTTGTAATGGTTTTGGCACAGTGTAATACAGCTTATGAAGATGGTTTATCAACGCTCTATAGGAGGAAGCAAGAGCTGCTTTTAAGACAGCTGCTGATTTTTATTAAACCCTATATCTAAATTGATTTAGTTAAACTCTACATGTAAATGTATGACTGTTGTTGTTTAGATAACTGTCAAGTTTCTATGAGGATTTCTATGGGTTGGACTGTGTGTGGATGACTTGTATGTTTGTGGATTCCTAAACTGAATGAATTAGTTTTTCATACCAAGACAGACAGTGTGACAAGTCAACAACAGTTTGTTTTGGTAGCCATTACTTTAAAACCACATAAGTAAAGCATGCCTGCGTTTTGAGTTAAAGTAAGGGCTTAACATACTGAATGCCAGAAGCCTCCAAGAAGCCCATGTGAATATATGTTAAGCATGTGGTGATGGAATTTCTGCTTTAGAGATTATTGAGCTGTCACATGATCTTGGTGTAGTTGTGCTGAACCGCTCTGCTGCTTGTGCTAGTAAATGTTTCCATTTGTCTCTCTGCATTTGAGGATATCATCTTCTCTCCTTCGTCTGCTGGTTTTGAATAAGAATGGCAATAAATAAGATGTAAGCAGCACCGGATGTAGGAAAACTGTGGCGTTAAGGCTTTGGATTAATAGAAGAAAAACAAAAGTTTGCCATAGAATAAATAGTCATGCTTTATGCAGAGTGAAGTATTTCTTTGGGAAGACTAATAAGTCACCCGATATGCATTGATAATTACAATTGATATTGTGTGACTGCTAGCTGGCCTTCCGTACACTTGACTGGTCCTGAAAGTCAAGATTTGTCACAGAAGTATGTATTTTATGTTTGACGGGAGATCAAGGTGACAAAACCATCAGTAATAGAGGACATGTTGGCCTAGCAGTTTATTTAACTTGGCTACTACAGTCTGATGCTGTTCAAGTTAGATCTCAGGGGTTGTGAGATGATTAACAGCAGAGGAAAGCAGTCTGCACCACAAAATTATGTTTTCTGCAAACTTAACTCTAATAGTTGCTTTTGTCTTTTAAGGGGTCAAAAGCGGAAACTTTTGGGAAGCAGTGGTGTATTATCAAGTTCAGATAATGACATGAAAATAACTTTACTTAAAAGTAGCCTTTAAGTACAGCAAAGTACGACATTTAATCTGTATGACAATATTATGAAAAATAAAACCGATATCTAACCTCATGTCTCAGTATTGATATTATGATATGAGATTCCGAAATAGAGTATTGATATATCGTCATAAGGGCTGCAAATAAAGATGATTTCCATTATCGATTAATCTGGTGATTATTTTCTTCATTAATTGTTTGGTCTATAAATATCAGAATAGTAAGCCCAAGCTTAGATCTTAAAATGTGTGCTCTGCTTTTCCAATTCCATTCCATTATCTTCCACTGAATTTTATTTTACTGTTTGTTTATTATTATTTCCAACCTGTTTGATTTTTTGGGTAATACATTGCGTATACAGTGAATGAATGTTCAATTTTCAGGCTATTGTCTTTTAATTTGAAGCTTCTGTTTTTAACTATATGTAATCAACAGTTAATTAATTACTGTCCTGTGTGTTCTTTACTTTTTTCTCCATCATCCAGAGGTGCTCCAGCAGCGAGTGGCCGCTCTGGAGCAGGAGAGGGCCGAGTTCATCAAACTCAAGCAGCAGCTGGAGGCCGAGTTCAACCAGAAGCGAGCCAAGTTCAAAGAGCTGTACCTGTCCAAGGAAGGTAAGTATCCCGTAATGTTGCAAGCTCACTGAGATTGTGCATACTGTAGCTTCCTTTGCTCAATAAATAATTAACAGGAGAGCTCAGATAGGTAATGAGGTCTTAGTGAGGGAGGAAGTCCTTATCTGAATGCACATCTAAACCTATGCAATAACACGATGCACTAGCATCAGGCAGCTTCCTTTATCTGTCGCTCATCATGTTTTTGGCTCCCATGCATTCCTCTCCCCCCTCTCCTGGATCCCCTCCTTTCTGTTCTTGCATGCTTTCCTGCCCCTACCATCATTCATATCACCATTGATCCATTTTGTCCCTCCCCAGAGGAGCTGAAGAGGCAGGCCGTGACGCTGGAGGGCGCCCAGGTTGAGCTGAGCTCCGTCCACGCCCAGCTGTCTCAGGCCCAGTCCGAGATGGAGACCATCAAAGCGGTGGCCACCGTGTCGGAAAACACCAAGCAGGAAGCCATCGACCAGGTCCGCAGCCAATGGCAGGAGGAGGTGGCCTCGCTGCAGGCAATCATGAAAGGTAAACAGAGCTTCTCTTTGTGAAAACCCTCTATTCCTAATCATAATCAATCAATTAACAAAGAACATGTCATTAAATACAACAAATATTGTGACTGTGTTGTGGACAAAATCAGACGGTTCAAAATGAACTGTAAAATCTACTTCCTTTTGTAAATTACATTCATTACACCCAGATTTTGATGTGCTCTCACTGGCTGTGATACTGTTGTTAATGAAGTGGTCCACAGTCTGTCAGACGGAGAGCCAGTCGAGGCGGATTTGGTCTTCAATGAAAAGTGTGAACTGACTGACTGCCATCGATAGTTGGCGAATACTATTTGTACTTGTGTGAAAAAGAAAGTGTTTATATGCAGTGTTGTGTTTCTCTGTTTAACATGCATGTTTATCATAGCACTGCTAAATCCAAGTGGACAGGGGGAGCTGGTTTGTATTTGGGTGAGTGAGGAAAGCAGAGACTGAGACAGGGGGAGGGAGAAGGAGAGAGAGGTTTGTGATAACTCGGACGTTTTATTGGACATGGCACGGAGAGAGCAGATAAGTGGCTGAGCGTAGGAAGAAAGTGGCAGTGACACAGCTATGAAATATTAGAGGAACCATCAAAAACAGGCAGAACAGCAGTGCTCGTATTAAAAGAGTGTCAAGACGAAGCCAACGTTTTTACTCTTATCCTAAACTCCTTCTGTGAGGTTTGCTTGTATAAGTTTCAAGTCGGATTCATCAAATTCTTGTAACTGTACAAACTTGTTGTAAAGTGCTTGTTTCAAGCCGATGAATACAACGTGATCATGAGCTTTTATAGGTCTGTTCTCCTGTTGTTTGTGGGCAGATTAATTTACAAAAACGGCGCCCAAGAGTGAAAAGGAGAATTTCACACCACAGAGAGTGCCTCATTTTTTCATTAACAAAAAACAAAACAGATTTGATACTTGACTGAATGAATTTGTTATATCTTTGTCCTTTGTTTCCTCTTTCTCATCCCGCAGAAACAGTGTGCGAGTATGAGGTCCAGTTCCACCAGCGTCTGGAGCAGGAGCGAGCCCAGTGGAACCAGTACCGGGAGGCAGTGGAGAGGGAACTGGGAGAGCTGAGACGCCGCCTCACCGAGGGCCAAGAGGAGGAGAACCTGGAGGACGAGATGAAAAAAGTAGGCTTCATTTTCTGTCCTAATGTGGGAATTTAGTTTTACTTTTGTCTGCTGGAGCTTTTTGATGTGAAACTGAAGAGTTACATTTATGTATTGTTCTGGATGACTCATGAAAACATTTGAAATGTTTTACAGGAAGAGAAAGGAGTTTTTAATAGACAGGGACACAGCATTACACATTATAATTTATTTTACTGTGTCTTTAAGGAGTAACTTAACACCCCTTGAAAATCTTGTTTTTACTGACCTGCAGTGGTTTGACTTCTCACCTTGCTGCAGTGATGTATAGGTGTACTCCAGGACACTGTGACATCACTGTTGTGTGTTTAAAGGTGCAACAAAGCACACTTCTCAGCCGTACTCATCATCAGTGATGATGGGTGCAGTCATTTCAAACAGAGGGGGAAGTGAAACACTGCTTTTTAGCCGGGTGTTACTGTTTAAGTTTAGTCTCTTTGAATCAGTCTGATTATTCTCATGTAAAGACTGAATAATACTTTTACTTAAAGTATAACTCTCTTTGTTTTCTGTTTGTTTTGTTGTTTCTGTGTTTGCAGAGTAAATGTTTTATCATGTTTTTGTAGCTGTAAAAAGACATAGCATATAAAAGAACGTGTAGCTGTACACATGTATACATTTTTAATGGGTCAGTGTAAAACCCTTTTTAAAGGCCCAGGAGGATGCAGAGAAGCTGCGTTCAGTGGTGATGCCCATGGAGCAGGAGATCGCAGCCCTGAAAGCCAAGCTGACTACGGCCGAGGACCGGGTGAAGGAGCTGGAGGCCTCTAAGGTTAGTCGGCACTAAATCAATGACGCAGCCGGGAAAATGAGCGGCTAAGATGATGTTGACCAGGCATGATATAGACCCGGCAGGGCAGCTGCCCTCTCTAAGTAAATTGAATTTGCAAATGTTTCATTATATTAGAAGTGGAAAGCCTTTCTACTGCTTATACATTCAGAGCTTAAAGTACCCTTTACAAAAGATACACAAGCTCATGTATAACCAAGAGGCACTGTTAGTCATTATTTTTCCTTTATGCTTCATTTGATCTGAAAACAGGGAATCTGCACGTCTTAAAAAGTCTTCTTCAGAAACATTAAAATATTTATCCTCAAAAAGAAGTTATTCGAAGTCTGAAATTAATTAATTAATTAATTAAGTCTTAAATACTTCTTCTGGCCTGCTATAGGTAGTTATTATTGGTTTTAAAAGTCTTTAGTGGCGTTGTACATGTATTAGGTTATTAGTATATTGAACATGTACAGTATTTAAGTTTTAGTTATAAAATATGACTGAATCATTAAGGCTTTTATTGACTTTATGTTGGCATTGATCTGACCTTGTGTAAAGTTTACATACATACTTTTAATTAATAATATATTTTTTATAATTAAAAGGTATACGATAATTTCATTAATTATATTATTGGACATTTATTGTATATATGACTCAGAGGTACTGACAAAAATGTGATAAATGTCAAATAAATTCATGTACTTGTATTCTTTTATGCCTTTCATGCTTTGGCTGTTATCATTTTGAAACAGGCGTTAGATTTAATTCAGTGGGGTCTTTAAAAGTATTTTAAAATGTAACTCGGTGAACGTGCAGAAACCCTGTGAAAGTCTTTGAGTACAAAGATCTTTGTATCGCTTGTAGGAGTTTTATGGAGTATTACAATGCAGCACTATCACTATCATATAGTGTTCTCATGAAAGGTCTGCATGTTATTTCAATACAAAATTATTCAAGTTATACTGAACGTGAAATGTGTTTTGGTGTCATAAGCACTCACCAGTTGTAGGCATGAAAAGTGTCTCTTACCAGTTGCAATTTTCATAGATAGCGTTGGTTGTGGTTTGACTTTGTCACTTACAATGAAGTGCATTTAGCCATATTACTGTTACTATTCTATGAGCTTATAGATGGACAGAGGAGTAGATTTTATGGATGTTTTGATACTTTAATGTCACCACTGGGTTAGGGTTATTATAACTGAGCTGAATTAAAGGTCATCACAGACAGATTCTTAACAGCCACCTCTCAAGCCTGCAGGGGGGACTGTTTGATACTCAAAAGACAGATTTGGTGCAGTATCGTTTTACTTTACTATCCACTCTGATAGTTTAAAGCTGCATTAATCAATATTTTTGTTTTAACATTAGATCATATGACTGTGCGTAATGTGAAAGGGCTCACTTGTGAATTATCACCAGACTCCCAGTTCTCACTTCAGCTTATTTCAGCTCATTGTTTTGGTTTTATGTCCCGGAACTTAACTGTTTTGGCTCAGTCTCAGATCTCTCATCAAGCTTTTTTTTCGGATACAAAGCTCTGATAAAAACATTTGACGCTACCTGACACAGCACTTAACAACAGACAGACACAGTTAGCGACTAGCAGGTGAAGAAAGTGGAGCATTTAGCAGCTAGCCAGATATTTCCCACAAGAGTTGGTGGAGACCAAAAATGGAGCTTAAAGGAGAGTGAATATTGGACTTACATTTGCCAGGTGACCAAAAACATGACTCCAAATAGATGCTAATGTTGCTCCGTGTCTGCTCTGTGTGTAATTAGGAGACTGCAACTTTATGAGGTGAAAACATGTCAACGTTGTGCTTACTACCAATATACCAAATATTACTGCTTCTGGTCCCTCTGTTCACCCCAGAGGAACAGTTCACTCCTGATACAGAAGTTTCTAAAAGAAAACTTAAGCTTGAAAGGAAATAAACCAGAGTTGCATGTCTTTCATTTTCTTCTACAGGTCAAGGAGCTCAATCACGTTCTGGAGGCTGAGAAGTCGTGTCGTACCGACCTGGAGATGTATGTGGCCGTGTTGAACACTCAGAAGTCTGTCCTGCAGGAAGATGCGGAGAAACTACGGAAAGAGCTCCACGATGGTACTTAGTTATTACAGACGTGACTCAGGACAGAAACACTTCCCCTTTTAACTAATGCTGCTGTCTACACCGGCTCCATATACTGTAGACACATGCTGTGATAAAGATTGTGACAAAGATCACAAAGATTAAAGATAAGTCACAGTGAAATAAGACTTACTGTGTGTGTGTGTGTGTGTGTGTGTGTGAGAAAGTTGGTCCCTTTATAAACTGTAGACACATTCACATGCAGTGTTGTGTTACTGTTTCTGGCACATAACCTCCACCTGTCCTCTCTCCGTCCCCTCCCCTGTTTGGTGTCTCAGTGTGTCACAAGCTGGAGTTGGAGCGTCAGCAGCACAACCAGCTGAAACACACATGGCAGAGAGCCAACGACCAGTTCCTGGAGTCCCAGCGCCTCCTCATGAGGGACATGCAGAGGATAGAGAGCGTGCTGTCGTCAGAACAGCTCCGCCAGGTGGAGGAGATGAAGAAGAAAGACCAGGTGCACACACACAGACACACAGAGCTGTTATTAACACACTGGAGTGATTAGAGATCTTCACTGGAGAAACTATAAAAACGGAGACTTTTACAGTTCATGGAAATGTGTTTTTTCAGTCAGCAGATTGAGTCAGATAATTTAGTTCCGTCTTTCCAACTGAGACATGTAATCTTCTTAGCAATAATAAAATGAATATGAAGAGCTGCTGTGTGATTGGAAGCAAGGAAAGTTCACCCAGAAGTGAGGTGGAAGGATGGATGAGCAGAAACGGATGCTGAGGAAGAGGATTTTGTTGAGAATCAGAAGCGGGTTTATTGCCAAGTAGGTTTTCACATTTTCCTTGGTGCTGTGGTGCATAACGGTCAAAATAAACAAGGGAAAAGAAAAGAAAACATGGAGTGTAAAAGTCATAAATATAAAATTGAAATTTACAGTTAAAATATGTAAAATATATGAAGAGTTAATTTGCAAAAACGGATAAACGCCATTCTTAAAATGAATAAACCAGCACCAGTTTGATTGATATTTCCTGGAGTGGAAAATATATATATTTTTAGCGGGGCGGGATAAGATTCCATGTTAGTGGGGGTCCCGGGCCCCATGACCTCTGACTTGAAGGACAGTTTGGGTGGGTGATGATGTGGACTGATGCAGGATCTTATTCTGTATTCACTTTATTTGGAGCTGCAGATCAAGTAAAATATGTTATGTATTTCCAATGAATCTTAAATTACAAGCTTATATTTAAGGAGTAATATGCAGAATTATGTTTCTAAATGTGATGGGCAAATGATTTGAAACAGCTCAATATAATGCAGTCCAGTCGGACTGCTCTGCAAACTACAACCTCAGTAATAAACATATATTTAAATTAATATCTCAGCCATCAAAACTGAACATTGTTATCTTTGTAAAGGTATTAATTAGATTATACCCTTTTCTCCACTTGGTGTAAATTTAGTAGATGGAACAATTATGTGACAAATTATGATTAAAACGTTTTGTTTTTTTCTGTCCTTCCAAGGAGGAGGATGAGAAAGAGAGGCTGAGCCAAGTGAAGGAGCTGCACGAGGAGGATGCGGGAGACAACACCGAGCCTTTGGAGGATTTGTTCCTCGGGCTGAGCGTTGAGGAGGTACGAGCATCCTGTCATGCGATACGTCCCTCAGAGAGAACAGAGCAGACTATTATCGTCTTACGTCATATTATTTTCCCTTTGAGTAACGTGATCTTCAGGCAACATGGCACCGTCACTTTTGTCCTGTGTGTTGCTTTTCTAGTTGTAACAGCGTGGTGTTACAAACTTGAAATGATTTGAAATATACATGTTTGAGACTTTTAACTTAAAGATTTAATCCTTATGCTATTTTGTATTCTTATAAAGTTTACTGTAGCTGGGATTTCATACAAATATGTTTTTTGCTGCCGTTGAATTATATACAGCTCAATGGGAATTGAAGCTGGGTTCCAAGTTTTTGAAGAAAATGTCTAATTTGACAAATCTTCGACAAATTATTCTATCTCATCATCATCTCGTTATCTGTAAAATCTATGTTTACCAGGACTTCTCAGAAAGGCCTCACACATTATCACTATTACATGTAAAAGATGTCATCATTATGTGGCTTTGAGTTGCATTCAGATAGGCAATGTATGGATTAAGCCAAATAAATTTGTCGCCCCCGACATTATTTTATTTGGTATATGAATCCTGGAGGTCTAGCAAGTGTGTTGATTGTATTTCCTTCATCATAACATTTTCAAAGCCGATTTTATTTTAAAACGTGTATTGTGACATCCATGGTTGATTGCATGCCGTCGTCTTCTTCTTTCCTGCTTTTGTTGCCGTATTGCTGTGTTTCTTGGCACATTGGCGTCCTTGTACGTGTTCATGAGACAAACAAAATGCGTATCCACTCATGAAACAACTGCTCCTACTGGTCAAAACTCCACAACGTACCATTAAAACATGTAGTATTAGTTAACAGAACATACAAGATGCCCAGCCTGAAAAATATCCCACTTTTCTGACACCTTATTTACAAATTTCTCAAAAGCAGGAAAGAAGAAGAAATAAATTTGTCGCCCCCGACATTATTTTATTTGGTATATGAATCCTGGAGGTCTAGCAAGTGTGTTGATTGTATTTCCTTCATCATAACATTTTCAAAGCCGATTTTATTTTAAAACGTGTATTGTGACATCCATGGTTGATTGCATGCCGTCGTCTTCTTCTTTCCTGCTTTTGTTGCCGTATTGCTGTGTTTCTTGGCACATTGGCGTCCTTGTACGTGTTCATGAGACAAACAAAATGCGTATCCACTCATGAAACAACTGCTCCTACTGGTCAAAACTCCACAACGTACCATTAAAACATGTAGTATTAGTTAACAGAACATACAAGATGCCCAGCCTGAAAAATATCCCACTTTTCTGACACCTTATTTACAAATTTCTCAGGACACTTATTTGCTCTTTTTCTTTTAGCCCCATGCAAACCACAGCGCCCACGGCTCCATGCACTCCTTAGATACAGATGTGGTGGCCGGGGGCCCCATGGACCCTTACAAGGACAACCTGCGGAGAGTTCAGTCAACAGACAGCCTCGGCTCCTCGCTGTCTGTCCAGCAGGGCCTCGGCGGCCACAACCACAAGGCCAAGTCGGCCAGCCACCTGGACGAGTCGGACTTTGGGCCCTTGGTGGGGGCCGACTGCGGGGTGACAGACAGTAGTTTTGGTGAAACTTCATCCATCAGCTCCATCAAGCTGACAGCGAGTCATTTCCTGCTGACTAAAGACCAGGAGAAGGCCATTAAAGCCATGACACCTGAGCAGGAGGAGACGGCGTCGCTGCTGTCCAGCATCTCTCACGCCCCCGACACCGCATACTTACCGCCTGCAGGCTACAGGCTGGTCAGCGACAGCGAGTGGAACCTGCTGCAGCAAGAGGTGCTTCACAGAGAAGTTTTAATACTTTGAACACAGTGTTGTAGTTAAATATAGTCCCAACAATTTAGTGGTTATGACAGGACATTAAATTTACAATACCAGGTAGAGTTGATGGCTGATTTTTAAATTATTCTCAGGAATATATCACGCTCTTCCTGAGACTCCCAGGATTTGATGAAGCGAAGGTTGATTTTTATAACAGAACTGCTGATAATTAACCATTGAATGTCATTTATTGTTTTCCATATTTGTTACAGTCTGTTAAGACCAACAAAGAAGACTATCTTTGAGGTGGAAGAAAAAAATTCCAACCATACAGAATCATTGGATCCTGTTTTTCAGCATATCCTCTATGGAAGTGTACGGCCACTTTAAAGGGTTTATCTGAGGTTATTGCTGTGTGCAGTAGCCGGGAAGAAACATCCATCACATGCAGCCATTCCTGCGTGTTATTTCGGTAGTTTGAGGATCAGGAGCATAAAGTTAGGACGGTCTTCTGCACTCAACGTGCTACATTTAAGATTTTGTACGCTTCATTCGCCGAAACTAAAACATATTTTGCCACGCAACTGAACTGTGAACTGCTGTTCTAGCATGACAATTAGATTAAAAAGATAACCGCAATAACGACGATTTAAGCTCCAATTTACGGACATTGCATTTCATTCATGGTTAATCTTTTTCATAGGTTGTTTTCAGTTAGAAAACTGCTCTTTTAGTTCTTTTAGAAGTGTTGTAAACTCAAATATTCCATTATATTAGGCGTTAGGCATTACGTTATCAAATCGTTTTTATTAAGTGTTTCATGGTGTTGTTGTTGTTGTTGTTGTTGTGTCATCAGGTGAAAAATGCAGGCAGGAAGCTTGGCCGGCGTTGTGATATGTGCTCCAACTACGAGAAGCAGCTGCAGGCCATCCAAGGACAAGAGGCTGAGACACGAGATCAGGTTTGTGTCTTCGCTGTGACTTTATCACCTTTTTACTAAAAGAATGTTTGTCAACAATGTTCATCGGAGGGATTCTCCGTCACGCTGTCTTCTAGGTGAAGAAGCTGCAGGTGATGCTACGTCAGGCCAATGATCAGCTGGAGAGGACGATGACGGAGAAACAGAATTTGGAAGATTCGGTCAAATTAGGCAACGAAGAAACCGCTGCTAAGGTTTGGACTCAGTAAAGTTATTAACGTGTATTGATTATGTTGACTCTGTTGCCTTCAGATATTTGGTTTAGGGCTTGATTTGACAGTGAAAGGTTTAAAGCCTGCTCTCTTTTCATGAAGGCATTTCTGTCTTGTTACTTCATTATAAAGTAATTATAAATTTGATAGAATAATGGCTAGAGGAAAATGAGACCGTTTGGTTTGTTGTTTGAACTGATTTCTACAGTATGTGTTTATTCTTGTCTCAGTGTGTGAAATGTCCCATGAACTTTGTGGGACTGTTTTAAGTTCCCATAATGCTTTGGGGGATGTAAACAGTAAGTATAATGTTGTCTCCATAGATTCATTGAGTTAGGCTGTGGGCTACAGCTTGAGCCCCATGTTTTTAACCTATATTTGTTTACATTTTGTCAAATTGGCACCATTAAAAGCTGAATTAGCTATTAGCAGTTCCCATTTGCATTGTGCCCATGATACTAAAGAAATCTTAAAAACGTGACGATTCTCAGGCAGTTTCTGAGTAATGAGAAGTGTCTTTTTTTTTTTTTTCTATTATGTCCAAGCGGATTTATGGACATTTATTTGTGATAGACAGTGGAGATAATGTAAAGTTTAAGTCACACTAAATCTAAGTGGGCAAAATCAGCAGGCCAAACATTAAAAATTAACTTCCCGCTGTTCCCTTTTCACCTTATGCAGTATCTTTACCTTATTTGTCTCCCCTCACGCCCCCTCAACTCTCCCACACCTCCCCAGGGGGTCCGTTCTGTTTGAAAACCTCTGAGAAACAGAACTCACTCATATTTTCTGTATGTGATCAAAGAAATAATCAAGTATTAATGTTGTTACAGTCCCTCACGTTTAGCGTGTTAGTTAAACACAAAGTTTCTTGGTAATGAAACCTGGTTCCTGCTTGGCTGTTGTTCATCATGTCTGTTACGTCTGAATACGTTTTTGCAGGCGATGTGCCGAGATCTAGTGCAGTGAGTCGGTGGAAGGGAGAGAACATCTATAATGTTTTTAAAAGCAGTGAAGGTGTTGACTTCCTGTTTCCAAGTGTGCTAGAAAATAGGCACTATCTTATATGCAGGTGCGTCTTTGCACCAGCAAACCAGGACAGTGAGGTTTCCTCATCTGCACTGGTTTGGACCGAATTGGTATATGACGATGTCCACAGTTGAAGCATCGCGATGGACGATGACATCGTCTCTGAATACCCCCCCCCCCCCCCCCGCCTCTGTAATGTTTTTTTATATATACCTACAATAATAAGCCCTAATGCGACGTCATAGACTCCTGTATACCGCCATACTCATCAGTCCTCTCTCCTTATCCAACAACAGCAGGTTACCAGGGCAACAACTGCATGACTCATCCTCTTTCCAAAAGTTCTGACAAAACTAGAAGCATCACATGTTTTTATTCAGGAGACCTGTGGGTGCGATGATGAGCAGGATGTGGTACAGCAGAATAAAAAAGTTCACACTGCTGTGACCACAAGCAACAATTGAATGTAACCGTGATAATTTGTTTTTTGCAGAATGTCATTAATAGAAATTTGCAAACACTAGACCAGTTAAATTGTTTTTGCTTTCACGTTGTTTGTTGTACTACTGTAGTGTTTTATAACGACATGTGTGGTTATTGTGTAGATCATCATGCATTATTCATGGGAAAATGGTGGCTGCTGGACTGTTAATATGTTCAGGACTGTGAATTTATCTTGAAGAGCTTGAACACAGCCCTCTTCACAAATTCAAGGAGCGTTGACTCAGATCGTTTCTCCAGTGTCCCTCCAGGTTTCAGCCGTTTTAACACCTGGAGTGTCTGCACCACAGGCCTTCAGCTAAGCAAATCTCTCAAAACTGGCCATACTCTCTGCTCGCTTGAATGCACTTTTCACACCTTTTGATCGTGAAAATAGAGTCAAGTGTGGGAAGGTGTTTTCTAAAACCTACACAGTGTGACAGCTTATGGACAAGGCAGAAATGTCAAGTCTTTTCATTAACCCGCCTGTTTAGCATCTATAAATAGTGCATCTATAGATAATGTACAGATTATAACACACTATAATGTAGCTGTAAACAAGTGTTTATTTGTCAACAGCCATAACTCCTCCTGTGAGAACCCATAGGTGGAGGATGGTGTATAAACAGATAATGAATGACAATATAGTAAAACACAGTTGTACATTAATAATCATTTAAAAATGAAACACTTCAAGAAAGTGTATATATGATTTGATAACAGTAATGGCAACGCATTAGAGGCCCTGTCACATTGACCACAGACTTTTTAAAAGTGTGAGAACTCCTTTTGTCAGTTCACAAACTCCAGTTTCATTTTAGACAGATGTCACAGTTGTGGCACTGGTCACAACTGGTACAAACACTGTGGTCCAGTATAATGTCTGAAGCCGTTTGAAACCAGGATGGTCAGCTGTCCCCGCAACTGCTGATTAGTGCTACAGAGTAGATCCTAAGCTGTAGTAATGATATCTACTTGATGGTAATCAGCTGGTCGGTTGTACTTTTATGTACTCCAACAAAACGAATATAAGGAGATTGTTGTTTAACCTCTTCTAACATCCAAACAAACTAAATGACTTAACGTCTCTTCACAAAAAAAGCTGAAGCAGCATTTTGTGAACATGACGGTGTATGGTGTAACATGAGTGTGTACGCACAAGCATGAACTCTACATTTTTATTTTATTTTATGCATATATATTCAGCATGTATATTGTATTGTATGTTTAAAGACCTTTTGAAGGCTTAGCGATGTTGTCTCTGTGTTGTAGGTGTCCGCCCTCCTGCAAAGAGTCCAGGAGTCAGAAACGCTGCTCAGCACACTACAACAGGCCTTCAGTGACGCTAAGAGGAACACACAGGAACAGATGGTGAGCAGCATATTCTTCTGTGTTTGGATCTCTAGTTCCTTCTAATGCTGCTGCAAGACTTCAAATAGCCCTTCAAATAAGCATGTCAGTTTTTTGTTTTGACATCAGGCTTTAGCGACAAGTCCACTGTCTCAGTCCACTAATCCATTAATCGCCTAAGTAAATTCATAGTCAGTTTTAGACATTTTTCTATAAGTAAAATGGAACTGTTACGTAACATCTCTACCACAAATATTTGCTGAGTCGATGGAGCTCTTGGCTACAGGATTTCTCACTCTTAAAAATGAAGATAAATATGTGCAAACGTTGCTCGTCCACCACAACAGAAATGTTCAGAAACTGCAAAAACTGCCATATGCATTACTAAGTTATGTAAGTGTGCTTACTTGTTGTAGCAGATTGTAGCAGATTGTCGTCCAAATTGTGAGGGGGAAAAAAACCCAGGAAGAAGTACGTGACACAGAAACATTCTCAATAATGAATGTGCAGCTGCAAGCTGTGTCATAGCACACACGTCTTTAAAGTCTTTGCAAACAAACTTGTCTGCCAGAGCAATGAGACATTCCTTTTGCTGCCTGCGGCTTTGATCTAAAGAAATATGGGACTTAATACTGTCATTAATTCAGTCGTAATGTTGAAAAAATGATAGCTCTGCAGGGAGAATCAGACGGAGCGTGGCTCGAAAAGTTAGACGCTGGCCAGTGAGTCACTCCTTACCATGTGTTGAAGTGGTGCTGCTTCCATATGACAGACTAGCCGACACACGATGAGATGGAGTGATTTATTTTGTCTGTTTGTTTCAGGCGGTGCTGGTGAAGTCGAGGGAGCAGGTGGCAGATGAACTGAGCCGACTGCAGAGAGACAACGAGAGCCTGCAGGGAAAACACAGGCTGCACGTAGAACTACAGCAGCAAGAGGACTTCCAGATGCCCAATACTGTGCAAGTACGTGAGGCCCAGATCACATCTTTCAAACTCAACATCAGCGTCAGTCGCAGGGCTCGTTTTAAAAATACAAAGTAACTTGTAACTATTACAGCATCTCATGGTCTTCTTCAGTGAATGGGACACCTGAAAGCTGTCAAGCAATGTTGAAAGGGAGCATTAAGAGGTCTAGAGTTGAGGTTATTTAGTCACACATACTGATCCCAGAGGTCAAGAATGGACTTCCACGCTCAAATTGCATTCGTGTAATTGGGGCTCAGATGAGGAGATGCTTCTGGGACGTCGCTTCATTGGTCACAAAACAGCCTGCTGAGTCTGCACTCAATTTAAAAACTGTCACAGCATGAGCAGTGGTGTCCCCATGCATGCCACACAGAGAGTGGAGGAACTGACACCAAATTATAGAAAGATTATCCCTGCAGTGTAGCGGTCAGAAGCTAATTGCTTCGGTGGTGGCGCCGCCTTTGTGACTCCACAAGCTCATTTTCAGTGATTAATGGCATCACTGCTCATTTTGAGCTTTCTGACAAGGTGAGAATACTTCAATCTTTTTTTACAACTGTGTGTTCTCCTCCATCAAACACACAACTCATCTCTTCCCACACTGTTACTCTTAGCCTCTCGCTGAATTATTCTCTATCTTGCAGAGTGGGCTTGTGCTTTAGTGGAGGTGGAGTAGCACCAACGATCCACTGACATTTTCAACTGGTTGGTGGTTAAACAAGCTGCTCACATAACATATAAATCTGTATTTACTGCATCAAGATAACAAAACCATGTAAATACGAGGGAGAGCCGATACAGTATCTCTCTATTTCTATTTAAATTTTTCTTAGTATAGAAAGATGTCCACTAGAATTTGAATAAGGTCTGGATTGGGTTGCACCAGATATTCTTATTATCCATTACTACATTTGGGTGTAAAGTCATTTCAGTTTTATTAGTTACAACTAATTTGTTTCAAACTAGTGATTCACTAAATAGGGTTAAAACTTAAGGAACGTCTTAGCTAGTAAAAACAGGCAACAGTGTAAACAGGAAGTCACTATAGCTGCAATATAACCTATATAAACGGTTTAAGGGGCCAAGTGATAAATTTATTCATGCAAACATGGAGACATTTGTGATTTAGAATTATTAGTATTCAACATCTGATTGCACAACTTAACCACCCTTGTTTGGTCGTTTAGTGTGAAGTGTGAATTGGTATAACATTTTGTAATTTAATGTGTTTTTTGTGAAATGTAATTTAAAATGTCCCCAGTTTACAATTAACTACACAACAGTTACACCTGACAGTTATTAGGTTACCACTAAGTTTTAGTGTGGTGCAACCCATTTTGATTTCGTGATGTGTAAGTGGGTGTTTAAACCGAAAACAGCGCAAGGGGTTGTTTTTGAAGAGACGGCCGGTTTGAGTAACAGATCCACGAGTTTGAAGGTTTATAAGAGGCCAAAACACAACAGTTTCTAATCCTCATTGGTCTCAACTGTTTATAATTAAGACAAGTTTGCTCCTGATGAGCAACATATTGATGTTACCATTTAATGTCAACTGACTGGATTAAATATAGACAATAAGATACAGCACAAATGCAGATATATTCTATGGTGCGATGTTGAATACTTTACTATAGTGTAATAGATCTTTATTTTAGTTTGAATGTTTTCACCCTAGAGGTATAGAGGTGTATATCATCAGTATACAATGTCACAATATCCTGCTTCATTCTCACCAGACATTTGAAGGAAGAAAGTCTCCTCTTATATTAATGTCCTTTTGCTTTGTGCTTTATCTTCACCAAGTTGTGCTACATATTGGTGCCTGTAATGTGGTTTCGTTCTTCTTCAGGAGCTACATGGCCTGGTGTTGCTGCTGCGCGAGGACCTGGTGGCGTTACGGACGTCTGCCGATCACATGGAGGAGAAGCTGAAGGCTGAGATTCTGTTCCTGAAGGAGCAGATCCAGGCGGAGCAGTGTCTGAAGGAAAACCTGGAGGACACTCTGCAGCTGGAGATCGAGGGCTGTAAGGAGGAGATAGGTGAGACTCAATCAAACTAGCCATTGATCAGCTGTACGGTAGATAACTAACTGATCATTTTTAGCCAAACTTCAGCAAACAAACTCTAAACTTCTGTGGGGATGTTTCCAGCATACATGTTTTTCATTTTCTGGACATTTTTTTTTTTTTTTTACATTCTCTTCTGTTTCTGCTTCTGTTTCTTCTCAATTGATCACTGTCATTCAGACATCTTGGAAGGTACGACCAACACTTTGAACGAGCTCACTCTAACTGCTTGTGTGTGTGTGTGTGTGTTAATGGCGTAGCTGTCAGACTAATAACTATAGTGAAGCCTACAACATCCCGCTTTCCCTCACACTTTTTCTTGGAACGGCTAAAATGTGCTTTAATAAATACTGAATGTTGTCCTGTCCCACAGATATTCGATAAGTCGATAAGTAAGACTGTTGGGCAGCTTAGTAAAACACTATGTGTGCAGTCACAGCCTTAAACCTTATAAATGTGTTGTTACTGAAAGGACTATGCGCACTTGTTTGGAGCTTTAGCTTTCTGGTCATCTCGAAGGAGCCTGTGTCCAAGTCCTCTCTGTTTTTGGTTAATGGTTCTGTATGGTGTTACATTAACATGACGTTTAAACTAGTGCTGCAGCTAACACTTCGATTAAGCTGATTCAGGTATTTTAATCAATGAGTCGTTTAGCTCATGAAATGTCAAAAAAAGAAATTAAAAATCACAAGTTCTGAGAGGTGACGAGGTCCAAGGTTTCTGCAGATGTTAAAAGTATTCTGAAGAAGGCCTCAAACTAACTTAACTTAATTAGTCATTTTTAATTGGTTAATCCATCCATTAATTTTATGCCACTGATCTGGGTTCAGGTGGCATTCATTTGATTTTAATATCAAGAATTATTGTTATATACTGCTGCTTTCCTGTCATACTTTCATACTTAAGCTGGTATGATCACGAAACAGGTATTAATTTGCATTCTATGTGGTGTTAAAGAGATCTTCAGAAATAATAAATTTAACTTCGAAACTTTGTCCAAAACTGAAAGATATTCAATAGTATTATTATTTAAATTAAGGGTAATGTAAAATATGGGAAATCAGAACCTTTTCACCTTTTAGAAGCAGGGACCGCAGAATATTTGCAATTTTTATGTAACATATATTTCTTATCAAAATTGTTAGCAATGAATCTTGTCGATCAACTCATTTATTAATTGACTAATTATTTCAGCTCTAGTTTAATGCAAAAAAAAAAATAGACAGTTCTTTTTGAGAGTAAATTGGAACTTTTGCAGAACTTATGTTTTCTTGCTTGTTTTTAATTTACAAACAATGAAAAACGTCCCACGGGTGGATTATTATAAATTTAATCTTCATTTTGGATCTTAAAACATTTAATTCACACCTGACAGATCTACTGGAGACTCAGAGAGGACTTTGGTATCAGTTCTCTTCTCTGTGACCAAGTAACCAATGAGCCGAGCGCCCAAAAAATCAATATATCCATTAAATGTGGGAGTGTTTCATGTTTGTTAGTGTTTGTGTTTTAGTCCAACGCTGGCTCAGTCAGCCTATTAGCTTTTATGGTTTGTTGTGTAGATCTCTTCCTGTCTGTTTCACACGAGCCAAACACACACAGATGGTCTTTTAGATAAAGGTGCAGCTTTGTTGTATTATTCATGAGTTGACAAATTATTTTCTAGAAACCACGTAATACTTTCAGAGAGCGTATCTGGTCTTTGAGGTTCAGATGTACAGTATGATCCTCTAATGATATCTCCTTCCCACAGCGTCTTTCTCCAGCCTGAAGACGGAGCTGGAGCGAATAAAAGCGGAGAAGGAACAGGTACGTACTCTGTGTATTACACCTCAGTGAGGACACTTTCTCTAATGTACATGCCTCTCATTTTGTCAAAAGGCAAAGAGATCAAGTTATTGGCTTCCAATTCAGATTTTTTGTGATTTTTAAATATTTTTATATCAACAATGGGCCAAATTATTACATGTAGTGTGTAAGGAGTTGCTCGTAGTGATGAATCGCCCGACTCTGCTCTGCTAAGCAGTTTAGCTTCTTTTAGCCTATTGTTTTGGTTTTATGGCCCACCGTTTCACTGTTTTGGTTCGGTCTCCGCGCTCTCATCAGGGTTGTTGTACGCTACCTGCTATCCGCCCAACATCAAACATCAATCCCTCGTTCACTCATTCACTACTTCCTGTGTAACAGACACTCAGTAGTTTACTGTACAGTAAGTAGTAAATTGACATTTCAGACACTTGTCAATCATTGTTTTATGTCATTGCTGACAGTATCACAACTGTAATTTTCACCTCTAAAACGTGACTCATTGCGGGATTGTTCGCAGACAGGTTTACATGCTGTCGACGCTAATTTTGTCGTGGCATTACAAAAATGTTTGCGATAGATCTTAAATTTCACACTTTCAGATTCAGAATTCAGACACTTAAATAAAATGGTGGACAGTTAATTTAGTGCACTATATAGTAAAAAGCAGCTAAACAAAATTAGCCACTAGCTGGTGAACATAGTGGAGCAGTTAGCAGCTAAAGCAACTGTTAGCTAACACGTTTAACATAACAATTTTACAAATTGTCACATGTTCTGTTGTCAGCTTGTTTGGCTACCCCCAAGTCGACTAATGCTCTCTTAATATTAAGAATCTGCCAGTGTTTTTTTGTACGACCACTGGGGGGCGGCAGAGTCAGACATTATTTCGAATCCTGCACATAAAGACTTTAAAAAGTATCTTAATCTCTCCGGATCCTGCAGATTAGTTAATCCCTATTTGGTGGAATGTATTACCTGCCTTTGTGTACTACTGATATATATTAACCCTGTTGTTTATGTAGTTGCAGAGCAGTCTAGCAGAGAAGACTGAGACACTGGAGAGCATCCAGGGCCTGAGGATCAGCCTGGAGCAGCAGCTCAAAGAGCTCACCACTGCAAAGGTCCATCTCCAGACACATTTAGCTGTAGACCTCCCAAACTAAACTCAAAATCTTTCTCTGATTAATGTGACCAATAATATCAGAGTGTAACAGATACTGTTATATATCTTAGGACGGAACTCTTTTCTAGTGAGGATTTAACGGAATATAAACATCAAATCCACCAAGCAGCTCATGTTTCAGCAGATCCTCCACTGCACTTTATTAACTATGACAACAAGAATTTATAAAGAATGCTTCAATGAATATTGTAAGCAGTGCATTATAAAATATTTCCTTTCATAAAAGATAAAAGAGGTAGTATGTTAGAGGAAGTTGAGCATGATGAGAATCTGTATTTAAATATTTTAAATTCCAGAGTCATTTGTTAGCGGCTGTGAAGTGTTCATTCAGCCAGTAATGAAGTCGACACCATTTTGAATTATTCACTAAATGTGTTTCATGTGTTAAATATTTATTTCATTTCTTCTGTAACGTTGAAGGTTTCTTATTGCAATTTATTGGCTCCATTTAGCCTTTCTGATTGAATCCTGTGTTTGTTCACTACAGATTGCACTAGAGAGTCAGGCCTTTGATGAGAGAGACAAAGCTCAGCGGCTGCAAACAGAGCTGGATGTCAGCGAGCAGGTTCAGAAGGACTTTGTCAAACTTTCTCAGACCCTTCAGGTAAGCAGGAGTTCACCATGTATGGACAGTGTTACATTTAAAAAGACAAAATTGTTAAAGGATCATTTTCTTAATGTCAACAAATCCCATAAAAAGACAAAAAAAAAATGAATTGATCCAACTAACGAGTTGTGTCTTTGTTGCCTGATGTATCTTGTTCCCGTGTGCCATTAAAAACACATCAATGAGCCACACTGTTCATCACTGGGTGACGTGTTCCTTCATTACCGTGAACACACACACTAGTTTATTGTGTCCCACACACACCATCCTGCTGCCAGAAAAACTCACTGGAGCACCAAATGTGGATTAATCCACAGCCGAAAATAGTCCCCAACAAATGCACTATTTACTCCTGTTTGTTTGATGAAACCTACAGCTGTTTTACTAAATGACTGAGCCTTTTTTTAAAATGAAACTATATATTCATTACCTGTTTTTTAAAGATATATAGGCAAATAGGCTTCATTGTTGGTTTTGGTCTTTTCATGTGATTTGTTGACAGTAAGAATATATATAGAATACTGCTGGCCTCATCCTTTAATGTGTATCTGTAGAAGATTATCCTGGTTATAACTTTAATATTCAGTCAATACTGAATAAAAGCTTTTAGAGTAAAACAACAGGGTCAATGATTTATATTTGACCATTTTTCCCACTAAAGCAAAGTAACAGTCAAGATACATTTAAGTGTGAAATGTAGTTTAGTAGTGTTAAACGCACACGTGTAAACATTTTTCAGTCTAGCCATGTTGTCATGTATCATTGTAGAGCTGCAACTAATGATTATTTTCACTATTGATTGATCTCCGATTAATCTCTCCGATCACAGAGATTGTTTAGTGTATAAAATGTCAAACAAATGTGAAAAATGGTCTTCAGATGTCTTATTTTGTTTGACCAACAGTTTAAAAATCAAATACATTCAGTTTTCGATGGTATAAAACAGTGAAAAGCAGCAAATACTCACATTGGAGTACCTTGAACCAGAGAATGTTAAAACACGTCTAAAACGATTAATAGATTATCAAAATAGCTGTGGATTATGTATTTTGTTTAATTTCCATTGATTTGAAAATTAGACCAATAAAAACCTTTTTACTTGACCTTACTTGAAGCTTTTTGGCCTTTTTAAAGATATATTTCATCAAATATGAGAGTAACTCGATGAGACTTTGTGTAAAGTTAAATGATATTCGTGCCCTCTGCAGATGACATATCGTCTGACAGCTCATTTCCTCTGGTCTGTCGCCAACTAGAGAAAAAAGAAGCTGTTGTTTGACTTCGCTGACGTTGTTACAGCAGCACGTCCAAATAGCTGCACCATCGGAAGGTCAAGAAGTGTTACTGAACTGGAATAAACACTTAACTTTCAGGAAGCAGGATTATTCTTGACACAGAGAGTCCAGGCTGAACGTTGTTCCCTGAAGGTCTCCTCACACCACATCCACACAGTTAATTTGTTACAGCATGTGGACTTTGGATATGTTTCTTTTGTGACTATGGCAACAGTATTAACTCGTGCTATTGTATTTAATATATCTCAAACTCTTCGTGGTGAAGAAAAATACAGCAGAAAGGTAGCTGTGTGCACATTCTGTCCAGTATTTAAGGAGGAACCTGACAGATTTTTAAACAAATCAAAGTCTGTTTACGTGTCTCAGGGAGTACTACTGCATGTGTCAAGTCAGATAAATCGCCTATAAATATCACTTGGCTCAGCGTCAGTTAGATCTGAAGACTACAACACTGAAAGCGTGAAAATGAAAACAATCTGTGGGTGTGGAGTTAGAAAAAAAATGAGCTTATCAGACCTGAATCTCCGACTGAACTATCAGCGGTTGGGTTGCATTGTGGGTAATGTAGGCGCCATGTTTTGACAAGGAAGAAAAATGCGTGGAATAAACCCCCCCCCCAGTATTTCTGTACTTGGTTGTGTTTTCTCACTTAGCAGCGTGTTTTCTAAATGCTGCGCTTGTGTTGTCAGTTTGGTGAAGATGTTATCTTAATTTGCTTGTGTTTTGTCTATTTGCATGTGTTGTTGCAGTGCGTTGACCTTTCAGGGCCACCGTAACTGTAAATAAAAATGAAGATTAAATGCCCCCCGCCTCTCAGGCTGCACTAGAACAGTAGCCTGAGAGGCAAAACCCAGGGAAAAATAAATCTTCAGGACACTCACTGCTGTGAGCACATGATAATAAAAAAGCGACCTAGAATTAAGGAGGCTGTACAGTAATAAAACTGTAGAGAGTAAATCAAACTGGAACTGTAAAAGTTGGAGAAACAGAAATGCGATTTATTTAAATGTAAAATGAATTAAGCTGTTTAAACTAATCAATAATTGTTCGTCCATGTCTGCAGGTACAGTTGGAGCGAATACGACAGGCAGACTCCTTGGATCGAATCAAAGTCATCCTCAATGACACCAACTTGACTGACATCAACCAGCTTCCAGACACATGATGCCACTGAATGAAAACTGCCTTCAGTTTCATTCCCCTCTTTCTCTTATCACTGGCCCAATAACATTATTGATCTGACCCTTCCTTCTCCCCCATAACCACAGAGGAAGAGTTTGGAGGGACAAGGACAGACAAGGCACGAGGAGCCTTTTGTGTACATTAAGAGTCGTGGAACATGGATAGAATAATGAAGAAGAAGAAGAACACTACTAAAAAAAGAAATGTAAATAACTAAAAGTGTGACTCTGGACGGAGGGAGTGGAAGTCTGTCTGTGTCTTGTTTCTACTGTAGATATGACCGTCTGTATTAGCTCAACCAAAAAGGTTTGTCGTCTTCTAAAGCACTTTTCATCTGCAACTTCTCTTTCCAGGTAAATAGAAAACAAATGGATGCATAACTTTTCTCCTTCTGTTCTCAAAGCGGCTGATAATCGCTTCCTTGTTCCACTCGCTTGTGTCGGGTTTTTTCCGTTTTTTTTTTTTTTTCAGTGACATTTTCCACCTCGTCCTGGTCATTTCCACCCTGTGCAACCTATGACAAAGGCACGATGAAGGAAATTCATGGAAAATACTTGCACATAACTTAACTGGGATACAAAAAAAGGAACATAACACAATTTGAGCAATACCCTCCATTTCTTAAACATCGTCTACTGTATCTTGCTTTGTTCTTGTTCTTAACGTCCGACAGAAGCTTTTTTTTTTTTCTTTTTAAAGCTGCAGTGAAGAAACATTCAGTCATGTTCAAAGTTTTATTTTTCATTCTTGTTTCTTGATTGTCAACCTTTGAAACACTAGTTAACAGAGTTCACGTCAGGTAAAGAAATGTTTAGGTGAGGAGAACAGAGGACACCTTAAGTGGAAAATGGATTTTAATACTCACTTTGCTCCTTTTATTGATTGCTTTTTTGAATTGACTTTGGTTGGACTTTCTTAATGTAATTCTAAAGCTCTTAAATTACAGTGGGCGGCTTTTAAATTATAATGGAAAAGCACACTATCACAGCGCTGGCACAAGGTGTCTCTCTCCTGTGCAGCAGTAGCTGTAAGGGGGGCGTCTTATTTAGACACTTCCTAACGAACAAGTCCCCCTGCTCCTCCCTAAGACCCCTTTTGACTGGGAAATTCAGTGGTTAAAATCCCAACTAAAGGACAGCTGACTTTTCATACCTGTGGCGTTTCTACGAGCAGTGAAACGGTTCATTCATCACTACGAGAAATTCTGTTATCTGTAATTCAAGGGGTCAGCTCACTTTAAGGATGTCAGTGCATTAGAAGAAAACCACGAATGGTCTGTGTTTGACTCGTGAAATGATTTGTAAAAACAGCAACAACTAAATGGAACATCCTGAAGACTTTGCAACTGTGCTTCAGTCACCAACGTCGCTAAAAACACAGTTCTGCTTCACCAATAAACCTGCCAGTATGTTTCATCAGAACTGCTTGTCGGACGGTCGGATAGCTTCAGAAACCTCCTCTGTAACTTTTGGAAAACTGACAGTCCGACATTCACGCTCACTTCATGCCATGATTGGTCAGCACTGTGAGGAAGGAGCCAGGGTTTAAGCTCAGCTCTCTTTTAAATTATAGACACGACTGTTTCTGTCACTTAAAATGTGAACAACCCAATAAAATACAGTGAATGAAAAGATGTGCTGTTATGCCCGTATTTAAATTATTACCACGTCTCCTTCTCTCTATGGTGGCCGGCTTTTCACTCCGTCCTCGAGTGTGGCCGTTCAGAACAGCTATAAACACTTTTGGACAACTCGTCGTACAAACCAGTTCTTTTGAAGTATAAGATGATCCTTAGAAGTTGATTTAAACACCTCAGTATGCTTCAAAACAAAGTCAAGTTGTACAACGTGTCACAATGAAGTTTAAAGTGTGAAAGTGTTCATACTTGTTCCAAATGGCTGCACTCAAAAGAACACTTTGTACTCTCGACTCAGTATATCTTACAAATGGGGATAACAGTGCTCGTCTCTCCTCGAAGGCGTCTCTGTGTTTCACATGAAAAGTGGCAGAAGTAGTTGTGTGAAGAACGAAAACAGAAAGTTTGAGAGAGAAAAGTTTGAACCCTGGCTGCGTAAAGACAGCGCGATTGTCAGATTGTCTGTTTCTGGAAAGTTGTAAATTTATGATGCAGATTGAAAGCGGGATTCAGACGCTGTTAGACGATCCGACAAACGCTTCGTTTGAAGCACAGCGAGGCCTTAACCCATTCTGAAAATGAACAATTGCACTGTGTCCTTTTAAAATAATTAATAATCCATTTTTAATCCAGGCAGTTTGTTTAAGAGTAGGATGTTAAACTGACAAAAAAAAACAGTCACAATAGAACCAGAGAGATTGCCTCAACCGTCTTTCTAATGTGCAGACAGAGAAAGTGATTTTGAGAACTACAATTAATAGTTTCACTGTTTTCAAACTTTGAATAAAGATTGTGAATCAACGCTCTCCACTCACTTTCAATGATTGCACACACGAAACTGCAAATATGGAAAATATGAGGCTGAAGGAATTTTTCTTCTTTGCATTGCGATTAAAACAGCACACAATAATAAAGAAAATATATATATATAAACATGCATACAGCAGCATTGTATGGTTTAATGTTGATCACTGTGGGTTTTTTTTTTGTTTTTCCACTTGCATGTATTGCATTTCCTTATGTTGCATATGTCTATACTGTAGATATCTTGAGTTGATATTTATGATAGAGTCATGCGATGTGTTCTGAGATGATATGGATGTGTGGGCGAGCCAGCCTGAGTTGCACTGACAGAAAACTTTACGTCTTCGGCTTGTATGATTGTGGGCTGAACTTAAAAGTAGAAATTTTACTTTGTGAATTCTGGACGTTCTGTTTTTTTTTTGTTTTTTTTTTCTGAAGGCCTTATTGCATTAATAGCTTGGTGTGTTTTTAATTTTATTTGTGACGTTTAATTTAATGTCTTGTCTATTACAGTAACAAAATCTGGCCCATATGGCATTAATATGAGGATTCCTCTGCAGTCATCACTCACTAATTCGTTGTGGTCATGTTTAAGAGTTGATTTTTATTGAGTAATTTCTGATCTAACATTGCTGGATTATTTGAAAAACGTTGAATCCCAGAAAATTATTGGAGTAGGTGGATGTTTGAATCTGTGGTCAGGGTCTGAAAGCTCACGCTGTGTACTACATACTACTTCAGGATAAATAGAAAAGTCACGGCAAATAAAGTGCACTCAAAAGCCCAAATTTGTTTGCAGTCTGAGTATTAAGTATAATTAGTTGTTTTTGAGGAGTATGACACGTGTACACTGAAAATTCACAATAAGATGTAACAAATTAAGTTTTGTCTCCGAAAAATCACAATATTACATGTTTAACTGGGAGGTGACAACAAAGAGCAGCATGTGGAGGGTTTTTTTTGCACTTTACTGGTGATTTTTGTTTCGGTTACCACTTAATACTGACTCGAGTGCACAGTTTGAGCTTTCACAGGCAGCTTTAATCATTCCTTTTGATTGTGATGGATCAAAGCATTGTTATCATACATGTTTTATTAAAGATCTGTACTAGGGTTAGACCGATATTCTCGTTTTCAGACTGCATATTTAGCTAAAATTAAATGACATACAGTTTAAAATATACACTCCAGATCCAGTTTGAGTTTATACCTTTTTATTTTTTTTAATGAATAATAAATTGGCCATAGGAGTTGCCGTCTATTCCACCTAAAATTATTTTATAAGCATGGGTTTCAGCAGAGATGTAAATGCTGTTTCACAACAACAAGAAGTCTTAAATACCTGTAATTTTGGGGGCTTTTATGCCATAAAAATTAAAAATCTTAGTAATGTCAGACTTTCAAGAACCCATATCGGTCTAATCCTAGTGTGTGGACCTGCAAACTGTCCCAAAAAACAAAACAAAACACAAAAGGTGAAATGTTTAGGAATTGTAATGAGCTGAAAGAGAGGCATGAGCAGCACGCTGAATGATGAATACCATGACATTTAAATAATATTTACCATAAAGTTCTGCCCACTGAATGTGTGTGTTGAGTTTTAATCATGGTTATCTTTCTATCACAGCGGGATTTGTAATATATGTGGCAATTTTTAAACAAACTACTGATGTCGTACTTGCAGACAGAGTGAATCCCCCCCCTCCCAAAAAAAAGAGAAAGATTTAAGATGATTAAAATAAATCATGAATTCAAATATTGGTCACACATGTTCATTTAATGGTGACTGCCAGGGTCCTGTCCCCAATAAGGATCAATCTTAGAAGTTAAGATTAAAGTTTACTACTTGATTTGAATCTTTTCTTTTCATGCCACTTTCTTCTACTCATCTACATTTCAGAGGGAAATATCGAACTTTTTACTCCACTACATTTATTTGACAGCTTTAGTTACTAGTTACTTTAAAAATGAAGATTTCTGTACACAAAATATATTTTGCTATAAATTAAATTACTCAACAATATGTACAGCTGAAACAAATGGGAAGATTTGCTGCTTTTCCTTTTGATTATTTTAATAACCTTCATTCATTTTTTTTTAATGAATTTTGGGCTTGGCACTGTTGGACAAAACAAACATTGTGAAGGTGTCACTTCTGGGTAAATATGACAACATTTATCAGTTTGTCAGAACTTTGACAAACCAAACAATCAATTGATTAATTGAGAAAATAATCAACAGATTAATACATAATGAAAATAATCATTAGTTGCAGTCCCATACACGACCTCAGCCAATTACAGTAAACAGTAAAATCCTGCTTTTACATTCATAAATGAGTAATAATAATCTAATGATATATAATAACAGTCACAGGGGACATTTTTAAATACGTTTACTTAAGTAACATTTCCAATGCATAAGTATTTTTACAGTGTGGTATTAGTACTTTTACTTAAATAAAGGATCTGAATATTTCCTCCACACACTGTACAGTGAAAATGGCTGCTGCAAACCGACGATGCACTCGGGCACCTGTAGGGGGCAGCACTCACATTCAGAGCTGTATAGCCGCCGCTGCAATTTTCCACGAAGAAGAAACGACTTTTCGATAGAGGGTTTGGTGAGGAACTACTCCTGTTTACAACAACATAATGGAGCCAAAATGGTCAAATACCATCTGCAAGCGAGTTTTATTGACTGGATTTACGCTATGTATTGTATTAGGTGAGTGCTGAAGCCCAACTTGGGCTAAATTTCAATTTGGAAATGCTTGATTTTGAGCTTATTATTTAAGGTGGCATATCAGGTTAGCTAGCTAGCGATGTTATATCGCATCTCATGTACGGGAGTCACCTAACTACACCCCTTACCTCTGTTCACAGTCTTGCTAATTAATGTATCTTTGTTCACCCTCATAGCTGGAGACTTGATTTAACAGTACCGAAAATAGTTTTCTTGGGAATGTTAGCTAGACCTTCCCTGTACACACATCGACATAACGTTACAGATAACGTACTAAAGATTTGTTAAATTCACTTAAATCTGAATGAGAATTGGTACAGAGTGGTGGCTACCGCCCTTGATGGTGTCGTACTGTGGAAGGTGATGGTGGGACCAACCGAGGAAGTAACGTTAAATAGAGAGGCTAACACTGTAATATTGAGCTGAATTAAGGGTTGCTGGGTGTTTTGAGTGTATGCCGATTTGAAGAGTGTCTTCTAGTAATACAGAAAAGTGTTATTTTTAAGTGTTTGCTGTCCTGGAGGCTCTTTGGGCGATAAACAAAGCCACATTTAAGTGCCAGATTTTTGAATGACGGTGTTGTTAAACGTTAGACGGTCACTACGTGTCGTCCGGGAAAGTCGTGTAAGTTACTAAGCTGACTAGCACCCCATATTAATAGTGTCTACAGTAATTTACAGCAGGATATATATTTATTATTGGCATTAACTAACAGTTACTATTACTTTATTAACACACAGTGCCAACGCATCAGCTCTGTAGGAAGCCAGACTATCTACCTTGACTAGCTTAGCGTCCAAAACCTAAAATAACATCTAATTTCCTCGTTGGCTAACCTCTTCCTGACCAAGGTATTAAAGTTACCATCAAATATACATTATGCACTTAATGATACAAGTAGCAACACAACTGTATTTGTTTTATAAGAGTTTGTCTTAAGATTTACTTTAATTATTTGGATTGCCTCGTCTTTTAACTACGTGGTACTGCTGCTACCACTAACGTTATTGCTAATGGCTGGCTATCCAAACAGCACGAAGCTCTCAGCTCAAACATTTGAAATAATGGATTGCAACATCCTGGAGTTTGGAGACTTTCTGCTTTCAATCTCAGACTAACAACATCTGACAGGAAGAAATGGATGACAAACTTCCTTCCGTTTCATATTGTGAAATTATCTTCAACAGACTGGCAGTTTCTCCTGCTTTTAATGCTCAGTATTCCCTGGAGTCTGAATCTCTGTCTTTGTGCATTAGACAATATTTGGTCTAATTGCAGAAGACGGGGACTATCTACGCTAAGGTGTACATTAAAGTGGGTGTACTGTCAAATATTCCCTGTTCAGAGCTGTCCCGTACAAGTTATTAATCAATAAGCTGTGCAGTCAGCACACCTGAACAATCAAATACAATCTAAAGCAATGATTCTGCAACAAACTTGTCAAGAATATAATGTTGATGTGTTGTTCAGGATTGCCTGTCAGGTGTTATTTCTGTCAAATTTGTTGCACAAATGAGTTCAGATCAGTTATCATATTAAAACTGTTTAAAGAACCTTAAAGATAAAAATGGTTGTGTTTACCATCCAGAATTTCAAAACATACCCACATCTCTCAGTCTGAAATCAAAGCCATATTAAACCCTATCAGCTCATTTAGATAGCCCATGATCTGACCTTCACTGTTTATTTTGCACTGCACCACACAGGGTTATGTATGCGTTTAGCACACAGCTGCCCAGCAAAGAGTAAACAAGAAGTACCAAAACAACATCCAATGTAGCAACAAAACAAAGACAAAGTTTAGAAGGGACAAGGACAAATGGTTTATAATAATAATAATAATAATAATAATGACAATAATAATAAGTGGGAAATAATTCAGTAATTTGTGGGCACCTCCAAAAACACAGCTGCCAAACTGCAACAACCTGTAACCTCCGTTTTTCTACTGCCACAATAACTCAATGCTTTTTATTTGAGGCAATTAATTAAGTAATTTGACTTGAGGGCACAACTTAATGAATGTTTAATAATTTAAGGACATGAATTATTAACCTTTTTTTCTTGATATTAACCGCACACCATAACTGAAATGCCAAACATTCACTGCTTCGTGCTTTCTGTCTGGTTCCGAATGAGAGTATTTGCTGAGTAGTCTTCTATGACAGTAAATTCTTGAAATATTTCTTAATAAAATATCTGCCATTATCCAATATCCATTATCTTAGTGTGCAATATCTTTGGATGTTTGACTGTTAGTCGGACAAAACAAGACATTTGAAAATGTCATCTCTGGCTCCAGGAAACTGTGATTTGTTTTTCACTATTTATTGACCAAATAAATAGCAAATTAAAAGTGGATTTATCGGTAATGAAAAATAATAATTGGTGGTTTCAGCCCTGAGGCCGCGTTCAGACCGTCAGCCCTCTCATTCACTTCAATGATGCCGGTCCGTCTAACGTAGGTCATCACATGGACATCCAGTAAAAGTCAAACAACTTGTTGGCCAATCAGATACATGCAACGGCACATTCCTGGTTGATTACTTTGTAACGTAAACATATTTCTACTGTTAACTTTGTGATTGTTGTGACAAAAGATAAAATAGTTATAAAATCCTGTCTGTGAGTATTATAAACAAACAAATTAATCTGTTTCTCTAACTGGACTTCCTGGGTTGTATTTCATTGTCTCACTGGTACCTGAAACAACACACCCCCACCAACGCAGCCCGCCTGTGTTGTTTTAACACAGTCCCTGCTAATATGATGGGGCTGTACTTATAGTTATGTTGCACTGGTGTTCCCCACAGTTTTCCTCATCCCACTATACCATTCAAAAGTGCATTCAAAATTTTTACTTATTTTTATCCCCTCGTTTGTTAACAGTCACAAAACCTACATCAGCAATCGACATATATGCCGACCCTGAAGTGACGGTACAGAACGGCACCGTGGGAACCCTTCGATGCACCTTTAAGTCGAGTGAAGTGGTCAGCAGCTTCACCTCGGTGACCTGGAATTTTCAGTCGAGTCAGCCCGACAACAAGTACTTCAAATCTCCATACGTGGTAAGTCCTTGATGGTCTGTATCCGCCCGGGGAAGATTTCTCACAGCTCCAGGATGTTTTCTTGTGATTGTTTTATCTGTGCTAACACATGGAGAGAGGCTTCAGCTGCTCCTCAGGGTGGTTTCAATATACAATAGGTTACAGTTTCATTCTTAAATTTTTAGACACAATCTCAGTGCCAGGCATTTATTTATACAGGGTTCGTACAAAGTCTTGAAAATTTGGAAAATGTTAACCGTTTGTTTTGAAGGTTAGGAATATGCTTGAATTTGAATACATTCTTTGAAAAATGCTTGATTTTTCAACATAATCTGGTGTTTCATCGACACATTCACTCATGAAAACATAAAATCTTTTCATATTTGAAATGAAACGATCCCGTCGTCATATTTGTTTGTTTGTCTCCTGGCGTCTCAGCAAGCATTTAATAATCAGATCAAAACACACAACCAAAGTTGTCAAACATACAATCAAATATGAACAGCTGGTTAAATAAACAAAGTGACAATGTACATTGATTTCTGTGGGTATGAAGGAATTATCTAAATTGAAAAGTGCTTGAATTTTACTCTTAAAAAGCTGTACATAACACTTAAAGTCCTCTGCACTCTGTTTTTACTCCTGCGTCCACCTTGTATCACTGTGTATCTGTCATGTTTGTTTTCATGTGATTTTCATGTTTCCTTTCATCTATTTATCTTGTGTGTCTGTCGTGCTTATCACGTTTTACTGTTTATTTAATGCAGCACAGTGACGACACGAAGCTCTTTGGTAAACACTGGGTTTCAGACGAGAGCTGATTTTGTTTGTGGCAAAATGATTCATGAGGCTGGTGATTACCACAGATTCAAAGACATTTTCAAACAGTCAAGATTTACTGTCTCAGCTTCAGGGGACATAAGTAGTAGCACATATGGCTGTGATTCTATTAGTGTACTAATGTGAGACACTGAAGCGTGTTCATGTACAATATTTAATATATCACTAACAGTAGGTGCTCTGAAAGGTTCACGTTTAACTGTCACATTAAAGGAGTTTTACTTTAAACAGTTCATCTTAGAGAGCAAAGTCTTTTGTGCTGAATCCAGAAAGTGTGTGGCGTGTCGAGGACTACATATTATGTCCCATTCACGATGCGTACTCCTTTTTGTTTACAGGCTGGGTGGGGGCTTACCTGTCTGCTGTGATCTCCTGCAGTGCAAACATAATGATATAGCCGTAGGGTTTTTAAATTGCAGAGTAGTCTTGACAAAACAGATACACGCAGTCAACACTTGGACTATGTCCACTTTAAGCCGTTTGAATTTGTAAACGCATCTTTTTCTCTCAGTTTCAGCCCTCCGTTCAGACTACAACTAAAGTGTTTCTCCCCAAAAACTTAACTTTTCCAAAACTGTCTCAGAGTCTATGAGTCTTAAAACGTCAGCTCGGTGTTTCGGTGTGGTATGGTATTTATGAGGCGTGGATAAATCACCATTTCATACTCATTTACTTCTCTGACAACAAAAAGAGGTAAATATGTAAATGAAAACAAGTCATATTTTAATATAATTTCCCCTTTTTTTAAGTTCATTCTTGCTCTTTTTAATGTCTGCTACTGCTGGTCATGCTAATTCGGACCAATTAAGAGTGTCAGCATTCAACATCATTTCTTTTTCCATCAGGTCTTTGTTTGAAAGCCTGTTGTATTGTTGCATTCACATTTAATCTACACAAATGTAAACTCACATTTCTAACAACAGTGTGTTCTGAAGTTGCTTGACGCCTCCCAGACCCATATTCTTCATATATGTGTACAATCTATAATTTAGTCATCCAGGTTGTCCATAAGGTGATTTAACACACGACATCAATGCATGTCTGTCTGTCCTGGGAGAGGGATCCCTCCTCTCTTGCTCTTCCTGAAGTTTCGGACACTTTTGTTCCTGGTAAAGTTTTTTTTTTGGCAACTTTTTCGTCATCAGAATCGAAGGTCTAAGGGCAGAAGGTGTCGCACGCTCTACAGATTGTAAAGCCCCTTGAAGCAGATTTGTGGGCTTGACAGTTTTTCCTAACTGGAACTTCTGGACAGTCACGTCAGTGGTGGGCTGTCATTTCCGGAGTCCAAGTGTATGAGAGAAGCCACTGTCTCTTTCCTCAGCCTCTTTCTCAGACAGAGGTGTAACTCTGTGACACTCTGCAGAGTAACGCTGCCTCTGTAGCCTGCGTAGACTCAGTCGACTGCGCGGCGGTGAAGTCAAGAAGACAACTTTCTAACCTTTTCTGTGATCTCTCATTTTAAATGTTGATATAGGCGATGATGTTGCCATTAACCTGTATTTATATTGATTTTGTCAGACGACATTGCGACCATAAAATAATGACTTCCTTGCCAGATTTTGGCGGTGATGCACAGTTTTGTTGATTGTCAACAGAGGAGAATTCAGCAGGTTTTCTGTTGTTTTCACGCCAAAAAATGGCGTAATGTTGATGTAGACTCAGTCAAGCTAAACAGATGCTGGCAGGATCTGAACATACATTTGATAGTTCAGTGCGACATCAGGCTCATGAATAACAGGAATTCCTTCTCAGCATTCGTCCTGTACTTTAATGTGAAAGTGATATCAAACCGGACTGCTGACTAAAGCTATATTAAAGCTATCCTCTGACTGCAGGAAACAATTCATTAGAATAGAAATTGTTCCTCATTCAGAGCTCTGTTTACACAGCTGACACTGCTGAAAGTAACAAGGTCCGTGGCTTCACAAAAACTCTGGCTTCTGTATGAACCAGAGCCAGATTAGTGTTGAGGATGCTTCAATCAAATGTTTTTATTTTTAACCGTGGCACTCTCAGCAAGGGCAGGTGTGTGAAAGAAGAGTAGAAAGACGAAATCCTGATCTTCATTTACTCCAACAAAACAGAATATCAGAGAGGATCAGGCTTCGACTTATGTTATGCTTCTGCCCTTGCTGAATTATCTTGACTTGATTATGCACTTCGTTGTTGTCCTATAAAGACAGTAGCCATGTTTAATGTCAATGTGGTTTGAGTTTTAAGAATGAAGGACCAATTCTGCAAGAGGAAGCAGGAGAAGTTCATGGCTGTTCTTCATGTTCTGATTATTAACAACTGGCTTTGATGATGTCCGTGTTTCCCATAAAGAACTTTATGTTGTTGTGTCATGCAGCTTTAGGCCTTTTGACGTGTCAGAGCAGGAAAAGCACAGGTGGAAATAATAAACACATGCTTTTCCCTGCATTACAAGTCAAAATATCTGCTGTGATAAAGGCCTGTTAGACTGAGTAGTCTGATTCAAAAAAATGTGATAGAATGAGTGACTATTTTCATAGGAAGTACAAATCTAGTTAGTTAGTTTAGTCTATAAAATGCCTGTTTTAATTTCTCACAGTTGAGTTGATGTTTTCATACAACTTCTTTTATTGGCCCAAATGTCCAAAACCCAAAGATACCAATTTACCATTAACCTTGTGTGTTGTCGGGTTTGTTTGCCCTCTGCAGCCGCTGTCTGTACTCAGCCAAAGATTGTTTATAAGGTAAAAGAAGCATCACTCGTTTTCAGCCCTCAACAGGCTCCCGCTGTGGTGTGACTTTACGGCTCATATCCGGCCCTGAGTTGGCAGCCAGTGTGTTTCTGAAGTTCTCACAACGTCTTCTCTCCAGTGGGTCGCTTCACGTCAGTTTCAGGAGTCCCATTCTTCCAGTTAAACTTTCATTCATATCATATAAATAATTTAAGGTTACCAGCTTTATAGTTTTGAATCAGGACCTTCAGTTTTTGGATCAGGAAGCTCGTGAAAATTAAGATGTGCCGACATTTAGAAGGCTACAGCTGTTCAGTGTGTCGGGTACATATTTAATTAACATTTAAGTAGATATAAGTGTTGGATCAGACTCGTTATTGGCAGATACACAATATTAAAGGACTCTTTAAAGGAAATACTTGATTGGGTCAAAGAAAAGCATAGAATCTTTATATTTGATGGGCTGGAACAAGGGGATTTTTATACATGAGTGAATTGTGTCAGCTGAATAATCTCCAGTTTACACAGTTAAACCTGATTTTCCTTCTCTTTGTAGATTTTCTACTTTTTCAATGGGAAAGAATTCCGGGGAGCAGATGAGTTCAAAGATAGAGTGCAGTTTATTGGAGACATAAACAAGAGGGACGTGTCGATACAGCTGAATCCGGCTCAGTTCAGCGACAACGGGACCTTCTTCTGCAACGTGAAGAACCCACCAGACGTGATGGGAACAGAGGCCAGAATAGAGCTCAGGGTCGTTCTGAAAGGTGAGCGCACAGATTTCTCTCCAAACTGAAATCATATGTTTTTCTGGACATCAATTTAAGGAATACTTATATAGATTGTGATCACACGAGATGCTTTTTTTTTTGTCTTAAAATGCTGCTGCATTAAGTTTTTAATCTAGTTTTAAACTAAACTAAACAGGATTACCTTTTTAAACCTTCTTTAAATCTCATCTCTAAACCTACATCATCTCCTCCCGAAAACAAATGTTAAATGTGAGAGACTGCAGTAAAGTTAACAGTTAACCATGCTGTGACGTGAGCAGTGCACTCATGGTATGAGAAACTTTCCGTCTGACAGGATGTAAAAGGAGTTTATCTTGGTTACCGTGGTGTTGGAGGTGTGCCTGTTCTCACAGACAGCAGTAGAACCGGTTACCTTCATGCCGCTCTTTATTTAATCGGCACGATGTGGCTGCTTCGTGTGCTGCTGTATTTAAAACTGGTCCACATGTGCTGTAAGAGGCGCTTGTTGTGCACATGAAGCTGTAGAATCAGAATCAGCTTTATTGACAGTATGTGTAAATAAACAAGGAAGTTGACTCTCAATGCAGAACAATTTACAGGAAAGATTGAAATAGACGTTCAGCTAAAAACAAACACAACGAAGCTGAACAAAGATATGAAAAATAAACAGAACGATACAAAAAGTTGCATATATAAAATATATAAAAACATCCAGTGTCTCTATACAAATCAAGTGTTTCTGTAAATTGTAAACAAGTAGTGCAAATGAATAAATATGGAGTGGGTAATGTAATAGATTACTTTATATACATGAAGTTGGTGGTTATGTACAGTATACGTGTGTATATACAGCGTGCAGGATTTATAGGTACGTACATGTTAAAGTATGTATTTGAAACTGTGAATATTTGATTTATAATTTGTAGGTAAGTAGCCGCTGTTCGCAGTTCTCTTGTTAGCGCCTACCAGAGCAACCGCAGCGCTAACCTTGTTCCTGTAGCTGCTTTACAATAACAGCATCCATCTTATTTGCCTAAAGAAAGCTTTTAATGTGAAATGCGAGCAGCAGGAAGGGTTGGTTTTAAATTGCGGCTCTAGTAGAGCAAGATGATGGAAATTGAATTACTTTTAAACTGAAATGCTTTCTGATGGACTTGTAAACCCGCAGAGATCGATGTGTTGGTGACACGCTAATTAAGTTTAAACTGACACTTGACACGGTAAAAAACGTGGGTTGATTTGGATGTCCAGATTCACGCAAATATCAAACACATTTTGATTAAATTTGCCTTGTTCTCACTCTTTTTGGGTACACAAATAATACCTGCTCCATAACCCTCCATAACACTCCTAACCCATGCCATCCAGCCAATCAGAAGTGAGGATTCCCAGGGGTCATGGTATAACGAGGATTAAGCTTGAAGTACTTCTTGTTGGCGTAGCGCCTCCAGTAGATTTCCTAAGTTAAAGTCTCCTCACACAGTGTATTTGCTCTGTGAGGTCTGGTGTCGTATAAAAGCCGTTCCAGCAGGTGCATTCTTTTCATTTGTTTTCAGTTGCATGAAGCCCACATGTGCATGTGATGGCTTGTTATCGTTCTGTCTCACTGGTGGTTGCCCCAGCTTGTTCTATATCTAGCACGCTTGGCCAGGAAGCAACACAGTGTCGACACAGGCGACGTCTGTGGGTTTGGGGAAAAAATACCAGCGATTCTTTGCAAGAGCTAAAATAAACACACAGATGTTTTGTTACTGCTGGATGGCCAGGTATCAGTGACACGCCCAGCTGTGCTTCATACCTGACCATGACTAAAACCTGTTTTATTTATATTAACATAATAAACACAACATAAAAATGTGTTGTGAAAGACATTAAAACTTTAGATTGAGAATTTACATGTAAATAGTATAGTTTAAATGTAAATAGTTTTATATCTTACTTTTCTGTGATGTATTTGTGCGTATAAATAGTGAAAAAATATTTTTTACAATCATGAACTGTTCTATAATAATATTTTGAGTGGTTATCGCTGAAGATGTGTACATTTTTATAGACTTTTTTCTTGCATTTGTGTGTGTGTGTTTGTCGTGTCCAGAATCTCTTCCTCAGAGCAACACCGCCGTTATAGTCGGAGCAGTTTGTGGTGCTTTATTTCTACTCGTCATCATCGCCGTAGCTGCCTGCATCGTCATGAGGGTGCTTCACAGCCGCCATGACTATGAAGGGTGAGTGTGCCGTCTTACTTGATTCTACGTATATTACAGGTTAATATCGATTCCCAAAATAACAAATAGGATTCAAAAAGTAATTTGAAGTCCACGAGAATGTTGTTACTTTACTTTAACCCCCTTTAACTATTTAGCATTTATAAGCAATATATAAACATTTAATGAATGTAGTTATAAGCAGATAAAAGCGTTTATTAATATATTTGTCAACAACTATAAATCCTCCCATGGGCAACCATAATGGAGGCTGGTGTATAAACAGATAATGAATGACAATATAGTAAAACACAGTATATATACAATATTATAATATAATAATAATCACTGAAAATATCCTTCATATTTGAATACGAGTGTGTTATCAACTATTTATTACATGCTTATATACTGCTTATGAATGCTAAATACGGGGTGTGAAAATAAAATTACAATATTTAGGTACATTTTAATGCCAGTTTTTATTTTCAAGTCTTGTATTTGTTCCACTGTTAAGATGGCATTCATTTCTACATAAGATTTTTGACTTTGCCACGCGGAAAACACCAAGTGGAAGAATTTGAACTGTATTTACAGCTACCACAGAGGTAAAACGAATTATAATTAGTAATTTTAATAGGTAAATGATTAGTGGAAATATGTGTGACATTAATCCTCAAAGAAAATAAAACTCACAAACTAGTTTAATAAGTGTTATTTTACCTCTCAAACTAAGCTAATATTAGATTGTCCCAACTATAGATATTAATTTAGAAAGATGATGAGGATGTTACATCATACACACCTCTTGGCCAATCAGAATTAAGTATTCTCTGTGGCTATTGGATCATTCAGCTTCATTGAGTCAATCTACTTGGTGCATGCAGCGTTAAGTGCTCACATTCAGCCAGTGCATCTCATGTACGATGAAGTTTTCCTCTGTTGGATTTTACGCCTCGTGCGATTCAGCTGGTTTTTCCTGTAATATTTTACTCCTTCAGAGATTGAATCATCAGACCTTAACACCTCGCTAACTCTTTCTGCATGGGAGCAGGGTTCACTCTCTCTCTCTCTCTCTATCTGTGTGTTAAGATCTGATGTTGTTACTAATTATTAATATGTTTGTTGAGGACGTGGTCAAAGACTAGACTTCCTTTGTGTGTTTGAGGTAGTTTGACCATGTCTACCTCGCATGCTGCCGTCTCTCTGCCCCTTCATCTCGATGGGATAACCACATAATGACCCATAAACGTGAGAGCTGTCGGAATTAGCATTAAGATTTAATCTAGAGCAAGAAAACAAAGCTCCTGTTTGTCTGCTGGATGTTGGACGGTTTGAGCCTGTGAGCTCCAGCTGTCTTTGGGGTTGCTGCTTGCACTGGTGCCAGTCACTTTCCTCCATTACTGTGTGTTAACGCAACTGATCTCACAGCAACGCAGTCTGTTAACATCACTGATTAACAGTGAGCTTATCAGCATGTCGTCAAGTCATCGTTCATCGTCTTTTGTCACTAACACTAAAAACTAACCACTGTCTTCCTCATCTGTGTTCCTTCATCACCAGATTTCTTTTATTTTAAAGATGCAAAATGTTTCGAGGCATCACGTTGAGTTCAGACACCTTGAAATGTTAAGACAAAAAGCTCTTTATTACTTCCAGTGAGGTGAGCTGTTTGATTCATATGTCAGTGGACTGATGGAAGAATTGATCCAAGTACAAACCAGCTAACAGTAGGGCTCCAACTAGCGATTATTTTCATTACCGAATTATCTGCAGATGATTTCCTCCATTAATAGATTCTTTGTTTGGTCTGTAAAACATCATAAAATAGAGTAAAATTAACATTATAATGTAAGACTTCCAAGTTCTTTAATATCGTTTGATCTGATACTTTATTTACTTAAATATTGATTAAATCTTAAACACATTGAAATAGCAGCTGTAGCCTTCTTTATCTGACATCCTTATCCTCATTTTTCTACTTAGCTGCTTAATCGAAATACTGGAGTCTTGGTTCAAAAATATTACATTTATAAACTTGAATTATTGATATGATATGAGTGTAAGTTTAACTGGAGGAATGCAACTCCTGAAAGTGACATGAAGCCAGAGCGAAGACCTATGAACTGTATAAACTACAGAAACAATCTTTGTCTGAGTACAGTTGTCAACAGAAAAGTAAAATTTTAAAGTAAAGAAAGGATCTGCAGTATTTAGCCGATACGATCATCGTCACAGCTCTAGTAAAACTGGTAAAAGCGGCAAATCTTCACATTGCAGAAACCATCAAATGTGTTCGAAATCAGCTTAAATAATGAATATCAAAATAGTTGCCAATAAATTATCTGTCGCGCTGATCATTGCAGCTTCAGTTATTTTTGATATGATAATTGCTTTCTAGTGCAAAAAATCACATATTTAAAGTTTCATTAAACAGTTAAATAATGATAATTATTAACAAATAAACGTAAAAGCTGGTGAACAGATAAGAAGGTGAGCGTTTAAAAATAAAAGAACCCTGTAGTTTTCCTTTAAGTCAGGACTCATTTACCTGTGAAACCAGTATCTACTACAGTACACTTTAATCTGTTCACACCAGGAAATCGTTGTCCTTCCTCCAGAAACGTTTTACATTATTTTAAGTGTGTATCATAAAGGTATTTATCATAAAAGTACTTGGAAGCTGCAGCAGCAGCACCAGCCTGATATCATCTCCCAGAGTCTGTCACTGCTTTCAGGATCTCTGCCAAACCACTGGGAGCTGCCATTCACTTTGTTTGCATCCAGTGCTTCATGTGCTCACCTCTCATTGTTTTATTTTTGTCTCGTGTCCCATTATTTGTTTGTTCGTCTCCATTTGACTGTGCACCAATGGTTGCTCGACATCGTGGCAAAACCGTAAACCACTAAAATAGATGTACGTCCTTGGAAAGCGTGAGCTCTCAGGCTCCGAAGCCACGAAAGAAGGTGGAGTCCAGTCTGGAAGGCTCCAGGTCTACCAGTCTCTCGGGTCCACTACAGGTAGGAGCTGGGGGACAGAAAAATCCACTGGCTGCCACCATTTCACCCGGAAAATGTTGCATTTATGTTGTTTAGCCCAACGGACTGAAATAAAATACTTCAGTACTTAATAATAATAAAGTTGATTTATATCGCAAAACAAAGTGCAACATGATACAAAAGCAATATTTAAGATCATGTAGCAAGAATATTAACGTATAAAAACCGTGGGAACACAAAGACACTTTTATAGAAAACACGTATTTGCTTTCTTGCAGAGTTAGATGAGACAATTGACAACACTCTCATGTCTGTATGCTACGTACTGTATGTATCGATTAGCTTAACTTAGCGTAAAGACTGGAAGCAGGGGGGAAAATGGCTCGTTAATTTGCTGTTGATTGACTAATCGATTAATTGACTAATCGATTCAGCTCTACTTTTTACAGCTGTGTGCAAGAGAAGGCTAACTTGGTGGCTAATCGCTAATCAAGCCAGCCAGAGTCAAACTCCTTTTCATTGTGTAAAAATTGAACAAATCAGAAGTTCGACTGGAAAAATACCAAAATACTTATTGTTATTATTATTATTACTTGTCTCTTGATTTATGTTTAACCACCTGTGTGAGTTTAAAAATGACGTCGCCGTTAAAAAACAAAGGTCCTCTGCATACGTCGAGGTTCCCGCTCTGATGTGTCTTTTACTGACCGCTTCCCGCCGTTTCTCGTTATGTTTCAGGGCCCGGTGATATACGCCCAGTTGGATCACTCAGGCAGCAAAAACTCATTCCATAAGATGGAGCCAGTGGTCTACGCTGACATTCGTAAAAACTGAAGAGGAACTGGGGACCAAAAGAATAAATGAAACACAGTAAAGTATGAGACCTCTCTATCAGCTGCTCTTGGGAAGGGTGGGAATATTTCAACAGGGACAGAAATTGGTGCAGTTTCTTTTTTTTTTCTCTCTCTCTCTCTCTCTCTCTTTTTTGTCCTCTTAAAGCATGATGCTGTTATATGATAAAGTGATGTCTCCATGTGGTTTAAGCAAAGAAACACTATAGTGAACACTACATTACTCCATCACATCAGCATTGAAAGCATCTCCAACAAAGGGATCAAAGTAAAAATCAGAATGCCTTCATAGATACACTATATTGCCAAAAGTATTGGCTCACCTGCCTTGACTCACATATGAACTTAAGTGACATCCCATTCTTAATCCATAGGGTTTAATATGACGTCGGTCCACCCTTTGCAGCTATAACAGCTTCAACTCTTCTGGGAAGGCTTTCCACAAGGTTTAGGAGTGTGTTTATGGGAATTTTTGACCATTCTTCTAGAAGCGCATTTGTGAGGTCACACACTGATGTTGGACGAGAAGGCCTGGCTCTCAGTCTCCGCTCTAATTCATCCCAAAGGTGTTCTATCGGGTTGAGGTCAGGACTCTGTGCAGGCCAGTCAAGTTCATCCACACCAAACTCTCTCGTCCATGTCTTTATGGACCTTGCTTTGTGCACTGGTGCACAGTCATGTTGGAACAGGAAGGGGCCATCCCCGAACTGTTCCCACAAAGTTGGGAGCATGGAATTGTCCAAAATCTCTTGGTATGCTGAAGCATTCAGAGTTCCTTTCACTGGAACTAAGGGGCCAAGCCCAGCTCCTGAAAAACAACCCCACACCATAATCCCCCCTCCACCAAACTTTACACTTGGCAGAGTGCAGTCAGACAAGTACCGTTCTCCTGGCAACCGCCAAACCCAGACTCGTCCATCAGATTGCCAGATGGTGAAGCGCGATTCGTGACTCCAGAGAACGCGTCTCCACTGCTCTAGAGTCCAGTGGCGGCGTGCTTTACACCACTGCATCCGACGCTTTGCATTGCACTTGGTGATGTACGGCTTGGATGCAGCTGCTCGGCCATGGAAACCCATTCCATGAAGCTCTCTACGCACTGTTCTTGAGCTAATCTGAAGGCCACATGAAGTTTGGAGGTCTGTAGCGATTGACTCTGCAGAAAGTTGGCGACCTCTGCGCACTATGCGCCTCAGCATCCGCTGACCCCCCTCCGTCACTTTACGTGGCCTACCACTTCGTGGCTGAGTTGCTGTCGTTCCCAATCGCTTCCACTTTGTGATAATACCACTGACAGTTGACTGTGAAATATTTAGGAGCGAGGAAATTTCACGACTGGACGTGTTGCACAGGTGGCATCCTATCACAGTCCCACGCTGGAATTCACTGAGCTCCTGAGAGCGACCCATTCTTTCACTAATGTTTGTAGAAACAGTCTGCATGCCTTGGTGCATGATTTTATACACCTGTGGCCATGGAAGTGATTGGAACACCTGATTTCAATTATTTGGATGGGTGAGTGAATACTTTTGGCAATATAGTGTATCATTCCACATGTTTAAAAAACTTTTTATTTTATTAATCATAGCTTTGTGCCTACAAACGATTCTGCAGGCTGTTGCACCAGCCGAATGTTTGTGTTATCACGAACGATGTGCTACACAATAAATAACCTGTTCCGCCTTGACGACAGTTAATTATGAACGGCTGAAGCTGGACAGACATTGGATTTATTAACTCACCTGTCAAGTTTCAACTTCCATGTTCACACTGTGCGGTTTAATCATCCGCTCATGACTCTGGTGCTCACACTCAACATAAACACAGAAAAGAAGATGGCGGCATCCTCAACACTGTTGAGAAAAAAAAAAAAAAAGGGAAAGACCGTTTTACTTTGTGCAATTTTACTTTGAGAGTTAAGAGAATATGGAAAGACGAAGATAAGAAGAAGTCTGTTTTGCAGCATAATTCTAGCTAGCCGCTATCGCCCAAGTCTCACACCTAACAGTTGGTGGGTGAGATGCATTATGGGTAATGTAGACGGCAGGTTTTGACAAGGAAGGAAGAATGCGTGCAATAAAAAAAAAAAAAACAATTGATCTTTTTGTTTAAACTGTCCATCATGAGTGTGACAATGCTAACGCTAGTCCTCTTGATCTGTCCAGTGTCTGTCCAGCGTTACAGCTTCATCTCAACTCTTGAGTCGTAAACTAACTTTTATTTTTCTATAAAAAGTTATCGCCCGACTCTAAAATGACATTCCAGCTAAGCTACGTTTTGAATTTACACATCGCTGGTGCAACGGGCTGCCGAAGCCACCGTTCATCCCCCTCTGTTGGGCAGTTCCATAGTGATCTTGTTTTGTAGGGGCGTTTAATGTAGAGTTAGATTTTACATTGCCTTCAGTAAGTTTGCATGCAGTTATAATGACGACTACACACTAAATCTGGTACTCCTCAGCTTACTTATAAAAACAGAAGAAGCCGTCTGACATTGTATTACTGTGAATGCTTCAGTTTTCTGTAGAGTTCTGGCATGTTGTTGTGGTACCTTTTTTAAAATAAACTGCCTCCCATTTGATTTTCACCTCAGTGGAACAAGTTTTTAACCAGTTTTTGTTTCCTAACTGCTGGTTTTTAAACTCATTTCGTTTGCTCTGAGTGTCTGTATTTGTTTTCTTTACTTAAAAAGTGCATGTGATCACACGGGAAATGCAACCCAGGTAGAGTTTTTGTGTTCTGCGTCACACTAAAAGATGATTTCCTGCTTGTAGGTGTGATTCAAAAGAGTAAAAAAAAGTTTGCTGCTAGTGGTGATAACCTGGGCAGTTTTATTCCAGCTTAAGTTTTGATTCATTTTGAAATATGCATGTTAAAATGTTCAACTGAGGTGAAACATCTCTCAAATGCTAAAATACACTGTTTGCATGCAATTTACTAACATAACAATCATTATTATGAAAATATCCATCCTTGTTTTTCATCTGTCTATTGTGTAAAGCTCTTTTTTTTCCAAACTAATGGGCCAAATATATTAGATACGTTTCTTTCAGATACTTTTAAGCTTTAAAATGCATTCCAAATTTGTATGGTTTTCTTTTGTTTCGAAGCATTTAAAGGCCAAATGTATGTTATGATTTAGTTTGTTAATGTTTCGGTGACCTACGAGAATGATATTTGTGTTGCAACCAGTCTAAATGCCTTCAGCTTCAGCTTGTGACTCCGAATGCAGTAAATTTCCATGTTGACCAGTATTTGTATATACTTCCTGCTCATGTAAGATATAGTGCTGTTTACTGTAACTCATTCCAGTGTGGTGTGGCTGTGGATGTCTTTCCAGAGAAGGAAAGTATTTTGCTGTAGAGGTCTAGAAAGTTGGTGGCATGCTTAATGTTTTCTATTTTTAGTCTTAATTATTTTGTCACCGCACAACCCAACGTACAGTATACAGCGCCTGCAGGACGTGTTGAGCCTGTCGATTCAAAATGGCTTGAATTAAACTTTATTTAGACAAAAGTGTGCATAAAACCAAATTAATGTGGCCTTTGTTGAGTTTTAAGACAATGTTTGTTTCAAAACCACCTTCGTATTAAACCCAAAAGATGCATCTCTATTTGGCCACTGGAGGGCAGCAGAAACAAGTTGTGAACATAACATTGACATATCATAACTGGTATGTTGAACTAGTTTACACATCCAGCAGATACAGAGCAACATTATCATTCATCTGGGGTTGTGTTTGTGGCCACCTGATGAATATAAGTTCAATATTTACTCTCTTTTATCTCTGTTTGAACTCCTGAGCTGCCGACTCCGTCTGTAAATGACACAATGAGAGTGGTGAGAGTGAACCAAAATGGTAAAGTTGCAGGCGGATTAGTTAATTTAACATAAACTACTGCTTACAAGTATTGCTTCCTTGTCCAAAGTAGGTTTGATTGTATCATTGTGAATGTTTCAGTGTGTTTATGCACCGCTGTGCTCATAATATTTACCTTGTACAAGACAAAAAAGTCTGTATCCATAATGGCTGTAAAGCTCATTACAAACCTGAAAACTTAATCAGTGCGTAGAATAGAGTCTAACTTTATTGTCCTACAAATAAAGCCACTTAAAAAACACAGTAAAAACAATAGACACAACACAATAGATGAGAAAACTTATTAAAACGATCTTTTTTTATCATGTGCTACATTAGCATTCAGCCTTAATGTGCCTACAGTTAGCATGCTAACAATAAAGAATGTTTAGCTTGATATTTTACTAACATGCTAACATTAGTATGTTGACATGTGAAAGAGGAATTTGATACCAGGATTGGGTGTGTTGGGGCGTGATGTCACGGTGTACTGACATACCCTTGAGTACACTTCTACATCACTGCAGCAAGGTGAGACGTTGAACCAAAGGATGTCAGCAAATACAAGATTTACAGATGCTAAGTTGCAACATGCTAGCATTTAGCATGCTATGTTAGCGATAATCGCAAAATGTAGCTGAAGCTGGCAGGATTTCAGTCATTAGTTTAAGAGGAAATACAGCGAGAAGTCAGGAGCCACAGAGTGATCAGGATTCATCCTCTCATCCTTAAGAGATCAAGAATGTTTCATCCAAATATCACAACAATTAATCCAGAATGTGGGAATATTTTCAGTTAATGATAAATAACTGACATGTCTGCACGACTCTGGACTGTTATTTTTTTGTACACACCTGACCAAACATTTAATTAGTTGCTTCTCCAGAGTTATTTCAGATGTCTTACAGAGTTATCCTTTAACTTATTCCAAACTCTCTCTGCATTTTGGCGAAACACTCATTTACTTTGAAGATATTTTCATAACTTCCTTCCGAGTGAAGAAAATCTTAATGGAGTCCATTTTGACTTGACTGTGGCTGTGACAACACACAATGCAGGCGCTGTAGTCTTCCAGGTCTATCTTTCACGTTCAAGTCTTTTCTGTCGATTTGTTTTTGTTTTTGTTTTTTATTTTACTAGTTAGCATGTATTTCAATGTATTCACCAAATCAAAAAGAAAACAACCTGTATGATACCGACAAACCTTTACTGCTGGTCGCTTTGCTCCTGATTGTGACATGTTGCAGTGTTTAGTGCTGTTGTAGAAATTGTGATGTAAACTATAAATTATGAAAGATTTCCAGTTTGACCAACGTTTGGTGTGTTGGTGTCTTAAAGTTTGGAGCGAATGCAGGTTGCGATGTGCACTCCGCTCACGACGAGTCTTAACGTGCGTGCTTCGTGTTTTTCGATGGTAAATAGTTGTGTGTTATTTGAGAATTGTTTGGTATGTTATGTTGTAAAATCTGCACTATGTCTTGCATATCAAAGACAACAAATTCCCTGTGATTTTTGTTCTTATTTTGGTTCATTTGAGAATGACCCTGGCCTTTGTTTAACGTCTTTAAAACTGGAATGTTGTACATTTAGTGCCTTTTACATTTCATCAGCTAACTTGAACATCTGCTCCAAATAGAAAAGATAAGATTCATTTATTTTCCTTTTATTGTATGTATTTTTTTATACACATAATATCGCCTCTGTATCCACTGTTCAAATTTTATATAAAACCTATTCCTGGCCAACTATGTGTGTGTTTGTTCTGATTATTATATTCTCCGAAGAAGAAATACAAGTCGTAGCAGCGAGGAAAGTCTGCTGCTGGTCGAGAACGTAAGTTAGAGAAAACACAAGTGGAATCTATTCGCTTTAGCCGCACATTCAAATTTTCCAAGTAAAACATTAATGCGATAATGAAAGCAAGTTCCAAAACAGACAAAACAAAGTGATAATAGGTTCATGGTTCAGCTTCATTGTCATTATATAATATACGGTTGCACAATGAAATGCTGTTGTAGCCCCCTCGACGCTGCACACAAAATGTATAAACTAATCTTTAAATTTAAATACAATAAAACAAAATAGAATAAAGTCTGTAAAAGTAGCACTGAGGAAGGAATGAAAGAAGATATACATACACATATACACAGAAAACGTGTATTATGTGCAATATCGGTGTAATATGAGGAAAACAGGAATGGTTATAGTGTGACAGGTGGTGGTGTGTTCATGTGCAAAAGCAGCATAACAGAAAGTTCCATGTGAAAAAAACCCGAAAGAAATATGACCAAATAAATGGTTCAAATACAAACTTATAAACAAAATCAAGGCAAATAATTTACCAAACAAGCACAGACAGAATGATGAAAGTAATAATTACCACAATACAATCAGCTACAAAGAACACAAGCATCCATGAAATTGATAAAAACTAAGGCAACATCTGGTGGGAAGATTTGTGTATTCAGTTACATTCGTCTGTCTGCCTTTGGTGCATCTTCTAATACTAATCTGATACTGACTGATAACTTGTTTTAAAAGGTTAATCTAATTGTTGTTTATCAACATGCCGAGTGGGAAATATATGTAGTGTTGTGGGATATGTTTATATGAAGTGCAGACAAAAAAGATGCATGGAAATCAAACAACTCACGGGATTTTAATCTGTCATCTGACATCATTAAACCTGCTGCAGCCCAGTTAATCCGTAAATCACTCCCTTTTTTTTGGTGTTTCATTCTGTAGAAACAGACAAGAAAGCGAAGGGGGACGATGTGGAACAAAGATCTGAAGCCGGAATCGAAACCGCGACTTTGTAAATACATGTTATATACACCCTACAGACCATTAAAACTCATCCGAAAGGCACCCAGACTGGTTTTACTTTATAACACTGAAGTGTGTGTGTGTGTGTGTGTGTGTGTGTGTGTGTGTGTGTGTGTGTGTCACTTCCTGTGTGCTGTCGTTATGTTTTACAGGAGTTGTTCCCAGTGTTTTATTGTCAGAGGAACCCAACAAGTATAACTGACACCTAAACTGTTACGTCACAAATATTGATTTTAAACTAATTATTTAACTCTTAATTATAGAAAAATATATAAAAATGTTTTCACACAATTGAATGAATGTTTAGGTCAGTTTAAGTTAAGTTTCCATTTGCATCCCACAAAAGTATTGAACACAATTAACCAGCGGTGGAAGAAGTACTCTACTAGTAAAAGTAACAATATCACAGTGTAGAAATACTCAGTTACAAGTAAAAGTCCTGCATTCAAAATGCTACATGAGTAAAAGTACAAAAGTAATACCAGCTAAATGTACTTAAAGTACTAATTTTCAGAGTGTTATATTATGGTGCCTTCAAGGTCCCAAAAGATGATATACATTTTTAAAGTTATACACACACGACATGAATTAGTACATGATAAGAACATAAATCCTATAGAACTATAACAATAGAAGTTAAATACATGTAGTGGAGTAAAAAGTACAATATTTCCCTCTCAGATGTGGTGGAGTAGAAGTATATAAAGTAGTAGAACATGGAAATACTCGAGTATAGTACAAGTATGTCAAAGTTGTAGTTTGCAAGCAGTGAGGCGAGTTACTGGGAAACATTAAATGCTGCACTGTGTGAGTGTGAACAGCAGGAGGCAGAGTTGATCTTTCAACTGCTCCTCCCCTCCTCCCCCTCCTCCCCCTCCTTGTATTACTGATTCATTTCTTTTTTGGAAAAACATCCCACTGATCTCACCGTCTCCCTCCAGGAAACAAATATCTGGGGAAAAACAAACAAACCCAAACCTTCCACACACCCATCAGCGAGGGCGACGCTGAGCTGCATGGAAAGGGAAACAAAAAGTCTGGGAATCCCGGTAAATAAAAGGGGACAATCCCCCGAGGAAGGTGTGTTTTATTTGTAATATGAAGCGGTGTGTGTGTGAGTGTGTGTGTGTGTGTGTGTGTTTGTGGGTGAACACATGACACCACTGATAAAACATAATGAAGGATGAAAGGAAGGTGAATGTGAAACCAGACGTGATGAGCGAGACACTTCAGAAGAACCAGGTGAGACTTCTCCTTCTGCGCTTTTGTTATTTATTTATCATCTTTACTCTGTTTCACATGGTTTTATGTGCTGAGTGTGTTTATCCTAGTACTGTACTTGCAATTCTGAGGTACTTTTACTTCGCCCTCCACTTAATTTCAGAGACAAATATTGTACTTTTCATTTATATGACATCTGTAGTCATTTTATGTACAAAACATGAGTATATGTTTATTGTTGACGTTGGTGGCAGTATTTTGACAAAACAATCCCAACTCAAAGCCCACTTACTAGATTGATTCAGGAGCTTTGAACCACATCTTCATCAGCGGATTAAGTTTCCTCGGTTGCCATAGAGATGGATCTGTTGACCAGTGGCTTTTGTGATCGGACTCACTTCATTTTTAAGGTCTCGAGTCACGAGTCATCAAAGTTGACATGTTTGACATCGGAAATATTAACAATCCGAACTCTTTTACCAGAGCTTTCAATCATATTACACAGTCCTCATCAGCAGATGGAGATCTTCTTCTTCTTCTTCTTCTTCTTCTTCTTCTTCCTTGTGGGATGTTTTTTGTGAAGTATATGAAGATGTTAAAATTAGCTCCAATTGCAAAATATTACTTATACATAATCAATAATTATAATAATAATAATATGCAACACATTTTGCATAATGAGTACTTTTACTTTTGAGTTCAATTTGTTGACTTCTGTATGGAGGTCGGAGTATTTTTACATTGTGTTATTACTGTTTGTATTTAATTAAAATATCTGAAATCTTCCACAAACATATTTATACAATAATATCGACCTGCAAAAGAAGGAATGTGAAAAATAATTGAACAAGATGAAAAACAGATCATTTTTAGAATTTTGCTCCTTTTACCAAAGTAGAAGATCTGAATACTTCGTCCTTTATAGGACTAGTACTAGTGTATTGAAGTACAATTTTGAGATACATGCACTTTAACTATTTCTATTTACGCTACTTTATACTTGTATGGGAAACTTTTTACTCCACAACATTTATTTGACTGTTAAAGCTGCTGGTTACGTTTTATTAGTTATTATTTTAGATGTAAGTGCAAAACAGAATATTAAATAATAAAAGAAAACAACAGTAGAACTCTTTTTTTTAGCAGTAAATAGACAAAGTTCATCAGCTTATGGCAATGATGTGTTTACAGTGTGTTTTGTTGTGCTGCCCCCAAGTGGCAAAAAAAGTAAAAAAGAAATTAAAACAGCTTTAAGAACATTTTGTTGATAAAACCCATGAAAACAATGCGTCTCCAGTTTTGGTGATTTTGAGTTTTTCTCATAAACTGAAGGATGAAGTGTTTTTTGTGGGTTGAGAAAACTCTCAAGTTAAATAAACCACTTAAAAAGTTGATGTTTTGGAGATACATGGTTTCCACAGTTTAGCGACTTTTTAAACATATTTAATTTTGTCAAGTAGAATCTTAAAGTCCAAAAACAGTTTGTAGCTCATGATACCGCCAAAATAAAAGGTGATTTTCTGCACTTGAAATACTCGCAGTACAGTCTGTGGTTGAACACAGAAGTCTTGAGCAGTTATCACTGAATGAGGAGAAAGTTGTACTCCTTCACGTTCCCAGCTGGTCGAGACATTCAGACAAGTTGTACAGTCATTTAAAGCTAATGGTCTGTATGTGTAAACTGGTCTTACTCATTATAATTACTGTGCTGTTTGTTTACAGTACGGTGAACCAGAGAAAATCCACATGACAAACCAGACTTACTCCCACAGACTTGAAAAGGATGTGTGATTTTTCAACACACCCACACGTGTCCGATGGGCGGACAGATCCATCAATAACTGCTGCTGACATGTTGTTCTCTCTGGGTGGAGATGTGGAATATCAGCACAGTCTCTCTTTTCAAACATTTATCCATAAAAGGTTGCCTAAAAAAGTCAAAGATAATAAACATTTGGAGAACTAAGTATGCTTTGAACTTTTAGCTTTGTGGTCAAACATATTAAAATGCCCCAAATTCCCAATGGAGATTGGTGTGTGAGAACATCCAAACCTTTCTCTAAAGAAACCTTCCAAATTTAAGGATTAATAGAGGGTATTTTTGGAGGGGGTGGGGGGGTTGTGTCTCCTTGAAGTGGAGCATAAAACTGGACTTCCCAACCCCCCTTATAAGGCATTTCCCTGAGAACAGTGGGAGGGGGGAAGAGGGCCGAGCGATGCAGGATATTCTCACAGGATGTGATGGCTGGACAGCAGCCGGAGCCGTGCACTGTGGAGGGAAGAGTCAGCTGAGAGGAGCTTTTGGCTTGCGGTGGTTTGCTCGGTAACTATCGATCTGTGAGTGGGTGGGTGTGTGCGCTGAGGATGTGAAATCAACATGGTCAGGAGGCACTGCGACGATTAGTCATCAGCTGAAAGTGAGGTAAATGTTCAGCTCTAAAAAGCATGTTGTTGTTGCATGGTTTGGTTCTGGGAAGCCTTGGACTGGACTATGGGAGCAGATGCTGCTTGTTGGGAGTATGTGTGCATGCTTACCAATTGGAGTGGTGGAAGAAGTACTTGTAAACAATGTAAAACTAGTCCTTTACAAGTAAAAGTCCTGCATCCAAAGTAAAAGTACAGAAGTCTTATCAGTTACTAGTTTGCAGAGAAGATTTTACATTAAAAACGTGATGATCTAAGTACATGTTTCAGATAAAACATCTGTATTTTTACATTGTGTTATATATATATATATATATACAATGCTATATATAGAATATTTTACTTTCTTAAATCTAAGTCTGTGGATTGTGATACCGCCAAAATAAAAGTTGATTTTCTTCGCTTGAAATAGTCACAGTGGTCCTTCTGCTCCACTGAAGCAAGTTAAATAACTTGTACATTTAGTATTATTAGCAAAATGTACTTGAAGTATCAAAAGTAAAAGTACTCGTTCTGCAGTAAAATGGCCCCTGTGATTGATATATTATCATAAATGACATTATTAGATTGTTAATACTGATGCAGCATTTCGCTCGAGGTGGAGCTACTTTTAACTGCTTTACATACAGTTCGAGGGACTCAAGGTAAATCTGAGGGGTTGGAGACGATTAATGGGAGACAAAAGAGGAAAAAAGTCATTTCTGACACGTTTGTATTTGTTTTCACTAATCTTTGCTTTTTTTGTGAATTATTGGATACTTTAACCTCTTTGGGCCTCGAACATTATTTAAATGAAACGATGTGAGATGTTCAGAGAGGAAATGTCTCTTTGGTGGAACTGATAACAACTCGTGACGAGGAGCATCACCCAGACGTTGCTCTTTGTAAGAGAAAAGGTTGGAAACAGCTGGTTTAATAAGTACAATTTTGTGTGTAGTAAAAGTATGATGGGGCACAAAATGGAAATACTCAAGCAAAGTACAAGTACCTTAGAATTATACTTAAGTGTATACTTGGAGTTCAGCTTCTTGCTTGGAACAAAAGAGCGTTGATATTTCTGGTTGTTGATTAACGACCACAATGTTTTTATCAGACTGTAAATGTTTAAAAGTTGTTCTGTTATAAACTTTGTGTGTTCGACTTCAAACATCATTAAAAAGAAGCCGTGCGGCTTTTGATCTGGCTGAAGTAGCAGATAAATTTAATCTTTTTATGGTGCTTATTGAACAAACATTAGTTTCCCATTTCTATCTGTAAATTGCCAACAAATCCAAATGCTTTCCAGCAGCCCTAAATGAATGATGAGTTTGTATTTTAAGCGCTCTTCGTCTGCTTAGAGTTACTCACAAACATCACATGAGAGCACTGCGATGAACGTCTGTATTAAATTGAATTTGCTCACAGACAGCAAACTCGTGGATGTGTGAAGGTCTTACATGACGTGAAGGGACGATCTCACATAAACTAAACTAAAACTTTTGATTTCTACCACTTCTAATTCAAAAACCTGACTGGGTGTTTTGGCTATCTGCAAACCTCTTTTGCTTCACCTAAATTTCCACGTCCTTATCGTCCCCGCGGGTACTTACCATGGCTGCGATGCTAATTACTCCCACATTGTCTGCTCTGCAACTTTGCATGCTGTTTTGTTTGTTTTTTTCAAGGGAACCTATCAGGAGACATTTTAGTAAGTTTCCGAAACATAACGAGCCACAGAACATGTGTCTCGTAAAAAGATGACTCACCAAGACAAAACAATCTCTGCTTTTTCTGTTTCCAAACAATACCCACCAGTACAGAGCATTTACTCACAGAAACCCTTTAGCTTCGTTTGCTTAGTCATACGTTCTCAGCACTACCAGTTCTGCAGCTAAATACAGTATGTAGAACAGTGTAAGAGAGAAATGTCACAGCATACAAGTAACAGAAAGCCCCTTTTGTATCGCAGGGCATAAATAGCACGGTCATAGGTTCGCATGTCATACAGTAGGTAGGGCTACTTTCCTCTTCCTTCCCTTTTTGAGTCATATCACCTACAGCATGCTTCCTGCATTCATGTGTTTCTAACTGGTGTGATCTGGACTCTCCCTGTGCTGCAGCACCATGGCCGCCTTCCAGCTGCTCTTCCCGCTGTTGGTCAGCTGCGTGGCGGCATCCTCAAGCCATCCCCGCCACCTCCACGCATGCCAAGTTGTAAGTAAAGCCTGACAACAACAGAGACGCACACTTCTTGTAGTGGTTCGACAGTCACACTTTTGACATTTAAATTCAGATTCTTCTCAGTTTTATGGCATCTGCTAGGGCACATTCCTGACATTTCTAGTTAAATAAATCCTGAATATATGTAGGTTTTTTTTCATCTGTTGTTAGTATATTTTCATGGGTTGCCCACGGCAACTGAGATGAGGCTCCTAACCCATCAGGTGCTTGAGGTATTTTCAGATTATCTACAGGCAGATGGTTTATTTGACCTGAGATGTGGTTTATTAGCTTTAGCTCTTGAACTCTTGTTAATATTTGGACAATGAAACATTATTTGGCTTCGGTGTTTGTGTGTGTTAGGCTGCAGATGTCACTCGTCAGTCTGTGACTGTGACATCTTATCCCTGGAGGTTCTGGTGAATTCTGTAGTAGTTCTTAGTCCTAAGTGGAAATTTAAATTTTCTTTTCTCAGGAAAGACCATCAAATACGTATAAGAGCTTTAATGAAATGGCTACTGGTTGAATCACTACTGTGTGCAGCAGCTGATAGAAGAGCCACTCAGTGATGTTAGGTGTTGCTAAAACTGCTCACAGCCAAAAATAATAATGATAAGGAACAAAATACAAAGGTCCTCAACTGGCCTTCAACCAGGGATGTCACGGTTCATGGTTGGCGTCTTAAATCCCTAAACCAGTGGTTCCTAAAGAGGGGACCACTGCACCCCGGGGGACCATTTTTTGTTCGTATCAAAATGGGGGAAAAAAAGCAATAAAAATCTAAAAAAAAAAACCCAGTTAGATATGCAGTTTATGTGGCAGTGCTGACTGGTGATGACAGCTCATTGTAACGCGACAGGCTTTCCGGGCACACATGTTCCAGGTGGACAGCAGTCAGAACGAGGGATGCCACCAGGGCATCCGACAGTTTCAGTCTTTTAAGTGTAAAATTCCATCTTTGTGTAACTTTTCCTCAGCAAGGAAACACAGTCTGGGGAGGAGGACAGAAACTTAGAGGATAAATACTTTATTTGTTTAACTTGGACTGCTGAAGACTCATCCAACATGATTTAGATAGATATGGAGAGGAGGAGTGATTACAGCAACTACTAACAACTGTTTCAGTGTCAGTATTATATTAAAATAGACCATGACTTATTCATAAATTAGTGTTTCGTGTCCTGGTTCCCATCTGTTGGACTAGTAGTCATTTGTTGCAGCATTACTATGACTAAACGTGATGTAAACCACCGCACACATACATCAGATGTTATACAAACAAAGGCTTAAGTTCAGAGGTTTTAGGAATGTAAGCAGTTGCGCTCCACACAAGCAGCTTATATATCACTGATAACACCAGAAGTCATGAAGATACCTCTTGATTTTTTTCCTCAATGTCTGATGACAGATTCAAGATGTTTTGCCCTCCAGTAGTTCTCGAATAAATCAATGTGTTTGTTTACGGCCGGCTTGTAAGCAACGAGGAATGCCACTTTCAGGATACCACAAATATGCCGAGAAGCTAAATGTACTTTGCCTCAGAGAGAGAAAACAGAGAAGGGGACAGTTTTATGAGCTGATTTTGGACAAAGGGGGGGTCTCTGGCCATATGGTTTCAATTATAAACTACACTTAGTAACTTAAATATTTGAATCTATTAAGGGAAAAAGGGAGAGACGATGACGAAAACTGTGGGTTTGGTAAAAAAAAGGTGTGAGTTGTATTGTCTTTAAACTGGAGAAATCTTTCTTTTAAAGCTGTTTTCTTGGTTGAAGAACTTGAGCATGAGAGCTATATCATTAGTCATCAAATAGCAGTTAACTTTCTGAGTTAATCTAAAGAGAAATAGCCATTGTAAAACGTTTCTTTTCACCATCATAAACCTCAGAGGACTGTCTCGCTGCCAAGAACATGTCTTAGATACTCTGACTCATAAATCGACCCTCCACGTACGCTTTAAACATTTGGTCTGTATTGTGTCATGATCAGGCAATCTGGCAGCATGCCGACATAATCAGACTTGTGTGTTTGTCTTTGTTCATAGGTCCAGATGGATGTGTTTTGCAGCGATCTGAGTCTTCGAAGCGCCCCCGTCAACCTTCCTCATGGCGTCCAAATGCTGGACCTTTCTCGTAACCAGGTGCAAAATCTCACCCAGGAAACTCTCGCCTACCACACCAGCTACCATCATCTGAATCTTCACTCCAACAAGATCCACTTCATCCAGCCGGGACTCTTCAAAGACATGACTGATCTAAAAGTCCTGGATCTGTCCAGGAATCATCTGAATGTTTTCGCTCTCTCCAAAATCAACATTGGGCCTCTTACAGCTGTAGAGTCGCTTGATCTTTCAAGCAACGGGCTGTACACAGGAATGTCTGACTATTTCCTGGCTGATTCTCCATCGCTGGCAAACCTTTCTCTTAATAGCAATAGCATCACCAAAATAGCACAAAATACTTTCAGTGGATCTCTGTCCTTGACAAAAATCAGCCTCCACAATAATGTCATCTTGGAGATTGAAGATGGAGCTTTTGACTCCCTGGATCGTCTGACTGAACTCGATTTGTCCAAGAATTCAATCACATGCATCACAGACTTCAATCTCTGCAACTTAAAAGTGCTCAATCTCAGCAAGAACAGCATAGAACTTTTCCAAAGCACGATATCAGTGGATTTGTATAAACTTCTCCATCTTGATCTGAGTGAAAACAAAATGCCTTACTTTCCTCTTCTGCCTAGAAACAACATTCTTGAATACCTGGACGTTTCACGAAACCAACTTCAGAGCATCGCAGTCACAGGAAATCCTGAAAAAAAGACAAGCGTTATTTTTAAAAACCTGAGATACCTGGACATGAGTTACAACCAACTCAAAAGCATACCAGAGTCCTTTTTTTACTGCACGGGATCACTCGAGGTCCTGAATGTGAGCAATAACTGTATCGGCTCATTTTCTATCACTAATGAATGTCTTCTTCAGACGGTGAAGATTATCAATCTCAGCTTTAATGTGCTGCAGAGCCTGACATTTGGGGAAAACACTCTGCCCTCGCTGGAAGAGCTCTTCTTACAAGGAAACGACCTCACCACCCTGGACCATGGAATATTTCAAAGACTTACAAATATTAAACACCTGCAGCTCCAGCAGAATAACCTGGAAATCTGTGCCTCGGACCAAAACCACCAGGATCCTCCAGATTGTGTCTCCTTCACCTCCTTACCAAACTTGCAGTTCCTGTACCTCTCTGAAAACAATCTGAGGATTCTGCCTGCGAATGCGTTTGCCAACACCCCTCTGAAGTTGCTAGACTTGTCCCTGAACCCGGGCTTAGACATGGACAAAGACTCCCTCTCTGGTCTAGAGCATTCCCTAGTCCACCTCCTCCTGAGGGAAAACAACATTTCCAGTCTAAACACAGACCTGTCCTCGCTGAGGAGTCTCAAAGACGTGGACCTGTCCACCAACCAGCTGACCATTCTACCTATGTGGATCAAAGAGTCCTCCATTGAGTCACTAAACCTGCAGAACAACAACCTGGTCACCCTGGAGTACAGCACCATGCTCGCTCTGGAGCACTCACTAAAAACCCTCTACATGGGCTCCAACCCTCTGAGCTGCTGCAGCAACCTCGGCTTCCTCCACATGGTCCAGCACTCAGCCGTGGTTGTCCCCGACATCGAGACAGTGACCTGCGTTCACGAGGAGTTTTCAGAACCGGTCAACATCGAGAAGGTGACCCAGGAAATGTGTCATAGATCAGGCATCCAAAGCTATATTATCATTGTTGTAGTGATGGCGTTACTCATGATGATTGTGCTGGGACTGCTGGTTAAATGTTGCCACACAAGGAAACGAAAGCACAACCGAGGCTTTAGCGCATAATGTGAATGAACAGTGCACATGCAGGACCATGAAGGAATTCACATTTTTTCATATTTCATTTCAAGAGCTGGTTGGTGCTTTTTACCAGAGACAGTAGAAAAACATGAATGTAGTATTTATGTCACCCCAAGTCTTCCAAATGGACTATTTAAAGCCTTGATTTGGGTTTATCACTACCATCTTTGCTACAAGAGTGTATAAATCCAAATTTGATCAAGGGGGGAAGCTGAGATGGGACATGCAGGAAGCAACCACAATGTCTGACTGATAGACTGAGACAGCTGTCAATCAAGAAAACATGTGCCATAATATCCGCTAAATGAAGACAATACAATAGACAATCTATTGAAACCAGCACTTCTTGTGGAAAATATTCTCCTTGTATTTCAAACGAGAAGTTTGGACTTTTTAAATGGACTTCTAAAGGTTTCTTGCAGTCGGTATCTACAGAAGTGGCTATTTCAAGAACTGCAACTTTAGAGCCTTATGACTGACGCAGGGGGCGTTTCCTGCTCAAGCCACATGCAAACCATCAGTTTATTGAATGTAAAAGGAAAAATCCACACTAAAACACTGTCGGACCGTTTTCTCCAGTGACGGTAGCCTCAACAGACCAGACTGAAATGAAGCCATAAAATGTTCAAGGAAAAGTTTTACTTTTTGGGAAATACGCTTATTCACTTTCTTGGTTAGCAGCTGGTTAGCTTAGCGTAGCTTATAGACTGGAAACGGGGGGGGGCAGCTAGCCTGGCTCTGTACAAAGGTAACAAAATCCACCTACCAAGACTTCTAAAGCTTTATCTTGTTTGTTTAATTTGTACACATTATAACTCCAGGAAGTAACCATGCCGGGCCAAGAAATAGTCTGGCACATAACCCCCCGTGAAACCACAATGTGTTGTTCTTTTCAAAAATGAAGGAGTTTTAGATCATTAGTGAGTTTTAGAGTCACTTTCGACAGAGCTAAGCTTGCTGTTTCCAGTTCTTTCCAGTTTTTATGCTAAGCTAAGCTAACCAGCTGCTGGCTGTAGCTTTATATTTACCATGAGAGTGGTAGCAATCTTGTCATTTAACTTTCAGCAAGAAAGCAAATAAGCGTATTTTAAGGTTGAATGAGGGGTTCTTGAAAATAAAGACTTATCAGTGAATGAGTGTCGACACTGGAACAACGTCAGATGTCCTCATTCTGTGACGTTCAGAGTATCTGAGAGTGGAATTTCCTTTAAGCTAAAAATAAAGAACACGACACTACAGAAGGTCATGAAGCAAAATGCTCTATTCATGGTAGATGAAGTATATGTAGGTTAAGAGTCATCTGAGATGTCTCTGTTTTATAAACCGTCCCTTTATCCTTTATGTAGTTTGCACTTTAAATGTCCCCTTGTTTGTGTGATTGTATCTTGTTCTCTGACTGTTAACACTAAGAAATTGTTTTACTATAAAAACTAAGCTGGACATACAACAGTATGTTTTTATGTTTTCTATATTGATCCCAGGCCTGTGGTGCCCCCCCCCCCCCCCCCCCACCGGACTCAATATCTATTAATTTGACATGAAAATGTTTCAGTACCCATTAGGGATGAAGTTGAAAGCTGAACTAAGCACTGAAATTAATAACTGTGATACTCTGATAAAGAAGTACAATATACATACTGTATTTTTCTAAATAAAATGAATGAATATGACATCCAGCGCTGTATTGTAGCGGGCTACACTGGGATCCACAGTTTCATACGATTTTAATGTGCTTGATATTAAAATTATTATTATTATTGTTATTATTATAATTAAATCGAGCGGATTTGTAACTTTTATCATCCTGTGATGTTATTTTGTGACATAATATGAGCAATATTTTGTACCAAATGAATTTTCTACACTTAAACACTGTGTGAGACATTATTTGTGTAACAAACACACATTCCCACAGGACCATTTTAAGTTTCTTTTCTTCTCATTATTCAGCTAATACCTTAAAATTATATCTCACTCTGTACTCACTTATAATGTTTGGACTTTTGTAAAGAGTTTGGCCGGTTTCCTGTAGTTAAACACACATTATGGTTCATGTGAAATGCGTTGGTTTCTTGCTGAGAGGCAGATGAGAAGATTGATACCTCTTTTGTGTCTGTACGTTAACATGAAGCTACAGCTAGCAGCCAATTAGCTTAGCTTAGCATAAAGACTAGAAGCAAGGGGAAACAACTAGCCTGGCTCTCCAAAGGTAAAGAAAATCTGCCTAACATGCAAATTAGTGAACTTTAGTGTTGCTAGGCAGATTTAGTTATCTTTGGACAGAATGTTCCTGTAACCTGTTACCATTCTTTAAGCTAAGCTAAGCTAACTGCCTCCTGGCTGTAGCTTCATATCTAGCATACAAACGTGAAAGTGGGGTCACTCTTCTCATCTAACTCTCGACAAGACAGTAAATATACATATTTTCCAAAATGTCTAACTATAAGCACACTGCGAGTGCATGATAATTACTAATAGAGCATAATAAACACAGTCTGCACAGGATTTAAGAAGGGTTATGAGGATTATGATCTAAGATTAAACTGAATGTGATTTTCTAATATTTGTCTCTTGGTTATTGAGCAAAACCTTTGCCTGGCTCCAAAAGTCAAATATTAATTTTATATGTTATTTAATTAACTGCGTTATTTGTTGTTTGATGTAAGGCAAAACCATCACAGACACAGGCTGACTATTTATTAATGCTCAATTTTATAATGATTCATAAAATGTCAGAAAACAGTGAAAAATGTCCCCTCACACTCCCCTCACATCGTCCTCACATTTGAGAAGCTGAAATCAGATGTTTGATGCTTTTGCATATAGAAAAAAATTACTTAAACAATCATTTAAATTATTACTATTGAGCCTTTGACTCTGGGAAACTGTAATGAACATTTGTATCTGTTGAGAAAATAACAATAACACTTCTGTTTCTAAGCAAATTACGTTGTACTAGTTTTAATATTTTAGGCTGGATGAGGCAACATCGAGCAAGCTGGCGGCTGTTGAACTTCATTACCCAGAAATCCTGTAACACATTATCATTAAACTGCACACTGATGTTCATGTAACAAGTGGACAACAGAGGATGCTCTTCTCTGTTGTAGTTTCACTTTGTAATGGTGCATTTGGGTGGCCCATGTGAAGTGGGAAATTTTTAAACTTACCACCATGAAGTCGCTCTCAAACTATCAACAAAGTGGTGACTTCCACTGATGACTGCGGACTAATTTTATGAATTATGATGTTTCGCTTCAACACATGATAAACACGGCAATCTACCAGGTTAATGGTGATTATATCAATAAAACTTCCCCTTATCTGTCATAATGTAAGTGAGTCATCTAGGCTGACATTTATTATTTGCATTTTACAGTCCTACTGTAACACTTCATTTATTATAAAAACAGCTGATAAACATGATATAATAATGCAGCATAACTTGGGCCGACAAGATGGTTTTATTGAGCCAGGTTCAAAGGAAAAGTTTGACATTTTTGGACGCTTGTTTGCTTTCTTGTAAACATTTGATTGGAAAATCGATACCACTTTCATGTCTCCAGGATAAAGCCAGCAGCTGGTTAACGTAGCTTAGCACAAAGACTGGAAACAGGGGGAAACAGCTAGCTTAGCTCTGTCCAAAGGTAATAAAAAGCGGCACCTCAAACAGTTTTGACAGTTTTGGTTATTTTATATGAGATTTTGCTGTATTTGTGTTTTTGTCCTTGACTTCTCTCATCTCTTTGAAGTGGGCGAGGCTCAGTTAGAAAAATGTGATGTCACATACTTTGTGGACCAATCACAGTTTATCAACTTTTGACTCAAAATGTGATGACAGCTGTGGGGTCGTTTGCTTATGTTGCCATGCCAAACGTTTGAATGTTGCTTATCTAGTGTTGAATATGTGATCTTGTGGAGAAATACCGATGAAGATTTTAAACCAAGGTTTCCGGGGCTGTAAAGTTACTAGAAACTAGAGAAAAAAGCTAAAAAATATATTTTCTATCAGCGTGAAGTCCTGCATAAATACACTGTTGTTTTGGGCACTTTTCTGGTGCAGATTTCTAGATTTCTTTTTTTTCTCTCTGCAGTCTGGTTTAAAGTGGGCGTGTCTCAGTTGGAAAAATATTCTAGGCACCAATCAGGATTCAGCAGCATATGAATCATAATCTGATGACAGATGGTGGATTGTCGAATCTCTGTCAATTAAATCCGATCGAACAACACTCACACATTCTTGATGAAGCAGATTAGCTGAGTTTATAGATTATACCTAACCTTTCATACAGATTTGTGCAATCGAAGTGTTTTACTGATAAACTGATAATAAGACAATAAAAACAAGAAATAAAATGATGACAATGTAATAATAAAAGCAAGAGGTTCCTTTTCATTGTTACATTTGATCAGGCTCTGTCACCCTGAGCTCAGGCTTTTATTTTGATAGTTTTGACCTCCTCGTCCAGTCTTTTTATCTCCTGTGTTTACGTTTGGATTAAGGCTTTAAGGTTGAGAAAGTGCTGTTCAGCATGAGAAGCTTTATATTAACTGTCTAATAAAAGCCTTTCACCCTCTGTGACTCAGACCCCCGCCCCCCGAAGGAGAGAGAAACACACAGTTACTGAAGCTAATTTACCGTCCAGGGTGGTACAGGAAGTTGTCCACGGGCCGTCGGCTGTTTTACGTCAAAGTGGAAAAAGCCTCTTTATCACTTTCGAGACAGAAATGAATCTCTCTGATGTTAGTAAAAAAAATATTAGGAACAGGCTTTTGTCTGTCTTCATAATAAAGCATCTCGTTGGTTTACACTTTATTTTCTAGCGTGGCACTAATGTCAACATGTCAGTGGGTGTTTGTGTTTGATTTAAATACTGACCTGAAACACACCGTGAAGCTGTTTAAACACTGTGAAGTGTTTAAAGAAGATGCTGTTTCACTTAATCTTTGAAGAAGCTCCTCCGTGCTGTGAAGCATCTATTTGCTTCAATAATAAATATAGTTTTGTCCATGTGTTTTTGTTAGGATATAGTTAAATAAAGTTAATAAACAATATATGTTTTTTTTTGTTGCTTTTTTTTACCAGAACAAGAAGGTTTTCCAGTAAAACACTGAATCATTAAAATACTTTTTAGTAAGACGTTTTAGTAAATCAACTCTAGTCTGGTTGGATTTATAATTAAGAAAAAATAAATTGCTTATTTAACTGCTTCATATGCAGCGACAGGAAACCCCAGAAGTAATCTACATCCTTTTTATCTGGTATCTGGAGCTGTCTAGACTCTGTTTATGTGGGTGAGAGTTGTGTTTGCGCACTGCCTTAATGAACAAGTGCAGCTCTTCTGCTGTCAGCTTCCAAGTTACATAAAGGATGGCCTGAAGTGAAATGTACCGTCCTACTTCTACTGTCGGGGCGAGTTTAATGTTTTCCAGCTTAAACCTCTGAGTGGTTGTCAGGAGACCAGCCGACACTCCAGGAAGTGACTGGTCCCAAATAGTGCGGCACACAAACGAATATTAAAACGAATGAGATGTAACGTGTTGATTAGTGAGCTTTAGAGGTGCTGGAAGGCATATTTACTTACAGATAGACAGAGACAGGCTAGCTGTTCCCCCCTGTTCTTAGTCTTTGTGCTAAGCTAGCTAGCTGATGAGTTGTGCCAAGTGGTTGACGGGACATTTCCCCTCTAAACTCTTCGGATGGTTTCATTTAGATGACTGTTTGAATCCCAAAGAGATCCATTTATCCAATATTTCACTGAAAATCAAAGATTAGAGAAAAGTCCAAAATATTAATAGGAATTTTTGTAGCATAACTTTTGTTTTTCCTTCCCTGACCTGACTCCTAGGACAGGACGTCACTGTGTAAGGGCGTTAAAACTAGCTCCACTAACCACTACTTGAGCAGTATTAATAATCTAATAATGTAAAATACATTCATATAGAATTTGCAGAATAAAAGAAAGTACTTTTACTTTTGATACTTTTAGTATGAATGGATCGCTTCACACAGATCACAAATAAACACTCAGGAAATCTACTGGGGGATCAAATGAGACCACCACACTCTAACTTTATTTATTTTTCCAGCACCGTATCACCTCTCCGGAGTAGAAAATAGACAGTAGTGGAAGCTTCTCCTCCTCGGGGAGACGTGGGGTCATGATCGTTCAGCCTCTGAAGGGAAACTGTGTTTAAATCTATGAAGTCTACGTGTTTTCTCAAGACTCGAAAGACAAAACAAACTTCTGGTGGAGTCCTACCAGCCGTCGCAGCTGTACCACCCAGCCGAGAGGCATCATTTCCTTTCAAAGACTTTTCCTGTTCTCCTTTTGTAAAATCCCCCCACGTTTTTTTTCTTGTTTATGAGATGAGCAGTGATAGAATCAGAGGAGGCCGGGAAGTACGTGTGGTTTCTTAATTGGAAGCAGACCTCAGTCACTTTTCCTCATCTCTGTGAGCGGGCATTGAGTCATAAATGGATATTAACCTGTATTTATCATAGTTTAGTCATGCCGACATCAAAAAAAGCTCTTTTACAAGGGGAGGCTTGACCAAAGCAGGAGTGGGGCACTTTGGAAAAGAAAGTGAGAAGAAAGAGAAAACAAGGTCTTGTGTTGTCTGAACACCTGCTGTAAACAAACAAAAATGTGAATATTGTCGTGCTTTTTCATTGAACAACATGTTCCTTCAAGGGCAGTTATAAAGCCGCCCGAACCTGATGAAGAACCAACCTGGGCTCAAAAAAGACAAAGACTGGTTCTGCAAAAAAGAGACAGAAAATATGTTTTTCGTAATTTCCCGTCCCATTAAGATCAGAAAAACATTCAGGTTACCTTCTCAAAGAAATAGAAGTGCAGAGCAAACTTTTCTTCAATCAATAAATAAACTCTTCAACATGTGCATGAGACAATAAAATGGGAAATTTGGCAAGATATTGTGTTTATCTCACAGCCATATGCCCAAGATCTTGACCCGCTCATAAAACAAACTGTCTGACTCCAAACTGAATCAACCTGGACTCTCAAACACACTGTTCTTGGAAAGATCTCAAAGCAATTAGAGTAAATATGCCCTTTTTAGAAAAACAGCAGATGCAGGATGTATGATACCATTGTCCTGAGTGTGTGTCCTGTTTCCATTTTGTCTGCTGCCCTCCTCAAATGTTTCAACACAGACTTGAAGCACAACAGCTGTTTAGCGGCACAACAACTCGAGATACGAGTTTGAATACACATAGAATTAAGCACTACGTCAAATTCATTACAGGGAAATAAACACGAGCAGGCCACCTCTGACCTTTCCCGTGATCCTTTGCGATAAATCGGGATTATGAGCTCTGTGTGGGAGCACTGGGATTACTGTGGATGAATAATAGGATGCTGCCTGCTCTCAGTTTGCCAGTCAGTGAGCCGGGAGATCACGGAGCAAGGCACAGCCAATCACACACGTAAGAGGTCAACATGCACATCCATCTCCACCGAGATACTCCCGAAGACGGTTTCTTGACTTGAAACAGATGGAAATAGGACTGAATCATCATCGCTCACGAATTTACATTAGCATTGTCTGGTATGACTCATGAATGCATCATGCCGGTGGCACGGCTCTAAGGATGCCAACATCTTAGGCTGATTTTCTGGCTTACCTCTGGTGGTGTCTAACGGATAGTTTTGGTTTTATTTGTCCAGATTTTGAGATACCTGTCTCTAAGATTTCTGTGGTTAGAAAGATTCAGCCTCTCTTTGCAGAAACAGTGTCCCTGTTACTCTGTACACACTCTCAACAGGGCCATGTATAGCCAGGACTTCAGAAATACTGAGGTCACAAGTTGAACTTTCCTCCAAAGAAATGTTTGATTGCAGACAAAAAAAACCCCAAACAAAACAAAGAACAGAATATTTCTCTCTTTAGGTCATGCTAGCAGAGTGGCTCTAGGGATGGAAATGTCGGTCAGTCCACCACTTTGGCCCAGACCTCAACAATTTGATAGACTGTCGTGAACTTTTGTTCAGACATTCGTGGTTCACAGATGACTTCGGTGATCCCCCGACATTTCCTCTGGCGCCATTATGAGGTTAACGTGCTCTGGGTCTGCTGGATGCGTAAACTGTTCGCTAACATGTTCGCCATATCAACTTTGTAAGGTGATAATATGTCAGTTTGTGTTTCCCGCTTGCTGCGCTGCCCCCAAGTGGCCAAAACCCCCCCAAAACAATGCAAGTGTAAATGTACTTTGCCTTTACGCGCAAACATCCGTACAAAGATGGCAAGAATCGTCTACTGACATGCTAACTACGTAGCTAGCTACATTGACTGCTTGCTAGCCCGTGATAGACAGATGGTTCATCCAATCACCTGCCAAGTATGTTTTGAAAGTCACTGCCCTTTTCCAAACAGTTTCCATGGACGACTTCTCTGATGGTTCTGTGGAGCGAACCATCTGGCTGGTCCGGTTAGGTTTAAATGAAGGCACCTGAACTCAAGCTGCTCAGGTCCAACAAAGAAGCTTTTTTTTTTTAAAGTTCAAGGTTGTGGTTGTACACTAAACCACAATGACTCACAGCACTCTCGGATTTCACGAGTATGTGTGGTAAGTATAATTTACATCCTGTGGAGAAACATTTTCTGATGATTTTATCTTTAAAAAAAAAAAGCAAAAAAAAAGCATTGTTTTGTATAGACTGCTCTTCAGCCATTACTCTCTAGACAAGAGGAACCAGTGAGTTTTCCCTTTTAGGACTGAAGGACTCAGCCTGGACTCACACTGACTAAAGGGCAAAAAGAAGAGAAATCAAGTAAACTCAAGCTCAAGGAATGCTGCCCCGGCCTCAATGACAAATTACATGTCGGAGGAAACCCCTACTCGACCCGTTACACCCATAATCTTTCCTACAGGGTTCGACTGACTTTAATTGTCAACAACAATGCAAACAGACCACCAAACACACTGTGTCTCAGAACGTCTACTAAGTAAAAGGCAGCTGTTTGGTTTTGAAGATGTTTCGACACGTATCCAAAATGTTTCATCAGCTCTACTGAACTGATGAAGCCGGATGAGACCATAAATGGCAAAATGTCTTTATAGAGGAAAAAAGAAAAAAGAAAAAAGACATCTGTTGTATAAATATATCCTGCATGTATCAGTCTTTGGCACACTGCCCGCCAAATACTTCCCTTTTAAAGGACAGAGTATAATGAAGACAACATGAATGACTAATAACGTCAACAACAACAACAAAAATACAATGCAATAACATGCTTACATTACATAATCTAAGCAACGGGATCCTGAGAAACAGGAAAACAGAGGAATCCCAAACAATCCACTTCATGTTCTGCACCATCAGTAAGGGATGATGATGTACTGGTAGTAAATACAATTCGTCTTTGCATCTCTGCTGGAAGGAAATTGAATGTGAGGAAGGGAAGCGAGGAGGCACATGCTGTGTTTGCTAAATGTAAAGCGCCCAGAAAGTACAGGGACAGGGTCTTATGAAGTGTTAGTGATAAAACACTTAACAAGTTTGCTCCAGCAGTTTGTGCCTGCCCCCCTCCCACACTGTTTCCTTCTCGTTCCAGTGTGCTAAATTCAGACTGACTGAATTTTTAACTGGCAAAGCTTTGTTTATGCTCAACACGTGGTTGTGCACCTCCCCAATTTGTGAGATTAGGAGCCCGCTGCAGGCAGGACTTTTCATTTCAAGATGGACGAGTTCGAATGTAGACTGGCTGAACAGGTACGTCTGTACAAACATCTGTTGACCCTTCGTGAATATCTGAGATGTTGGGGGGGGGCGTATATGATGTTCCTTGTAGTTGTTTCTCAGTCAGGTGAGTCAGCAGAGAAGGGTAAACTGTGCTATCCTGTGGGACTTTTGGCAACCTTTTCCAAGCAGGGGTGCAGGGTGGAGCGACGGTAAGTCAGCATGCTCCTAAACAGAGCCACATGTCTTTAGGTTGAGGCCAACCAATCAGACTCTGCAGGCTGGACATGAGCCCCCCAGGAGCCCCGTGGATCACTTTCAACATGAGGAGGAAAAGCTGCAGCGTGGGGCAGGACTCTACCAGGGAGTGTGCATTAAGGCTTTTACAAGTGTGGAGAGCCAACAGATAAAAACTCTAACACCACGGCACAGTGTCCAATAAACATGAAACTTGGCTCAAATGCTCTTCAAAATGCAATAAATGTGTTTTTATATTTGCCAGTAGGAGCCACCATAAATTCCGCAAATGTTTTTCTGGCTGCCTGAGCCGATTTCAGGCCAAGTGTAAGTAGATATATAACAGTTGTATGTGGCCAAAAACGGCTCATAACACTCACTCACTATAAAACCTGATCTGTTTTTTACGAATCTGAATACGTTCAAGAGTCGGGCAGTAATGTGACCTGTAAAGTGGAAAAATCACAGGTTTGATCGAAGCAACAGCAAAGACTCCTGTCAAACTGACACCCAGCTTAAGTCAGATACATAATCAACAACTGATTAGAGGAAGTTTGCTTTTAAAAGTCTCAATAGTCAAACTATTTGCTCACACGTCTACACTAGGATTAAAAAATATCACTAAATAACAATGCATACAGCAGTTACAGCAATAAAAGGTGATTAACACATGTAAATTGTTACATATTGTAAAGTAAAATTTTGAATGTGAGTTTTGCTTAATTAAAAGGTCTGAATTCTTCTTCCACTACTGAATACGAGTACTAAACTCCAGTTCCAGCCCATGTAATGCTCTGAGGGGTGAGGATCCCTTCACATGAAGCTCTATTGCTGCCTTAAAAACACCCAGACTGCTCTGGGCTTTCTGGCCATCTGCACACTTTACAATCTTCTGCTTTAACCGCAAAACACAACTATCTGTCCCATTCACACCATGAACCAAAGTGGTGGGCTCAACTCGTCAATGGCTCTCTTACACAAGCCTCTCCATGAAAGGAACCTGCTGGAGTTTCAGTGTCAAAGTCCCTCTTAAAAATGAATTTCAGTAGAAGTTAGTTTTTACTACAACTTCCTTCTTGTACCCTTTAGGTTTATTTGGCTTGTGTTGCAATAATGAATTTGATTTAGATTGTTTACTTTGTTTTGTTTGAATGCTTCATACATTCCAGTATGAATTACTGGAAGTTGTAGAAATATTTACACACTGCCGGATTACTGAGCAAGAAATCAGTTTTTGTCCACCCTTGAAATCAAAGGAAACCTGAATGTGTCTTCTGACAAACTGTGAAGAAACAACTGGTGCATATATGACGTGACAAAACGACCGATTATTCAAGGTACTACTGGTAACTGATGTGCTCCTAAGCAGACAGAGCACATCCACTGTGTACATGCTTTTTGGTCGCACTTGGTTTCAGGAGGGACTTCATCAACATTGTGAAAGTCAAAATTAAAAAGAGTATCGAGTATTAGAGTATCGGCAGGGAGGGTCGAATGAAAACATGATAAACAAATGGTGCTACAACCTTGGCGTCGTTGACGAACTACTGTGCCTGGTGAGCTAACCGCTAACACGTTAGCCAGCCGGGAACATGCGAGAACTAGTCCGTCCAAATACCCATACTTGCGGTATTTGGGTGGATTTGTGCCGTACAGGACTCAGTCAAGCTCCAGTGGAACAATATTTGCATATTCATATGATTTTTCAATGAGGAAAAAGGAATCTATGTAATTTTAAGGCATTTTAACAACATAAGTTAACCTTTTTGTGGAAAAACCATATCAGAGACAAATTATTATCATAAGCAGAGTTTTTATGTCTTAAAACATCTGATAATCTTTTCCTAGCTCCTTTTTCTTGCAACCAATAAAACTGTATAAACTGACGTGTTCTACTCAGCTGATTTATTGTGCGGATTAAATGATTTTTCTCAACTAGTCGTCTAGTTTGAAAAGGTATAAAAGAAATGCATAGCTTAAAACACACTATGCAAAAAGAAAATGCATACTTGGTGAAATTCTCACAGCAGCCTTTGAACTCCAGAACATATATCTTACAAAAAGAAAGTTGTTTTTTTTTAACATTACATCAGTTACAATGAACAGTAACACATATGTTGGACTCCCTCCTCCAGAACTCTTTCCTGGTTCTGCTTTATGTTCCACGCAGCAATTCATTCTGCTCCAGCTTTGTTCTCTTCTGAAAACTTAAATCCCATAAGCGTTTTACGAGATTTTACTTTTACAAAGTTGCACTTCAGTCAAAAGGAAATACTGTTCATCTGGTGGTAAAACCGTCAGGTCATCAAAAGAAGACGTCCAACAGCAGGAGAGTCATTTTGTACAAAAATCTGACCAAAGCAGGTTACTGGGGAGCGTGTACTTGAAACGTTTGGACAAGCGACATAAATGCAGGCCTGCAGAGGTCTGATCCAGCTGTATGTTTCTGAACTGACAAAACAGTGGCACAAAAAATCCAAATAATCAATTTCACAAATGTGTAAGTGTTTTGCAATGTCCTGCAAGAAACAATGTTAACATACTGGAACAATAAAGTCCCTGTATGTCTGGAGAGACTGCTGTCCAACTGTCTGGGGCTGCACTAAAACTAATCCTTTCACCTCGCTCCCACAGTTTACATCCAGCACTCTTCACTGGCAATAAAAACCACATGTGCCATTCGTTGTGGGGAGGAAAAAAATACTTAATACATAATTATGAACAAACTAATATTTACACAAAAACAGAAAGCATTTTTGCTCTTGCACTATGAAAAAAAAAACACAGCCTGAAATGTCTTTGTCCGCTGGGTCTGAGGCTACAAACAAGTCCTTAGTCTGCTTGTTCAAATCTGCTCTCCATCGGCACGGAGTGGCTACGGCTGGTTGGGGGGACTGGCTGCCGTGGCCTCGTCGTTGCTGCTGTCCACCTCCTGCTCCATGGGGCTGTCCTCCTCCAGCTGCTGGCTGGTGTAGTTGGTGATCTCCAGGAAGCCGCTGGGCTCCACCACCACGTTGGACTGGCTGGAGTCCGGCAGGATGGAGTACTGAGGAATCACCTGCATGTGTTAGTCACATTTGGGTTTCTGTCAGTTCGATTTCCAGTAAGGTAATAAAATGTATAATGGCCAATATTGACAATATAAATGATGTCAATAAAATCTCTTATTTTCCTCCTGCTGGCTCCAGAGGACGGGTCTAATTGCTGGTGTTTGAGACCAGATGGTGAAGCTTCAGGTGATAAATTAAACATAACTAAAACAGATAAACAAAATCGAGTTAAAGCATGTTGTTCTGCTTTTAAACATTGAGTTTTCCTTGGTTTGCTTTTGTTGACGAATGCTGTCTGTAGTTGTGTTGGAGCTATGGCTGAAAATTTACCGTTTAGTTAACTAAGAACATTTAAAGTGATGGTTTATAAAATGTAAACGTTTAAAAATCAATTCATACACTTGTCAGTGACTAGTTTTACGCTTTTATTTTGACAAATTAACTATTTTTTGTGCATTATTAGAGCAGTCTGGTGCATCTGAAAGCTACCGTCATATGAGGACTGAGTGATGAACATGATGTCAATATGTGGAAATCTTCATCTCTCTGATTTATTACATGTAAATATTTTACCTCAATGACCTCCAGGTCTTCTTTGCTCCTCTGTGCTGTGAGGCCCGGCATGCAGCTGAACTGCTGGGGCTTTGTGTGGGAATGATGCATGGAGGCCCCAGAGCTGCTGATGAACTGGCCCGAGTCCAGAGTGCCGGACATGGCCTGGACCTCCAGGGCTTTCCCCAGGGGGCCACAGTCGCTGGAGGAATCCACCACCATGGGCTCTGTGCTCGGGTCGATCTCCGCCTCCATCATGGAGATCTTCAGGATGTCCGACACCGAGGGCTTGTCCCCCGACGGCCCGGAGGTGGACTCGGGGATCAGTTTGGCAGTGGCCTCGCCGCTGCTGAAGACCGGCGATGAATGGTGGGAGCTGCCGAAGGTGATCTTGGTGACGGTGGCGCTCTGTGTGATGATTGGCTGCTGTGGTGAAGACATTTCAACGAGGAAACAGACAATTATTTTTATTAAAACGTTTTTAATAATGATATTAATAATTGAGTCAAATGTCAAAAGCAATGACAAACGTCCTTCACATGTTAGGTCAGACACACAGCGGCACAAAACAGAGAAGAGCAGCCGCTGCAGCCATTGTTGATAAAACTATAAATCAAGTTTCTTGCTGCTTATCAGCTTGTTCAAGGTAAATATGACAAACTGCATTTGACGGGAAGGTCGGGAAAAACCCCAGGCACCTTCACAGAAACCGGTTACCTCAGATGCCTCAAGAAAAACTCGTTAAGATCAGTGACAAAAGGTGGGGCGGGAATTTCTAAGTGAAGGAGTTGCTATCAACTACGCATTTCTTTTCAGATCCAATGAGGAACTTGAAGGCTTCTGTTATTTCTTACTGTGCTGCACAGTGTTGGTGTAGAACCACTCACCTGGCTGGAGGCGGTCTTTTCGGTGCTGACAGGGTGGTGCGCCTGCAGTGGAGGAGGGTGGGACATGGGCGTGTGCAGGGGCCTGTGGTGGGACGTGGGTGCTTGCTGGAGCTTCGGGAGCTGCGGCGTCAACAGGGGCTTGGTTGGTGTAAGCGGGCTCGTGACCTTTGCCCCGCCGGATTGTGCTGGTGCAGCCAGGGGTCTGTCTTTGGGGCTCTGGGTCAAGACCTGGGGTTTGGGCTGACTCTGCTCTCTTAGTTTTGGGAGTTTCTTAGTCAGAGGAGGAGTGGAGGGAAAGGCGGTGGAGGAAGAGGAAGGCTGGCTGATCTGAGGTTTGCTCTGCAGCTGCGGCGGCGGCGGCTGGGTGGAGGCGGAGCTGTGGCGGCTCTGCTCGGCCTCCGCCTGGCTCAAGGGGGGCGGCTGAGCGCCTGCAGAGTGGGGGGTTTGCTTCACGGGATCTGTAGCTGGTTGGCTGGAGCGGTAAAACAGGCCTGTCTGCGGGTCCAGAGTGTCGCCCTCCATCTCGCCCACCTCTAACACGGCCTCAGTTTTACCGTGACTGTCCGAGGGCTGAAACACAGTCACAAAGACGACTGCTGAGAGATGTTACGCTAACAGGAGCACTGCAGAGCAATACAACATGCACATGTACATGGGGACTCTGGGGCCAAAATGATTTGTTTCTTTTTAAACTTAAATCTAAAATGTACAGGTTTAAAAAAAAAAAAAAAAAAAAAGAGATAGAAATAAGAACTCATAAGTCTGCTAAGCCAGTGTTCATTCTATAAATCTATCACAAAAACCTGAATGAAACCGTTAAATTGACTAGATATTAACCGTTAATACTGTAGGTTTTTGCCAGTGAATTAGACTGGAACCTGAACAAAGTTACTGATAAAAGAAAGTCAGTTGTTATAAAGAGAAAATATGGTATCGGTAGAACGAAAAAACAACCCTGTCATCACATTAATATAACGTGTATGTCAATTATCTCAGAGGTCATTTCACCCAAATGACAATTTTAAAGGGTTCTAAAATGTTCTCACTTATCTTTAGTGGTACTCCACAGAATTCACATGGTCGTCATTGGAAGTACAAACTTTCTGCTTTCGACTGAAGAAATAGTTTCTATGAAATGAAATCTGCTTTGTGGATTATCCAGAGTAGTTTGTGGTGCTCACAGTATTTTACGGTTGTGAGCACCACAAACACAGTCCCACTCACCTCCACTGTGTCTGGGTGGAAGCAGAAACCTCAAAACTATTTGCATGGTTAAATACAGACAGTGATAAGCGCTTGAATCTTGCATCAGAATAATAGATACAAACCAAACGGACACAAGGAGGTTAGGCTCTCATCCCTCCACTATATTCCATGTGCTCTCTGTCGTTATGTATTACACTATCTACAGCTTTGGTTTGCTGATTGGCGTCTGTCCTAAAACTGCAATTTATAAAAGCAGAACAGGAAACAAAAACCACTTTAGTTTTGTATATACAACAGTATCAGACCACAGTCCTTCTCTCAGGTGTCCTCACCATGTGGCTGACGTGCGAAGCTGCGGGCGCAGAGGAGACGGCAGCCTGTTTGGTTACCACGGTAACCTGGCTGCTGATTTTGTAAGGCTTCCCCACCTGCTGGCTGGAGGACATGACCGCGTCGTCGCCCTCGGAGGACACGCCCACTCTGCTGACTTTACCTGGCGGGGGAGGCATGATGTCACAGGAGCATATTAAAATGTATGCAAAGGCAACACACACACACACACACACACACACACACACACACACACACACACACACACAGTTTATTCCATCAAAGAATGAAAAAGAGAACTGTGTTTTAGTTTGAAGTTTACTTTGTTCCACTGAAATTATGAGCTGCCAACCAAAACAGGAAGTGCTCAGTGTTGATAAATAAATCATGTATAAGTACATTTACTTAACTACTGTACTTAAGTACAATTTTAACTTGAGTATTTCCATTTTATGCTACTTTATACTTCTACTCCACTTAATTTCAGAGGTAAACATTGTACTTTTTATTCCACTACATTTATTTCACTGCTTCAGTTACTAGTTACTTTGCAGATTTAGATTATTAATACAAAATATAATCAAACTAATACATTCTGATGTATTATCATGGCGATGTACACAATAATTGAAATTAGCTCGACCTTTACCAGCTGCAACATTAAAATTATGTACATATCAATGCATCACTAATTATAACCCAGTGATATCATATATATCATTGTGAAATGTGCCATTCTACATAATGAGTACTTTTGGTACTTTAAGTATATTTTGATGCCAGTACTTGTTCCACCACTGAAACATTTCATACAGTATGTCATGTAGTAGACTGGAGAGGCGTACCTGCTGTGACGTATTCAGTGCTGGGTTCAGCCTCTGAGGTGGAGGGCCTGGGGGACTCTGGGCTGGGCTTCTTCTCCTGGGCCAGCTGGATGGGCACGGCCATCTGACTCAGGTCGATGGTGTGCTGTCTGGGTTTGGACTCTCCCTTCTCCTTCACTGCCATCATAATGCAACAATTCAGATCAGTCATTAATTATCTTCTTTAACAGCTTATTATTCACAAATTAATTAAATTAAACGTATACCAGGAAAAGGAAAGGATTCAGACTTTTGAGCTACTGGAAGGCTTTTAATGTGAAACATCTGTGCAGGAAGTGTTGAGTTTCACCGATGCTAGCATAACAGCGATAAAAACCTGCAAAGTAGAACTCATTCTAGTCTTCAATTAACGCTCGTTTACTTTTGTAAGTAGTATGCTAGTTAGCTGGATATGCTAATGATTGCAGCTACGTTACAGCAGATAAACACACATTCCTTTTATGCTATGATTGGACAATCATTGTTTGGGGGGAGGGGTTTAACTAACAGTTAATAGGGAGTTGATGAGTGAGTGACAACACTATTACAGTTAAAGCGAGTCAAGTCGACATGACTCTGTTGTTGTACTGATGACATTAGTGCTATTTTCACTGTATTTCAACTGTAGCGCACTGTATTGTGTTAGCACCTATGAATCACAAGGTGTTTTTAGGATAATGGACGACAACACTGGGCAATACATCCATGAATAAGTGGATCTGTTGAACTGGTCTGGTTCAGGGAATTTTCAGTCAGAATAGGGGAAGGTCATTGGCTGTTTTCTAATGCATTTCTTATGTACGACTCAGTCGAACAATTGTTCCCACCTTCAAATATTCCCTGGGAATGTTTATCTCCGTCTACAGCCTTTCTGTGACATAAAGGCTCACCTGTTGTCTGTTGCAGCTCCAGCAGGGCTTTGATGGTAGAAGTGGCGGACTGGGATTCCCCGCCAGACACCTCCTGGTAGATAATAGTGGGGGTGGACTCCACAGATACTTCCTGCTCTGTCCAATCCTGCTCTCTGGAGGACACCACATGCACTACAGGCTGAGGTTCTGAGGAATGACGGGAACAATGTGAGACAAGTTAACAGGAACCTCACAGCCTCATGCATCGATCTGCACAGGTGTATTTTCACATTAAGCTCTTGTTCCTGAACAGGCGAAAACAGACCCAGAAGAGTGAAGCAGAAAAGCTGAGTCGTCTGACCTTCGTGTCTCTATTCCAGGAGGAAAGAAAGGAAAAAGGAAAATCTACCTTGAGCGCTGCCATGGGAGGCCTCGCCGGTTGACTCGTCCTTTGTGGACCCGTCCTGGCCGGAGGTCTGAACCTGCCCGATGTCTGCTGAGCGGGTCACCTGCTGCAGAGTCTCAGTGACCAGCTGCCTGGTCTGTTCGCTCACCACCGCGGTCTGGAAGACTGGCTTAGGCTTGATGAGAACCTGGAGGGAAACCAAAGGAACACACATACAGTGTTGTGTAAACCAGCGGTATAAGACAAGACGTAGCGACCCTTGAATTGTCAATGTTTAGACTCAAGTCTCTTTATTTCAGTATGTTGACATTCATACTACCACAACATGGAGTGGCAGAAGCTGAATGTTTCATCCGTAACTTTTAGGGCCTTACATCACTTCTCTGCTGACTTACTAGTTTTACAGCTGACTCGGTCGGTGGGAGGCGATTCTTGTGCAATCGGCTTGTCGTTGTTATAATAAATATGATAAAAATCAGTTTCACACCAATTTGCAACCCTACTTGTGTGTTTTTATTTTCCTCCTAAACACAAATATATGGATAGATACATGTGTTTTTTGAATAAAATCAAAATTAGCTGAGCTACTCCACAATCTTTGCACATCCTCTGGCAATTACAGAAGTTCTATAACGCCGATATTGACTAAGGATATTATTAATGCAGGTTTTGTACTCATGAATTTCTATGACTAAGCCATATATCCGTCTGCTTTGTCAGATGTTCAGTAATATTACAGCTGCTGGGAACAAACGTTTTGTAAACAGTTGTCATTTTCGTCACTGGAAAGTGTTTAATAACGTCGGAGCCCAAATTGGTGATTTTCAAATCTAGTTTGTGGCTTCAGTGAAACAGCATGGCGGCTCGTCACTGTGGGTGTAGACAGTATCTACTGTATATTTGCACTACGCATAGCTGCCTGACTCACTGACCTCAATTTCCCTTGATGACTGAAACTGAATTCAGGCTATATTTAGACTGAAGTTTGATACTGAAACTACAACATACTGTTTGTGAATGGACATGAAGAAGTCAGCACAATCTTGTTGCATTAACTGAACATATTTTTTTATGACAAGACGCTCATTCTATAACAAAGTGTTATTTTTATAGATACCATCTTCCTTCATCCCTCACCGCTTCGAGTGCATGAAGGTACTAAAGCAGCAAAAAAAAAAAATTAAATTCAAATTCCCCCAAAAAGATTTAGAGAGAAATATTGGTTAAATATCACTTTAGTTATCTCTTTTCAGTGGGCGTTTATTTTTAAATCTTTCTACTTTCAAAATCACACACAAGGCGTTCTTGGTATTTGTCAGAAATATATGAATTTCTACAGAATCCTGTCTTGTTTTAAGTTCTTAAAAACAGACAATAAAAATCCCCCGAAACCAAAAAGCACCTACAGTGGTTGCTGGTTTCATTGTCCAGGACACTGATAAGAGGTTGTAGAATACAAATAAAATACAAAAACATAAAATAAAAGCAAATACACAAGACTTCTGGAGTATCCCTCTCTCATGTGACCACGTCCAATGTCCGTTCTCACTTTCTCTTAAAGTAACAAAGACATTAGAGACGGTTATTACGACTGGACACACTGAGAATCATCACCTGACTCTGATCTCTTTCAGCTCATTGGCTTGGTTTTACTGTTTCGGTTCAGTCTCACGGCTCTCATCAGACACTGTGCGCTCCCTCCCACCAAACAGCTGACACAAAGTTGTCAATTGAAAGAAAATGAACTGCTAACTATTTTGATAATCGATTAATCGAAAATAATCGTTAGCTGCAGCCCGAGAGCTGAACAGAGCGGACATGAGACTGAATATATTCCTCAGAGACGTGACTCCATATAAATGCTAATGTTGCTCTGTGTCTGCTTGACACCAACACGATCACCACATCAACTTTATAGGATGATAATATGCCAACATTGTTGCTCCGCTGCCTGCAGGTGGCAAAAAAAACAACAAAAAAAAGAATCAGTGAATGCAGGTTTAAGATCATGCATCAGAAACATGATCCTGTTGCAGAGACAGAGTAGCAGATTAGGTAGCTGTCAGTCTGCCCGGCTCACTGGGACTCATTTCTCTCCCTGAAGGGGGGGGGGGAGTAAATGGAGGAAGACGAAAGGTCAGTGTTAAAGCCCCAGTATATATTTGTCAGCCAAGAGAATTGGGGATTTTTCTCTTCTGTTTAAACCGATGCGTGATTGTTTTAAAGAACTAGCTCTAACTTCTCCAGAAAACATCCAGCGCAGATGTCATCAGGTTAATGACTGAATGCACAACTCAGGGAGGAGAACAAGGAGGCTTGTTCTCTCCTTCGTCTTCTTCTTGAGACTAAAACGAGCGATTTATTCTCATTTTCAGGGAAAGAAGCTTTTGTCTTATTTGGCATTTACAATTAAAACTGTGCTTCTAGTGTCGACATTCACAAACAAACATTGAAAAAAAAAAAAGGCACCCTTGTGGTTACTTGATGTCAGTCAACAGGTCATATGAACACCCACTTGATGTCCGTGTATAGTCACAAGATAACCTCATTGGCCTGTGGTTAACCAGGATCTAATGATGACAACGTTTAAATTTCAAGCCTTGAAGCCACTATGAGTGGAAAATATCTGGTGCCCCTCAGTGGTAAGAGGAATATTTCAGAGCTGTACATTGTTGGAACAACACTGTAATAAAAGGTCAGCAGGGACTGTGTTTAGAAATAAAGAGAACAAAAGAGAAACATTTGATTAGCTGGAGGAGAACATGTCTCACTTGTGTCTTGCCCTGCTGGCCGTAGACAATCTTGGTTGGGATGATCTTGGTGGCGGTGGACTGGGATCCCGAGCCCATGCCTTTGGGCTGGGTGACAATCATCTTGGTAATGGGTCTGGAGGCGGTGATGATCGCTGGTTTGGTTCCCTGAACAGCCTGCAGGCCCTTCTCACCCTGAGGCACACAGAGCACACAGTTTACTACAGCATATCTGACAACACAGAGCGTCAAAGGACAAAACCCCAGTAATGAGTCTGTACGACATCACAATTCATATTAACTTTAAAGAAACTGTACGTCTCTGCAACAAAGGCGATATCTCTTTACACGCTGTACTGCGCTAAAAATAGCAATATCATTTTAAAGACATCATTTAAAGCAAAAAAGTCAGGCTAGCTGTTTCCCCCCCGTCTCCAGTCCAGTACTAAGCTAAGCTAACAGGATGCCTGCTGTAGCTTCATATTTAACAAACATACAATATACAATAAGAGTGATATCAATCTAAACATCTAACACAGAAAATAAGCATATATATCACAAAATGTCAAACTACTCTTTTAAAAAACAAATGCAACATTTTACTGTATTTAACACATTTTAAGGTCTGAAATTGAGAAAATGTAATATAATAAAATGTTAAAAGGACCTTTGTGTAGGATTTGAAGATTTCTAACTTTGGCGACACCTAGTGGTAGTATCAAAAAAGACAGTGTTGCAAACAGTGAGATAAATGGGCTGAATCAACACACAAACTGCACCAATTTTACAAACAAACATTTATACCATCAGATTATTTTAATTCTTTACTACTGATTATTTCCTTAATTCATTGTTTGGACTGTAAAGTTCCAAGAGCCCATGGTGGCGTTGTCTTGTTTTGTCCGACCAACAGTCCAAAGCACAAAGATATTCAGTTTAATATCATAGAAGACTAAAAAAACAAACAAACTATTATAAATATTCACATTTGAGAAGCTGGAACAAGTGAATAATCGCCATTTGGCTTGAAAAACTACTTAATAGATGAATCGATTATCAGAATAGTTGCCGATTAAAGTTAAATTAATGTCAAAGCTTTCTCCATTTTCTCACAGACCGAAAAACACTCGGTTCGGAGGGATTACTGATGATCAATGACGATGAAATACCGATGAGTGGTATTTGACTGACCCCGGCGTTTAAAAGTGTGGTGACCACGTTCTTGCCCGGCAGTCCCTGGATGGTCGCTCCTTTTCCTGTGGTTTTCTGAACCACAATAACATTTGGCTTGGAGGTCATGGGGATGGTGGTGATCTTAGTCGTTGTGCCTGAAGCAGAACGAAGACGATACTTCATCAAACCATAACTGATCAGAACGTGCGTATGTAATGTCAGTCTCTCCTGTCATTGACTCACCAGAGACAATGTTGCTGCTGATGATCTTCCCCCCCAGAGTGGCCAGAGACTTCGGCACCACTGTGATGATGCTGCCGCTGGTGGTCTTGACGTAGGTGGTCCCGCCACTGGAGGCTGATATTCTGGCACCGATGCCGGGGCTAACAGTGGGTCTCGTATAGGTGGCCTGGGTAGCTGCATACAAAAACATTATAGGTGTTAGTATTTAACAAACTAGGCCTGGGTATCGAACCTTGTTTACTTATTCTCTGATTAGATTTGAATCAATAACAATGTGAAGAAAACTGTTTACAATCAAAGGAAATTATCAACCTGTGAGATTCAGTGACATGATTTGGTTTTAGAGGGTTTAAGCTGCCATGAGTTCTGGATCACTCACCTGTGGGCTGAGTGACCAGTTTGGTGGTCATGATGGCTCCGTTGCTACTGACGACCATGATGGGGGACGAGCTGCTGCCAGACAAAGCCACCGATGAAGGCTTCGGCAGGATTTTGCTGGGCTGAACCTGCTGTGTGATTATCTTGACCCCTGAGCGCGCACACACACACACACACACACACACACACACACACACACACAATACATTGACTCAGTACAATGGGGGAAAAAAAAGACTCCAATACGCTGCAACAAAATCACATGAAGTTATAAGAACTTAATTTCGAATGATAATCCCTGGTGGTCTGTGTTGTTCAAGACAATGGTTTATGACCATTAGCATTCAAATTGTTTTTTATAGAAATATTAAAATAAACTTATTTTGCAAAAAAGCATCCTACAACATAATTATATGCTTAATCATTAGCATATATAACAAATATTTTAATTTCTTACTGGAAATATAAAACATCATGTGCTCCTCAGCCACTTCCAGAGAAAAACATTACATTTAAATTTAAAAAAGAAATAAAGAAAGGGACAAGGAAGAAAGAAAAAGAACAAAGATGTAAGGTAGGATTACCGGACTCCTGTTTGATCTGGATGGTGGGCTTTGAGCCAGGTGAGCTGGAGGTGGTCTGGGTCTGGCTGATACCAGAAGCTCCTAAAGGTGAGCTCTGCTGCAGCTGTTTGGGTGACTGCTGTTTGGGGAACTGGGCCAGGATCTGAGCGGGTGACCCCATCAGGGTCTTGGGGGAAGGAAGTCTGGCTGAAGCCACCTTCACTCCGGCTGAAGCAGCACCTACAACAGCAAACACTGACGGTGAGACTTTAAAAAGGTGACTGTCAGAGTGGCTGCTACTCTGGATCCGTCTACTGAGATGCTAACACAGCTAGCTGCTCAAACATGTTGGCGACAGAAATCCGGTGACACAAGTGACACAAAAACAGCAAATGCGTTAGAGTAGAGAAAAACCTGCCCAGCTTCACATTGTTAGTGAACATAGAGGAGCATTTAGCAGCTAGAGAGCCAGATATTTGGTGGAGACCATAAACGGAGCTAAAAGGAGAGTGAATATTGCGTTTCTGATTAATTCCACAACTAAAAATAAATGCTTTTTGCTTTGCGTCTGCTGGATGAGAGGCTCATTTCAAATGGATGTTTAAAAGCTCCACGTGTGACTCTTATACTTATGTTGGTGCAGATGAAGGACCTACATGATGCGACAGTTGACATGACCACTGAGGGAGTGGAGGAGACCACTGTGGTCACTGCGACGGTGTTGGAGGAAGGGTTGGAGCTGGCTGGGAAGACCACCGTCTGTTTCTGGGTGGGCGTGCTCAGCATGGATGTGGAGCCCAGTTTGGACAGAGCAGCATTGTTGTGAGCGTGAGACTTGGACAGGATGTTGGGCACGAAGTTGGAGCTGGGAGAAGTTGTCACGATGATCACCTGAATGAAGATGAGACGTTTAAAACTCTACTGACGTGTTCAGGAAGCGAAGCATAAGAGCCAGAGAACAAGTATCACTCACCTTCTGTGTGGTGGTGCTGGTGGTCTGGATGGTGGGTTTGGTGAAGGTGATCTTGACGGGGGACAGGTGGGGCGGCAGCGAGTTGGCGATGCTCTGCATGATGTTGCTCATCTTGGGGCTGCCGCTCACCGGCACTGTGATGTTCTTGGACACCTGCGGCGACACCTTGGTGACCTCCTTCAGCATCACCGGCGACGAGCTGGACGAGTTGGTCCGCCTGCGCTTGCGAGGCTTCTCGTCCTCATCGGAGCAGCTCACACCTGCGAGGGAAGGGGAGGACGGACATTCAGGATACCGCAGGGATGACAGTAGTCTTTTAAATTATAATTTGATCTGCCGATTTTCTCAAGTAATTGTCCAGCACAGTTTCCTCGAGCACAACGGGATGAAGACAAAGAAAAGCTCCATGGAGGCACTAAATGTTTAGCATTTTTGCTTGAAATGATCAATTTATCGACTAATCGTTGCAGTTCTAGTTCTGTCCGTGAGTTTGTTTGTTTGTTATTTGTCATCTGACCTACATGTGTACTTCCAACAAAGAATAAAATTAAGTGGAAAGGTCTGCAGAGTAAAATCATGGGTTAACACAACATCTCCACTTGAAAGTCCTGATTTTCAAGTTCCTACTCAATCCTATTAATCAGGAAATGTAAGACTGGTTTCCCAGCTATAATTCTCATCTTCAGTGTCAAAAATGTACAGACACATTATTATCATTATTATTATTATTATCTTTCTATTTCTCTTCCTAAATCACACTGCTCACACCAGCTGTTTCATGCACACACCCATTTAATCCAACAGATCTTAACAGATGCTGTTAAATCCCAGCTGGTATAAAGTCTTCTGAATCATTTGTCTTGCGATAAGCCCGAGCCGTCACACACTGTAAACAGGATGCGTTTCCATCATGATGTTTAAGTCACTTAGTAATAAATAAACAAGCCTTGCAGCGCCCCCTTCAGGCTGATCGGTGCACTTGTTAAAAACCTGAGCAGAGCAAAGTTCTCTGTGAATTAATCATTCCTTGATGTTTTGCTAAAATCCAATCAACGTTGACTGAGACACTTACACTGCAGTTTTAACATGTTTTATATCTCGATTGTATTTTGAGAATTCATTTAGCTGGATTACCATTCTACCGAGCAATATGTCAACGATATTCACACTGAAATACCTCATCAAAAGGGTGGATGTCAGGCAACTCATTCCTTGGATATGTCTGTTTTATTTCTCTTTTCATAACTGGTTCAAGTTTCCTGCATTCCTTCTCTTGTTGCAATCTACAGGGATAAATGAGCAGTTATGATGCTGACACTCACTTTTTACATAGACCGTGCTCCCGCTGGGCAGCACCACCACGTTAGATGTGGGACTGGGTGGTCGTGGTGATTTCACAGTTGCTCCTATGGTGCCGCTGGTTGCTGTAGCGCTGGTGGAGGTGCAGGTGGTGCTTGTGTAGGAGTAACATACAACCACTGCAGGGAAGAAATTAAACACGTCATTCAACATCTGATCTGTTTCAAAACACCTGTAGTCGAATGCAAAGTGATGCCGGCCCACCTTCTTTGTTTCCCGTTTCAGCTGGCAACAGAAGGGAGGCATTCTGATTGGCTGTGGCACTGGCCACAGCATTAGCAGTCACAGTAAAGGCTGTCTGAGGGACCAGCCTCGGCATCAAGGGAACCAGCCGGCGTCCTTCAATCGACCATTCAGACGAGCTGTTAGGACCGGACATGCTGGAAAAGAAATGCACCGTTCAGTACTTTCCCAGTCCAATGGTGAGCATTTGCTATGTTACTCCACGCACTGTAAGGTGCTGCACACGACGAATGACTCCTACATGGCTGGGACAGTTACACACTTACTGATATGCGATGGTGGTGAGGCGTTCATCATTGACAGCCCTGCGGACCTCTGCACGATGGCGCTCCGTTGAGATCCTGGGGGGACGAGAGGAGTGGGTGGACAAAACGGGTACAGCACATATTAAATAAACCAAAGTTTGAGTGCAAAAATTGGAGAAATTGTTTCTCTAAGTTGTCAAATTTTAGAATCGGTAGGAACTTATTACCCAAGGATTTTAGTGAGTTCTCCCAGCAGGTCCTTCTTGTCCTTTGTCAGGTCTCCTTGGGCTCGCAGGGCACTGATGACCCCGGCATAAGCCTCCAGCTCTGGGAGACAGAAACACACATCAACCACCAGGCAGCACTGCAGCATCTGGTTCATCCAGATAAACAGTGACACCTAAATGTTCAATGATCCTCTCCTAATGATCGCTATGTTTTACACAACTGATACACATGAAGAGCACTGCGTCCAGAGTGTTTGTGTCATTCAACATTTATACGATTAGGATGTGAGTTCAATCAGATAAACTCAAATATGAATTTCTTGTCCTGATTAAGTTTCTTGTCCCAAATCACATTAACTAAGTGTGTAAAAATTCTGTACTCAGTGACGGTCCTCCAGTATTTATTATATATTGCTTGAACGTACCCAGTTTACGGAGAATTCTTTTGCACTCATCCCTGCCCAGGTCGAGGATGGTGGGCCATACCACAGGCATGGTACCAGTCAGCACCGGTTTCTCCAGCTGAATCATGGGCTGAGTGGAGAGGAAACAATAATGCACGTTAAGAAAACATTTTAGCATAAACCATACAGCTGCTCGCTGTTGCTGTGCTATGTGTTTATTTTAAAGAGCTTCAACGAGGATGAAAGACACTGACGGCTCTTGACAACAGCAGAAAGTCATTCATTCAGATCGTGAAGTAACCTGAGGTCCAAAGTATGATGTTAGAAAAACGGACGTTTATTAAATGTGTTTACTTCATGCAAAGGAGAAAAACTACTCCTTTTTTATGGTATTTGTTTACTGTAACTGTGATGATTTCTAAAAGTTAATATAATGATATATTAAGTTATATCAGTATACTAAACCACTATTAAACTTCAGAACAGTCTGACTGACAAGATGATTATCATTCATATACAATTACTGCATGTTTAGTGTTATAAACGCAGTCTGAGCTAATTTGGTTTTCTAAAGTTCCTTGACATATTTCAATTAAATGTACTCAAGGTTCAATTGAATTAAATGTTCCCTATGAAGAAGCTTTTCTCTCAGATGAACTGCTCTGAATAATTACTCTGCTAATCAGTAACACTCCATCATCATGAATCTTTTATGCAAAACATTGATAAGAGGACAAAAGGTACCTTATTGAGATGTTAGGTGTGGGAAGGAAAGAGCAAATTCAGGTTTTTATCATGACATACTATTGCAGGATCATCGTTTATCTTTGAATCGTCAAACAGACAAGCAGGAGTAAACACTGCTATATTAATACTTGCTAAGGACTATTTACAACAACAGATTAATACATATTTGGTGCTCAAGTGAGTATTTCTGGAAGCTGGGTGGTGTATGTAGGACTGACTTATAATAAACTACAGTGGCCGGGTTGAAGGTAATGAAGGTTGGCTGTCACTGATGTGTTTAACAGACAGAAAGTGAGCTCTCAGGCACCAATGAATTAAGAGGCTAGGACAGGAGCCACTCCCATATCACAAAAAAGACTTTTTAACTTTTACACTGACCAGTACCGCCCACCACTGGGCATCTTAGTAACTACAAAACATTGTGGGCGTACAAGGCCAACCAAACACAAAAGTATGTTTTTGATTAATTAAAATGCTGCGTAGTGAAGACTTCACATGCCGAAAGCATCAGAAGGTTCTAACGTTATTAATTAGAACCCCGTTCTGCGTTGGTTCTACCAGGGTCCGACATTTGGGTACAAGCAAAGAAACATTTAACGTTATGATGTTGTATTGCCTGGGTCAAATTCTGTCAATAGAACAGGAAACGGCACGTATCAGGTCAACGTTTGCAAAATGTCCCATAGCAATGCAAAAACTATGCAATACCTTCGTAAAAATGTTCAGAGCAAGGCGTCAGATCTCGGCAGGATGAACCTCGAACAGAGTAACATTTTATTTTGGTTTAACGCGTATTCAAAACCTTTGCAATGGACGTTAGCTTAGCTAGCCAGCTAGCTATTTCTATGAGCCAAATCAATGTCTTACCATCGGTTAGCAGGGCAACTTCAAGGCCTTGGTAATCCCGAGATCCAAACAAACATGACTGGCCATAAGACTTTTAGCTAAACTACCGCATCGCGTAGTTAGTTTTCAATAAACTGAGGCAAAGAAAACAAAAGCTAAACAGCTAAAGTAGACCGATCTCCCCACGGATGTACTGGTGTTTATGTTTTCTGCTAACTAGCTGCGGCTGGCCTGTTGATGTATGAGGTTTCTTCTTCGTGTGATATATGAGGACACTAGATGTATTTCTTCTTGACCGGCGCTGTGCCGCCACCTACAGGTACATGGGTGGAATGCTTTATTAATGCAGCCAAAACATACATAAACATCACAAAACAAATAACTAAAATATGAATTAGAAACTGAACTACATTCAAAAATAACTATATTAAGAACGAGGACTAGTTCATACAGTATACTTTATCTAGTCAGCAACATAACTAAAAACACCTGTGAGGGGTTTTAATCTATAACAATGCCTATTTAATGAGTTGATCATATGATTTGTATGTAAAATCAAAGTAACTAGTAACTATAGCAGTTAAATAAATGTATTTCCCTCTGAAATGTAGTAGTAGAAATACCCAAGTACAAGTATGTCAAAACTGTACTTAAGTACAGTACTTTAGTAAATGTACTTAGTTACATTCAGCCACTGATGTTGCCTGATAAAATACCGTGTGTCCAGCAGCACGGTATTTGTAAGTAAAAAGCCAAAATAAAACCACATCATCAGTTTTCTATCTGACAGTTTAGCGAAGTACGAGGAGCTCCTGAACGCAACGGGATGGAAGGTGGGTTTTTCTCCTCTTTTTACTCTTTTGGGGAAGGAGGAGGGAGTGGGGGGCAAAGCATTTCCTTTTTCCATTTACATCACACTGTGGAGCAAAAAAAAAAACAAAAAAACCCCAAGGCTTCAGTACAAATGAGAGCGGATTTAAGTGAACAGACCTGGAAGAGGATGCTACAGAAACTGCTTCCATATCAGCACTGACTGGACACTGGACGGAAACAAGAAGACAGAGTTCATTTTGGATTAACAGACAAACTTTTTGACGTAATTCTTCCCCGGACATCAGGAATAGACTGGGGTGTCATCGTGGAAGTATTTCCTAAGGAAAAATAGAGATACCCTCAACTTGGACTCGGAGGTAATCTGACAAAGTTTGGGGGAAAAAACACTCAAAGCAAGTTGTGTGCAGTAGTTCACGGGTTTCCAGATGTCTCTGCAGCGGCGGGCTAATGAAACACATTCACACCCCAAAGAAAAAAGTAGCACAACTCTTCATTTCTTGCAACTCTGAGGATTTTAGCCTTTATAAACGTCGACTGTGATAAATACATGACCAATTTGGGATTTTCCAGCCAACACTCCTATTAGAATAACGGAGTTTTAAACTCTTCATGCTGGATATAACGACTCCTTCTCGACGTTTTTGGACATGGACGGACACCGAGGAGACAAAATAAAGGAGCCGTTTTAATTAACAAATAAGAGTCAGACGTTATCATGAAAATGTTATTTGGGTGAAGTCCTCGGAAACTCCTAAGTGAAGCCCAATGAGTGGCACACAGTCAACACTCACTGACAGGTAGGTCAAATGCTCATTTTCCTAAACTGCTAATTGCTATTTGAATACAGCATTTGTTTTTAAAATTTATCAAATTAAAATTTTTTTTGTGATCGGTTTATTGGAATGGAACAACTGCATCATGCCAAACTCCATTAAACAATCTCCCAATTTAAGGTTATCTTACTTGTTGGAAAACCTAGGTAACTAGCAGAACGTAATATAAGATATTTTACCATTTAGATCAGTGATCTGGTAAATTTGGCAATTAAATGATTGAACAAAAAAGCCCCAGATTTCTACAAAGTATTAGTTTTTAAATTTGCTATACTAGCTTGCCCTCTCACGTCGCAGTGTGGTAGGAGACGATGGCCTCTGGGATCAGTAGGGAATGTCATTTAAAAGTTGTGTTTTAGTAAATGTAAAGGTGCTTGATCTACTGGATGTACGCCGAACTAGATACAAGCCTTTGTTAGTATCGGCGAGCTTTAAAATGCCTTCTATATTCTATGTCTAACAGGGAAACTAATGGCAAGTTAAAATTTAAAGATTTCTCAACGGAGTTCGGAAAAGTGTTCCCATAACGGGGATCAGTTTTTCCCTTTTTACTGGGGGAAGTTATTGGTTTTGAGTGTTGATGACAAGCTCCCCTTCCCATTCAGCAGGGGGCATTTCCCTGGAATTACTCATTCTTTACTTGTGGCCTTTTTTAAAAGGTTACCTGACATCAGAGGCACATATTTCTGTTCATTACCTCCAGGACAGGATGCTGAAGTGCACAGACCAGTTCTCTGGTACAGATTTTGTCCCAGAAACCAATTTCCTTGTTGTCTGGTTTTACTGAAGGTGAACTGATTGAAACATGTCTGTGTAAACATGCCTTGTACTTTTAAACAGTGAAACGGTCCCATATTTTGCAGGAGCCTCCTAGAAGTCCCACAGGGGGACCAACTGATACTGCAGTCACATTATATTTTCTGTGATTGTCAACAGGGTTAATCCACGGGTCTTACTGACAGCATCGTGCACAAACAAATGTTGGTACAAATTTGATTATATGATCATATGACTTTCCCTTTTATTGATCAGTGAAAACACACGCAGTCATAAAGAAAAATACATTTTATTTTGTGCCTTTTCTTGTCGGGTTCTAGGCAAAGAAATTGTGCATTGTTGTAGAAACATTAAGGGTAGACTTTCAGATGTTCAGATGCCATCCCACATAAGTCACTTGTGTATTTTTACACTCAGTAATCAGGAGTTTCCTCTGAGGAAACGCCAAAACAAAGGTACACATGACTGCCTCGGAAAGTCAAACAAAGTCATTTGATTTCTTGACCTTCTGCCTGCGGAGAGGACTAAGCTATTCGTCTGTTCTGCTGCTTTTTTACAAGAATGGGCCTCTTTTTTATGTAGTTTTGATTTTCTGTAATGTTTCCATCACAAACTCCACATAAAGACCATATACAGTTTAAAATCCTAACAGACTGTGGAAGTGGAAAGCATGACACACACCAAAGAGCAGACTTAAAGGGAAAGTCTACCCCTGAAATGGGTTTCACAGATATATCTGCAGTATTGTACAGCTGAAGTTATATTTGCTATTTGAAACATCTCTCTCCATATGCTGAACAACAGAGGGACAGACTGCAGTAATGATGTTATCTACAGACACATGGAGGCTATGTCAAACTCACTAAGATAAAATATCTGAATCATTAATGGTCCACCTGAAAACAAGAGCACCGGCTGTAGTTTGTAAAATAGAAAAAAGAAATAGCAACGGTTTAAAGTATTAGTTCAACATTTTGGGGAAATAGTTAGCCTAGCTTAGCATAAAGAAGCAAGGGTACACAGCTAGTCAAGTTCTGTCCCAAGTAGCACCTCCAAAGTTCACTAATTAACCAGTGTGGACATTTAAAAATGACAATTTGTCAGTTTATCCATCTGTGCAGCATCCTCACCTGCTAGATACAGTCAGAGAGCGCAGGTACCAAAACTGGCAACCTCGCTGTGACAATAAAACATGAAGAAGTTCACTGTGCCTGGATGTTGTTAGTCAAGAAAAAGTCACAGCATGTAGTCTCGCTACAGCCACAAGTTGTTGTTGTTATTGTTGTTGTTTGCCACCATGAGGTTGGCCTTTGTGATTTTGAGTGAAATGTCTCAACAACTGTTGGATGGATTGCCTTGAAGTTTGGTACAAACATTCATGGTCCCCTCAGGATGGATTGTAATACTTTGATTTATGATTAAATACCTGTAAAACGAATGACGTTTCCATCAGCCTCCGCTGTACGCTGTGTCTTGTGCTAGTTAGCATGCTAACATGCTAAACTAAATTGGTGAACAAAAGTTGTCATTGTGAGTTGTGTTTATTTGTATAGCAGAAAAATATGTTCACTGCACGTAAACCATATTGCACTGTATCTGATGTCCTGATAGTTTCCACTGAGGCACAGTTCAGTACAAATGTTTCACTTGCAAATGAGTTGACTTGTTGAACGTTGTCACTGCCATCTGATCTTTATACTGGTTATGAATATATGTCTAAGAGGTTCATCCCTCCTATAATGACCGCTCAGAGAAAGACACTCACTGGACCCTGTGCGTACTTTGAGGCTGCACACCTCTCCGGTTCATATTAAAGCTTTGCTCTTGCGTGACGTGGTGATTTAGTTTCATTATCTAAACAACACACTTGTCCGTGGATTTTGAAGGTTATTACTGAAGCCTGTACTAAAAAAAATGGGTTCAGTTGCCTGGTAACATTTGGGCCAACTCCAGCAGTGGTTAGGTCACTTCTTGGACGTTGTTCAAGGGTTTCTCAGTGAGAAGAATTCAGTTTGAGCAACCTGCTAGGTTTCTCTTAACATTTGTGATATTTTACTGTCTGGATGTGACAACCCCCAGCATGGTACATGTTCTCCTGTCTGCCGAGCCTCCAGGGAAAGACTGAAACCACCCTCTTTCCTCTAGAACAAAGTCTCGTTGGGCTCACAGTAACTTTACTAGCAGAAGTAACTTAAGGCACAGCACAGTTCCCTGGAGGTTGGGGAGAAGCAGTGAGCTTTTAGGCCTTTAAAGGAAAACTACGGTTTATTAAAACTTGGGTTTTATTTTCGTAGCTCTGACCGTTTCTTTTATCGGTTCCGATTACATTGTACTCGCCAAAGTAGTTGCTGATATCTGGGAAAATGTCAACATTGCTAAAAATGGGTCCAACAGGGCAACAAACACAAGCAGACAGGTTTTAAACAAGCCAACAGGTTAGTCAAACTAAAGCAAACAGTGAAATTATTAAACAAACTCTCATAGTTTATAGACTGACTCTCTGCATCGACTTTGATCTACCCTACTTGCTGTAGTTGTTTCAGATGGACATATTTAAGTGATGTCCTGCATTAGAGGATCTCAGCAATGACTGGTTAAACAAAAAGGATCTTACTCTTTAACAAAAAGGTCTCTCTCTCTGTAGGGATCCTTTCCATAAGGTTGTCAGACACTTACGTAACAACCTGAGTCTGTCACTGGCAAAAACAAGCACTTTGAGTGGACAGACGTTTCACGGGCGCAGTTGCCCGCCATTGCAGCCTGTTAGCAGCTGCCTGCTGAGGCGATCTAGAGGACCAATTTCTTTTGGTAACTATTACTGATTTAGACACCAAAAGTAAAATAGGGCCCAAGTTAAAAAATACTAGAATTTCCATCTAGGACCTATGATCAACCTGAATGCCAGCAGGCCGTGAACCAGCTCTTTTGCTCTTTGTCACACAGTTTTGCTGATCTGTGTGTTTTCCCGCCCCGCCGACCTCCCACCTTCCCCCCTCTCCACCTCTGACGGGAAGCGGTGACATCACTGTAAAACAATGTCTGTCGGGCCCACCAGACCACTGGCCCTTCCTGACTGACACTGGCCACACATCAGTGCAGGATGGCTACCAACCAGACAGAGCCCACTGTCGTGCTACTGCACATATACAGTACAATAATACAATACACTAATAGATTAAGAACCCTGTTGTCACTGTTTAACCTCTTTTCAATATAGTTTCAGCATTATTGCCCATGAGAGAGAGAAATTCTACGAAGTGTATTGTTCAAAAGTTGGATGTTGCAGTCTGGTGTTTGTTTTGCTTCTTCACTGACACCCAAACTATGTGCAGTAAAAGTGCACCCTCATAAAACTGTCCCATTAAAGTCACGTTTGGAAAGTTACCAGTCATATAATTAAAAACACTGAATTATGTTTGTCAGTGCAGCATACTTTAAGCCAATGATGTCTCAGAACCCAAACATAATGTAGACATGCTAATTTTCCACTTTTGGATGAATTATTTGGGATAAAATGAAACATTTTAATGCAAAATATCCAACTTGATCTCACTCGCTTTAATAAATTTTAGTATTTTGGCCACTGCTGTCTCTATCTCAATAAGAGCAGGATGGGGCTTATAAAATAACATACTGACAATGTGTGTGAGAGGGAGAGCGTTACCATAGCAACTGCAGATATGTTGAGATTGAGCCTTGAATTAGTTTTAAAGCACAATTCAAGTGTCTGAACTTATTAACCACTGAATGGGAACTCACTTGAATGAGACGAGTGCATCACGTACAAAAAATGTGCCTGTGGCTCGAATTGTTTGTTTTCTAGATTGACTTAGACTTTTGTCGTCCGTCACGACGAAGCTTTGTTTGTCTTTAGTGATGAATATACAGAAAGAGCCTGCAGGTCAACGAGCATGTGTTGTGCAGTGAGCGGTCTCAGCCGTTCATGCTGAGATGAAATAATTATAATTATTTACTGATGAATCATTCAGACTTTAAACTGTGTCTGAAGAGTTTGTCGTAATGGTTTCAGACGAGACACTGCTGGATATTAATGAACGTGCAGTATTTATATTGTGTTATTCTGGGATTCGTCAGCCCATAAATAGGTGCTCCGTGGGGATATAGCCACGTCTGTATGCCAGTGGTATGATCCTTATTCATCAGCTTGTAATAATTAACGTTTTCATACATATACACTATTGTACACACAGCCTACATTGAGCTGCTTGATTAGATAATTCCTGAGAGTTCACAAGCTTATATTGAATTTGGATGTTTGTGGTGATACAGCGGTGGGAGCCAACTAATGTCAGATGCAAATGCGCAATGATTCATTACTGAAACAGACATGAAAACATTCATTCTGGAAAGCTCAAATAATTACCCAGTGAAGTTATTGTTTACTTTAAAGGATTAGTCTGGTGAATAGATCCCACTAACTAAGTATATATCCAAAACCTGATACATCTTATTTAATATAAACTATTAAAAACACATACTGTTACACTGGGCGACATGTTCTTTCAATGGGATGGACACACACACTGTAGTTTAATTCAATCCCACAAACACGGTCCTGCTGCTGTAAATACTCACTAGAGCACCAAATGTGTATTAATCCGCAGCTGAAAATAGTCCCCAACAATTGCACAATTTACTCCTGTTTGAGTAACGTTTGCTAAACACTACAGCGGCCACCTGTTTCATCAAATGATGTAGGCTTTTCTTTTTAAAACTGAAAGTACTGTATATATTCATGGCCTGTTTTTAAATATTTACATCTTTAGTGGGAACAAATGGGTTTAGGGCCGAGAGCCACAGAATAGGAAAGTCAGGAGGTACTGAGAGATGCACTAACACATTGTTGGCTTATCCTTTTAACAAATTAGTTTTAAAATGGTGGTTGAAACAGAAATTAAAGATGCCATTAGTTGATTTGTATACATGGTTAATTTTGCATGGTTCCCATTAGGCTAATAGTCTTATTTATTTATTGGTTACAAAGGTTCCATGTGTAGCACCCAAACTTAAAGGTCTTTATCTAAACCACAGGAGCCTCACAGTGCTGTTGCAGTTGTTTCTCACAGTTTCATACTGGTGCCGAATCAAGAATGATCTGTGACCGTGGTGTAAGATGAGATAAAAATTGTATAGCAAACTTGTTGTTGTTCAAAGTACTGAGCATTGATCTGGCGTTGAAAAGGAATAGAGAAAACAATGGTTGTGTATGGTTTCAGAAAGCCGTTAAGACATAAATCATGTTTTATTTCACTATATCTCGCTGCATTCATAATAAACATTGAGATCTACTGCATGTGGAGTTTTAGCTTCTTTCTCACTGGGCTTTTGTCTTCAACCCTCTGGAGCCGAGTCCTTTGCCGTTATCATCCCAGAGGAATTATCTGGTATTTTTGGCATCTGTGGAGTGCTGCAAGTTTTTTTTGGTCCTCCTTTGATAACTGTGCAGTAAGGAAGTAAAGAAAGTCCGAACAAATTAGCCAGCTGAGTGTTTCCCAGCCGAGTGACACTAATACAATAAGTAAATTAATGATTCCCTTTGAATTGTGGTGCCAGTAAACCTTTCTCATGGACATGAACACTTTTTCTTTTATCATGGTGGATTGGTGAACTTTTGAACCTTTTGGTGCTTCAAAAGTACTCGGCGGAACAACAGAAAAATACATTAAATTTTAATTACCTCTACAGAGGCAGGCCATATCACTGCACTGTTGGTAACTTGGCAAGCTGTTATGACATTTAGCAACATCCTAGCTAGAGTCTCGGTATAGCCCGGGACATTTATCGAATATTATCGGCCATCCATTCATCCACCCTTTTTCTATAAATATTAGCTTATTACATATAATTTTTGGTATATTGCCGTATATGTCGGCTGATAAATAATAAAACATATTTTAGGTAATTTAGAAACTGTGTCCTGTTTGTCCACCTCGGTTGACCTCATGTTTTGGTCATGATTCTTTAAAGCTGCTATAATCAATATTTTTACATTAACCATGGATCATAACGTATGTAATGTGATGTAACTTATATAATGTGAGGGGTCACGTCTTGAGGAACACACACAGAGGATTAGATTTTAGATTTTCAGATTTTATCAGCTGTAGCTAGCTAGCGAAACAGGCTAACGGTATGTTGGTTGAAAATGCTGTGTTCGGCTACAGTTAATAAATGTTTTTAGCTGTTTTGACTCATTTTTAAACGAGATTTTTGTAAAATGGGTCTTAAATCGGTCCATTTGATAGCTGCATACACATCACGCTAACGTTAACTTTAGCTCTGATAACATCCAAGACCACCTTGGGAAAATACCACACAGTGTATGTGAATTAGCTAGGTGTAAACACGAGTGTCTTTCTTACTACAGCCCCATGCATTGATTATATTTTGATTTTTTTTTCAGCTGTAGCTAAAAGGATAACGTTAGCTCCACATTGGTTTAAAACGCTGTATCTGCGAACTGTTTTTTTTACTCGTGTTTAAACAAGAATCTCGTGAAATGGGTCTTTAATAGCCACTTGATGGCTACATACATGATATCACGCTAACGCTAACTCTGATAGCATCCTCGACTGGCTTGGTGAAATACAACACAATGGAAGTTTTAAAAAAAGTTTTTTTAACAGAACCTGTTACTTAATTGGCTTTGAAAGTAAGGCTTTGTTATTTCTGTAGGTAGTAAGCTAGTTAGCCAGACATGCTAACAATTTTGGGGTCACTCTCTGTAGTCTGAGTACATTCATATGGCTATCAGGTCTTGTGGAAATGTTTTCAGGTGTCCCGGTACCGTAGTGTTGTGCCACAAAGTTATCACCTGACCTGAATGAAAGAACTAAAGCCTCTGAAGTTTGTGCCTTTAATGTGCCTGAAATATCTGAAGCTGGAAGCTGAATTCTTCCCTCTTATCCAGCAGTACTTACTTAGCCGCCACCCACTGAGCAGGATGCAATCTGTCCTTGTCTCGCCATGTCTTATCAACTGCTAATCTCCTCCAACCACAGCAAGGAGGCTCCCTAAGTGGGCCTTCCAATCTCAGAGAGAAAGACAAGGTTACCACCGTAATGTTCCCCTATTCAACATAATTTCACCCTTTTTTTTGTCTGTAATTGTGACAGTTTTGTTGTGTCTAGAGACTGGAATCTGTTTCAACTAGTTTGGTTTATTTTACAGGAGCTCGACACAAAGGAACATTATTGTTTTTTAGTCTGCTATTTGTCTGAATCTGATATCCCAGGATTTAATTTATTTAATCGTTTCTCTGCACCGTGAGGTTAGTTTAGAGAGGACTGCTCACACACTGGGAGCTAAGTTGAAATTTCCTCTGCCCTGTCCTCTGTCTTCCCTCAAAGACACTTGTGCGCCTCCTCCTTCCCGTCTCCCTCCTCCATTTCTTTCCCAGCCTTCTCCCACATTCAGGAAACTGGAGCCGAGCCAAAAACCCTAGTCTCCGTTTCCGGGAATCTGTCCCACAAAGCCACAGTATAGTAAGTTGGCTTTGACGTGGGAGCCATTGTTAAAAGCCCAGGGCCCCCATTGTCCAAGAGAGGAACAGCAGCACAAACAAAACCCCCTCTTGTGGAACGAGTAGGAGGAGCTGCAGGGGGGGACACAGAGAGCGGAGCCTCTGCTATTAATATATTAACCACCACCATCAGGTCCGCCTCCCCCGAGGGATATGCATATTAAATCAGTTAACCAAATACCGAGAAAGAGGGAGTACATGGAGCCGTTTTTTTATAGTCATGTAATTCAAAGTTAGACATCAACAACTTCGTCTTTCCTCTTTGATAAGATCTGAATACATGTCTTCAAGATATTGTTTACTTTATTAAACCATGTGTTGCACTGACAGTATTAAAAAGTGTGTGAACTGCATGTTACACCGCAGCTCTCTCGTTTGTGTTTTCGGTTCATTGGCATCGCAGTGAAGAACCTCCAGGAATTTATCCAACTTTACTCAACTTCTGCTTCATTTCATGAACATATTAACCAGGTTTATAACATTATTCAGGTTTCTGATCACTTGCACAGGCTTATCTTTGACTCCTTGACATCTTCCCACTGCTATGTGAATTGAGAGTGAATTACGTTTTTACATTATTGAAGCAATAGTTTGAGATTTTGGGAAATAAGGTTTTTCACTCTGGCCAAGAGTTAAATGAGAGGACTGGCATCTGTCCATTCAATATGAAGCTACACATAGCAGGCTATCTTAGCTTAGCATAAAGACTGGAAACGGGGGAAACGGCTAGCTTGACTCCACCTGCCAGCATTGTATCTTGTTTTGCTGTACAAAAACCAAGTTTTGTGCTATGAAACAATCCAGTCAATCCTCTTTCTGACATTTGCAATAATATCTCATCATACTTCTAAAGACCTCACTGTACCTGATGCTCATCTGTTGGCATAATAATCTACACTTGGAGGTTACGTGTGCATACAAACGTTGTTTGCAAGATATTGTATGTTTAATTCTTCTCTTTTTATCTTAAAGATACACTCCCTTTTTGGAAAGGTATATCAAAATCAGGTGTATCTTTAACAGTTTTAGTTAAATTGAAATTTTAAATGTATTTATATATTGTGAGGTTTCTTGAGTTCTCACTTCGCTGTATGTCTCTCTAGGACCCCAAGCATTCTCAACAAGGACCCCACAGACAAGAAACCTAAGAATGAGAAAACCTCTGTCTCCCTCAAACATGAGTTTGACCCTACAGGTAAGAAAAACACAGATTTACGTTCAATATGATAATATGCTAAATATCTTCGGGTTTTGGACTGTTGGTCAGACAAAACAAGCAATTAGAATATGTCACCTTAGGCTCTAGGAAATTATGATTGCATTTTTCACTTATTTAAACATTTACAGACAAAATTAATTTCAATTAATGAAGAAAAATAAGCAGATAAATGATTAATGGAAATAATGTTGCAGCTCTAATTAGATTTACAGCTTTGAGTTCAGTGAGTAAATATATTTTGAATTTTTAGCCCCATTCTTGCATGAAGAGGTTTGTCCTTTTGCTATACATTTGCTTTAAACTTTAAAATATGAATCGTCCCATAGTCTTTACCCCAGGGCCTGGTGAAAGGGGAGGACAGAGATGGTGAAGGGGAGACCAGAGGTGGTGTGGGTGTAGGCAGCGCTCAGGATCAAGTTGTTAAGGTGGTTGCCTGGGTTGCATGGTTGACATTAATCCGTCCTGCCCTTTTCTTCACCCTGGAGTCTTGAGGCTCCTTCGTGGAGGCCAGAAGACAACCAATTATCCACTCAGGAGAAGGAAAAGGAAAACCACGCTGAGGCAGATAGTGAGATACTAAACTTCCTCAGTGGCTGCAGGAAGAACCTCCCTGATGGAGCTCTCTTGATCCAGCAGATGGTCTTCGCAGATTTCAGGGTGCCGGTGAAGTGTAGGAATATGAATGACTCGGCTTTACAAATGGAGGCACTGGTTTCACAGGGTCGCGAGGACTTGGCAGATTCAAATGGGTACTATTAGCTGTGCTCCTGGCACATGGTCATGCGGTTTCCCAAACTGCCAATAGAACAGAACACAGATTTAAATAGGGTATGAATAGGTTAAAGGGATCTAGTGGAGTTTTTGACCACTAGTAGCGCTATGGAGCAATGTTTTTTTTTTTTTTATATAGTCCCGTGTATTGTTTAACGCTTTTCCACTGATGGACAGTTGGTGGCAGTAACGCACAACACAGGGTATTAATGCGCCCGAAATGTTTTATGAGGAAGGAAATGCACATACAATGCATTTTTGTGAGGAAAGAATGAATCCGAATCAGAATCAGAAATACTTTATTGATCCCCGGGGGGGAAATTGTACAGTACCGGTGCTCCCATTCAGGAGTAAAAGTAGCATAATTTAGAGCTAAAAGTATGTACAAAATATAAAAATAAGAAATAGAAAATAAAAATATACACATTTACAGTATTTAAGTGAAAAATAAAGTAAAAAATATATACAATAACAATGTATATGTATGTGTATATATATATGTATGTATTGCACTGTTGTGTATGACTATATGTGTATTGCACTGAAACATTTAAAGAATAAATAGTGAGGTAGTGTATGGATGTAAACATAATGTAAACATAATGTAAACATAACTAAGTCCACAGGATACATAGCGTTGTTTAGTATAAGCACTATTTTCTGTAAGAGAATGAGGAGATACACAATCTCAATTTAGAAGTCAGTTTCCTGAAAGTCCAGATTAAAACATCAACAACACACTAATCAGACGGAAGTTGTGTTGTTTGTTTGCATCATTTTAATGTATTTGCTAATTTAAGTTTTTTTTATAAGTGTGTTTTATGCAAGTTTTCATATGAATTTTCGGTCCTATATCCTAAAACGTTTCCACCTAAGTATTATTATTATTATTATTACTACTACACAAAGGATACCAAAGACAGAAGAGAGGGAAAACATCTCTTGCTCGTCCAGTGTTTGTTGGAAAGAGAGCAGGCTTCTATTTAAAAACCTTTTCTGTTTCGGTCTCTTGATTTGTCACTTCCTGTGTGGAGGATTTTTCCCACCAGACGCTCAGTGCCAGAACTTCTTTTTAGGCAAATAGTACAAAACTATGAGACTTAACTTCGTTCATAAGTTACTTTTTAATTAATTACAAACATGAACATCACACCATGAAGTTACACCATGTTTGTCACATTCACAATTAGCTTTAGTTTATGTTACCATTGGTAACATGTAATGTAATGCAGTGTGTCTGTGTGCAAATGACAGGTCTCGTCCAGCGCTGTGTGATAATCCAGAGAGATGAAAATGGCTTTGGGCTGACCGTAAGTGGAGACAACCCTGTGTTTGTGCAGCTGGTAAAAGAAGGTAAAGCTCACACACACACACACACACACACACACACACACACACACACACGCACACAAACACTCACGTTTGTCTTTATATACTTGTGAGGACCCTCATTGACACAATGCATGCCCGAGCTCTAACTCTAACCTTAACCGTCACAACTAAATGCCTGAAATCGAGTCTAAACCTTCAAACAGCCCCCTTTGAAGTTGTGAGGAACGGCCAGAATGTCTTCACAATGCAGAAATGTCCTCACTACGATGGCTTAAAAGTGAAAGATGGCAAAACAAGCCTCCACACAAACACTCACACGACCACAACACACTTGTAGAAGCAACATGACTCTGTTCCTGTCTGTTTGTGTTGTAGATGGAGCTGCAATGCGAGCTGGTGTTCAGACAGGAGATAGGATCATTAAGGTGAGCAACTGAACATCTCTGGGTCCGAAAGAGAGTTAAAGGATGAGTCTGATCCGTTTAGCCTTGGCTTTTGTGTAGGGATGCACAGGTCTGTCCTGACTGTTCTCTCCCAATGCCTTCTGTTTTCTGACAGGTTAATGGGACCTTAGTTACACATTCAAACCACATAGAGGTTGTAAAGCTGATAAAATGTAAGTATGCAACTCTAAGTACATCTTCAGTATGCTGTGTCACATTTGAATTTCAGTGATTTATTTGGCACATTAAGAATATAATGTTACCTAGTTAGCAACAAGGCTAAAGCAAGTCTTACAGTGGTGACTAATCACTGTGTGAGGACCAAAGATTGTAGAAAAACATGGACATGGCATCTTTGGGGGTGTTTTAAACTCTGGAGCCATTGTTTTTAGTTACTGGAACCACAAAATCCACATTTGGGCTGACTGTGATGGGCTGAGACATCTTTCAGTCAAACAAAACAGAGAAAAAAACGAATTTCTTGGGGAAAATAAATATTGAGATTTCATTTCTAGAGGGGGAATTTAGGGGTTTTCCCATTCACTTGTGTGCACAGCTGGATTTGACAAGACATATAATTCATGACATGATGCATCAGCATTATATTATTATTTAGTTCTTTTCGTTTCTTTTATGTGGTCATATGTTTCTCTGACTCAGCTCTTTCTCTCAGCTGGTTTTGGTGATCAGATCTTCACGGCGGCTTGGATGCTTTTATTTATCAGCATTCTTCTTTCTCTTCACCCTCCCTTCATTCCTTTCCCATGACTCCTCCCTTGCAGCCGGTTCCTATGTAGCACTGACGGTGCTGGGGAGGCCTCCGGGGCTTCCTCAGATCCCCCTGGAGGATGGAGAGGAAGGAGGAGAGGAGGAGGAAGGGGCATTGGTCAGCACACCCTTCTCTCTCTCAGGGCCCCACTCACCTGCACTGCCAGGTGGGGAGCAATGCAGCCCCGTGACCAGCAGCACATCCTGCAGCCCGCAGGAGCACATCACCTCCTCGCTGCCTGATGGGGTAAGTGATATCTACTTTTCAGATCTCTATGTCTTTGATAAAGGATGGGAACACTTCATCACACAACATTTAGCTCTTACTTAAGATTTTCTTCACACCACGAATGTCCTCACACCTTTTCCTTTTCCAAACAATTTCACTGTTAAGTCTTTGAGTAACGGCTTAATTGTTTGACATTTAGAAAAATACAGAATGTCAATTACCGTTCATGACCAATCATATCGCAGCAAGCAGGTTCATTTGAAGCCAGGAACTAAGACTGCTGCTCAAGGAAGATTGGTCATTGTTGGTCACTGTTAAGGCATACAATTCCTCCTAGGAATATTATAGGAATATTATAGGAATATTATATGGGCTTTGGCATGATAAGCTAAGTGAACTCACTCTAGAAAAATGTGTTTTTGAACAGACTACACCATAACATTAGTTTTCCACCAGCATAATGGGACACAAACTGAATTGTAGCCTCTTTATTATATTTCTGTTAAATGTCTCGACATTCTTGATGGGTAATGCCGCCCAAATAATCGACAGACACACCACCTGCTGCTGTTGATGAAATACTGTAGCTGAGCGATTTGAGGGTGTAGGAGAGACGTTTCCTTGTTTTTAAAATCATATTGGACTTGTGGTTTGTGTGTGATTTGTCTGCTGGGTCTCAGTGGTGAACTGAAACTTCAGTTCTCTGAAATGATGATGAATGATGTTATTTTTAGCTATGGTTCATGATATCAGCAGCTTATCTGGCTGGTTCAACCCACGCAGCTCATTATTTTTAAATAGCGCCCTCGTTTCAGTCCATTACTGCCAGCTTTTACCAAAACTGCAACGATTTGTAACACTGAACGTGTCAAACTAGAGCTTCAGAAAATCTGATATAACTGTAAATCATTTGTTCCTTGTTAGAATTATGTACTTATTCGCACCAACTTTCTCTACGAACAAACTACGACTGTCCCCCATGTTTCTCTTCACTTTCAGTCTGATTAGTGTCACTTCTCTCTTTCTCCTGCGTAGACCTAAATCTCCCCTCAGTCACATGATGTGTTTTTCAGTGTATCTCTGACTCTTTTGGCTCAGTGTTTCCTCTTTTCTCTCGTATTTAAGGATGAGAACAAAAGCACGCACAGCCAGAAGGCCGGCACCCTGCAAAAGATGCTAACCAAGGAGCAACAGGATCTACAGGTGTGTGTGTGTGTGTGTGTGGATACAGTGATTATGAAGGAAATGATATATACAGTACATAACCAACTCCTGAATATGTTAATCATGGTGTGTCTTCCTCATGTTACTTATTATCACATTTGACTCATAACTATGTCAGGAGATCATCAAAAATATTTAAACATCTTTTTGTGTGTTTAGGCAAAGGAGGAGGAGTACGGCAGAAACCCCCGGCCTAAACTACTGAAGGAAATCCAGGAGGCCAAGAAGCACATTTCACTGCTGCAGGAGCAACTCAGCAAAGCAGCATTACAGGTGCTGTACAAACACACACACACACACACACACACACACACACACACACTCAAAATGTGTTGAAACTCATCTTTTGCGTTTCACCTCAGACTTCACGTTATCACAGGTCCCTGCGGACTCTTTAGTCTGCAGGATATTTGTTAATTGTAGCTGATAAGAAGGTGAAAATATTCATGTGTGTGTGTGTTTCAGGATGGAGTCATGGGGACGTCCAGGGACGTTGAGGCCGAGGAGGGGGACAGTGGGCCTCCTCTGAGGGAAATGAGGAGTGACGGCGGTAACGACAGAAACTCGACCAACAATAACTATGTGGGTATAATGACAGATCACAGCAGTCAGTGTGGTGAACCACACTACCCAGAAGCACTCTGTGCTTGGTTTTGTGCCACGGGCTCAGGCCGTGTTGGTAGACAGCAGATTGGAGTTAATTAACTGTTTAAGTTCTCAACATTCACTGGTTGCAGCTTCTCAAATATAAGTATTTTCTCTGTTTTATATCATTGAACATTTGATATCTTTGGATTTTGGACTGTTTGGTCAGACAAAACAAGCAATTTGAAGATTGGTCCTTGAGCTCTGGGAACCTGCAAATGAAGAGATTAGTCATGAATTTCTCAGCTTCAATGTCAGTATGATTCTTTGTGATTTTAGTGACAGTTTAAGCTCGTCATACTGTATGTGCTTTTTGTTTCTTGATTTTTATGAAAATAAGAAATTTACCATGGGTCAGGTGCTACTCTTGACCAGGGAACAATGTCGATAGTATATCGTAAGAGTACCTACGATCTAATGTTAAATACAACAGGAAGCCTGTCTGAAAATACTGCTTACACAGACTCCTTTGTAACAACAATCTTTTTTATCACAACTTCTATAAATAGAGATGAAACAGGCGTACTTTCCAGTCTCTGGGGATTTCCCAGTATTCAGCACCAGACTAAACAATCAATTTGGCTTAAGTGATGTGTTGTTCTGTGTGTGTATTAATGTGTGTTTCTGTCTGTGTGTATTAGATGCACAGCAGCCCCCTCCCAGAGAGTCCTGGCAGAAGAGAGACACCGTGTCAGAGCCCGGACATCAGCCGCCGAGACGGCCTCAACTTCTGCTCATCGCCCGACTCTGAGGACACCACTGACACAGTAATATACTCTCTGTCTCTCACACACAGACACACTGAAGTCTGATCATTGTAATCCTCATTGTTTTTGACTGTGAAGACATTGTCAAGCTAAAGTAAGATTTTGAATGGAATACATGTGGGTGTATAATGTGTGTGTGAGTTTGTCTATCAGTGCCTATAACCATACCAATATATCACTCAGGACTCCAGTGCCCAGTGCATTATGGGTAGCCCTCCCTACCTCCTCAACCCCCAGATCATCGGAGCAGAAGATGATTACTTTGACTCCCAGCAAGAGCAGGTATCTAAAGAACTGTTTGTGGACTAATTGGATGAAGAAGTTGATTGGATGATCTGCATCTATATCATAGTCTGTATAAAAGAAGTGGATGTAGCCTCCGGGTATAAACTGGCATTCTTTGTAATGGCCAGCAGGGGGCGACTCCAGTGCTTGCAAAAAGAAGCCGGATTCTATAGAAGTCTATGAGAAAATTACCCTACTTCTCACTTGATTTATTGTGTCGGTGAACATTTTCCTAATGACTTTATGGTCTCAATCACTAGTTTCAAGTCTTCTTCAATACAGCACGATGTTCATTTTGTAAATTATGGTCCCATTTAGAGTAAAATCGCCGATAAAGCAGGTCCACTTCTTTTATACAGTCTATGATCTATATGAACATTTAAATGTGAAAATAAGGAAACAATAAGCCTGTTACCCAGGATGAATGATGCAGTTACCTCTCCTGTGGCGTTAAAGGAGCATTTTGTGGATTTGGGCCGATCTGATGAATTGATCCCTCTCTCTGTCTCTGTCAGATTAATGGACAGTGCAGCTGTTTCCAGAGTGTAGACTTGCTGAAGTCTCGGCCGGCTCACCTCGCTGTCTTCCTCCATCATGTTGTCTCGCAGTTTGACCCTGCGCCTTTGGTATATATGCAAACACACACACACACACACACACACACAATACAGACTAAGATATGATAATACTAATAATGCTGTTAATTTGGTCAGCATTCTGAGGATTTATACAAAATTAAATATACTGTACATCTACTGTATGCCATTGTACTTCTTTTACTTTGCATGTTCTTAAAGAATAATACTGGCGATATTCCACATTTTTCTTTCTGACAAAACCACAATGTGTTAGTTTGTCTCTCAACACTTTCCTACTTACCTTCCCATTCTGATGAACTCCATTATTTTCTACTGAAGACAGAAATCTTTAAAAACAGGTCACAAATATATAGTCTCATTTTAAAAAAGTAACTTCCTATAACATCTGGGCACTTTTTTTCAGCAAATGTTACTCAAACAAGTTTAAAACATGCATTTGTCTGGGACTATTTTCAGCTGCGGTTTAATACACATTTGGTGTTCTACTGAGTATTTACAGTAACAGGAAGGTGTATGTGTGATTGACCCAGAATGAACTACAGTGGCTATGACAGAACATGTCACTCATTGATGAGTCTTTAATAGTTTTTGGCCAACAGTGGAGATCCATGGCTTTAGCTGCACAGACAATACTTGTTCGTAGCCTCAATTAATTGTAAGAATAAGAAAAATATAGAATATTACCACATTACCCCTTAAATACGAGAAAATACTATTTTGATATAAATGAAAGCAGGCCAAGGATCGATCCTTGTGGAAGGCCTTCACTGATCTGAATTAAGCTGTAAAAAGCTGTCTCTGTCTTCTTCCCCCTGTTAGCTCTGTTATCTCTACGCTGACATGCACAAGCAAACCAGCTCCAAAGAAAGCCGACGCTTCTTCCTGGAGTTCCACTCACTCTTTCTGGATCGAACAGCAGTAAGTCATCTTCTCGCTTTTTCTTCCTCAATCAATTTCCTTTCTCATAGACCACATATTTGACGTATGTTGACTCATCCTTTTTGTGGTTGTCTGTCCCAGAATCTTAAAGTACCAGTGCCAGAGGCCATAGCAGCTGAATTGGGTAAGGGATAGAAAGACTCTGAAATGCATCTCAGATTTCTATAATGAGCTGACTTGAAATGCCAAAAATGTAAAATTTAAAATAACTATTAGCCTCTAAAGCCGGACATCCTGCACACTAAGTTGCTTTGATTTACAAGACCTTTAGTTGATGTACAGTTTTGTCTTGCTTCACAAAGTGGGAATCACAAGCAAGGAAACATCAGTAGGCTACAGAAACTTGAGCCTATAAAGTCGCTAATCTGACTTTAGCTACTTCATGTTTTTAATGATACAATCTTTTCCATCAAATCTCCCCAATGTACTATCACTTCCGCAAAAGGATACAGAAGCTATCTAGAAGAAAACAAAAGAAAATTCACACTCATATTTCTGTGGAACTGGTTGATAGATAAACTGTCCTCTTGTGCAGAAAATAGATTCTTCTTCAGTTTAGAATATTTTACCACGGATTAGGAATCTGGCAAGTAGTGTTGGATAGACGAATGGATGGATGAAGTGCCTTTTCAGAAAGATTCATATTTATCAAGTTATTGTGCCTGCTTTCTTAATTAGTTCCTTTAATGCATGCAGCTGTTTCATTTAACTTGTTGGAGTTAAGAGTTGCAATGAAATATTGACTATTTTCTGCGTGTGTTTGTGTCTCCGCACAGAGAAGCGGAGGCTCGAGTTAATCCCAGAGGAGCTCTGCAAACAGTACACCCAGATGTTGCAGGACACACTCCTGCCAGACCTGCACAAGAACCTGGACGACTTCAGGTGAGTCACAACTGTCCAACCAGTCGGACGACGATTTAACTTGGAAGCAAGAAGGTAATATCTCTATATGTTGCCCTGTGAATGATGTCATTTGTGTGTTTATGTTTGTGTGTGCAGACAGAAGCGCAGCATGGGTCTGACTCTGGCCGAAGACGAGCTGTCTAAGCTGGACTCGGAGCGAGGAAAAGAACAACAGGCCTTGGAGAAGGAATGCTCCTGTGCTGAACACATCCTCTCCAAGATAGAGGACATCCTGTGAGGACATCTTCAGCACACACAAACACAAAGACACGTACATGTGTGTGTTCAGCTCCTATATTCCTTGCATGATTGGATGCGTGTGTGCTAACCCTGATTTACCTTTTGCAGGTTGACGTCACACCCCACCGAAGAGGAGAAGTGGTACGTTATATATTTTGTATCATCGATAAGCTGCAGGACAGTCAATGTGATGTCTGTTTTAGTTTCTGTTCAGATATTTACTGTTAAACTAATTATATCTGTAAATCATTTTGGATAAAATAATCTTCTCAGTGCTTCAAGTTCACTCTAAACTGTGTGAGAATTCCTCAAAAGACGACAGTATGACAGCAGTTTGAGTCACATATGTGAAATATGATGTGTGTAATATAAAAATGATAATATGAGTGTGTATAATAATGTTGGAGAACAATAATACTGTATTCTACTGTCATTATCATTACTATTAGCTGTATCAGGATCATTAGTACGTTGTTGTATAATAAAGAAATCTGCAGTTGAACTCTACAGATTTGTAAATATTGCCATACAGTAAATAACAATATGCTTTTCTCTTCTTGCCTGTGTGTCCTGTCATGTTGCAGCCAAGCAATGCAGTATGTGATTCTCACCTATATGAAGCACCTCGGGGTGAAAGTGAAGGAGCCTCGCGGCCTCGAACATAAACGAGCGCGCATCAATTTCCTGCCCAAGATTAAGGTCCGAAACACGCACGAATACATGTACTTTATGGTTTTCAGTCCCACACGTACACGTGGAGGCAAACTGTCTATCTATGATTTAGCAAAACAGTTTCATGAATCATTTTGAATTATCACCCATGCTTTTAATGGTCTTACGATTTGTTTGTACGTCTTACTTTAACAAGCAGAAGAGCATCAAGCCTGAGAAGGAGGGTGAGGAGAAGGTGAAAAAGCCTCGGTTTCCCAACATCCTCGGCCCGCCTCGGCGACTGAGTAGAGTGGATTCCACTTCAGGTGAAAACTACAGTTTAAACCTTAAGTTTAATGTTTTAAAACTTCCCACTACTGTTAATGCAGAGTGAGGCAACTGGTAAAAAACAATAAAACCAGTAAAATCCTGAACTAAGCACATAAATGCTATAAAAATAATTCTAAATGTTTTACTGAAGGTAGGAAACCCATGTTCTTTCCGCCCTTGTATACGTGTGTGCAGTCGGTAAGGCCGTGGAGCTGAACAAGCAGCGGTCACCAAAGCAGCTCTCTCAGCCGGCCTTCGGCATCCCTGAGCAGTCTGACTCTTCTGCCTCGAATTCTGGACGGATCCGTGGAAATCAGCTCAGCGAGGGGTCGGACGCCGGCGCCCAATCTTTGCCTTCCACCACCTCCCCGACACACAGCTCGCCCACCGGTCAGGCCTCAGACACCAGCGGACAAGACTCAGACTCCAGTAAGATATACCGGTTTACATTTAGGGATTCTGAGGACAAGATTTTTGTTCCCAGACAGAAAATACGCAAATGAATCCTAAAGGACGGTGCATAAAGGCACTAAACCAACAAGTAACTATTGGAATATTATCGGAAATATGACCATATATATATATCTATATATATATAGATACTGACTGTCTTTATTTGTGTTTCACTGCTCTCCTCTTTGCTCTACAGATGTGTCTCCATTCTGCCTCCAGCCCAGACTGGGAGAGGGTCTGCAGTCTGGCGACCACCAGGATGGCGTCTCCACTCCCACCAGCACTCAGTTTGACTTCAGCCCATCCAACCTGGAGCAGTTACAAGAGGAAGACCAGGAGACGTTCAGGTATTTACAGGGTTTGGATTTTCTCTTAATAGTCGCACTCCAACAAGAGGAAGTACTAAACAGAGAGAAGCCAACAGCCTTCATTCTTTACAGAATATACTGTAAAAATGAATTACTGCACGGTGGAAGTAATTAATGATAACGTCGTCTCATGTGGACTGTAGACTTCCACACTAATTATCTACTGACCTCTTTCATCACCGGGTCCAGATCAGCAGGGATGGAACGTAAATTGGTGAAAAATGACTTGTGACCTCTTTGGTTATTTTTAAAACAGCTCCAGAATTATGTGCAACTCATTAACAACTCTTTACTAAAGGAAATGGTACACACCGTTTGCTAATAAATTAAAAATAATAGTCAAATCTTTCCACAAACAAGCATATGCTGCACGCAAATACCCCAGTATTTAATATGAACTGCTGGTTTTTGTAATGTAGAGGCAAATAATACAGGTAATTTTGCCCTTTAGATGTGTCAGTATGTCATGTTCAGTTGGGATTAATCTGGAAAGCACAAGAGAAAACATTAATGAAGGGCTGCCACAACATTTATTGACACTATCTGGTGTTGAAAAACAGTTCAAAACTCAAAGTTCAAAACTCAAAGATATCCAGTTTACTGTCACATAAGAAAAATAAAAGCTGCAAATCCACACGTTTGAGAAGCTTTCTTGAAAAATGACTCAAATGATTCATCGATTATCAGACTAAAATAAGAATAAATAATGATAAAACATAATATAATAAATATTCTAACACTGTTTACTGCATTAGAGATTAGCATGACATATAAAATCCCCCATGTGCCCTTCTCTTCTACCAGCGTAGTCTTTGTAACAGCGTCTCTCCCTCTGTCTCCGGCCGGCAGCAGGATGGAGGTTCAGTGTGCGGTGACTTCAGCTGACATCCAGAGTGAAGACGACCAGGGAGGGGAGATGGAGTGTGAGGAGGACCCTCTGAACTGGCAGAGTCTGGTGAGCCGAGGCGTCCTGGCCAGCTTAATGCCGCAGGAGATCAAACGGCAGGAGGTCATCAATGGTGAGTCTCCAACATTTCACAACTAACAAACACGTACATACGCACAGTATATCTGCTGATACGTCTACGTCCACCCCCCCCCCCCCCCCCCCCAGAGCTGTTCTACACTGAGCGCGCTCACTTGCGGATGCTGAAGGTGTTGGACTGTGTTTTCTACCAGCGGTTGAACAGAGACGGTATCCTCCCCGCAGAGGACATCAAACACATCTTTATTAACCTGGAGGAAATCATTCAGCTGCACGGTAAATCTCAAATCTCAAATCAAAGAATTATTGTTGCTGCATGCTATTTTCCTTTCCTGGCTTTTCCTTTCTTAATGAAACAGTCCAGTAAAGCATAAATAAAATAAATATATATGATCTTCTCTTGATTTTACGTGACTAAATGTAAATCGTCAACCCTGATCTATAATTATAATTACGTTTTCAGTACAAGCTGCATCCTCTCCGTTTTTACAGCGTGTTATGTTCTAATACTGAATTCAGGAGAGATTTAGGTGACAGGTTATTTTAAGCACCGCAGTTTGTTCTAAAGATCTTCAACTTCCTGTCAGAGCTTCATCGAACGGCCACATAAAACAGGATTAGGCTTAAATTTACAAAGGTTGTGTTATCATACTGCTTTCCAACAACAACGCGATACTGAATGTTTGTATCTGAGAATTTCCTCTAACTTTGCTCCACAGTTTCTATAACAGAGCAAATGACAGCAATCAGGAAGAGGAGTGAGACGTCGGTGATCGGTCAGATCGCAGACGATCTCCTGGCGTGGGTAAGACCAGTTCCAATTAAAAGCTTCAGCACGGGATGTAGCGACATGTTGGCACACCTGTATGATCCAAATGACTTATTAGGATTGCTTATTGGGTTTATTAGGCCCTGCTTTTAAGTACAAAACCCTGTTAGGATTACCAGAGTGGACAGAGGAGGAGGAGGAGGAGGAGGAGGAGGAGTCTCCTGAATCTTCTGATGTTATAACTGTGAAACTTCTTACTGTTGAGTGAGTGAAAAGCATCAGTTGGTGACTCGTGTGTATTGATGAAGGAATCTGGATTTCTTCTCAGTAAAAAAAAAAACTGCTATAACATCATGTTGAGTTTGTTCTTATTTGCTGATGTTGATCCTAAAGGATTAACTTTAAATTATGTATATATATAAAAACTTTAGCGACAGTAAACACCTCAAATGTAAATGTACTGTGTGTGTTTGTGTGTGTGTGTGTGTGTGTGTTGACTCCAGTTCAGCGGGGAGGAAGAGGAGAAGATAAAAAGAGCGGTGGGAACTTTCTGTAGCAACCAGCCGTCGGCACTGGAGCTCATCAAGAGCCGGCAGAAGAAAGACCAGAGGTTCACGTTGTTCATGCAGGTCAGCAGAATAAACAGGAAGTGACACTCACATTTGATGTAGTGAACGTATTTTAATCAAGAGGAAGTCCACGTCTCTACCGTCTCTCATCAAAGAGAAAAAAATCAGAGGAATGAGAGAGAAAGTTCATTCTTGACCTTGGAAGTGACAGTTTGACAATATAATCTTAACTCAAAGTGAGATGCAGTTGAAAGCCCCGGGGAAAAAGCTCGTAAGACGACGTTGAGTGCAGATTATTTTGTGTTGAATAATTTTACTCCATTTTAATACATAAAGAGCAAATATGAAGTCGCTGATATCATCACTGGAACTGAATTTTAAAAATGGTTATAGTGCTTTTTCTATGTTAATGTGAGTATTGATCACCAGCCAACAGTAATCTTATTATAATTATACATTGATGTGTTGAATCAGGTGTGGCCAACAGATAGAGAACTCCTTTAGGCTCATTTAGAGTGAATGTAAGGCTCACAGCTTCCCTTTTTTTTTTTTTTTTTTTACAGATAACCACCATAAAATACCCCAATTTTAAAGTTTCATATCACATGTATTGTATTAAATGTTGTAATGTTAGAGGTTTCGGATGATTACCCTCCTGTTTTCTCCTCATTGTCTTTCTTCAGGAAGCTGAGAGCAACCGTCTGTGTCGCAGGCTGCAGCTTAAAGACATCATTCCCGTAGAGATGCAGAGAGTGACCAAGTACCCACTGCTGCTGGACAACATTGCCAAGTACACAGGTTGTAAATGTGCCTTTTTGCTCATGATTTTGGTAACAGAGTGGATGGTTCACTGAAGAGAACGACAGAGTTTTAATTGTTTGTTTGTTTGTTTATCTTCACACAGAGGACGGCGAGGAGAGAGAAAAGGTGAAGAAAGCCGGCGAATGTTGCAAAAAGATCCTCAACCACGTCAACCAGGCCGTCAAAGAGGCCGAGAACAAACAAGTACACACATTTGAACCAAAACGTTTACACTTTACACCAGCTAATGTCCAGCGATTGATGAAAAGCATTTAATGAGCTGTGCTCTTTCTCTCCAGAGGCTAGAGGAGTATCAGAGAAGGTTGGACCTCTCGTCACTCAAACAGAGTGAAAACCCCATGATCCTGGAGCTGAAGGTAAGAAGCTAGTTTTCATCCTTAACATTTAAGATAACGAGCTGGTGCATCAAATTAAACAAAAGTTGTAAACGTATGTCTGATAGTCCATTTTATTGTACATTAAGGACCAACATGTAGTCATGGGAGACGGGGAGATGCTGATGAAGCTGCTGTTTTTATTGAAAGTTGATTCTTGTCCTGCAGAATCTGGACCTGACCAAGAGGAAGATGGTGCATGAGGGACCTCTCTCCTGGAAAGTCAATAAAGACAAGGCAATTGGTACGTACACACACCAGTACGTGAGAATAAACTTTCCACCAGTGTTTGAATAAAGAGGAGGATGTGCAGATTTAAAAAAAACACAGCAACAATTGATTTGAGCAGGATGTTCATTTTCAGGAATCACCCACTTTCTTTAGTTTATAACATAATGAAATGAATTGAAATACCTGAGAAGACAATACAATACAACAAGTGAGGTACAGTTTTATATCACCAGTGTCCTTCCTTTCAGAGCTGTACACGATCCTCCTGGAGGACATTCTGGTTTTACTGCAGAAACAGGACGAGCGGCTGATCCTCAAATTCCACGGCAAGAATCTGGCCAGCGCCGCCGACAGCAAACACATCTTCAGCCCCATCATCAAACTCAACACTGTCTTGGTTCGTCCAGTAGCAACTGGTGAGCGCTACAGTCCCTCCAAAATATTTTCTGTTTTGCATTTAGCATTTTGTGTTGCGCTGGATTTTTATGGTTCAGTGAATCAGTCCTTGCTAGCAGCACTGGCAGCATGACTGTAGGGATGGCAGTGTCAGTTGGTCCTCCATGTTGGGTCCAGACTGACATCAACTAGCGGATGGGTTCAGGGTCCCCAGAGGATGAATCCCAGTGATTTTGGTGATTCCCTAAAAGCCAGCGCCACCATGACGTTCACAGTTTAGATATCTTAACAACTACTGCGGTGAAATGTATAAACACTGAAATATTAGAGGTTAGAGGATGAATTTTAGTCACTTAAAGAACATTTTTAAAGAGACTTTTCATCTAGCGCCACCATGTGGTTTTGAGTGAAATGTCTCGACAACTATTGAATTGATTGCCATGAAATTTGGTACGCACATTCATGCTCCCGACAGGATGAATTGTTATAACTTTGGTGATCCCTAAACTTACCAACTAGTGACCAAATACCTGCAGAACTAATGACATTCCCATCCCCCTCAGCTGTACTTTGTGTTTAGTGCCAATTAGTGAACGAACACGCGACACTAAGATGGTGAACTTGGCAAAAAAAAAACACCTGCTAAACACCAGCATGTTAGCAATGTCATTGTGAGCATGTTAGCATTTAGCTCAGCCTCACATAGTCTTTCCTTAGGCTCTTACTGTTACTTACTGTCATTGTTTGCACGTTTGTCCTCGTCAGACAACAAGTCTTTCTTCGTGCTGTCCATGTCGGAGAACGGGGCTCAGATCTACGAGCTGATGGCTCAGACGGTGTCCGATCAGAGAACGTAAGTCTCGCGCCACAAACGCGGCTGCATGTCGCCCGTCTCCTCCGTCTCATCCTGCTGTTTCACCTCCTTTCATCCAGGTGGCAGTGTCTGATCACGCAATGTGCTGACGCCATGAAGGCCAAACCTCACAACAGGGACGCACCTCCAGCTCGGTCTGAGTGAGTCCACAAACGCAGCCGCTTAACTGACCGATGTTGTTGTTTGAGTCTTTGTTTCTAATGTGAGTGTATTTCAGTGCCGAGCGGGACGCTATAGAGATCATCAAACGTGGGATGCCCAAAGGGAGCAAAGATCCTAACGGCACGTCAGGTGGAAGCATCCATTCTTCAGGTACTGATGCTGTGGTTGAAGTTTCTGTAAGTGTCCAAACATTTAGTTTATTAATCAACCAACAATCGACAACACCTTTGATTATCATTTAAGTAATTTATCAAGCAAAAGGCCCATCATCATCAACTGGTTGCAGCTTCACACTTGTTTTATGTAATTCTGAACTGAGTATCTTTTGGACTGTTGGTTGAACAAAACAAGTAATTTGAAGACGTCACCTTAAATTGTGATGTGCTTTTTTGTGTTTGTCAGAACCGCTGCTCTAACAAACATAAACAAAGTGTCCCTCTATCTGCTTATAGACTAAATAGTCAGTTAATAGAAATATATGACAATTGAACGAATACAATCGTTAAAATAACCATTCGTTGCATCTTCAGTCCATTGAGTCAAAGTTTGGTGCCCATCAAGAGGTTCAACATCAACACAAACTAACTGCAGCTTGAATTATTTTACATGAATATTTAACATATTTTAGTATGAGATTAAAAACTAGGCTTAAAGTTTTTAAAAATGTATCTCCCTTTGAATCCAAATCTCAATGCCTCCCAGATAAAGATGCCGCCTCTTCTCCAGACATTCAAGCTCCACCGAGTATGAACCCGTTTGATAGCATGAAATCAGAAGACGAGGAAGAGGAGCTGGCCGTGACAGACAGACAGGAGGAGGAAGAGGAGGATGATGAAGAGGTGGATGAAGCAGAACTGGAGGCTTTCCTGGACGGGCAGCTGGCAGACAGACTTCTGCAGGAAGGGTCACGTCAGGGCATCGCCATTGAAAACCAAGAGCTTGATGCATTCGGCATACCCTCCTCCAAAGGTGAAGAGGCTCTCAGGACATGTAAGTTCCACGTTAAAGGTTCACTTCGCCCAGATTACAAAAACATATTTCCTCACTTACCTCTAGGTGGTATCTAGCCAAGCAGATTGTTTTGGTTTCAATCTGGTTTCGAGAGATCTGTCACAACAGTACTCTTATAAAAACCCATGAGATGACATTTACTTCAGAAAATAACACGTTCCTCTCTGTTCTAGTGGCGATGCTGAAGCAGGATCTTTTCAACCACATGATGAGCAGAGAGGCAGAGGAGGAGGCAGAGGAGAACAAGCAGAGTGGGTGTCAGCTGAGTGCCTCTTTGCCTGGGAGCCCTGAGGGGCCCTCTGCTGCGAGCGATGAGAGCCGAGCGTCTGCAAGCTCACAGAAAGACGCCGCTCGGCTCCCCTCAGGACACACGGGACTGTCTGAGACAACTGAACGCAATGGTGAGGAGGTCTTTAATACCGAAAGAAGCCAGCAGCCGGTTAGCTTAGCTTAGCATAAAGACTGGAAACGGGAAAACAGCTAGTGGTATCTTGTTGTAACATGTTAATTAATACATTTTAGGTACTTCAGGTGCTGGTAGGCAGATTTTGTAACCGGTGGACAGAGCCAGGCTAGCTGTTTCCCCCTGTCTCAAGTCTTTGTGCTATGGCAAGCCAACCGTCTGCCGGCTGTAATTTCATATTTAATGGACAGATATGAGATTGGTATGGATCTAAATCTCAGCCAAAAAATGATTACGTATATATTTCCCAAAATGTTGAACTATTTCCTTGAAAGTTTTGTTTCTAAAAACAAAAAAAATATTGTTGATCCTGCATCCAGGTGGTTTTGTGGTTCTGGACTTTGGTGGGGGCTCCGAGGAGAGCAGCACTGACGATGATGGGGGAGTAGGATGCGATGTGGGGATCGACATGAGGAAGCTGCTGTCCTCCTCCTCTCAGGCGGGGGGCGGCCCAAACCTCAGCAGGCAGCTCATGACCCACCTGCGTCTCCTACAGGCCGACCTGCAGTATCTGAAGGTACTGCACACGAGACTGACAGCCTGTCGTAATTACACACAAAGACACACGACCAGAATATTTCTGCACACGCATACGGGCCAAAATGTTTTACTGGGAAATTTAGATCCAAGTATTTCTCTGGAAATCTCACCAAAATCACAAGTTTCTTGTAAAAAATACCTGCAGGATTTATATAATATAGTAATATGTACTGAAGCAAAGACGCCTTCTGCAGACTTCATGAACGCTACCACGCATTGGTGTTATTATAGTGCTATAACTGTTGTGTACTATAGTACTACTTCTGTACAACTACTGTGAACTGTGGGTGTGATGCCCGTGTAACCACTAAGATGTAAAACTGGTGAGGATATGCTGGGGAAAAAAGATCAAATGATTCTGTATCGCTGGCATGTTTTTTCCACCTTAAAGATTAAGAGGAATAAAACAACACACATAATATAACGATAATAAAAGAATAGCATCAGAAAATAAGTAACTTTATTCATGTTTAGAAATCCCAGTAATCCACGGTAACCTTTAACCCTAACCAGTCTATAACCATGTGAATGTATCAATGAGGCGATTTCAGCAGATTTTTCTCTTAAACACTTAAATACTTTTTAACAGTAGTACTTTCAACTAAAGAGTGAAAACTCAGTGTTAACAAGCAGACAAAAGGCCACTGTTGGTATAAAGTGTCATAAAGCTTGTTACTGATAATCTACTGAAGATAAAGGCCTCTAGTTTACAGCTGTAAAATGAAACTGCGAGGCACAGTGTGAAGTCTCTCCACTTCATAACATTTTTACATTTTGCGTCATCCGTCTATTGATTTCTTCATTTCAGCGTGTGCACGTGCGTCACACTTTGTTTGCTCAGCTGTGTCTTTGCCTGATCTGTGGACCGCAGTGAGTTTTGTTGTGATGATCTGCTTCCAGGAGGTGGAGATGAAGTACAACGAGCTGCGACAAGCACGCGGCGACCTGGCTACTGACTCAGATGACAACAATGGTGTGTTTCACTTCTCTCAGCTGATTTTCGGTCTTATTTTATCAATCTTTTGTACATTTAGAGTGAATCTCAAACCCGTTGTCTTTTATTTTCCAGATGGGATTCAGTGAAGAAAGACTTCCTGCTCTCTCGGTCGTATGAGCCAAGTTTCATGTTTCCACATGATTACTTCCTTCTGGATGAATCCTTGAACATTTAATACTGATTTTGCCCGATAATGGAGGCTTAATGTCTGGTCTCCCACTTCAGGCACATATCAGTGGAATACGTTATCATCATTATCAGGAATGTCCCACTATAAACTCAAAATCCTTCTGAGGAGAGACGCTGTGGATGCACCTGAGGACTATTCACTCGCTTTTTGCTATAATGATAATAATCAGCTGCATAAATGATCTTAAACACTGGAGATATGAAGTGGAAAAGGGCAAAGTGAAGTGTGTGTGTGAAGACACACAGATGTACAGCAAAGACTCATTAAGAGATGAAAAGAGACATGAAGACTGAGACCAGGATGAGGATTCGCTAAGGATCAAGAAGGTAGATTGTCTTGTTCAGGACTCACTGCTGTAAGCTTGATATAAACGTCTGCAATAAGAAATAAGAGATAACCTCTACTGTACATATTCAGCCCAGCACATAGTTGAACACACTTCAAGATAGAGACTGAAAAGCGCTGAAAAGCAACCTTTTAAATGCCAAAATGTTCTCTGGTTATGTCTTTAAATTCAGCAGCGTTCACAGAAAACATCCACCCCTACCATCCCCAAATGTCTCCAAAAGTGGTTTTATGTTGTATGTCTTTAGCCTAGCTTAGCACAAAATGGAATTGGGGAGGAACAGCTAGCCTGACTATGTTAAAATAAATAAAAAATATTAGAAATGTAGAAATCTCAGTTTATGGTTTTAGGGAGGATTTACTTGCTTGAACGAACAACAGCCGGCAGCGTGGCTTTCAAGGGTCTTGTTGTCACAGTGAGGTTGCCAGGTTTGGTACCATTATACCTGTACAGAGACCGGAACCTGTGCTCACCTATCCTATATGGCAACCCACACTGTAGCTGGAGGCTTGGCACAGAAGTGTTGGGTGGATGGATAAACTTTTGTTTTGCGTCAAGAAATAGTTCCAGCACATAACTCCCACTAAAACCACAAATAGTTTTTACATTTATGTTTCTGTATGTAATTTTGTTAATTAGTGAGCTTTAGAGGTGTTTGTGAGCGTGTTTTTAAACTTTGGACAAAGCCAGGCTAGCTGTTTCCCCCTACTTTCAGTCTTTGTGCTAAGCTAAGCTAACTATGTCTAAAAACCAGCCCCATACTTAACGCACAGACATGAGAGTGATATTAATCTTCTTGTCTCACTCTCGGAAAGAAAGCAAATAAGCACGTGAATAATACTATTTAAAAATGGTTATTAGAGGATTGTCCGGGTTTACAAATTGAACATTTTGTATTTGGGGACTGGCTACAAATTTCCAACAGAAAATTGTCCTCTTTGCAAAGCTAAACCTTTTGACCGTCCAGTACTGTTTGTCTTTGTTTGAATGTCTGAGCAAATAACATAAAACTGAAAAGCTATTCAGCAGCAAGTCCCAGATTTGAGAATTTCCTATAGCACTTGAATGTAGCATAATCAGAATCAGAATCAGAAAATACTTTATTGATCCCCGGGGGGAAATTGGACACATAGCAAATAAATAATATAGCAAACAAACTCCAGATCACTGTCAAAATCTGATCAACTCTGTCTACAGTTCACCAAACTTCAGCCAAATTCATTATGAATAAACAAACAATACAGAAGGATGAACGGACAGATGGAGATAAAAACAGAACCTCGTTGACATGTTTGTGTTTTAAATATCTGCATTGTTCAAATGGAGTTTGGCACCATGCAGTAAGGGAACAGATTTGGCAAATACTGATGCTGTTTTTCCCTATTAGTTTTACCAAGATGAGATTTCGCCAGTGCTTACTGATGAATACACATAGAAATACTGCAGCTATAAAAACAATTATTCACATTGTGTGTAACTGCTGTTGTTTTAAGAGCACAATACACCATAAAATAGACACTACAAGCTTCTCCAAACATGGGCACATATGAATTTATTGAATTGAACTTTATCGTAGAATGTATTTTTCCATTTGTATTCCAGACCTTTTGCTCTTCCTTCCACTGGCCTCCATGAAAGTGAGCACAGTGAGGTGACCGACTAACCTGCGTGCAGCTTTTCACTCGTCAAACACTAAAAACTAGTATCTTCATTCCCCTGAAATATTGTGAGGAGATTTTTCTGCAGGATCATTTCAGGCCATCTTCAGCTTATAACACGAATCCGTTATATGTTTCATCTCTCCAGCTCTTTGCCGTTTGCATCCCTTTAGGCACAACGATTTGCTCATCTAACCTCTGCACTTCACTTTAACGGTTGGACTGAAAGGACTCAAATATTCATCGGCCACAAGACTGCACAGACGACATTATGGCTCCGATTTTTGAAATATATGAAAAATTAGGGGGAAAAAAGGAACCTGAAAAGAATACGTAGACTAAAAGGATTGTTACGGACTGTTTTCAATGTAAAGGAATATAATGTACAATTATGACTGTATATCAAAGGTTTTGTGTGTTGTTTTGTTTTTTTACACCATGCAATCATGTAATGTTTTAACACAAGCTACTTAAAAAGAGGGTGAAGTATTCATGCAGCATTAATCTGTTTTATAAATGTCCTGTTCAAAATGTTCTATTTTATTACGTCGTTATTAACCCTGTTAACACGTTTGCTGACTTTGTCGAGAACACGGGAGGAGATTTAAAGCTGATCTGTGGTTAAAAACGGAGGGAAAGACTGAAAAAATTTCATTTCATTTTCGTTGGTCCCGGGGTTTGATGATGGCCTCTTATTAACCGGTTTGTGGGCTCCACTTGTAGCATTAGAGGAACAATCCACTCTGAAATGAATCTTAAAGTCTTACAAAGCTTTGAATATAGTTTCATCAAAAAAGGGCCTTTAAAAAGTATTTTTAATTGACAAAAGCCTTGTTAGTTGTAAAATGTATATGATGAAATTATTGTTATATAGATATACAGTATATATTGTTATATACTGCCGGAACCTACTTTAAAAATGATAAAAAATTATTAGTTTTTCCATCATACTGTGGTTACACACGAGAAGGTGCCCTTTTAGCTTGAAGCGCTCGCAGCTCATAGAGGAATATGTTGAGGGTTGTGAGTTAAATTGGGAGGCAGAAAGGTCGGGAACCACAACTGTAGTGAGTATTTACTGCAGCAGTTTCACACGTTGTGATGAACTCCTTTAGCTCGTGTGAAATTAATTAACAAACTACGACATTTGCTTGCTTCCATTATCTTAATACAAAACCTTTTTCTTTTCTTTTTTTCCACAAAAGCTTTATTTTCTTACTGCTTTCATAGAAGATCAATTCACGCCACACATAAAAGTCAACACAGGTTTGGTGGATTGAGGTAAAGTTTCAATAGCTACAAGAAAAGATGCCCTCCAAATGTTTCCTCTTCCTATAGCAGGTCTGGCATGAATACATTACGGCAGCGGCATTATAACCTTTTAAACTAATGTTGACACACAATCACACATCATACGTTTGCTTGTGGATTTAGGCCACAAGTACTTTTGCTACGTAGACAACGAAATAAGCTTCAGATCAGTTTAAAAGCACACTCGGTAGACTGGAGTAAAAAAGAGAAAAGCAGTTTGACACATCGTCTTTTTTTTTTCTAGATGCAAAGGCGTTGATACAATAGTACCACACTGCCTTTTATTCTGAAAAGTTGGTATAATTACCTTGAAAAAATAAGAGCATGGCTGATTTGACTAATATTCTATTTTTACATTTCAACATGTCAGTAAAAAAAGCCATGTGGACGCATCAAAATGTCAACTGTGAAAAAATCCCGTCATTAGAGATTATTGCTGTGTCCCAAATCCATACTACATACTAATTCTACACAGTTTATACTTCATAGTAATTGTCATAGTACACTGTTTGCGCATACTTTACCATTTTGTACGAACAGGATACGGTCGGTATTTAAACCTTAATCTTTGGAACGCTTTTTGTTGTTTTTGTTTCAGCTGTGAGCAGTTTGTCAATGTCCTGTGTGCATTGCATTGTGGGAGAATAGCGTGCAACAACAGTATAAGTATTTACAGTAGTACGCGCATTGCCTGCTTTGAGTATACTGATTCAAAACCTGCTTAGAATCAGTTTGTAGTATGGATGTGAAAGGAGGGTCTAATGAAAGAAGCTATTGAGTTGCATTATGGGAAATGTAGGCTCCAGTGTTTTTCCAGCTCTACCTCGAAACTAGGGTCTGAAAGTGTGCTGCTTTCCATTTATTGATCTGTTTCCCATTGACTTTATGAAAGTGTGATACTTCAGTTAGTGCTGGGGTACTCCTTGGTACTCCTTGGTACTCCTTGATTAAGTTTTTGTCAAACTATTTGGATTTTCAAGACTTTTGGAAGTCCAGAGGCGGCCATTTTATTGGCAGTGATTCTGAAAAGTCTCCATTGTGCCTCTGGCTGTAGAAACATGTTCCCTGCAGAGTAACTGTATGGATTTCCAGTTTAAATACAGCCCACCGTGCCTCCACCCACTGCACTCACAGTAGAATCTCCTGTTTTGTGCCATAAAGCGATCCTATGTAAGCAAGCTTACGTAGGCCGCACTTTGTAATCCTTTGTCCCTGCAAGATGTGTGAGTTTAACTACTTTTTTTAAGATGAATTCCTTCAGTCACTCTTGTCTGAATGTCCATCCACTTTTTGTGTGTTGATTTTCTTGTGTTTCTCCAGCCACCTTTTATACTTGGCCCTACTTTTCTTGTAGCCAAACCTGGCTATGTCCACCATGAACACCCAGGCCAGCCCGTACATGGCCACGCCGCCGAGCTTCATTATGAGCGTGGTCCTGGGAGAAGTGAGTTCACAGTAAAACATCACCGTGCCGACTCCCACGCGCACGGTGGCAAACAGTAAAATAAAGAGCAGGTCCACCGCATCGCCCAGCAGGCTGTCGTACAGGCCCAGCTGGCGGAGGAACCAGCGGGTCTGCAGCAGGGGGTTGGTGATCTCGCTGCCGAAGATGACCCCACAGGTCTCGCAGCCTGAAACTCCCATGAACAGAGCCAGCAGGATGCCCACGATGCTCGCAGCGTGGTGAGCCAGCATGACGGGCCCCTCGGTGCGGTTGCACACACACCAGCCCATATCAAAGAAGAAGTAGCCGAGGCAGACGGCCAGGGCGAAGGTCTGCAGCTCAGTGTTTTCTGAACCTGGGGAAAAGATAGCAACAGGGTCAGGCAAGAGAGTAAACTGTAATGTGAAGAATTTAGAATAGAAATGCTATTTCCTCTGGGAGTGATTTATTAGTATTGCTATAATAGCTCTCTTTAAGTGCACAGTATGTCAATGAAGAACTCCATAGAGAGAGATCTGCAAATGTCATGTTTCTATTGTAGATAATCAAAACAAAAGTTCAGATATGAATATATGAATATAGAAATTCCCTGCTGAACACGCATGTGGATTAACAGGACAGTGTTATTAACCCTCAGTGAGGACAGCAGGCCACTAATATTAGAACCAATATTTATTTATAGCTTTTTCCAAGCAAACATAATCTCATAGTGTGACTAACTACATGTGTCTTAATTTCTAACATATTTCAGATTTTTTTATTAAGATATATTTTAAGCTGCATTTATAGACTTAAATTATATGATATTCAGAAGAACCACTAGATGTCGGACTAGAGCACCAGCATCTCAGACCTTCTCCTCTAACCAAAAACAGAAGCCCTCCTCAAAGCCACCAGACTCCATTGACAAAAACACAAATTTTGCCTCGCAGATCATCATTAAACACACTTCATTCAAACTTGATAGAAACACAATACAATTCACAAAACCGTCTATAAATAGCCTATAAATAAATAAATAAACAGTAAAAGTAAATATTCAACTTGAACATATATCAATGTTGAAAATATCACTGACCTGCATGTGTGAGGGGCCAGGGTCCGTCTATGAAGACGACATACGCTGTCAGCAACACTATGAGGACCCCGTGGGACAAAGTGACCAGCCGACAGTTCCACTCGGGCCCCCGCTGAGCGAAGGTACAGCAGAACAACAGGTAGAGACAGAACCAGCCAATCAGGCTGCAGATCACCTCCAGTACTGGCATGGCTGTCTGTGTGGGCAGATTGAAGGGATGTCAGCATCATAGATCCGGCTTGTATGTCAACATAAATGCCATGTGTGTTAAATTTGAACATATTTCAAAATCAACAAAGGGGCATATCACTTAAGTCAACAATTTACGTTTACATTTTCAGGCTGTCACAAAATCTATAATTACTCTAATTCATTTTGTTGTGGAAAAATCACTATTCTGGGTTAACTTTACACAGAACCAGTGGGTTGTTTGTTATCTTATATTACTGTTGAGTTATTTACCCAAACACGGTTATTTTTGACCCAGCATTCGACACAACAAGCTCAAGTTTGACCCTACAACTGTCACAAATGTATATAGAATATAAAAGTGCTATAACATTTAGTAAATGGTTTAGAGCGTACTATAATGTAGTTGTTTATTAATGTATTTGTCAACAACTATAACTCCTCCTATGGGCATAAACAGAGATGAATGTTAAAAAAAAATACATTTAAATGTCATTAAATATTTGGAGGAAGGTTAGAATAAAGGGATACCCAGTCTGTAACAAATACTTTAAAAAGGGCAAAAAAGTTGATTATAACAGTTTGCAAGCAGTTTGCATATTTTAGTTTGGGTAAATAGCCCAACAGTAATATAAAAAATAACATTCTTGAGTGGTTTTCTCCCCATGTGTGCTGGATAATGTTAATCCAGTGTTGCATTAGTGCTATACTGACCCAAACTGGGTCAGTTTTGACCCAGTGACTTTTTTTTTAGCATGTAACACTATTAAAAAAGACTTACCTTAACTCCTCCTCCTCGGATTCAGGATACGTGTAGAAAATTACTCCAACAATCGCGCACAGCCTCGGCCTCCATCACTGTTTATCTTCCATAAAAGGCATAAAAGACTCGACCAAAGTGCACAAAAGCTCAGCACATTTCAAATGGACACATGTTCGCTCTGTCAAGATGACAGAAATGCCATATGCAACCTACTATAGACAGTTAGTGGGTCCTTTATCCCTTCCCCCTGGATCTCAGACTTGATCCTCTTAAAGGATTACAGCCTCCACTCCTCTGCAGATACCTGCTTTTAGACGGGACGAGTGATACGAGGCTGCAGCTGTTTCACACTAAAGTAAAACTACACTGAAGTTTTGCTCAGAACACCCTGTACAGATGTGTTTGCATTAAAATCCAATACAAGCCAGAGCTGGTTTTAAAATCCTCCTTTTGATTTACAATTCTTTCCTTCCTCGTCTCCAGTCTTATTATGTTGTCTTGATGGTGGTTATTTCACTGTTCCTAGATTTGATGAGGATGAACTAAACAATGAGAAACAGGAAAGACAAAGTCAGTCTGATTTGAATAAGACTTCTTTTGGGCAGCATAACATTCCTCCAGCGATGAAGCTGAAGTTGTGATGTCTTGCTGTTTTAGGGTTTTCAGACTCCTTGGCCATGAAGTAGTGTGAGGGGAAAAAATCCCCATTTTAATGTCTCATGAGCTGGTGACGTACATTTATAATGACACCAGAAAGAATCCTGGACTCACAGAAGTTGTGCTTTACATTATAGTGATTTAACTGACAGTGAAACAGAATGAGGTAGTTTAATGGAGGAGGACTGACGTGTGATACCTCAGAAACAACAACCAAAATCAGTGATGTAATGAGCAGGACAGAAACACAAGATTAGGTTTTGCAAACACACCCAGCACACAAATCCAAACCCCAGTCTTGTCTGCAGGCTTTTACGAATACTGGACATTTACGAATCTGATGTTACCTTTTAAACTGTATTTTCCCACGTGGATTTTGCTATTTTGCATGTGGTAATGAGCTTGAATTGAAGGAACCTTAAATGCTAAAGATTAAAGCTAGGGTTGTGTTGTGTTTTATTCTTTCATAGCAAATAAAACTGCAGTGTGGAGAAGAAACACAGTGTCATATACAGCAGACATGGACCTCTCAACGCAGTTCAGTTAAGACGAGGAATGATCCTGAAGACACTGCCATGATGCCAAAAGACCTCTAGGAGAAAGACTAACTAACTGTGAGGAAATAAGTGAATCGATTAATATGTGACTGAGGTGTATGGGATATATGCAATGTATACACAGATAAGAAGTTTTCACATGTGACTCTGCAGGTTAATAACCACTGACGCGAAGGTCAGGTTCTGCAGCACTGACCCACTTCCAGAGTTGCTGTAATCTGACACAAGACTAGATTATTGGTCAATTGTGGACAGTTAAAACAAGCATAGATATGATTTGGTCCATGCATTGGATAGTAACGTCTGAAAATATAAATAAATAACCCCCCCCCCACCGGAAAAAAACGATCCAGTTCTTTTTAGGGGGGTCAGGGGTTGCTTGTCTAGGGTACTGAATGTGTTAAATCCTGTTAACTACATTACTACATTTAGTAGGTAGACTTAAAGTTGTTGTGTTACACACTCCGGTACAGTAGGTGGCGCAATGCTTTTGTAATGTAAATAATGTTCATAGTAAAACGGAGAGGTCAGGGGAACCGTAGAAGAAGAAAAGCTTTTTTCCCCTTCCTGGTTTAGCTTAACTAAAAGGTAAACAAACGTGCGATAATGACATTGAAATATATTATTACCATTTCAGCTGGTTCACATCCGTTTCTGTACAGCACAAGTTCGTCCTTCAGCCTTTGAAACACACTATAAAACACCGGTCTAACAGGAGGCAAAGGTAAGTTCACCCCAGCTCAGGGGCTGCATGTGGAAAAAGCGGAGAGAACACGAGGTGAAACTGCGTTCATATTACTAAGAATTTAATGTTCCCGTGAATATTGTCACATTTATATTTTTATTAAAACACGGTGTATTACCTTAAACGAATATTTATGGCCTGCTTTCCCATTCGGCATTAATTAAATATACATAACATCACTTATTTTAGGATAACCTATATTGGTCGTTTCATGTGTTCATCGGTGATACGCCTTTGTTAGCTAACTTTAACGGTAGCAGTTACTACGGGGTCCGTTGGTGGTGAGGTGGTGAAAAGGTGACATTTAATTAAAATATAGAGTTGCTTAGTAGACCACCAGCATGCCGAATTTACCAGTTGACCCTGACCATTACTCGAAGTCTTCAAGTCTCACCTTATCCTATCTGCTATTTTCAACAAGACTAAGGTGGCATTACTTCTCAGAATAAGTGAATGAAATTTGGCGCAGTTATATTTCCTCTCCATAATACAATACATACAGTTGTGCGGTTGGAGCTTATTAAACTAACGCTAGAATATGTCTTAATGATTCATTTATGCAGGTTCAACATTTGTAATTGCCATTGTTTTTCAACATTGTGTTGTATATAAATGTTAATGGAAACAATATATATATATATCTTAAATCATGAAAATAAACTCCTTAAAATTATCTTCTTGTTGTTACACACATATATAAATGTATATATCCATTGAAGTTTAACTGAATGAACTTTATTTCTGCTCCAGCTTGTGTTAAACTACCACCTGCTGTTATAACAGTCATGTAACCTTGTCTCATCTCTTCCTACAGGATGGCTTTTCCATGCCTGCGGCTGTGCTCTCGACACACGAACACAGGTCTTCAAGTCTGTGGTTATGCGACACTCAGTAAAGCACCCAGACCTCAGGAGAAAAGCAGCACTGGTCCAGTTTTTCAGTATGTCGGCCAGCACAAAAAGCCCAGCCACAAAGTGTTCGTATGGGGCTTTAGCTTCACCGGTGCTCTGGGTATCCCCAGCTTTGTGGTGCCGGACAGCGGCAGGAAGAAGCCCCGCAAATACCAGCTGACTCCTTACCGGCTGGAGACCGCCGAGCAGGTGAAATCAGCTTATTGAGCTTCATGTGGAGCTTCACGGGTTTCAGTGTCAGTGATTATTGTTAAGGGTCGTTCCATAAAGACATCAGCCACATGATGCATTTTAAATCAAATCAGGTGCATCATTGCAGCCTGGAAATATATATTTTTTCTTCTTTCTAACTCTGATTTACCCAAATTAAACAAACTAAACTTAATTTTCAACCTTGACTAAGACGGTTTCTTCAGAAAATGAACATTTATTTGTTTTTATGAGCAGCACTGACTTCTTAATCATTCATCAAGTACACAGTTTGGATATCAACATTGTTCTAGTTGACACAAATTATGCCATAAGACCCATTTAGACTGGATTTATTTCTTTAGGGGAAGTTGGGTGATTTTAATATTACATTCACTGATTGCTGATCATTTTAATTTTGCTCATATTTCACCTACTACCCCAGTAGTAACTACAGCTCTGTTTACCTTTTTAATTATGGACCATATGAAGAAGGAAAAAAAGAAAGCCATCATGAATGAACTATTATAATGTTGGAGGTGATTCTGTCATGGCTAGTTTGCCTGCATGATTTTATAGGTAGTGAGCTACATGTATGTACACTTTCTGTGTAAATTAGATTACCGATACATATTTGAATAATACTCATATTATGAATAATATTAAATTAAATTATTTGGTAACCCTGCTGGTGATGAAAGTCACAAGGTCACATATCCTTGTATACTGAACCAGCTCCAGTAATTTGCCAAAGCCAATGCAGAGAGGCAGGGCCGGTATTTCATTACCCATCTTCCCCTGTAATATTATCACTATACAAGATTACTCTTATTGCAAAACATATTTAAATCAGGTGTGGACCTCACTAGCTGCTCTTCTTCTGTGGTAGATCTCTTCTGCTGCTTGTGGTTACGGCTTCTCTCTCATCGCCTCCCCGACCAAAGATGTGATCAAGCTGTGGGGCATGGGCCTGAACAAGGACTCCCAGCTGGGCTTCCAACGCACCCAACACAGCCGCCGTAAGACGATACTGGACTTTTAATACTGCCCTCCACTTTTACTTTAACTTGTAATTTATAGCTGCACTAATCCATATTGTTATTTTAAGTCTGGGTCAAATGATTATGTGTAGCGTGAAAGGTGTCGCTTGTGGTGACGAACCCACAGAGAATTATCACCAGACTCTACTGAGCGTTCGAGCGTCTTTCTGTGTCCGCACACTGCGTTTTACAGAGTGTGAAATTACATAATCAAGATAAAATACATGATCAGTTCACAAGAAAAATAGATAGTAATAACACAAATTATAAATTATTTGTTGTAAAAAAGAGTTACAGCTTTTTTAGGTGCTGATAATGTATTTAGTCTTTATTAGGTATTGAATCCTATCGTGAATTGTCCGTATAATGACGTCAGCATGATGTAATATATATACCTTGCTCTTTGTCTCTGTTGTCCTGCACCTGACATAAACATTGGATGGGATGTGCACACAACTACCTCACACTGCAGTCCACACTGTTTGACTGACACACTGTTTTATAACCCATATAATAACAAGGTTTTATTTTATTATTACATGAATAACATCAGTGCAGCATGTTCGCTGCCTAATGTCCGTAACCTTTTCTGCTGCCCCGCCTCTGCAGATCAGAGCTACGACTACGTGTTGGAACCCTCCCCGGTGGCTCTGCCTCTTGTCGAGCCTCTGCAGACCAGAGTGGTTCAGGTTGCATGCGGCCGCGCTCACTCTCTGGTCCTCACCGACCGAGAGGGAGGTAAGAGACTCGCACTGCCTGCTAGCTGCCGTACACGTTGTTCAACTTGGGCTATAAACATCGCTATAAATCACTAAAGACGTGGCAGCTGAGTGTTCGTCACAGCTTGTGGGAAGAGGAAGAACACCTGGTATTGTGTTGTTACCAACCACCTGTCACACTGTGTGTCATTTTACATCCTCCACCCACCTCTCACTGAAAATGAATGATTATCAGGCAGCTGTTAAAGCTCTTCTAAAAAGCCCATTAGTGTCTTCTGGTACATTCAGTAAATTAGCATACAGATGTTCTAACGAGCACCATTTTAAGTGTCAATGAGATAGCTGTTTTTAGAATGGCTTCATGCCTCTTATGCTGCCCTCCACATTGTTTAGTGTTTGTGGATATTTTGATTTATCGTATGAATTCTATATATAATTTTTGGATATTTGCCAAATTAAAGAGTGACACATTCCTGTGTGTTTAAGGTCTCAACATGTTTTATCTGGTATGTACTTTACTGTTAGCCATTTAATTGCCAGATTTCTGAATGTAGTTTGGCCTGACACAAGAGAATGACGAGTCACGGCTCACCCACAATGTGGTCGAGATCTGAAACGATTAGTCAGTCAAATTTATTGGTTTCAGCTTCTTTTCTTAGTCTTCTGTGATAGTAAACTAAATATCTTGGGCTGCTTTGGGCTGTTCTTTGGGCAAACCAAGCAATTTAGATATGTCAAGTTGTGATGAGCATTTTCTCTGTTTTCAGATGTTAAATAGACCCAACAGTAAAAAAAAAAATAATAATAATAATTGTCAGATTATTCGATAATAAAAATAATAGTTTGATCTATTAAGATTTTTTTACATTCAAGGATACTGATGTTGATATTCTATAGTTTTCCTATCTAACACATATTGTCTGTGTAGCCTGATATATCTTCTTCCTCTGTGCCAAAGAGCTGCATTGTTGTCTAAAAATGATTAAAAACGCATCACTGAGCCACACTGTTGCACTGGGTGACATGTTCCTTTATTACCATCAACATGGGCACTTTGATTGGAGTCAACCCCAAATACACCGTCCTGCTGCCAAAAACACCCACTCGAGCACCAAATGTGTGTACATGTACATGTTCTTCTTGGCATATAACCTTTGCAGTTATGCAGCAGCTTTTAATTACCAGATTTGTGACTGTAGATTGGCTTGTATCTTCGCTAACCTTGAGTGTGGCTCTTTAAAAGGGAAACTTCAGTATATGTGAATATCAGGACGTGACTGTTGCAAATGAAGCTCAGCAGTCTCAGACTCCCTTTTGGTGCTAATTTATCAACTTTATCAAATTTTCTCCCTCAAAAAATGTTAACTGGACTCAATGGGGAGTAAAACTAATAAAAATGTAATTGTGTTTTTTATCATTCAAAGGATGCTTTGGGGCTTTAACCTTGTCGAGAGTCTGGGACTAAATGAAGCAGCTTAAATATGAGAATAAAACTTTTATTTCACATAAATAGATAAAAAAGGTTATGTTGGTATATTAAAGTGGCGCTCAGTTGCCATATTCAGGGTTTTATAGATCTGTGAAAGTCCCTCACCCCCTTGTTTTCTCTGTCTCTTAAAGTTTTCAGCATGGGCAACAATGCGTACGGCCAGTGTGGAAGGCGGATAGTTGAAGATGAAGTCTACAGGTTTGTCCTGAAGCTCTTTGCACACACAAACACAGCGGCGTCGCTGCTTAGTCAAATGTTTCAACATCATTTTATTTATACTAGTGATGTTTGTTGTCATGTCAACATTTTCAGTCTCATTTGCTGCTTTTGTCAAACGCTCCAGTTTAAAGAAAAGTTAGTACAGTTTGGGTCTTATTTTGGTACCTATAGTTTTGGCCATAATTTCTATGGATTATGGTACCGTTGCTGAGATGTGGAAACACAAGCAGCCAGATGATCAAACAGGTTGTAAACAAGCCAACAGTTTAGACAGATTATCTAAACCACTTTATATGGAGGTGAAACTGAAAGTGAGCGCATCCAAAACACCAGTAATAATCCCTCATTGTACAGACGTGTGCGACTATAGTAATGCCATGTTCACGTTATATAACTGATAAAGTAGAAAAGATTTCCATGTTTATGACATCTGTCAGATGTCTGCAGAGTCATAGAAGTCTTTAGAAAGGACTCTGCATGCTCAGTAGAGCACTATACACGTTAAATCAGGATATATTGTTCATGTGTGAGGGAGGTTAAAGGAAGTCAGAGAGAAGGACGTGGCCTCTCAGAGTTGCGGCTGTCCTCCAGTGATGGATCGGTTATTTCTCTGTCTCATGTTCAAACAGCGGCAGTCACATCATTCACAAGATGGAGGGCTTCAGCAGCAGGGTCACCCAGGTGAGTGCGGCCTTTGTCTGAGCCGTGATGACAGATGGTTCTGGTTGTAGTTCGTCTCATTCCTCATCCTGTACCGGACCTTCAGGTGTGTCCAGATACCGTGTTCAGACCAACACCTGCCCAGAGTACACAGTAGAATCTAATGTGGCTCTGTTGCTACACTCAGAACTCCATTCAGTAAGTGCTTAATTAACAAAACAGCCTGTTAGTTTAATCTTACTTGTGGGATGAATTCAACATTTACACTTGTAGACGGTGATGGAAAGTTCTGAAAGTTCACTCAAGTACTGTACTAAAGTACACTTTTGACATACTTGTACTTAACTTGAGTATCTCCATTCAATGCTACTTCATGCTTCCACTTTACTACATTTCAGAGAGAAATTATGTACTTTTTACTTAAGTACATTTATTTCACACTTATAGTTGCTAGTTACTTTTTACATAAAAACACTTCTGTTACATGATGCAGAACTATACTACTAATCTACCCAGTATTACACAAAGTACAAGAACTATGCTCCACATTGACAAACTACAACATTAAAATGCTCTTACATGTGATAAAAACAGAATAATATAATATAATAATATAACCATTCTTTCACTTTTGATACTTAAAGTACATTTTGCTGGTTATACTTCAGTACTTTTACTGAAGGAACACATTAGAACTTTTAGTGGAGTAATTTTAGACTACAGTATTTCTACTTTTACTTAAGTAAAGGATCTGAGTACTTCCTCCGCCACTGCTTGTAGGTGAGCCTAAATGTGACACTTGTTGTTTTAGTTGATTGGATTTTGAGTCATGTATGTATATCTTTTAATCTTGTAATATTTTTTAACACACATGGGACTTCATGACTGAAGAATCATCTCTTTTTGTTTGCAGGTGGCATGTGGACAGGACCACAGTCTTTTCCTCACTGAGACAGGAAAAGTGTTGTCGTGTGGATGGGGTGCAGACGGACAGACGGGTCAGTGCACTTCACGAAAGAAGGGACAATTTTTCTTAGTATTGGACTGAGTCGGCCCTCTTAACCTCGAAAGCCGGATGAAAAATGTGTTTGTGTCTCCTCCACAGCAGCCACTTCTGCTACTGCGAAGATGAACAGAGACATGGTGAAATAACCACAAACTGCAGGAAATCAAAACATTGTAAAACCACCTCAAAGTACTTGTGCAGCATAATCTATGGATTCTTCTTGGATTACTATAACCAATTTATGACGATTTAGCGATTTAGCGACTCAGTCCTAGTTTCAGTAAAGTGTAAGAGAATCCTTTAAAAGCAGCTTTCAAGTGATCACACGATTAATTACGTGTGTGTTGTGAGCAGAAATAACCTGTCGGAGGCAAGGATTCGCCCCATTGTTCAATCTTCCTTACACTTTACTCAGTCATGTTTTCTGCTAAACATGCAATTTTTGATTTTAGTTGTGTGAAGTCCTTAATATCTCTAGTAACAATTATCATGTGAAACTAACAACAATGTCACGTATTTGTGATATGTAAATAGGGATAAAATACAAGGAGATTGGCTGAAATGGAAACAAAAAGAAAACCAAACTGAAGCAGGAAAGAAATTCTGGAGGAACATCAGAGAAATCATATGATAAGAGCAGAAAATGAAGATGCGTTGAAAGTGTTTGTAAACAAGTTAATTAATTAAAGCTTTATATTGTGTTGTTTCCACCCTCTGAGTGTTTTTAAGACCTAAGAAATTTGATGAATAGCATTTAATCTTAAATGTGTGAGCTGAAAACGTCTCTTTTAGCTGTTTGATAAACGTGTGTCATTCCTCCTCTTCGTCTTCCAGGTCTGGGACACCACGACGTCAGCTCCAGCCCGGTGGAGGTGGGAGGGGATCTGTCAGGGGTGGAGGTGCAGCAGATCAGCACGTACGGAGACTGCAGCCTGGCTGTTTCCAGAGACGGACAGCTGTACGGTTGGGGCAACTCTGAATACCTGCAGCTGGCCTCGGTCACCGAGGCCACACAGGTGAGGAGAAGCTAACATGGCCGACAGGAGTGTAGAGGAGGAGGAGGCTGATGCAACTGCAGACAGACAGGATGCTAGAATGGCGTGTTTTGGTATCTGTGCTGGGCCTCTGTGTGGCTGCTCATGTGGCACAAAGAGCTGCTTGATGGCTCTGTTGGGTTTTATTTCCAGCTGTCAGTCACCCGTCCAGGCTGTCAAAAGGTCTTTCTCAAGCTGCTCAGTTCACAGCACTCACCAGTCAAACACACAGGATCTGATGTTTGAACGTGTTGAGCCATAATGCTGAACATATAACAAAGTACAATTTTATTAGTATTTTAATTTTATGCAACTTCTACTTCACTACATTTCAGAGAGAAATGTTGTACTCTTTAGCTTTAGTTACTAATTACTTTTCAGATTTTACATGCAAAACATGTGAGGAGCTTATAAAATACGATATATGTATGATGATGAAAGTAACCAGTAGTGAATAAAGTACCTGAAATTGGCTGCACATTGACAAATTACAACATTAAGTCATAATATCCAATAAAACAATGTATTATTAATGATAAAACACAGTGAAAGAAGTGTTTCTGCATACTGAGAGTACTTTTTATAAGTAGTAATACTTGTGCTTTTACTTGAGTAACATTTTGAATGCAGGATTTTTACTTTAAAAATACGTAATGGAGTATTTTTAGACCCTGAGAGAAAAAAGTTGTCATGCATAAATACTCACAGTACCCCACAGGCCCACAACTGGCAACCCATGATGGACATGAGTGCTCTTATATTCATTTTTATTCATTTATTTCAGTTGTTTTGGGAACATTTACACCCCAAATTCGACGACGGGTCAGGACCACTCAAATAAAAAGTCTTAAATCACTCGTGCACGTGACGAAAGAACAGAATCTGTTCGTACGAGTGGGTCTCATGAGGCCAACACGTCGTAGAGGGAAAAAAGTCATATGCTACATGAATACTATATGAATGAATGTATTTGGAAATACAAGAGGGACCAGCAGCACACGCATCCATAAGCAGCAGTTATTCGCCGTCACTGAGCTCTTGTTTATCTTCTTTCAGATCAACTCTCCTCGACATCTTCCTCTGAAAGGCTGCGGAAAGGTGGTTCAGGCAGCGTGTGGAGGCACACAGGTGGCCGTTCTCAACGGTCAGTTCACGCAAATACACCTGGAAACACAATGTGGGCCGATGTTTGTTTGAGGTGTGAGCATGAAGTACGGAGCTGCAACAGATTTAGATGTATCAGGAGTAAAGATCGCTGACACTTGACCTGTTTTTAGCTACAAAAGTCTTCAGTTTGGTGTCAGAGGAGTGACTCCACACATGGCCTCTTGGGGGCGTCACAGATCACAGCTTTGGGTGTCTGCTCGTCTATTTACCCTCTAGACACTAACAGGACAACCACCGACTGTTTCTGGTAAACATCTGTGCAAGATCTGAGCTGGAGCTTTTACTCATCCACATGTGGTGTTTTTTTCCCCCCTTTTGATGCTGTTTGAATGAGAGCTGAATCAACCAGCAGGCGAACAGCCGTCTTTGCAGTGTTTAATGGGCTGTTTTAAAGGAGCGTTAATGTTCACAGCTATTCAAAAATCAGGGCCTGTATTTATCAAACACCTCAGAGCCAGAAGTCAGTACATCAATTAGATGAAAAGGCATTTTTATCAACTTTCTTCACTTAGGAACTCCCTCCTATATTATTGTGCAATTATCTACTATTTAAATTGTTTGTTCATTTACTTCTTAAGCTGTGCAAGTAGCTTGTCAGTGTTTACGTACAACCTACAATGCAAATGGTTTATTGGTAGATGTTTATCAGTTTTGGCATCACATTTTCACATATGTAACCTAGGTGTTATCTGAGTTATGCATATTTTTGGCCTGTACACATAAAGCCTTCACATAAAAATGTTGCTGTTTTCTGCATTTCGAATTTTGCCACTAAAGACTTCAACAATCATCATAAATCTCTCTTGTAGTGCTGGTGGGACCTTCAGTACTATTCCTGAAGGGATTCTGAGGTGCTTGATAAATAACGGCCCTGATCATGGGAACACACAGCTATTTAAAAACCAGATCTTATAAACACACATTTGTTTAATGAGTGCGTTTTTAGCTAGCGGCGTCGCTCTACGGACAAAAATATCTTCAACAACTATTGGACGCACTGAGATGAAAGTTTGTTGATGTTCGTGATGCCCAGAGGATGAATCCTACTGACTTTGATGATCCTATGACTTTTGCTCTAGTGCCACAAGCAGGATGACACTGTTTTACTGAAATATCCCAACAAATTAGCTCATTTGTGCTAATTGGCTGCTAATTAGCTAATGTTAGCATACTAACATGCTAAACTAAGAAGGTGAACATGATAAACCTTGTGCCTGCTAAACATCAGCATGTTAGCATACTGATGTTAGCATTTAGTTCAAATTAGCTGTCTCAACGCTGTGTCCCAATTCAATACTACAAACTGATTCTAAGCAGCTTTTTCAGGATGTAGTGTGTTCACACTGGAAAATAAAGTACACTCAAAGCAGACAGGAGACTAAATATGGTCCGTTTTTGGGTGTGCTGTTGATGAACACTATCCTCCCACAATGCAATGCACAAAGGAAACAGAGGAGCTGCACACAGCTGGTTGTTGTTGGTGAAACAGCTCCAAAAATTATATTTCTGTTCGATCTTTTGGTCTCTTTGTGAAGTGTTAAGTTTCAGTTTGATTGATCCGACATATTGCATCATTTCCTGTCAGTATATAATAGTTAATTTATATGATATTTTGGTATACCAACTGCACAAACAAAATACTATGACAATTATTAGCTATATAGTACATTTTGTATAGAATTTGTATGTAGTTTGGTTTGTAGCCTCTGTCCATCTATGTGTTTCTGAATCTTTTCAGAAAAGGGAGAGGTGTTTGTTTGGGGCTTTGGCATTCTTGGAAAAGGTCCAAAACTATCCGAATCGTCGACCCCGGAGATGATTCCCTCCACACTGTTTGGACGCTCAGAGTTCAACCCCTCGGTATCTGTCACCAGGATCAGGTGCGGCCTCAACCATTTTGCCGCAGTGACGGGTAAGAACGTTTGTCTTGTCGCTTTTTTGTGAGCTCTCCATATGAAACCTGCATCACAGAGTGAAATATAAGTTTTACTGATGCTTCTTTGCATGATTTCTGCCTCAACTTTCAAATATCAGCTTTAATTCTCCGGAGCCTTTTTGAGTTTCCAGCAAGGATAAGAGATGGAAACATAAAAAAACCTCATAAACAGCAGAGTCATTCTGTCTCATCCAGTCTGAAGTGCTAAGAGTGAGATACAAATGTCTGGGGAAGCAGTTTACTGTTGAGTCAGGTAATTTAGTCTGTTTATGGCACGGAACAAAAAGGTCTGCTGCTTTTCTTGTCTGGTTTTATCTCTGAAGCAGCAGCGGCCTGAAAGAAGACGTGGAGCGGCTGACGTGAACGGTGAAGGATCGACTGAAAAAACCTTTAAGCCAGTTTTTATTAGTCAGACTCAAACTTCAAAACCAGGCAGCGACAGGAAAAGGCACAAGTGCAGTGACTGTGCTTTGAACTGAACATTTCCCGAAATCAATGATTGTTTCTTTGGTTTTAGACGGTGGGCGATATAAGTAAGCAATAATGAGGACATTTTGACTATAAAATGTCACAAAAATAGTGAAAAAAACGGCACTCACAACTTCTCAGAGCCCAAGGTGACGTCTTTTAATATCATGTTTTGTTTGACGAACAATTCAAAACCCAAAGACGTTCAGTTTACTGTGATGTGTGACAAACAGAAGCCCATATGAGAAAAGGTAGCATTTCTTCACCGTAAGATGATTCATTGATTAATAGTTGCAGATTAATTTTCTCTCAGGCGAAATAATCAACTAATTGTTTTATGCTGCTTTTATACTTCTACTCTGGTACATTTCAGGAGACATTTCACAAGATGTTATCTTTGGACAGAGGCAGGCTAGCTGTTTCCCCCCTGTCTTTATGCTAAGCTAAGCTAACCGGCTGCTGGCTGTAGCTTTGTATTTTCCTCACAGACACGAGAGTGGTATCAGTCTCAAAGCCCTCAGTGTGCCTGGAGAGCCTGATTATAATACACTTGTCTGTTTTTGAAGGAAGTCGCAGCCTTTTGTACTTTGATCATTGTTACAGGTACTTTTCAATTCAATAAAACCATCTCATGAGATTATATTATTGGCCCTATCCTGAGGGGTCTGGATCTGGTCCATTCTGGATCCTAAGTCTAAGTCGTGTATTTATGCCTTGCACTAAAGTAAACTTTCTTTTTACAAATCAAACTCTTATTACTTTTGTTATATACTATATATGAGATGACGACAGTTTACAGGCAGCTTTGTCTCAACACTAGCTGTTGTTTAGACAGCACATTTTTTGCTGGAATATCATGTTATTATTGTTTCTATTATATTCTACGTGTCTGACTTGTTCCAAACTGCAGCTGCCCTGTGTTGAGGCTCAGCAGGCGCTCGGCCTCACAGCGGGCTGATGTTTGATGGTTGCATTGCAGATCGAGGCGAGCTCTTTGTCTGGGGGAAGAATGTGAGAGGCTGTTTGGGCATCGGGAAGAGAGACGACCAGTACTTCCCGTGGCGAGTAAGACAACACTGGTTCAATATTAGTCGTGCAAACAAACAGCTGACGTACTGTGCAGAGGAACATTTGTGAGCTCGGAATAATAAAGGTTTTCTTCTGTCTTTAAATCAACATAAAATGCACACACTGGTTAGATATTTTTCCAGCAGATTCTTATCAAGTCCTTAAAAGTAAAATGAAATGCTTGAAATGTTTAAAAACAGTATTTGGCTCGATGCTGCATGCTTCAGTATCAAAAAGAACATTAAAGTAGTAAAATGTGTGTGAAAGGTTTAGAAATCTCACCACCTGTAAGTCCCCTGTGGAGGTTTCAGATATAAGTCTCTCAGACTTACATTAGCACAGGATTTGAAGGTGTAGAGCTCACACTGCGTCTCAATTTTGCACAGTGTGCAAGCCCTGGGTCACTTATAGACGGCCTTTATTCCACGTTCAGAGTTGGAAAGAAGATAAATGTTCCTTCTGCCATCATAATCATCATCATCATCTTTTTTTCAGTAAAACAGGAACTAAGTGATGAGAACAGTCAAACTCTTGTTTTACTCAGACTTCGACTCTCTGCCTCTCTAAGTGTCTCTGTGTTCGATGGTTTTCCGTCAGGTGACTGTGCCAGGTCAGGTGGTGGACGTAGCGTGCGGCGTAGACCACATGGTGGCGCTGGTGAAGTCCCTCCTGTGACCTATGTTCCTCTAACCCTGAATGTTTGGCTGAGCCCCCCCCACTCCGCTGACCCCCGGGGCGCCTCAGGGGGCCGATCGGGGGCCACGCCGGAGTCTTGAAAGCCAGCTGCTCTCCACAGGCGACGGACCCTCGTGTCCCTCCGTCCTCCGGTGACGTCAAAGTGAGCGCAGAGCCGTCGATTCTGCAGCAGACTGTCACTGACACAGCTCGCTGTATCCTGCATGAAGGTCAGCAGGGAAAGATATCGAAGGATAGTTATTACAGCTAGAGCTGAAACGATTAGCCAAGTTATTGATTTAACCTTTTTCTTTTTTTTTCCCCCCATCTTTTAAACTGTTAAAAGATGTGAATAATTCTCTGGTTGCAGCTTCTCTAATGTGAGGATTTGCTGCTTTTCTCTGTTTTCTATAAATGTAAAGTGAACATCTTTAAGTTGTTCGGACAAAACGAGACCTGAAGTTGTCAGCTTGGACTCAAGGAAACTGAGATGAACATTTTTTTATTTATTTTCTGACATTTTATAGACGATGAAACTGCAGATGAATCGATAATGAAAGTTGCAGCTCTAATTACAACTTCATATTTTTGGCTGTCGCTTCTATCATGTAGTCTCTAGAATAATTACTTTACTGAGTAAAATGTAACATAACTGACAGAAATAATGGCCAAAACCAGGAAAATCAGACCTAAGTTTTAATAAATAAATAAATTGGACAAGCTTCCCACCAGAAAACACAGCCAGCTTTGAGGCGGTTAACTCAAACTAAAATGTTATGTTTCGTTTCCTCTCACATGTTTATTTGCCGCTTCACAAGAAAATCACTGTGAGATAAATGTGGTCCATGAATGAAGTGATTCACTGTGGAATCAACAGATTAAATTATGAGATGTTTGTGAAACATTGTTCCGTTTGAAAAGCCAGTGACGGCATAAACAATCCACAAAAACTGATTATCTCCCTGCCAACTGCAAATAGAGGTGAAGGCCTTCTGTCTGGGAGAAAAGTGGTTTTTAGGAATCAGTTTTATAATGTGAACTCGTGTGTCGTCAGTTGTTCGTGCATGTTGTGCACAGAATAGCTCAGCGGGAGCAGCAGAGAACTACAAACATAGATGTTTTGTTTCATTGTTTTAAGTGTTTCGTGTCATGTGTCTGGATGTATTAAGAGGTGGAACCCACTTTTCCCACAGTGTTACTTTGATGCCATTAAATACACAATATGAAATTAATCTAAAATAAATATATTTTTATTTACCACATCAATAAATACTGCTTTGTTAAAGCTTTGTTTTATGTGTCTGTTAATAATTTCCTGAAGTTGTAAGGACAAAACTTTGTGTTTAAAGATAAGAATTTGACAGTTTTTCACATTAAAGCTCATTGAAACTGTTATGAAAACTGAGCCAGAGTAATTTCTCAGAAAAACGAACTGATACCAGTTAACTGCTGTAACGTAGAGTCTTTTAATCAGTGCAGGTCTGTTGACCATGTAGAAAGGTGGTTTCCAATAATAAATGAATGTTTCCTTGGATTTAAATGAGTTCTTTCAGGGATATTTTCTGGAAACGGTTTCTCTAATATGTGCCAAATTACACTGTTGTTGTTTTTTTTTTATAGTAACTTTAAAGAAATGATGATGAAATAACAGACCTGTTCTAAATCATCACTAAGCCTCTCTTTAGGTTGAACTTTGCAGATCAGTTTCAGCTGATCTTGACTGTAACCTATAATTCACTGATATTCGATATAGTGAGTGTGGCTGAGGTCAGTGCAGTCACCCCGGCTCCGCTGTGCTGTGCTCTGCTGTGCTCTCCCCGTTGACTTCCTGTATTTTGGGGCCATTCATCACTGTGACAACTCGAGGCCCCTCAGAGAGTATGGAGATGTATTTATGACAAAACCACTGAGGGAGCATAAAACACACAACCTGTGATCAATCTGCAGGGCAGGATGTGAGATCACACGCGGATGATTTGTACCGAACAGGTAAAATACTGATTTTATTCACAGTTTTCTCCTGCTGGTTCTGCTAAAATGCTTTTAATTCGTTCTGGAAAGTTCGAGCTTTAACACCCGGAAGTCCTGCCGGGCGACGCCAGCAAACTATGTTATGATTTAAGTGTGTTGTTGGATGAAGTGCTGACTCACTGCTGTGTGGGTTTTTTTTTTTTTTATCTCGCTCGTAAAGTTTGGATCTGTCATGTCTGTGGGAGGAGATTTCCCACCGGTGACCTTGTAACTCAACAGAATGTAAATCGATCAAGCGGAGCAAAGTGATGCATTTCAATCAGCAGTGATGAGACGCTCCTCTGTTTGCAGCTCGACTCGAGTTTTGACTTGTTACTTTAATTGTAGTGAGTGGGAGCTGAGAGGGAAGCAGGGATGGAAAGAGTACTAAAATACTTTACTCAAGTACAAGTAGAATTACTGCGTTACATTTGTCAAGAGGTGTTGTATATTTTATTTAGTATATTTAAAATGTATTTCCATCTTACGTTTATTCTGTATACTTTAACTCTGCTACCTTTCAGAGTGAAATATTGCACTACATTTATTTGACAGAGGGAGTTGCTAGTGAATTTTCAGATTAAGATTTTAACATTTAAAAATATATTTTTATATATTATATATATTATATATTATTATGTTTCAGTTGTTCCAAATCTTTTAGGTGTGTGACCTTTTAAAAAAAACAAAAAACAAAAGAGGTAAAATTATAAATATTTCACCAAAAAGCAAATATTAGAGAAAAGTTCTTCTCTCCCATTAATCATCTCCACCCCTCAGCTTTATCTAGTGACCCTTTGGAGGCCCCCGACCCCTATGTTGGGAACCACTGGACTGAACAACAGACCTGTATGTAAAGTAGTTAAAAGTAGCTCCACCTCTACAACAGCAAAATGCTGCTCTCATATTGATTTGTCAACATTAACAATCTAATAATGACAGAATAACATCTCAGTCACAGGTGACACTTTACTGAGTACTTACTTTGATACTGACTTTAATATGTATATTTTGCTTATAATACTTCTGTACTTTTACTTAAGATTTTGAATGAAGGACTTTTCCACTGGATGCAACCTTTATTTAACCCTATGTCGAGGTACAATAATGCTAATCTTAACCGTAACATATAAAAATACTAAAAATAAGTAAGTACACACAAAGAAAAAGCGACTTTGTCACAGTCATGAGAGTAAATGCAGTTGGTTACTTCCACCCAAGTCTTTAGTGACAAGCCAGTGAGCTGAAGTTGACCTGAAGGGGATTATGTAAGCAGAAAGATGATCATGATGAGGGAGAACACTAACATAACATCTGCAGCTGGAGCAGCCCCCCACCCTCCTCCTCCTCCTCCTCCTCCTCCTGTCTGTGTGCTGAAGTGAGCTGAAGCAGAGAAAAGGTGGCGTGTGGAGGCACCCGCGCAGGACTACAAGGACCTGGACCTGGCTGTTCTCTGCTTTGTTTACTCAGGTCAAATAATACAGACAACTGATATACCTGCAGTCTTGCCTGCTGTCTTCCATCTGCTGCAGGCCGGAGTGGAGGAAGAGTATCACAGCCGCCTCAGTTCAGTGATGAAGACACCGACAGAGGGCCAGGTGTGTTCATCAAATGTGTTTCACATTATGTTATGATTAAAATTACATCCTCACACGTGTAAAAATCCCACTAGTTACACCTCACAATGTAAAAGTATTGGACAGACTGAGCGAGATTTTGCTGTTTTGAGCATCCAGATGTGCATTTAAGTGACACTATATAACTTTTAAAGAAGAAGAAGAAATGTAACTGTTCTATTACAAATGAGAAGTTGAACTCATAAGCAATAAAACACACCCTCAGGCTACAGCCTTGGTCTGGTATCACCAGTAGCTCAGAGTTTAACGATAGCAAACATTACATAGATATTTGTCTTATCAACATGAAGTCAGTTATCTGACTATTTGAAATAGACTTTGGCACAAGGTGGCTTCTGGACCCGGATTACTTCTTCGATCTACGTGCGGCGACGCAGCCAGTCTGGGAGTTAAAGTTGATATTTTGTTCTCAGGGTGATGCTAGTTGAAAGCCGACAGAGAATCTAAAATGGAGAGGGTTCATCATCTGGGGAGCATGACTGTGCTCAGTGAATTTCACAGCAATCGGTCTGTTAGATTTTGACCTAAAGGTGTCTTTGGAGAAAAGATTAAGGCATCATCAAAAACATTAGGAGACATCCTCTGAGGACTACGACCATGCAAAGCTAATTTAATGGAAATCTGAGCGTTACTTTGAGGGATACACGGTCATAATGTTAATCAAGTGAAAATATGGAGCAGATAGTGGCTGCAGGAAAGATCAGGTAGTTGCCTAAATCATTAGGATTCATCCTCAGGGGACCATGCATACAAAGTTGCAGTATTTTTTATTTCATTTAAGGATTATAATAATACATAGTGAGTTTTTCAAAATGTATCTATATAACAAATATTTTATCACGAAGCAAAAGATCAGTGCAGCTCGTAGTGCATCAGACGTCTGAGGGTTTTAAAAGTGTCTTTTCACTCAAAGAAAACGAGCCCCCGTTGAATTGATGTAGAACCGACATTTGTCACAGAGAGTCACCATCACTGCTGCTGTTTGTGCTCGGCAGGTCATTATAAGACGACATGCTTCACTTCCAGTTTGTGCCCAAACCTCGTTAAACCCTGCTGCAAGTACCACGCTGTTCCCTGACCATGTATACAGAACTCCTCATTAGCTGCTGATATTAATGTACTGCTCACGGCTATAAATATACTTGTATATTTCAAATTTAAGATTATATTTTGTCAATATGTAGCGTATTATTTCCCTATTTCTATGTCAAAAAAGCTAAATAACCCAAAATGTGGATGAGAAATCCGATTTCCAGTTAACTTGAGGCTCTGACGACCAGACTGCACAGAGATGTCACCAGTTTTATTTTTTAAAGTACACATTGGGAGCAAATAACAGTGAGAGAAGAGTCCCCGTTGTTGAGTAAAGACAGTAAAAATGACACATTGATGAAAACTGAACACGCAACAAGCTCAAAAAAAAAGAAAAGAAAAAAAGCTTGTTTATTATTATTTTTTTTTCCACACAAGAAGCTCCAAATGAAAAGCTTTCAACGTTTTCTTTGAAATGGAATCAAAAGAAATGTCACCTTCCTCATGTTTTAACACTGATAAACACAGAGTTTCTACTCATCATCTGATCAGAAGAAAGGTTGTTGTTAGGTGAAAGGTGTTGTGGGAAAAGAAAAAGAAAGAAAAACATTATCACCAAATTCTTAAGACCAACAGAAATCTCCCCATGTGGACAGGATCTTTCTAAAGAAAATAGCCCTCCCCGTTTTCACATCAGTACAGCAGGCCTGAGGGGGCGGGACCTGCATTAAAGTGCAGACTGGGGGCAGGGGAGGGGCAGCTTCAAGACCTAAATGGACACCAGGGCTTGGAGGGAAACGGTCCTTCCCTGTGCGAACCTTAGCTTATGTTTAGCACGCTTGCACTCAGTCATTATTCTAGTACATTGTCAAAGTGGCTCAGTAATTTATTACTACTGTAGATGCAAACATCTTCATCATTGCATTTTATCATCAGGTCTTAACAGCCGGTTCACACCGCGAGCAACATGACCATCGAGTCCCCGGAAGTGACCAGAGTTGATTGTGGCTGAAGTTTTTAACCGTGATCGACAGTTAAAAATCAAAACTTTTAATGTAGCGTCACTATTTCTTGATGGTCAACAGTTTATTTATGCAGGAAGTCACTGCTCCCGGCAAGTGTTTGTCACAAAATAGTTAAAAGCATGCATCTCTGGTGTTAGTAAAGTTTAGAGGTGTTGTACACCTTTTTTGTTTTGTTTTTCCACTTTGGACAGAGCCAGGCTAGCTGTTTCCACCTGTTTCCAGTCTTTATGCTAAGCTAAGCTAACTGCCTCCTGGCTCGCAGAGATGAGAGTGGTGTCGATCCTTTCATCTAACTCTTGACAAGAAAGTCAATAATATTTCTCAAAATGTCAAATTATTCCTTTAAACAGGCTCAACTTTCAGACTCACTGAGTGCTAACATAGCTAACGTGCTAAGACTGCTGGTCTAATATTAGGGTTGATGTAAAGCTAGTAGGGCTGCAACTGAAGTTCATCTCTTTATATGAAACAACTACTGCAAAGGGAAACTTATTGGACTTCAACATATGATGCTCAGATCAACACATAATAGACCCATTTTAAAAACAACATCTTGTATTGTATCTATTGATGGGGCTACATTATAATGATATACATTATAATTTGTTTTTTGTGCCAATCCATCCAGAGATATTTCAGTGAAAACTTTGGCCTGCTGGTGGCGCTAGATGAAAAGTCAGAGGATCACCAAACCTTTTAAAGCCTGTGAACACTCAGAAACCTGAAAGGTTCAACTTACAGAATAAAACCATTTCATTTTAGAAGCTGTATCGTGAAAATGTTTGTATGTTTAAATTATTAATCAAATATCAAAATTGTTATTGCTTAACTCCCTCTAGATCAAACAATCGATTAATAAACTAATCCGACTCTGATGTCATTGATTAAAGCCACATAATGAAAAAAAAAGATTTGTTTGTTTGATAAAATCAGCTGATTCTGAGTGACCCATCCACCATGTTGCTCACAGTGTGAAATGCATATTACTTTTTAAAAACAGAGTCTTGTCCTCATCAAGATCTTGGCTTCACGTCACGTTTCACCAGAAACAAACGTCTGAAGTCTGAGGGACTCCGACAGTCACATCATTGATGTAACTGAAACACGTTCAACAGCTTCTACAAGCAAAAGAAAAGAAAAAAACCCAAAACACACCATATGACTCAACCAGGCGCTCCGTCATCGCTGCCTGTCTCAAAAATTGTCTCCTTCAATTGCACACATGAAAAGTATTTGACAAAGGCATCGGTTTAGGCATTCAAACATCTTGGCACTGAGAAATGACCTGTGGAAAACAAAACAAACAAAGAAAATATGGAGAGCTTGATATATATATAATATATATATATATGTTATATATATATATATATATATATATATATATAACATATATAATATTTCTTTCATTTTTGAGAGTACATTCGTCATCCTTCCATGAGAGGAATTATGTAACTAATACAGTATGGTGCTCATGAGGGTCAGGGAGTGGGAAGAAGCAGCTTTAGAGAGGAAAAGAAAAATATTCAGTCTGGTAAACTAAAACAAGGACTACCAGAGCAGGCAGTGGAGGGCCTCGGGGGCCTCGGAGGGAAGGAGGAGTGGGGGTAAAGAAAATGACCGAGTAACAAAGGCATCCCTAACACACTGTCACCCCCCCCCCCCCCCCACACACACACACACACGTACTCCCGCCCACGCTTTGTGGTTAGATCCCTTCCGTTCAGAGCCGATCCACAGCAGTCCGCTAATAAGCTCTTGGCACTTTTTGGACATGATAAACGTTTGAACGAAATGACTTTGAAAACGGTCGTTTTCATTGTTTTATCTCCGGCTTCCTTCACTGTGCCGTGCTCTTGGTCCGCAGAGCTCCGATCACACTTTGGATGTTTTCTTCGGGGACCTGGAGAAGACACGAGGCTTTATAACCCTCTGACAGCAGCGTACTAGAGCGGCAACTAACGATTTATCAACAAACATCGGAAAAAACAAAGAAAAAAAGAATGTCATCAAAAGTCTTGTTTTGCATGTCAAAAATCCCAAAATATTAAATTCATTATCAAATAAGGAAACAACGAAAAACTGTTGCGGCTCTACAGCACATATACAGTATTTGCGAGGTTCCTGTCTTACCAGGGCGTGGTCGAACTTGAAGGTACTAATGTAGTAAGCTGGAATGTCAGCCGTCGCCAGGGGTTCTGAAATCTGAGCCACGATGCCACACTCATCTGGAAAAAATGGATTTGCTATATTACTGATTGATTTAGTTATCAGTTTGTACGTCATCACTCTGAACACCACAGCTGATCAAATGACATTTAACTTCTTTAACACTGCTAATTAAAAGTGGATATTATTACAAAGATAGTAAACTTGTAGATGTTTGGGTATCATCTCTTTTCTTTTTTTCCAGGAGGTTTGGTTTTGTACTAATACCACTCGGAGTGGCAGAAGATGGACATTTCAACTATTAACTTTTATCCATTAATTTAGTGATCTATTCTGACGGCTCTGCTCGCTTTCTAACTAGTTTTCACACACTCTTCATGTGTGTTTCCCAGTCTTAATTATGACATGAATGTTGACACGAACTCTATTCATAAGCCTGAAACTGATAATTACTGCAACTCAGATATCACCTGAATGCAGCATTACCCTGCAGCATGCTTTAATGAGCATTTAAAGAGAAATTCTGCTTATGTTTGCAGTCAAGAGCAGATTATGGCCATGCAAACCGATGTTAATAAATACTTGATATAAGTATTTGAAACCAAGTCTTCAGGGGGCTTTACGGTGCTACAACTAGCATAGGTTGGTGTGAGCTGTGTTTAGGTTTAGCAGTATTTATTGGACAATCTGTAATCCAAATAAAATAATAATCTTTTCAAACTAGATGAGCTTCTCCACAACCTATCCATGTACCCTGAGGTACAAGTACCTTTGGTTGGGAATCACTGCAGCACTTGTTAAACATATTATTAACATAAATAATGTGACACTTATTAATCCGCCACAAACTAAAAACAGTATTGCTGCCAACTTTGTTTTAGGAATAATAATAATAATAATATACACTAATTTTCTGTATGTGTTCCCTGTGTTGGATCTGACAGCGTCAATCAACACCATCAGCCGCCAGATGCTTTCAGATTCAACACATCAACTCTGATCCTGACAGCTGAAAAAAGTTGTTGAATTTGTTTCTAACTGCTGTTGAGAGATGAAGTCATTGTAGGTGTGAAATACTCTAAAAGTAGGCTGTTGGTGGAAACTATAAGAGATGAAGACATCATGCTCAGTTTGTGAGACTGGGCTGCAGGATCTGTGCTACAGTACTCATCAATAGTTTAAGTATATTTATCACAAAAGCACACACTGTGTTTAGGTATGGGTTAATCTCTGATACTGCGGTAAACTAGTCTTCTGGCAAATAAAACTCACCAAATCCTAAAGGTTGTCCCCCAATGCGAACCATTTTCCAAAGCTCACCAGAAGCACTGGTGAAGAGGACGTTGTTTGGAAACCTTGAAGAGAACAAAGTACAAAGAAATGAACAGTTCAGAGGTTAATATATTTCTTAAATTTAAATATAATAGTATGGTTGATGTGACAGAAAAGAACTTAAGTCACAAGAAGTGTCAAAAATCACGTCAAGTCAAGTGATTTTAAAAAGTCTCGTTAGCCTTTAGCCTAGCCTAGTTTTTCCAATGTGCTGCAGCTAACTGGCTATCCAGCCTGCTAACTGACATTAGCAGAACACTTTTCCCTGGTGGATGTTTGGTAGCTCGTGGTGACCGGTCTCCACGACGTGATGTTACTGCTTTACAGGTCAAAGCGAAATGGCTTCATTGGTTATCGGCAAAGAATTTCTCTGCCTGTGTAGACAGATAAACATGGCAGTCCGACTGATTAATACAATATTTAATTTCTCCCTTTTGTTTTTGGTAACGCAGGAAATGTAATTAACAGCAGATCTGTGACAAAAAAAAACAACATACACTTTACATCTATTTTACATTCAGTATTTTGCCAAGTGGTGCCTCAAAGTCCTTCTTTGTTCTGCTCTGGTTAACACGTGGCACCGTTAACGGACACCGTGTGGAGCTGCAGCAGACGAAGCTATCTATTAATCATTCAGATGAACATCAGCAGGTGAATTCTGTTGCTACTGTTCAACACGCTGCACTGAATAAGAGAGCCATTGTAAAGTGGAGTAAAATGGGTGACCTATTCCTTTAAGGCAACACATTAACTCTTACATAAACGTGGGGACAAGACTGGCCTACATGCTGCAGCGGCAAAATATGGACTTTAAAAACATAATGAAAGTTTGGTCCAATTATTATTTTACCTCCACATGGCTTTAAGACATTACTGGCCCATATAAGGGAGACCACATTTATGAATGGACGATCTCCCATCAGATGCTAATGTGCTGGTAATACAGGAGCAACCACATGGGATCTGCAGCTGCACAGGTTTCTTTAATGTCTTTCTGCTTAATTAGAGAGTATACTGTGAGAAAGTGGGGGACGCAGTGGAGAATAAATGAGTCATACTGAAACCCACTGTGCCTTAAGTACATTTTATATACCCGACTGCTCTGCTATCGCTTAGCAACAAACTAATCGCCCCCTCAAACAACAATCATAAATTTGTTCCCCCTGCATAAACACAATGTTTCTGCAGGAGTAAAATGGGTGACCTATTCCAAACATAATGTTTCTGCCGGTCTCGACTAAAAGAAAACAACATCTTGACAGAACAAGTGTGGTTAATTACACAGCAAGCGATATATAAATATGTTGTTGAGTCACAGGTGTTTTCTGCTACTCAACCTTTGAGTTGTCTGTTCGTCCATGACCAGAGAGATGTAGCCCTCGATCAGGGAGAAGGAGAAGAAGCGGATGTGGCTGGAGTCCTCGCTGGAGGCTCCGGGCTCCTTCGGCCTGGAGAGAAAGGCACAAAACTCAATGTGGTGGTTTCACGTTCTGGTAATCTCACACCTAGTCTGGCCAGCCACGTCCAGTTTCACACATTGTCATTCTTTATACTTTGAGAGAACACCTGAGAGTTTTCGCTGGCTAATGGTCAACATATAATGACAGAAATGCACTGTATCACGTAGCAACACGACCTTACATGTACGTGTTTGTCATGACACTCTGAGGCTGTACTGTACTTTGAGCTAAATGCTATCGTCTACACGCTAACATGCTCCCAATGCTGGTAACAGCTGGTATAATGTTAACCATTGTCACCATCTTATTTTAGCACGTTAGCATGCTAACATTTGCTAATTAGCACTCAACACAAAGTAGAGCAGAGGCTGATGGGAATGTCATTAGTTTTGCAGGTATTTGGTCATAGACCTGTCGTCGAGTACCACTGCTAGCATTTTAAAGATCTCAGTGAGCCCTAAAAAGATGTTGTCCATGAGTCTCAGAGTCGTTTGATTCCAAAAAAAAAATAAGGCAAGCGGCGTCTTACCCTCCAGAGTAAAACATGACGTCCATGAGCAGGGTGGCTACAGAGGGCAGTGTGTCTGGGTCCAGGCTGGTCACACAGAACATGTTGCTAGGACTGGATAAGGGGTGAATGATGGGACGGGGCACTGAAAAACAAAAATGATGGAATACATGAGGGCTCAGACGCAGCAATACAGCCAAGAAACATCTTAATAAAAGATCTATGTGGAAATAATGAGCATTTCATCTCATCACATTTTTGAAAACTGCTACGTTCAAGGTCAAGAATGAACTTTCAAGCTAAACTTCAAAACCAACAGAGTGCTCAGACATGACAACTGGGCAAACTCTGCTAATGAAGATCGTCTGACACTGTCGAAAGCTCCAGAACAAGCTAGTAATTGACCTTGAGTTCAGATAGTTTTGTTAAACAGCCGTTTCCAACATCAAGAATGAACTTTAAAGCTCTACATACATAATAAATGTTATGAATTGCCAAATAATTTGGTTGAGCCCAATGTGGTGAACACTTTTACAGACTATATTGTCTTAAACAAAGTGTAAGATTTGAAAATAAGATCAACATTGGAAAACGAACACTTTCATAACCAGTTCTTTACACGCTAGCCTACTTTCACCTGAAGCACCTCATGATTACAACAAAATTCCTGAATACATTTACAATTTGAGGTACAAAATGAGGTACATTGCTACTCACTACTTTACTTGAGTATTTCCATTTACTGCAACTTTATACTTCTACTCCACAACATGTCAGAGGGAAATATTGTACTTACTACTCCTCAACATTTATTTGATACTTTGCAGATTCAGATTATTAATGCAAAATATACCTAACAAATTAAGATAAACTACCCAGTAATCAGCTCCACCTTTGCCAGCTATAACAGATTATTCTGACTTTAAGAACATGTTGATGCTAATACTTCTGTACTCTGCTGTAGAGGGATGTTACCAGAAGGTCTAGACCTCGTGGTTTATGAGCTCTTTGTCTTGAGAGCAGAAGGTTTGCAATTTGTGAACGGTCATGAGAACCAAGGTGAAATGTAGGAGGGTAACCAAAAGGCCACAGCACCACAGATGGGAAGCAAACCAGATTAAGGATGTTTACGGAAAGAAGCAACCTTGACCACTAAGGAAGACCGAGCCGAGGTATAAAGGGAGTGAACAGCTTCTCATCTGGGTGCATATCACAAACTAACCTTTGTCTTGTGTACCATGCTCTGAGTATTCAAAGTGTGACAATGCTGTTGCCAAGACAATTCTTTTCTGTAATGTTTTGAATGCAGGACTTTTTACTTGTAACAGAGTATTTTTACTCTGTGGTATTGCTACTTTTACTTAGGTAAAATATCTGAGTACTTCTGTTTAATATGTGAGTACTACTACAGTAAAATTCAAGTAGCTAGCAGGGACAGTGATGAATGATGAACGCATTTCCACTTGATTTCTTTCAGACTTGAGCGATTCAAATGACTGCAGGAAATATCCTCCTCATATAAGTGATGGAGTGTATTGATATTTGTAAATTACAGTAAAATCTCTCAGAGCATTTTGACTTAAAACAGACGTTGATGTGATGGAGGTTTTAATATGCATCTTTCCTCTGATACATTATAGAAATGTTGAAGCTTTTTGGGTTGCTTGCTTTTATTAAAAAAAACAAACAAACACACACATAAATGTTTATTTACGCCTACCAAGTTTGGGCTTTACAAAGCCATTGGTGACTCCAAGATTGTGAGCAGCAACAGTCTCTCCGTTGACCACCCGAAGCAAAGTGAATTCGGAAGACAGCGTGTGCATGACCATCGGCAGGTCTCGCTCTCGAACCTGAGGACAAAAAAAATGAATACAGTAAAGAACAGGATGACACATTTACACACTTTCACATATTTATATACAAGTTATTTTGTGATGAAATGCTATAATTCACAGTACCAACTCTCTTGCTCCGCTTCATCCACATTCATTTCTGTTAATGACTTCCTACATTTCATTAAATAGCTTTCGATAAGCTCCAGAAAATGGGCTTAGACTGTTTATATTCAGAGCGTAGAGGAGGAGAGGCATATGGAGGGCATAGTAACAGCAACGCAGCAAGTTTGAGGGAAAGTCTTTAGTCTCAACACATCTTGTAGCTGCTGTGAGTTTTATGTATGTGGAGAAAATGGTACATGTATCTCTGCCTCTGATACAACGCCTGCATCACCAGTGCTGGGAGATACAGCAAAGCAAGTTTAATTAGTTTAACCTTTCAAACACAGAGGGAATTCAAAGTGGCAAAGAGAGTCTTTAGAACAACATTTAAAAACACAATGAAGAGGGAAATTAGAAACTAAATTAGAACAGAACGAAGTACAATAATAGAATACAATAAAGAAATACAGTTTCAGCGCGGTAATAAATTGCCCCAAATTCAATCCAGGAAATAAAAGTGCAGGAGAGAAATTAATCAACGTCACAGGGAAACAGGAGAGTTTTTCATTTAGATTTGAATAACTCTTTAACGAAGAAGCTAAAGTCGGTGTGCATTTAAGATCATCAGGGAGTGAACATGTTTTCATACGATCAGCCTTTTGCGTCACCTGGTCCATGGTTAACCGCCGAGTGAGCTGTGACGTCGTGTGTACAAGTGGAAACTGAAGGTCAAAAGGTCACAAAAGACATTAAGATTCATAAATATCTACAGCAAAACAAATGGACAATAAGTTATTAGTTTTAGAGACATCTTGTCTCCAAGAGAGGGGCGTTGGTCGAAGGGAAACGAGCCTCTCTGCTAGTTAGTTTTTAGTTATATAAGTCCACAGTGATGTTTTCCTTGAAGGTAATATTAAACATTTCAACCATTTCAAGAGTTACTGTAACTGTTACTGCTTGAACACAATATAATATAAAGATTTGTTTATAGTGAGATCACAATAGGCCTCTTTGTGTGTGTCTTCTTTGTTGTCTGTAATACGAAGGTGATAGAAAGAAAAGGATAAAGTACATGTGGGTGCAACAGAGTGCTTCCTTACCGAGGGTGACAGCTATTACTTCAGTTGAATTTCTGTGTGTGTGTGTGTGTGTGTGTGTGTGTGTGTGCTCGACTCAGTCAGGATATACTTATGGCTCCGTCTGAATTAGTGCATTCAACATTTGGGTCAGGCTTTACTGCTTTATGTAACACAAAAGATCCTAACAGTGAAAAAATAACAAAACACACACATCTTAAGCTGGTCTGTCTTTTGATCTGCTCAGAGATTCAGTAACACAACCCCACACAGTGCGAGACAAAGACAGAGAGAGGAGATGGGTGGTGGGTGTGGGCAACAGGGTGAACGCAGCAGGTTTTAGACACCAGTAATTAGGATTGTGGGTAGGAGCAGCCAGTGTGGAGACAGGAAACAGGCCCGGGTATGATACCTGGAATTCCAGCAAGAGGCTGAGCTGCTGATCCCGTTTACGTAACAGATTATCAGCATCGACACAGGTTTTTTTTTTTTTTTTTCTTTCATTTTCATAAACATGCCAGAGCTGCTCAGCAGTCCTTGTTTTTCCACTGAAGCAAGGCAATAAAAAAACACTCCCTGTGGCCAGAAAGGCTTCGGTATGAGAGAGGATTTCTTCCTAAATCAGAGGAAGTGGCGCTGTGGAAGGTACAGTATATCCAAGGTTATTGCTTTTTCATGTCAGGCACTGTGGACGTAAACAATTGTGTTGCCAGTGGTTGCATAATAGACAAATCACGCAAGTCTTAAAGCATGCTGTGAACCTGATCAACTATCGGCTCTTAAACACGTTCAAGTCTTCAATGACAACTCGCACTCATTTGCTATTGTATTGTAATGTCTGGGTTTTTTCCCATTTTTGTTGATTAACTTGATTAAATTAAATTGAAGGGTATTAGAAGAGATTCTTAAATCTCTTTTCTCTCTCTGTTTTTGATGGTATTTTTAGTTGTCATTTTTTCTGCGACAGCCATTCAATGTATTTACATTCTGTAATTAATTAATTAATTACCTCCCTATATAGTATTTTTCCCCAATGTTTGTGGTGGAGTCTGCGATTCCCGCATGGAATTCAAATGCAAAATGGATCCGCAGGGAACAACATATTCATGTAAGGACGCGGACAGTGGAGAGGTGGATTATGCTGCAGAAGTTCCTATGGATGTTTCGATATTTGTTACCACTGTGACAACTTCTATTCTACTAAGTCTACAGGGAGCTGACAAACTGAAAACACATATTTTGGAAGGACTATAGCTTAAAAAGCTCTGTGAGGTTTCGTATTTAGCCCCCAGAACGAGTTTAGTTGGACTAGGATCAGGTTCGACATGTGAGGGTTTGATGCTGTTGCCAGTCTACTGCGGACAATGTTGATGTGGTTTCAAAATGTAAAAAAACAAAAAACATACACAATCTTTTGAAATGGTATAAATGTAGTGTAGGAGGAACGTTATTATCCACACTCACCAAAATGAAGTCCGTCTGATACGTCGACAGCATGAAAACAGAGATGTTGTGGTCGGCCAGCGGTGCAATGACTGATTTTGCGATTTTGGTGACTCCGATGGGCTGCGAATTGGAGGCGTTGCCGCCCCCCGACACCACGTTAAGGGCCAACCACGTGGCATCAGCAACACTGATGTGCTCTGACTGGGGCAGCTCTGTGAATGGACGGAGACAGTCGTGTCAAAAAGAGCGGGACTGGAGGGTCTGTAACAGAATTAAGCCTTGAGTAACTTACACTGATGTATAGGAGGAGCTGAAAAGGGCTATTAGGCCCGACACACGGCTGTATTTATAATGTACAATAGTGATTTAACCTCCAGCCAGTTCATGAAACTTTTTTATAGTTGTTGTAAAAAACGGCGTTACGTAGACAGACAGATTTCAAGATACTGCTCATCACAAACTAGGATCAACATGGTCTTGCCCCTTCATGCATTTCCAAATTATTGCATCCCTGTTGCACCTCTAGGCCATTCAGATCATCCGACCAAGGTCTGTTATTTATACCACACTCCCTCCGCAAACCCAAGTGCTTTTGCCGTGAGGGCCCGTCCCTCTGGAGCAGTCTGACAGATCAGCTGAGGCTGTGAACGGCTTTTTAAAAAAAAACTTCTCAAAAGTCATTTCTACCGACGAGCCTTCCCTGAGACATTGCTGTACATGTATGTTGTTTATTCTTCTGTATCTGTAACTTTGTTTTAAAAAGGTGCTACATAATTAAAATTTTACTTACTTACTATTTTTGGACACCAGTTATGAATAAATCGAAATCAAACTGGGTAGTTGGGGTGAGCAATGAGCATGAGGGTTTGTTCCTTATTCCTTATTTGTTCCAGTTCCTGTTTTTCATCTTTTATACACATACTTTTTATCTTTAAAAGTACTATTGCCAACGCCTTTTTATTACTTGGAATTAACATTATTCACAGCCTCCACCCTCCACGCTTCTGTATTAGACCAGCTTTTCCGGTGCTGCCTTCCCCTCAAGAATATTTGAGATGCCCTTCATCCAGGTTGGTGAAACAATGAGACAGAAGTAGCAAACTCTTAAGCAATGAAACACATCGTTCAGCTGTTCAATTGGTCCCTGGGGAGTTCAGAGAGATAAAATAACAATTCTCACGCGTTACGATCAAAGGATTAATCGTTTACTTGATTGAAGGAATGAATGGCAACTATTTTGATAATCAATGAATTGTTTTAGTCATTTTTCAAGCAAAAAAATGCCAAATATTTCCTGGTTCCAGCTTCTTAAACATGAAGACTGGCTGCTTGTTTTTTTTATCACGTTTGATAGAAAATTGACCATTTTTTTCTAACCCATTTTGACTTTTCATAGACTAAAAGATTAGCTGATAAATAGAGAAAATAATAAAAATGATCGTTAGTTGCAGCCCTAATAATGATTAAAAAGCTAATTAACAAATGTTAAGATCTAACAGCATTGTAGTAAGTGTACCAAAAGCCTTTAACATCACAACATCGTAGCTGAATAATTAGCCAAACTCAACTTCAATCAGGTTCAGTTAATCGACTGGATTGCATAATAATTCTCCGACATTCTAATATTTACTTATTAAGAAGCACATGTACATATTCTCTCCGTATGAAAAGGTCACTAAAATGTCTCTTCTGGAAGTTTTCGATACTGTTGAAAATGTATCTAACGTTACTTGCTGTTTCATAGTCTAGTTCAGCAGAAAACAGGCAGTGACTCACTCAGAGCCAGTCACCAGTAGAAAATACCTGCACCAGTTATGCAACACATAGCCTGTAGTCTCCAGGGTAACCAAGGAGGGTCACCCTGGGAAAGGGTGTGTAATGACATGGATTCACTCGATCAGCCAACCACAAAACACGGCACACTGGCAGCTTGGCCTCACGTCCATAATGACAAAGTGTGCTCAAACATTGGCAGCTGAAGCTACGTGGTGCTGGAGAGAATCAGAGATTACACAGTGTGATCTTTTCCTGTCGCCCCGATCTATGGTTGCCACAGTGACTTTAAAGATCCACAAAGTGAGGCCCACCTTTAAAGCCTTCCTCATCCACGATGATGGTGTAGTCCTCCGGAGTCTCTGTCAAACTGAAAAACTTGCATCTGAATGGGAGAGACAGGAAAAAGAGAGGACAGATCAAACAGTGGATACAGTATGTGAGAAAGTCTGTGCTGGACAAAGCTTGAGTGTATAAGTCATTTCTGAAGTCCAACAATTACTGTCTCCTTTAGCTCTGCTGCTCCCTGAAGCATTCATAACATGCACATCAAACAGTGTGTTGGAAGAATTAAGGAGACAGATTCATATGAAGAGATGCATTGATGTGATACGCAGGGACCAACATAAGACCGCAACTATGCCTGTAAATGTCTACTTTATCATTTTATATTGAATATGAGGCTCATAACCAAGCCATCAGTAAAGCACAGTGCTGCTCTGCTCCCAATATAAACCCAAACAGAGTGCTCTGAGAGGAATCTCAATGATCGAGCAAACACGACCAAAAGATATCATCTAAAATCTAACTTAAGACAATATTTTTTTAGCCATGTAGGTGCATTGTTGAAGGAATGGCAATAAGTCCAGAGTGAAATATCTCAACAACTATCTGATGGACTGAAGTCAGTCAGAGATCTACTGACTTGGAGATCCGTAGACTTTTTTGGAATTGGAATGAAATTTGGTCCAGATATCTGTGGACATATCATCTAGCGCCATCATCAGGTCAAAGTGTTACAGCCTCGCAAAGCTGCTAGCATGGCTGTAGACTCTTTGTCTGGTTTAAACATGAGTGCCTGTGTTTCCTTTCTCATGTTGTCTCACTTCTGATATGTTTGTCCTCTTTAATTACAGATTTAAGTTGCTGATCGGTTAGATATCATTGCTAATTGTAGCTGTTGTCAGTTTATAGACATTTAAATTCGGGTATGTAAGAGATTCTTACACTGACTTAACTTGCAGTAACCTTTGTTATTGATTGAAAAAAGTGGTAAATGGAGAAACAACAGTGGTCCACCCATCCAGTACAATGCAGGTTAACTCAATCCACTCTTTCTTTTCAAAGTCTCTATTTAATACTCTGGAAAATGTCAGCACAATTATCAGTGTTGCCATGATGATAATGTGTGTCACATCACGAACAGGGCTGGGTATCAGACAGAGATGTGTCTGTAGCACAGAATATCCAAAACTGTTAAGTGCCTGATGCGCTGCAGTGATGTTGTTTATTGAATCAATAATCATATAGTGCCCCATTTACATCAACATTTTGCATTTTATTTTGACAAAATTCTTGTATAGCTACTTATGTTAAGACAACATCTGTCAACACATACCGAAACTTCTGTTTTCCCTTTAGTGTCATCTTATTAAATTTCCTTTTTGTTTTGTTTTTCTGAACTACTTAATGTCACAATCATGTCTCTGTCTGAAATCCATCTGTCAACCAAACCAAAAGTGTTGGACGGTGAAGGACATTGGATATAAGGATATAAATCAGCAGCTTTCTTGAGCACAAAGGAAAGCAGTGTACTGGAAAAACACCACGCACAACACCGCTGAATGCTCACACGTCATATTTGGCTGAAAGGTGTGAAAAACGACAGGGGAATAACAGAATAGACTTAACAACGCTTTCTATGGGGACAGCAGCATTTCCTCTTGGAATTAAATGAGCTGTCAAGTGTCACTTTGACTTGCAGTGTGTTTTTGTGGAGCCATGGACATGATGAGGATGATGAGCACCGGAGTTTTAGTCTTGTGACTGAGTTAATAATACTCCTCTAATCATGATCGTGTCATTACGAGCGCTACTTAATGACTTTATTATATGCCAGTGTTACATCCAGATCAAATAACAAATCAGTGCAGAGATTTAGTATATTACCGTCACTGAGGGGGAGATCACTGAACACTTAGTCTGCATTACTCACATTCTGTGTGCGTGCAAGGAACTTCACAGGGAGTCTTTAAATGAGTTTATACTGTAAAGCATCGCAAACAACTCACCACCTCATCTGTGACAAAACACACAGAAAACTCACAACAGATGTGTTTGTAAAAAACGACCCTACCCCAGAGAACACATTCATAGACATGAAGTTGATTTATTATTTACGAAATCACAAAATAATCCAAAACTCAACAGTGCTGCGCTAATTAATCTATTTTGAGAGTTGTTGATGTAAGTTAACAAGTTGAATTTCTCTCATTAGTGTTGCCATAACGAGGACATCTCAGTCTCCACTGCTTTTGTTTATGGCTGAGATACTGAATCAACTAAAACGTGTTCTTGGCATCGAGTATCAAAACGCAGCGGAAGTTGGAATCAAATGCCAAATCAGATTCAGAAGGTTATTTACTCTTTGGTGAAATATGTCCTGATCTATGTTTTGAGTACGATTGTAACGATGTAAGATTCTTTATCTAAAGCTGCATTCATTTATTATTTTGGCCACTTGGAGGCAGCAGGACAAGCTGAAAACAAAACACAGACACATGAGCACATGTTAGCATTCAGTTGCCGATTTACACAACCAGCAGACGCAGAGCAACATTAGCATTCACTTGGAGTTACAACAACTCCTTTAGCTGCTAAATGCTCCACTTTGTTCACCAGCTGGTGTTTTGGCGTTTTGTGCTGGGCAGGTAGTGTTGTAGTAGTTGTAGTAGTTGTAGCAGTAGTGCTGCCTGCTGCTGGAATCGAGGTTTTCAGTTTTCAGGATGGAAAAACTACAACAACGAAAACAGTTCAAAGAGGCTAAAGAGCTCCGTAGTGGTCAGTTATAACTTTCTGTGGGTTTGTCAATGTAAGTGACACCTTCCACATTACACTGTTGTCATTTGATCAATTGTCTATATAAAATATTGATTAGTGCAGCTCAAACACTGATGCATTGAGAAGTTTGTTTAATGCACAAAAATGGGTTAAAACATGTTTATATTGCTTTAACCAAGGTACTGAAAAAAGTACTGCATTAGTACCAGTGTATCAGTATTGTTTTGTAACAATATAAGTGACACCCAGCTCTGTGCAAGTCATTTTTATTCTACTTTTATACTGTTTTCTTAAATAAATAATAGTTCTATAGTTATAAATAATAGTTAATTGTTGTGAATCGATGCAAAAAGAGACAACACAGACAAGACGAAAGGTTTGGTGGTAAAAACAGGAAAACATGGACTGGACTAAACTGGTTTGTGTTTGCAAATCAACACCTAAGTGGTGGAGAGAGGAGGCACAATCCAACACTACGATAAGGATAAAAGCATGCTGTTGAAGGGGGCTCATCAACGGGAGGAGGCACTACGGTGTGCCAAGGTTGTTGCTTCAACAAGAAGACTGTGAGAGAAGACTCAGCTAGAACGAACTACAGGGAAAGGAAAGGGACACTCATGTTCTGCACTCAAATGATATTAACTTATGTAATCATTAATGGGTGGCTGCTATGACCACACAAATATCCAACTTCAAACAAGGTGCACCACTTAAACATTTGCCCCAAACACAAAATCGTGTGTCCAACTAACCCTGAGAGGACTTGGCAGAGCCCTTCAGGGCAGAACTGAATTCATTCAATCAAAGATAAACTCTCATCTGTTTTTCTTGCGTCACTGACATTTCCCACTTACTATAACAAACACGACGCTACAGCAAACTGTAGTCTGAACTGAAGCTTGTATTCATGATGCTTAACTGACCTGAACGCCACAGAAATTACAACAAAAGACAAGTCCAACATGCAAAGCTATAGTTACAGAAATGAAAAAGCATAAATGCTTCCACTTTGCTGCATACCACCAATAGACTGAGTGCACAATCACACCCACAGACAGACAGGCAAACATACATAATGTAGATGTGAATGCAGTCAAAGACCAGTTCTTTGAATGGGACATTTTAGGCGGATGACAGTTAGACGTCTCCTGAGAAAGAATCCACATCTGCTGGACTGCGTTTAGCAAAAACAATCACTTGTCTTTACTTTAAAATCAACTGTTATGGACTTTCATGCAGGTCAAATAGGTATTTTAATGTGTGATGAACTATAGATTTCCACACCAACTATCTCTGACCTTCTCATTGCTTTTTATCAAAAGTATTCACAGCTGATATCTGAGTTCTGTGACAATGAGCCTATAGTAATAGCTTCCTTATGATTGACTGCATCAAAGCTACAGTAAAACGCAGTGACAAACAAGTTGGTTGAAAGGCAAAACCACACTAGTCGTGTGTTTACTTCCTCACTGACATCGACACACTACAAATGTGGTAGCAACAAATATCAAATTAATGAAAAAAAAAAAGGAATGTTAAATCTCTCCATCAGCGCCGGACAGAGAGATTGGCCAGGCTGATATTTCAGCGGAGTTTAGTTTAGTTTATCGCAGACATTCAGTTTCAGCACACGTCAGCCGATGAGTAACAAGAGACATATAACATAAGATATATTAGAGGACCCACAAGTTTATTTTTCAACTGTAAAATGTCTCGCTCAATACATACCTCACAATTCTTTAAACAACAGATTTAATTGGACCTCATATGATCCTTGTTATGAGTTTGGCTAATGTTTAGTTATTGGGATTTTCACACTCTTAATATCAATAATAGAATCAGCCTCAAATCAACCAGTCAAGCTATCCTCTCTATGGAATTATGTTAATGAACATGTGATCCAATTATCGTGTTATGAAGTTATGTTTTCCCGCTCTTTTTAAAGCGATGGTCTCGTGTTTTATGTTGGATGCAAATACAGACCACCTCCACTGACATCATAAAACATTAACACTTTCTAGCAGATTATGGCCATGAAAACTTATGTTATATATATGTATCGCATGCAATAGCCGTGGCAGCTGAGGATCCACCAGCAAAACAAACCAGTTCAAAAAGGTGGCGGGCATAGCTGGGAAACCACAGAATATGTATTAAGATACAGCGAAATGCTAAAAGCTACTTTAGAAAGCAACTAGATGATGTAGTTTGACATGAATAAAAAAATATCCGTTCTCTGGTTCCAGCTTCTCCAATACGAGGATTGGATGCTGCTTTTTCTGTTTTATATCATTGTAACCTGAATATATTTGGGTTTTAGACTTTTAGTTAGGCAAAACATACATGTGAGGACAGCTGTATTTTAGTCAAATCCAGTGGGTCATTTTAATTGTAATCAGGTATATCAGGGATCTGAAGGGACTGTGTTTTATGAGTAACTTCTTCAGCTGAGAGGGAGTTTTGATCACCAGCTCACTGCCACACTTGGTCTGCTGACTGACTTTGCCTATTGTAAAATAGCCAGGGCCAGACACAGCCAGTGTGTCAGTGAAGTGAACTAATTTGCTTAGGCTGATATTAATAGACTGTGGTGATAATAAAAACTGCACAAGTGTAAAGGCCTGTTTGTCATGTCACTGCAAGGGCTATTTAATTAAAGTTTCCTCAGGCTGAATGGCTCACAGTGAATATCCACCTCATAGGACAGGGAACACGGTATGTGCTGTAAATGCCCTCCGCTGCTTGTTCAAGTTTGGTTGAAAACATGTTATAATTTCCCTGAGAGAAGGAAAAACAGGCTGCACACACACACACACACATAACACACACACACACACACACCCGCTGGCGTCGACCCAGCTACAGATGGCACAAAGCTACAAAATGACACTACAGAACAAGGATAGGCCTGGAAACCGGTGGCAGAGACCAAACACACACTCGGCTGCTCTCAGAATAACACATTAATACAAGTGCAAGAACTGGCTCCAGCACAAATGAACACCGCTACCTTTTAACACAAGAACACAAGAACATGCAGCCCCCGTCATTAGTTTGCTGTATGTTAACAACAGCAGTATCCTTACAGTAAACAGCACTGAGGAGCCTGTGAAAAACATAAATGACACTGTGTCTTTTCATGCAGCTACCGCGTCTGGGAAGTTACGTACCTTGTTTTGGAGGCCAAGAAAGCGAGTTTTATTAATCCGTGAGTGCAAATCTGGATCCCCTCTTTCTCTATACTCGCCACTTTCAAACTGTGCTCTAAAATATGAAGCTCCATCTTTTACGTCTTCTCATTTGAGGAACGACTAAAAATGTAAAACCTAAACACTTTCAAATAAGATGCATAAATAAATAAATACACACATACGGCAGGCTGTTAGGCGTATTAAATAGAGAAAGAAAGAGCGAGGCAGGGTGGAATAAAGAAAAGCAAAGAGGTAAAAACGGACCTGCTGTCAAACCTGCAACGGAACCGCTCACACTTCTGGTCGAGGGTTTTCAACATAAAAGTCCCCAGTAGGGAGGGTGCGTTGAAGAATGCGCTGAAGTTATTTGTGTCCAGAGTCGTAGCTAGCCGAGTTTATGCTTTATCGATACATTGGACTCACACACATGAGCATCGGTATTAAAAAATAATAATAATACTACAGCTAGCTATCAAACCTGAAGGACATTTGCTTATTTGCTGTCTGGTGGACAGTTAGATGGTCAAAAGGCTAAAAACGTAAAATAGGAAGCTAGAACACACAGCTAGCAAGGCGCAGCGGCTTCCTGGAGTCTCAGCTGGTTGCCTAGCAACTGCTCAGAACCAAGAAATATTCAAGCACCAAACCCACATAAATAAAACGTGTCATTTTTACACGAACTAAGCAAACAGGATATTAATTAGTGACTTTCAGATGTTCTTAGGTAGGTACGTTTGTTATCTTTGGACAGAGCCAGGCGACCTGTTAGCCCCTGTTTCCACTCTTTGTGCAAAGCTAAGCTAACTGCACAGAATCCTCAACAAACCTTCTAGAGTTGAAACCACTAGCTAGTTGAATAATCAATTAATCTATACAGACAGAAAATTAACCACTTTTTTTTTTTGATAATCACTAATCTCCTTGTCTTTTCCTAAACAAAAACGCCAAACATTACCTGCTAGCACAATAAATACGATTTTTAACGTGTCTCCCAAGTTTCGACTATATAGGGAAAATAGTAGAGTTTAGTTGTTCCAGAGTTTATATGCAGTTGTTGATTTCCAGAGGAATTTCCTGGCCGAACTGCTAAATTTAAATAAAATTTGCACACTAATGACTTTACCCTGGCTAATGAATAAGGGCACGCACAGACGTGGGGATGTGCTTAATGAATTGTTTTATACTGTTTCAACCCCGGCGCTTTTATTTTGAATACAAGGCGGAAGTGACTTTCTCACCAGCCTCCCGCAGCTTGTCAGACCTGTTAAATGGAAGAGCAGAGGACCGCTGTTCCCCATGTTTGCTCTCCGACTGGAATAGTTAGCAGCTGGTCGGACTGAAACAAACAACTTGCCATTCAAACTAAGGGGGCGGGTCTGCAGTGGAGCGGGGCATCATGGGAAATGCTGTTCTCTAGCGTATTTATATGTCCAGGTAAGTGTACACAAGTGCAGTGTGTTACACATTGGATTTGAAATGAAACAAGGACTTTGAATGCTGACATTCAGTTTTAATTTTATAATAACATAAATAATACAACATATAACTATATTGTCTTTACCGTCACATGTTTTAGCAGCACAAGAGAAAGGCTAAGGCTAACTATTTGGTATGAATAAATAAAAAAGACAAAGAAATTCAAGAAATTGGAGAAACTATGTTGTATACAGTACATTTTCCTTAGAATATACTCCTATATAATCCTTATTGTATTAGTGTAGTCACTTCCTACAGATGTAAAAATATGTGAATATAGGTATAGGTGCAGATAATAAATTATATTAAGGTTTATAGTCTTATACACAACAAATGTGCAATATATGTAATATGCACACACTATTCAATAAGTACAGAAATTCACACTGCAGTTTAATTCAATATGATATAGCTATAAATATTAATGTTTCACTACTACTTCAAGGAAAGGTGTAATAGTACATAGTACGTGAATAGTAGGTCGTATAGAGGTTGTCCGTATGCAACAGCAGACAAATTAACTAGCTTTAATAAAGTCACCATATTTAATATCTATCAGATACAATGAGACAGGCTCTTTCTTGTCTCTCACGAGCCTGAAGCTTGCAGGTGTGTTCGCATGTAATTTTGTACTCGGCTGCAATTTAGCAATTATTTTCTCACGTTGCCATGGTAATTATATCGTAGACAGTTGGAAAGCCGCTGACTGTGACAATCAGCTCAATCTTCGTCTTCGTCCTTTGACGTAGGAGAGTGGAGTAGAAAAACTATGTGCTTTTAAGAGGTAATCATCACAAATGCCATTGTTTGTTGCCAGCTTGTCACTCGTTGTGTATCAGAGGAGATTTACATGTTAGCTGACCCCTCTCAACTTACTCATGTCAAACCGCTGAGTGCCTGTTGAGTAGCGGTTGGGGGCAAAAGCATACTTTTTTGAGGTTAAATTCACAATAATTGGCATCCTGTTGCGTCTCCGGTGTTTGAGTCTGTATGCGAATGTTCATCCCCTGCTGGGAGGCCGCAGTGGAAAAGCATGTATTCACGGCTCATAGCTGCATGGTGCTATTAAAATAGGGTATGCTGTGCCTTATGGAAAAATACAGTACATCCGTGAACATGTTCTTTACATGAATGAGTTGTAAAAGAGCTTTTTTTTGCTCTTCTTACTGTTCTTCTCTCACTTAAAACACTGATTGTCCAGTCTGTAGTCCACTCTCTGTTCACAATTACTGAGCTCCCCAGTTTGTTGTTAATTCACCCTGATTTATCAGCCCCATATTGGCTGGCATTGACACTTCTTTGGTTCACTTGTTGGGAGACTCTGAATGCAAATGTCACACCCAAGGCTGGATTACCAATTGCTCCAGACCACCAGGGACCCAGAAAACCCCATTTTTAGGCTGTGTGTCAATTGTCTTTCGGCATTTTGATTGATTGATTAATTGTAGAGGGCCCTGTGTCTACACATTCATTATTTTAGTTTATAATGCTCTCTCATAGTGCATACTCTTAAATAAAGTTATGTTTAATCAAAGCACCAAAAAGTAACTGATGCAGAGTTAACCGGGGTCCATGTGTAGTCCTCTATGCACTGAGGGCAGGAGGTTGAATCAGATCCATCTCCTTTTGCTCTTTTGTGCACAATTGGCTGCTCAAAGTTGGGGGCTATGTATTTTTCTTATTGTTATTATTATCATTAGTAGTATTGATTTGGGATAAGGGTTTCAGGGTTTAAACAAATCGCTTGTCCATCATGTGTTGAGTATTTTGGCCCAAGGGAAGAAGCTGTGCACCAACCTTAAATCCTTTAAGGCCTCTAAATCTCAAGCCCCAAGCGAGCAATCTTGGAATGCTTTTTAATCCTGATTTGAATTTTGACTGTCACATCACGAATATCACCAAAAGTCTTTTTTTAGAAGCATTGCAGCGTTTTCTCTCACAGACAGATACTTAGAATTTATTTTTTGGTTGGTTTTTATCACATAAACAGGCTCAACTACTGCTCCTTCCTTCCACCATCCTAACCATACCTTTGCCCCAAACGCTCCACTTCACCTCACATTTAATCTGAAAGTCTTAAACCACTTTGCTGACGAGTGTGTTCTTGTTTAATAAATCACGGAAGCACTGTGGTGTTAATTGTCTCTTGCCGAGGGCCTCCGTCACTAAAGCATTTCCAGCCAACACTCTAATTGCAAGAACAATTAGTTGTAACAGCCCACAACAACGTATTAATTAAGCAAACAAAGACGGCTCTTCTACCACAACAGAGAGTGTCAACATATTTGAACTGGAAAACAAGTATTTCCCTTGTGACAGGCAACTATTGTACTGCTAATCTTCAGATGGGAAGACGAAAACAAATAGCTCCCTGTCCAAATAATACACAAACAATAACACAAAGACATTAAGCACTTACTATTCAGTACACTGAGGTATTTAAAGCCCTGAAAGGAATATAATAATACTTTTTGCTTGTGTTGTATGTTTACAAATCGTATGAAACATGAGCTGGGAGGTCTAGAGAGAGAGAGAGACATTGTTTTTTTTTCTATATTGGAAATATTAAAAATTAAAAATAAACAATATGAGTGAAATAATAAAAAATGATGAAACCATCAGGAAATTGTAAAGACAACTTTACCAGCAAGAGTAGTTCAGACGTACCATCATTTATTTCTTACTAACAATCAACAGCGATCAATTCCCACCAATGTACAGGTCTGTTTAATGTATCTCCATTTACTTTTCATGTATAATGTACAGTTTATTTTTTCAATATACTTTTCTTTCAAAAACCACATACACAAGAGCATTCATGTAAGGAATGGGTGACAATACATTTATCTGCTGATCAGTGGCATAATAAGTGGGAATACGTTGTACAGTTGAGAAAATGTAGTGCCAAAGGAACAGGCTGTCTGACAGGGTAAGGTAAAGGGGTGAAAATATCCTAAATATAGCATATATTATATTATAGCATATACACTTAAACTGATATTGATTGTTTGAGGTGGGCCGTCTTTTAAGTGGCTAAAATACGTTTTGCTGCCGCCGTCCACAGCAGTGCATTGCTTAGCTTCTGTGCTGGTACTCCTGCCTGTCAAACTGGGGGAGTGCCATCTACTGTAGGTAATACACTGACTATGGACAAGTACCTCACACAACCCCACTTTAAGGTCTGTGAGGGTTCAGGGCTTAAGGGGGGGTTGGGGCACTGGAACTGGGCCACTCGCTTGCTGATTCTTTCTCATGACTTCTTTTGTGTCCTTGTGTCCTCCATAACACATTTGATATTGTATCTAACTGCCAAGACACAGATCCACAACACAACAGTGCCAGAATGGAGGATGAATAAAAATCCAGAAAGTTTATTCCCCAGCTGAGGTTGCTTCATACGAGACAGTCAAGAAGAAGAAAAAAAGCCTCAAGATTCAGTATTTGAAGTGATGCATCACTTCTCAGCCGCTCTGTAGGCTCCAGTGGACAGACATGTGATGTCCAACACACTCACAGTGCAGAGAAATGTCCCAGAAAGTGAGGCACATTAATGCCAAGACAACTTGGGAAGAGATTTCTCTACAAGGTCATCTGTTGTTTACGTTTCCAAAACAGAAATATTTATTTCAGTGGTAACATTGTTGTGTGAATGTTTGATATGGAGACAGAGATATGAAACAGTTACCGTGGTAATCTTTCATTAACATTATAATGCTCGGAAAAAAACATTTTTATTAAATACTGTTTCATCTGCAACAGGTTGTAATCTGATGGTGTCATTCACAAATACAATATGGGAGGGAACTAAAAACTACACTATAATAAACTACTGACCCACGATTATACAAGTCGTTTATTATGAGTGCAAGAATACACTGTTAGATAAACAAAAACACATCATAAGATATTCAAAATAAAAAGAATCCAGTGCTGGACCTGGACAAACTGGACAGGAAACCCTGGTGGCTCGTGGAAACCGCTGCTCCTGAGTTCCAAGAAAATATTGTGATGATTTCTGGAAACACTTCCAAAACCATGAATGTGGCTTGTCACCACAGCACAATACTGGCCAAGGACTATAGCCCATGTTGGGACCAGTTGCACAATGTATGATTACATGAGTTTGATTTCTGGCTATAAAACGTAATCTCTGTCGTTACAAGCTGGCGTTAACTTCTGGACTTCAGACCTGCAAGCCGGAGCCAAAGTGGTAGGTAGGTAGAGTCGCTGCTGGGCAAAGAGGAGGAGAAGAGCTGACATGGACCTTTTAATGTGAAAGGGTTTAGGGTTAGGTGTTCTGGGACAGGGCACAAACTCTGATCTTCAGTATTTAAGTCAGACAAGCTTCACACCAATCCACCACCCCGACCTTCACTCCGTTACTCTCCGCCTCCCTAAATAAAAGACACAATACTCTCTGCTTTATACTCTCTGCTTTGGCACTGAATATTGACAATGGACGTAACCTGCAGAATCATCTAATATGAATAACTCCAAGGGATACTGGCCTGTATATGCATATAATATGAATTCGTGGGGTTGAATTTCATCCAAATTAGTTTTTTGTTGTTCTCATTTGAAAACTTGCTGCTTACTACCAAGGTTAATGTGGTTAAAAAACACACACACACACACACACTATTACAGGAATAGTACATGGAATGAGGACAGAGCAAGCCAGCATGTGTTCATTCGACTGCACAAATTTAGCATTTGGTAAAAAAAAAAGAAAAAAGGATCTATTTTACAGGCAGGCTTGTGTAGCACATCCTGTCTGTAGCTTATTATATGCTTGTACTCAGAGTCTAAGGGCCCGATCACTTATTATGTGTTTTTATTTAAAGTTAAACTCTGAGCGGAAAAAAGATATGATGCTGTCAGTTGTTACCCCCACATTGTGTGACTGGATTAATGGAGAGAAAGGAGTTATGACTCCAAGATGCTGACGCCAATGTGACTGCGACGTGTTGAAAAGTTTGTTGTAGGTGCACTGAAAATACCTCACATAACGTTACTCATATTTGGACAATCATCAATTGGAATATGAAACCTATAAAACCAGCATCTAAAAAGGAAATCCGGAAGCTCATTGCCAGAGTTCGAGCTCCCTCTGAGGAGTAGAATTAACACAGGAGGAGGTGGAGTGGAGGTGGAATGCATACAACCTGAGCAAGGGACCGTTTTAAATTCTGGCAGCAGCATGATGATTGCTTTACTAAAAAAAGTCTTTAAAGCAAATCGCAGAAGCTGCAAATGACAACTGACAGTGTGAGAGGTTGACAGTGTGGGGAAATCTATATGTGGCTCAGGCGAGATGCAGTTGAAAGCTTTGAAGAAGCAAGTAAATGGACCTTGAGTCGGGATTATTTTGTCACAGATACTAATCCCATGGTCAAGAGGAAACGCAGGCTATGATTTGTTTAGCACAAACTTTCCAGTTGCAGGCTGCATGAAAAGCCGCATTCAGAATACAGCAGGTGCAATGTTTGTCGTCAAGTACTTACAGGTTGGAACAGTCCTTGCTATGTTCAGAGTCAGTATACTCTGGATTATACCATATATGTGTCCCTTACCTGCTTTAGAGAATGGGAATTGCCCAACGCCCTGAACTCTCACAGATGTTCCCGACGGCCTCCGGCTGCAACCAACGCTTCCGACTGACTGATTTCCTACAGTTTCCAGACTCTGAGTCACTGAAGGTTCGCAGCACACTCAGCACTTTTGTAGATGCAGTTGTCCTTAAAGGTGTACGAAACAATTTAACACATCAGTGGCCTCAAATGGCAGCAAGAGATAGGAGGAATTCTGATGACTTCAGTGCACAAGAATCCTGTAATGTGGCTCAGCAAACTGCACAAGCACACACAGTTTATCAACCCCCGGCTGTTATGTGATGCTTTATACCAAAGGATACCACAGTGATGAGATGTGAAACTTGGATTAGACAGTTTGGATTCATCACCTACTGTGTGTCCTACCAGTGAGCATGCAACCACCAAAATATAATGAAGAAAAGAGATTCAGGGGTGCTGAGGAGAGTACATCGCACACAGGTGTAATGAGGCCTGGTCCACCTGCTGAGAAGTTTGATCGCGACTGGAACAAACTTTCTGTTTTTCTTTTTTATTAGTGCAGCCAAACAGGCAGCAATTACAGCTGGATGATATTTGTAGAAGAAAAATATTGACTATTGAAAGTGAGTTACAGAACTGGTATAAAGATGCAGTAATAGAGCAAAAAGTGACTTCAACTTTGGCCTGATGACGGAGGGTTTATTTGACATGTGCATGCATGTAATGCAGCTCACATTTAGCCCTACATGCTTGGACCCCTATTAATTGAATATATGATTTGTAGATGTAATATATCTATTGCACAATCTTACCTATTTTTACAGCGCAACCTGCTTTCTGTGGTCACAATTATAAAAGAAAATAATGCATTTTGCCTATTGGCCCATTTACTGTTTTATCTGTCAACTAGTTGCTGTTTGATAAGTCCCATCAGAACAATGTAATACACACAGCGGTTACACATGGACGGTAATACAGTTGTGTTGTAGGACCCTAAAGAAGGTTTTGCAACAACACAGTTTAATGTGAGACATGCTTTGCTCTCAGCTCCCCTGCAATATGAAGGTTTTGTCATATGATCCACACATACACTTACTGGTGCACCCGTACCATATAAGTCATACAAGTTATAAGTAATAGGTTTTACTACTTAAAGTACTTCTCAAGCTGATGGAGATCACACAGTAAAGTACACTTTACTGGACATTACCTGCACAGGAGCTTAAAAGCAGTTTAAGCAACACTGAAAGACTTCAAAAGTGAAAATACTGTTTCCTGATACGGATTAAAGGGATGGATTTTTAAAAACATTACCCTCTTCCTCTCTTCCCATCTGCCTGTGTGAGGTGTGGCAGTCAGACTTTACTCCCCTCCTATTGATTTTTTTTGTCAGTTTACTGACAGTTTAATGATGAATGAATGAATGTAACTCAAAGTGTTAGTCCGTTCCACTAAATGTAACTTTGCAAGCGTCTGACCTTTGTCTTTATATTACACTAGTCTCACTAGTTTCCTGCTAATCTTAGTGATGGGGATCCTGATCAGAACGTGTTTTCCGAGACGATAAACTATAAAAATAGTTAAACATTAAAAGGTTTTGTTACTCTGTTTGTGGCTTTGTACCATTTATCCGTAATGAATGTGTGTGTCTACCTGGGTGTTTGAATCAGACATTTCCCAGAAATAATAAAATCAGGTGCTGAGAGTCAAGATATTTGGCCTTTGCTCAAGCATTATAAAAGCCATGTGTCTCAGTCTTGGATTTAATTAAATGAATTTGTGGGTGTGAGGTCTTTCTATTGTCAAATTTCAGTACTGAGTGAAGTCTGAACTCTTTCTGCAGCCATGTTTAGGGGTTTTTGTGCTGCTGCTTGACGTCATTTAAGAGGCAACAGAGCCTCAGACAGAGGCACGTAAGATGGAGGACATTGGTAAGCTCTAATCTCTTCCCCGTGACCCAGATGAAATCCTGAGAACAACCAGGGTGTTGGCAGGGCTCAGCTCACATCTTAGTACCTCCCTCCCTCCACCAGTACACACAACTGTGATCTGTGCAAACACCATTCCCCATGGATGAATGGACTTTGTACACCCTCAAGAACACAAAATACCAAAGCCTGTTACCTAAACCGACAGCTTATATAAGAATCGAGTGTAACTATTAATTAGCAATCAGTGTTTGAAAGTTTTAAAAAGTGATCTAGTCAGAACAGAAAAAACAGAAAGTTTGTTGACTTAATGAAAAGCAAAAGTAAATGAGCAACCTTATAAACTTTTAGTGTCTAAAGTACGATTTATTTTCACCAAACCTGTCGTGAATCGCTTGTTTCAGCCTGACGAATTACCACCTGTTCACGAGGAGGTGTGCACATTAGCATTAAACTGGCATCTGAGGCTGCCTGCTCCGCTCCATCTGTGGGAAAGTTTCACTCACAAAAATGTTACCAAAGAGTCAAAAGATGCTGTCGGGAAACAACTTTAGCAGAGTCAGTAGTTGTATTAGAGGACCTGAAACAGTTATAAAATATTAATAGTACAGCTGTCGATGATGTGTCAATCAGAGCATCGCTGTGCTGTGATAGAAATAAAGGAATGTTTTGACATAAAAAGCATCTTTGTAAAGCAAAGTGGTCCATGATGAAAGGGAAGGTGACATTAGACGAGAGAATACTATAACCTACAGTAAGTGACGTTACTCGGTCGGATGCAACAGAGGATGATACTGGACATCTGCTGAAATATGCTGAAATATTCCAATACTAACCAAAGAAATCTAAAAAATAAAAGTGCACCAAATTCTCCCGTTTACGTGCCACTTATGAACAAATCCGATCGTATGAGTAGTTCTTGCACGAGTCCCTTTGTCCTGCTGCATTGCCATAAAATGATACCTGCTCACCTAATATTCAATATGGATGTGAAGACCCTTAAACACTCTTAAAGCTGAGAGACAGCACTTTGAAGAGTAACTACACCCGTAACGATTGCCAGGACCCTCCCTTTCAGCATATTCAGACGTGCAGTGTGGCCTTATTGCTACGATGTGAGAGGTTTCTGGTTGCCATGGTCACACTTGGCTCAGTGCTGTGCTTCTGAAAGCAGAAATCACCAGTTCAGGTGCCAACACTGTCATTTACTCTCACTCAGTAACCCCTGCTGATATTTACTAGTTATATTCATCAAAGTAGAAATATTACACTTACAACCTTTAAAGGTAGTGTCAGGAAAATGAACTTATTAACCTCAGCTTCACATTTCGTCTTATTTTTATTGTTGCATCTGTCTCGTCGCTGGCGGTAATGTTCTCTATTTCCTCTTTACCTGCAGAGGCGGATTTCAACGAGCCACCAGAGCCACTCGTTCATCATTTCATGCATTTTCCATTTGTGATATAGATGGCTGAAAGCTCACATTTTCTCATTTCTGCAATGCTCAAAGGCATAAATCACAAGTTCAAAATGTCCACGAAATCTTTCTCTTGACAGGGAAGAAAATGGGCGTCGTACTCAGGTCTGTATATATTCCTAAAAAATATCTTTCTAATGTGGGCTGTCACATAACATGGCATCTCATGTCACTTTAAAGCATGCAAGCATAATTGTGCATTGTTGCTCTTTGCTCTACATTATTTTCTTCACAAATGTCTTGTCATACAATATTTGCAGATATGTTGTTAGCAGGTACAAATATGCATTTCATGATCAGGTGGGCCTTGAATCTTTTCCAGGTGATTACATGAATGAAGGGACGAACAATGATCCTTCTTTCTAATAAAGTGGGAAAAACAACAAAAAGGCCTGCTGGCTAACTCAAACTTTCAGTTCAGTACTTCTGTTTTTCTCTTCCCGAACTCTGCCGTCACCAACTCTAAAAGTTTGATGATAAATAAGTTAATTAAAAAGTTAATAGTTAAGTGTTTTGCTTGGAAGCTGGATTCATTGATCTGCTGGCCACTAGGGGGGACGCACAGCTAACAAGTTAGCAAAGAAATTGCCTATTTAGACACCCAGCAGAGGCAGAGCAACATTATCAATCATTTGGAGTTGTGCTTCAGGCAGCTTGATGAATTTAAGTCAGATATTCACTCTCTGCTCAGGTTTTGGCTCCACCAACACCACCAACACTTTCTGCCATGATTGTGACATTGAACTTTACCGTAAGTGTGTAATGACACCAAAACAGTGAGCTAAAAGAGGCTAAAATGCAGAGTTGAGTGAAGCTTTAATAGAGTTGTGGGATTTTTGCAGAATTTCATGTTAAACATAGTCACTTGATTAATTATTGGTGTAAAATTATTGATTAATTGAGCTTTAACTGTATGTATCTCTCTCCTAACAAACAAAATGCTAAAGTGAGGTGGCTACATGAAAACCAGGTAACTGCTCTCAACTGTCAGTGTTACTGATCATCTGAAGAAAGCCTGTTAGAGGAATATAGAAACTAAAATGTTCCTGACAGAGTTCAGACTCTTTCGCTGTTGTGCTATAATGGGTTGCATTAGGGGATGAGAGCACAAAGAAATAGGAAGTCACACAGCTAATTGATTTTCCTTTGTTCCCCGCATGTGATTCAGATGGTTTTCTGCAAGAGTAACTTGACAAAAAAGCACAAAAGGAGATCTGTACTTTCTTGAATTGTCTCTTAATGACCTTATAGGGGAATACCACTTGAAAAATTGCCTGTCTTTTCAATGGACATGCACAATGCAGCTGGGCTCTGAATGGGAACAACTCTCAATGCAAGATAGAGCAGACGTTAGATGACTTCAATGTATATCTAGTTTGCTGAGGAAGTTTCCAGATTTGATGTGTGTGAATATGTGTGTTGTGTGTGTGTGTGTGTAACATTGATAGCTGCAGCAGCTTTAATCATCTTTGATTTAATTAGTTTTTTTGAGATTTGTTAAGTATCTTCAAATTGCCAAGTTGATTAAAAACTAATTCCACCAATTTCACAGACAAAGGTCAGTTTGCTGATCATGGGGAGTTCTACTCAGCCTGTATAATGTCTTCTGTGGCATCAAGTCTGAGAAAATAACCCTGTTTGGGCTTTACATACATTCACGTATATAACAGAAAGCCTTATGAGCAGGAGATTTATCAGGCAGAGAGGATCTAATGAAAAGATACTAGTGGTTGTGTTATGAGAAATGTAGGATCCATGCTAGCAAGTTAAAGTGAGGATATCTCTGCCTCTGCTGCATTGCTTTCGATATCTTCTTTAAACCCTGTCTCTTGTCTGTATGGAAGTGCGATACTAAATCACTGGAGTATATAATATATAATATATATAATTTCAATTTCAAATGTCGCATTGATTTTGTGATGTTGTAAATCTATATTCATGGTCACCAGGGGTTGAATCATAGAGGCGCTGGTGATCACCTGACTTCCTCTATCCAGTGAAATATCTCAACATTTACCAGATGGATTGGCACAAGATTTGTAACAGATATCCATAATAAAGATGATGAATCCTAAAAACTTTGGTGATCCCATGACTTCTCCGCTGGCGCCACCATGAGGTTGACATTTGTGGTTTTAAGTGAAATGTATCAACAACTGTTGGGTGGATTGCCATGAAATTTAGTACATTTAGATGTTCATGTTTCCCTCAAGATGAATTGTAATAACTTTCACCATTCCATAACTTTTCATCTAGCGCCATCATTAGGTCAGAATTTTAAATGTTAGCATGCTAATATGCTAAACTAAGATGGCTGACATACCTGCTAAACATCAGCATTTTAGCAGTGTCTGAAAGAGGATTTACTTACTGCAGAAATGCCTCTGATGTTCAGCTCTCATCATAGCAGAAGGTAGCAGCAAATCAGTTATCTATATTCATTGTTTTGATATACTGAGTCATGTGGAAATAATAAAAAGATGCCATATGAAATGTATCCTGCTATTCAATTAGCTATGCTAAGGTAGCATACATACATAAACTTGTGTGATGACTCTGGCTTTGTATCAGCAGGAAACACAGCAGTCGTGTAGCTTCCTGTTGGTGCTATCACTGAGCTGTTCGCTAGCAGCATTAGCATGGAGCCTGACCTGAGCTACAGAACTTATGTCACAGGAAGTCATCTTGCAGCATTTTAACTGGACGAATAATTTGGTTCGTTTTTTTCTTTGTATGCACACAAACTCAGTACTTCGTCGCTTATCGTTATAAGTTATTAGGAATAATTGACCCTTCGCCATTATGACAGAATATATCAACAACTTAAGAAAATACAGGCACGTAGAAAAACAAAAGCAAATGAAGAAAACGTATCCATTCATTTGAGAACACTTACAGTATGCATCAAAACAAAATGCGCTGCTAATACAGAAAAGAACGTTTCTGTATTTGCATCAATTGTTTTTTGTCTGCAGGTGTGTTGTCGACTTGTTGTCAAACAGAAATGTGCTTTTATTTTATTGCTTTGCTGAATATTTCCTAAATTGTGAGCATGTGTTGTCAAATTGGTGAAGGTGTTTTCTTAATTTGCTTATTTTTTGTCTATTTTAAATTTAAAATTATTGCAACATACTGTATCTAAACTATTTATTATAATAATACAGTAATCTGTTTTTTAATTAATCTCTGAAAAGCATGCGAGCAAAAATACAGAAATAGAAACAAAGAAAGGCACAATAACCTGCCCATTTGGCATAGGACTGAAATATAATTTGAGACAATGCATTTACAGTCATACATTCAACAAACCAGAGTAATGCAAACAAGTGCCTGAGTGTTAAAAAGGAAACAAAACAACAAAGGAGAGATTTTAATTCACATCAAGTCACGCTTCCAGATAGTCAATACAGCAGCCAAACAGGCAATGCGATAGTGTTCAAAGGTACAAAATGTTGTCCAGAAGAAAGACTGACTTATAGCATAATCTTAGAGCATCCACAGTCGTGTATTTAGTTTTTTTTTATACAGAAAACAGTATCAAACATTAGGCAAAGTCATCTCATGACAAAACCAAGAACATCCGCATGCAGTTTTGTTTTTTTTTGATAATATTGAGCTTGCATACAAAGGCAGACAGATTACAAAATCAAAATCACATGTCGGTTGTATTCATTACATATTCATCAGAGAGAGAGAGAGGGAGGGAGGGAGGGAGGGAGAGGGATCACTGTTGTGTCAAGGAGTATATTGAGATGCCAACAAGGTTTCACAGCCGGTTTGTGCCTCACAAATCAATGTGGCTGAAGAGGCTCTTAACACTTAAAGAAACGCGAGGGCCGATGTGATGCATTAAACATTTCATTCCCCAGCTTTGAGGGTGTGATACCATTTGTCAAAATCAATTTTTCTTCCAAATGAATGGAGTGTAGCGTGAAAGCAACGTAAAAGTTCTAATAACACTATGTCAACAATAAAACTATGGGTCAAGAAGGTTAAATAATATAACAAATGGACATTAGGGCAGTTTGTCACCATCCACCGGCTGTAATTAGTGAGTTAAAATGATGTGATCATAAAAACAGTCGGCCACACTGACAGAATCGACATACTCTTAAAAACAAACATGCCTGGCCTGTCGTTTACAGTGGCGAGAGGTAATGACAAAAAGCTGTTATCTGAATTGCAAGCTTGACAGGAATCCTGAACGTTACGCGAGGACTATTCATATGGCGTTTTCTGTGTTACCAGTCAGTGCACGGTGGACATTTACAAGAAAGGTGGGTGTGGGGGCATGCAGAAAAGGTCATACTGCGGAGTCAAACTCATAAAAATCACAAATACATGGCATGCATCCCAGCCCACTGATCTATGAGGGCAACTTAAGTTGGGAGTTTTCAGTCCTGGAAAGTTTCCAGGGAGGACTCGGGGTACCAAACAAATAAAATATTGAATGAAAAAACGAAACATAAATAATTCAACAGGCTAGAGGGAGTCAAAGTAAACTTTTGGTTATCTCAGTATAGGACATTAGCCCCCTGGTAGTTCAACCATCTCTATTCCCAGATGTGTGTGCCCAAATACAGAGCTTTAGATTTGACATATGAACAAGATCAACAACACAGAGCACTAAGCTGCACATTCTTAGAGGGTTTACTGTGGAATAGAAGGGGTTAAACATGTACATTCTGCTCGATACACTTATAGTGGAGCTGCTTACGTAAAAGAAAATAATAATAACCTCAACAAATGCAACAACATATTAACAATATACATACACGGCTAGTATATTAAAAATTCTGCCCTTCTCACTCCGGCCCGTTTTAGCAAAGCTTGCATTGCACAACCGAACAATCGCACCGACTTTAGCGAGGGCGCGTTCGGCCCTTTCAGCAGCAAACTTGAACTTCAGCAACAATAGGCTGTTGTAAACAATACATGCTTTTGTCAATATTCGTTTTTTTATTATTATTGTTTTTCTTTTATATTTGACGTAAACTTTCCGTTTTGAAAATTCGGCCCTTTTTGACAAACAGCAGGCACATTTTCAGCCACATTACAGTTGAAAATGCCGAGTTTTTGTGGAAACTCATTTTCTGTAGTGTAAACAATAAGCTGCACACACACACACACACACACACACACACACACACACACACACACACACACACCATGGAGCTGCCCAATCATGTGGCATTGTGGTTTTCACCAGGTGGGTCTGTTGTTGATTACAGCTGGCCTCTATCAAGTGGGCTCTCTACCTTCCACACAGCGAAGTGCGGCTGCGTGACGCGATCGCAGTGACTGTGAATGTTTCCACGTCGGAGCTGAAATTATCCCCAGATCATCAGGTGCATATGAGATCTGCTTTTATATCCACTAACTCTCTTCAGCTCCCGACTAATCACAGAGAAGCCATTATGCACTTATTCGACTGCTGAAAGAAATTTCATCTTGCCCTTGAAGTCTGAACCCGTTCTTTAAAGCTTTCACTGTAAAAAAAAACAACACTTTTGATTGCAAACAGCGCTGCGGCCTTGCACCCATGATTCATCTGAAATTTTACTTGAATTTTCTAAATGCATATTTGATTTAGCTACCCTTCGCTTTAGCACTGTAAATTGAGAAACCAGCTATTTTAAAGTCTGGACAGGATGACTGACACTTGTGGAGCCTTGACATCGGGATTACCACACAACCAGGCAGCTCTATAGATTCGGGATTGCGCTGAAACATCAGTCAGTAATCCAAGTCGATGGTGCGATGACACCTGGCCTTGTCTCATACTGATTAGTCTATACAGAGACGCACAGGGAATCAGTGTAACGTGATGAATACTTGCTGTATGTAGCCTTGAGGACGAGTTTAGGCAAAGTAGATTTTTGTATCTCATTCATTAAGTCCTCACTGGTCAAACAGCCTGCTTTATTGGACAGATAACCATCAACCGTCATCCTGCTGCTTACAGATGAGCATCAGTCGTCCTAAAATCCTCTAAGCAGAACTTATGACCATCAACTGCCAACTCCTTATAGCCGCTCAGCCTTGGATTGCGTGGTTGTGTTGTTGGTGTGGTTATGGTACTTGGGAAGAGGACTGAAGGCCTCAGTATACTTCAAACAAGGTGCCTCTGTCTGATGGTGGAAAGCTGAGCTCTCAGACAATCTGACAACAACACGTTCAGACAGACAACAGCAAGGAAGGCCTTAACGTTGAGGGTGAGTGGGGTGCTGACACGGAGGGCTGAAAAAAATGCACCTGAACCTGGTTCAACTTTTGCTGCATTGTGTCGGCCAATCAAATACGTCGAAGTACACATTCCTGGTAGATTATCTTGCAATGTAAACGTTATATATTTCTTCTGTCGCCATTGTTGTGACTGCTGCTGCTCCAACAAAATCCTTCCTTGTGATGTCAAACTCATGGATCTATAACTCAAACTGAGCTTGCTGAATTGTAATTCATCGTCACACCAGAAACAACTCACCTACGCAGGCCATTGAAATGTTTTAACGCAGGGCTGTTTTAAATCTGAAAGCCCAAGGCGGCATCTGAACTTCTCTCCCAAGCTCTCTTTTTTCATTCTTCTCACAAACTACTTTTTAAACCTTTTTCGTTTGTAACACCATGTACAAAATGCCTTCAAGGAGAGACAGTTTGGGGGGGCAGTGGGATGCAGCCAGGAGGAGGCTATACGGATTCAAGTGTGTAGGTATAAACACTGATGTGACATCACTGTGGTTAAGGTTTGGTTTGGTGTAGGCACATAAAGTTAGGGAGCGATCACGGTTGAAAGAAACAACGTTGTTTGCTGGTCTTTTGCTGACCCTTCTAACCAAACTGACCTGACCTTCTCCGTCTGTCTGCCTCTGTGAATTCATCATGTCGTATGTGGACATTTACTGAAACGACTGCTGAGGACGTTGTGCGGTCTAGTTCGTTTGAAGCATACTGAGGCCTTCCCTTGTACAGTATATTAAGGAGGTTTTAGCGTTCCTGTGACATTGTTCTCACCTGGTCAAACGACTCAAACTAAAGGATAAACGCTCCAGATTTCTAAAATAAGCTGCTTGTAGTCGGCCCCATGTGTGGGAGCCACTCACATGGGCTGAACGACAACAGGACCTTCGCTGCCCAACACTTTTACAATCATATTAAAGTGCAACATCTTCAGTTATCGGAAACATTTTTTGCTACATCCTCCGTTAGATTCTCCACTCTTTTCCCACTAAGATGTCAGTATGAAGGCTTTGTTTGTGCTGTTTCAGGGACCGGTGAATCATTGGCCAATTAATTAGCTGCTGCTGTAAAAGATCTCATCAAATAGAAAGCATTTGCTCCTTTTATCTTCACTGATCATACACGAAATCAGAATTATGAGGCTTAAAATTCAACACTACCATCCCCGTGATTCATTTTATTGACTGAATTTCTCTTAAAAGAAAAAGAAATGAGCAGCCGTGCAAACCCCTGTTGTACATGAAAGTGTTGCTGAACGCAAACAAAAGGTTTTGGATATTTTTAAATGAGCCCTGTTGAGAGGACATATATTCCCAAAGAGGTGTCACAGGTCGCGGTGGCCAACATGAGGAGAAATCCAGAGAAGAAGAGCTGGGAGGAGTTAGGAAAATGAACGCAGGAGTCCTATCTGGTGCAACCAGGGAGGGGACAGGGGCCAACAGGTCGGACGACAGGATGCGGGTCTTCAGTCATTTAATGAACCAGGTAATTCATTCGTCAGCGTGTGCCAGCGCTCAATTTTCTTGTCCTTGTTTTTAAGGCAGTCAAACCAGTGTTTGAGCCTCTCTCCGTTTGCATTGATACCCAGAGATACACCACCTGAAGGAAGGCACAAGGACAGCATGAGTCATGTGCTGAACGCTTAGCAAAATGTGTAGGAGATGTACAATGTGCCACATTATAAAAGACCGAAAGGATAACTGCAGACCATTATAGTGTCTTAGCAACAGCACAAAACAGCTGAAAACAGGTATGGCATTAAAGATGTTTTGATAGACAGACGCCCTTTACAAAGAGTTTATAAGTTGTAATTAATGGTTAATAGATAATTTACTATTGCTCCCCTCAAGGTCCACTTAGTAGCTGTTCTGAAACTATCAGTCCTATCAGAACAGCAACTACAACATTAAAATGGTGTTTACATGATAATGCAATGCAGTAATTCTTTATTTTACTTAAGTACAGTTTTGAATGCAGGACTTGTATTTTGACTTTTACTAAAGTTAAGGGTCTTCTTCCAATGTTTGTTTTCTCAACTGCTGTTTCTGCCATCAGGTATGAACTTTGAATCTCAACATTTACAAATGCTTCATAGATCATGATTTAGAGAGTAGATCAGCTTTCACTCCCTACTGATTGGTTTGGGAAAAACACATCAAAATAACTCACTAATGTCAAGCTGGAAGTTAAACAAAGTGGTAACTCAGCTTTATTTTCAGGCACTGAGGGATGAGAGCATGAGGTTAGCGCATTTAGATTGTGGCAAAACAACTCAAGTGCCACTTACTAGCTTTTTCTGGAATTTCCACCACATCGCATGGTCTTCATCAGCAAATAATGTCAGTTATTATGGAGTTTCCAGGACTCCAAGAGGAGTCAGTTATTATTTTACCAAACTACTATTTCAAAGTCACTTTTATGCTCAAATTGCTCAGACGCTGTTTTCTGATGTGTCCCTTTATTCATGTTTTATTTTAATTTTTTACAAAATGCATTTACTTGATTTTAAGTGCGGTGAAAGCTTTTTATTACCTGCTTTGAAACAGGTTTGGGCATCAGTGCAACATACTTAAATTGACATTGAGAACACGATGGCAGGCCAGCTAGTTCCCAGCATGGCTCAGCGGTTGTTTGTTTCCCCGCCTCCAGCCTGAGAGGGGGCCGGGCAGATGGCAGACTCAGCTGGACAGAAGGACAGTGGTGCTGCTGATGCTGCTATTTAAGCTATTTATGAGCTATTTAAGCACGTCCCACACCGTCGTCATCTGTGATGAAGGCCTGGCACTGGTTCATCTGTGCTTACCTATGAAATCGTTGGATTTTCCGATGTCGTAGTCCCACACGGTCACCTCCAGGGTCTTTTTGGTGAGGTCTGCATATTTTATGTCGTAACAGAACTCCTACGGAAAATAGAACAGCAGAAAATAAAAGCTTCTTTCTCCAGTGCGATAACATAGGATAACATCTTTTCACATAATATAAAACATGAACGAGAGTCTATTCTCACAATAAAACAACTCTTCTGCATGCTGTTGGGTTTGCATATAATTACAAACCTGAATGCAACTGACAGTTGTTTCATTTTCAGGTGAAACTGATTCACATAATTCTGAATGCCTCATTGAGTTTGAATTTTCTTTTTTTGTTAAAGCCTAAAATAACACGCAGGTTGATGTTGTTGCAGCCGTTGCCTTTCCTCACTCTCACAGTCTTATTAGTTCAGGACACTCACATAGACCCATTCAGTGTACTACAGGTGTCAGAGGTATCTTGATTGGAGCACAGAGGAATTAAATGTGAAATACATACCAGAGTACTTGAACAGAATGACAGTATAATCAATACAACACACTGTCCACTAAATGAAACAAGCATTTTCCCTGATATCAATTTGCGCCGTGTGAAGCAAGAGCATTTATTCTGCATTTCAGTCTGTAGTTCAATCAGGGTTGCTGCTCCACCTTAATGAAATCAATGATACAGAGGAAGTCCACATTGCTCGTCTCTGACAGAAAGGCCAAGAGGTGATGGAGGAATATGGGCACAAAAAATGTCAGAGGAAATGTCAAGCCGCTGGCCTGTGTGAGTGTTTGGCCGGGGCCGTCCGCTCGTGTACAGGCTGGGTACCTCCGAGCCAAGCTGCCCCCTGCCACGACCACTGAGGGGCTCGTTCAGCCTCAAAAACATGTTTTGGCATCTTTCTGTAAAACCTGGCTGGCTCCTCAGGGTCTTTGGCAATGCATTTCTGATTTCAACAGTATTTATAATCAGGAGTTCATCTGTGAGGCTGAGCTGAATGAGAGAATAAGGGCTGATTACAAGTCCTGTTTCTTTATCAAAGCAATGTTACAGCACACTACAGCACTGGTCCCTATTTTAAACCAGCTATGAGAGATTCTTTGGGAAGAACAAGGGCAAAAACACAAATCCTACATTTGAAATAACTGTTGGCAGAAGATTATGTGTTTTCATGCAGGACCCCGTTGCTCATAGTGAGAACCTGACTGAGAAAATATATTTTCAGGGCCTTTAATGAATGACGGAGATAACCAATCTTTGGTGGGAAACATCAAACAAAGATTTCCAGTGGACGAGAGAAGATATGAGGTTAAATAAAGTATCAGTGCTGCCAAAAGACACCTGAGACATCTTCTATCAACATCCACAGACAGCTTCAGTCATCATTCACAGGATGAATTTAGAAAAATGTGCCTCTTTTCCATCTGACAGCCGAGCCCTCTCTGAAAGGCTTCTGTAGGTCTCGGGGTTATGGAGGTTGCTTAGCACACAAAAGCACCGGACAAACACTCAACTCAGGTAAAAGACAAATAGGGGGAAAAAAACTAAACAAAATTGGAGCTGCAAGGTTTTAGCGCAAGAAGCCGTGATTTATACCTCGTTGAACTCGGGGTTGAGCGTCTTCTTCTTCACAGCAGTCTTGTGCTTTGACTTTTTGTTCTCGTCAGGCTTCAGGTACCTGAAGGAGAGCAGGGAGGAAGACTTAAATCAGGACTTAACAGTGGAACAGCAAGGAGAAAATACTACAAATCCACATGGATTTATTTATTAAATGCCTACATGATGATTATTATTATTTGAAACCCTCATCAACTATGTAAATCCTCATATTCAAAGTAAAAGCATCATTCTGTACATCTCTGTCCTCCAGAGGGTGCTGTGGTACTGCCTTATATTCCACCACACAGCTATATTACATTACCCACACTACATGACATTACTATATTATCTGACTTTAATAGACTCCACCTGTGCTTTTATTAAAGACATTTTTTCCCAGTTGGTAATACATAGATGCTGTTATGTCATCACCTTTCAAAGCAGCTCTTCTCTGCAAAGATTAATGTCCAATACAGGGTAAGTTTAAAAACAAAATTTAATTTCAGTGCCTTTCTGATGAGATTACAGAGGTGAAGACACCTCGCTTCATAACAATAACACATTTCCAAAGTCAGTCGATACTCCGGCTGCATCACAACAGCTCAGACCTCCAGTAAGTAGTCTTTAATCCCTAAACCATCAATATCAGGTTTTATGAGTTTGTTCTGGTAGAATTTTTATGATCTTTGCAGTTTAGTGTTCCTTTAGGATGTATACTAGGTCATACTACACTCGTTTGTCAGTTCATTAGGGACACCTAGCTAAAACTAATGCAGTCTAATGCAACAGTCCTGCAATAAATCAGACTCTCAGCATGATCAGTTTTTATTTCAACTGTTTCAGAGAGGTTTGGGTTGAATTTAAGGGGGGGCAGGGGGGGCCGGAATAGTCCCTCTCAATATATTATTATAACTACGCAATTTTCAATATATAATATGGATTGAGAGCACTAATTATAGACAAAATGTATGTTTTTTTTAACGCTGTGTAACATTGTAGTAGTAATTAGGGTTTCCTTTGTATACATATATTATTAACTGTTACAACACAACTTTTTGGCGTCCCCTTCAGGAAAGATATTTTTATGTTTATTGTCCCCCCAACAGTGAAATGAAATATCCGCCCTCATATAAATGGTATGGACAAAATATTAGAAACATCTCTCAGTATAATGCAATGCAGTTCAACAGCACCACAAACTACAGCCTTCAGAATCTCAACATTTATCACAGGACTGTTGTATTAGACTGCAACTGCCTTGTTTAGTTGTACCTAATAAACTGGCAGCTGAGTGTTTGTTGTGAAATATGAAATATAAACAAACGTTGACTTGATTTTGACTTGTTGAGGTAAAACATGTAACATTGCGGTTACTTGTCAGCTCCAGTGTTTTCACTGCGGTCCATGAGTCAGCGGTGAACTGTTGCTGAGGGTGCACACAGTGGTGTTCATGAATGTACAGCCAGTGTGTGTGTTTGTGTGAAGGTTGGACATTTGCTTCTCTTCTGCCCTCATAAATGATGCAAAAGGCCGGATGCACTCATATCAAACTCTGCGTGGTGTAGTGAATGTTGTGTTTCACCTCTGACCATTTGGCAAAAGAGTAGTTTTGGGTAATAATGCTCATTCTGATGTGGTATAATATCAATCCAGTGAGCAATTACAGTGGCTCGCCACATCCGTTTCCTTCCTTGAGCTCACTGGACCCACACGCACACTTCAATTTCCCAAGGTAACACAGACTTAAAGGGAGGGTAAGTGGGTTATTGCTCACAAAGTTACCCCTGGGGGAGTGGGGGCTGGAATTGTTGTTGATGAGGATATTGCAGCGAACCTAATTGTTGTCATGTAATGGGGCTACTGACCCCCAGGCAAAACAAGCAGAGAGCGAAAGTTAGGATGCAAAACGATGCTATTGTGCAAGAAAATGGTTTTAAATCGTATTTCGGTGCTTCTATTATTATGCTTTTGTTCAGCAGCTGTGCAATGAAACCATTCTTAAGAATATCTCCACCTGTAAGCTTGATGAAATGCACTTGTCATTGACTGGAGAGCCATTAAAGAGGACATTTACTCCGTCATGTCTCAGGACGTGCTCCACTACCTTGTTCGACTAATGTGTGTCTTCGTTCTGCATTCGTACGGCACATGCATTTTAAGAACGTGCCCAACATTACCGACACAATAGAGCAAAGCATTTAGAGTTCAGGTGACAGCTGTGACTTGATGCATCAGATAGACTTGTGCTAGACATGGGCTGGTGAAAGGAGGAGAGAAAGCACGCAGCCCTGTCTATCTGTCTGAGTATACATTTCCTTTATTCCCTCTCACACGAGCTTGTCAGTAAATCTATTATCTGCCTGAGTGTCCTTCAAGCTTCAGGGAGATTTTCTCAACCTCAAACTGTTGGAAAATTGTTGCCAGCCCCTCTCCTCCGAAACGAGTTGCGCTTTTGTTCTCGAGGTGTGCACAGCGGAGTCGGAAATTAATTGCACTTTCATTGCTCAGCCAGATGAAAGACTTGGGAAATGTTCAGGTGTGATAAATAGGACTCTCCTTCAAATTGCAGCCCTGCGGATGGCCTCTTGTGCTGTGTGTCTTTCATGCCGCTGATAATCACAGGTAGTCTGCCTCTTTTCTGCTAAAACATCAGCACTGCCAGCTAATCCATTTCAGCACTTCTACAGTGCGTTGCGCTATAAATAGCCACATTATTACGAGCATCCTGTGTTTTGCAGAGAAATGTACATTGAGAGGAGAGACGTAATCAATCGACAGGTGGCTTTATGTGCAGTCAACACGTTTGTATATCATGTAATCTGAAAACTCCCAAGTGCTTCCTTAAATTCACAAATCTTCTTTCTTTCACAGTATATACATTTTTATTGGCTCTGGACATGACAGTTTTACTACTACTGCAAAGTAGCCACAACAAGATAAATTCAATTCAATTCAAAGCGTGAAACTCTGGAAATGTAATGTGTCCAGTATTTGTCGTTGACTCACTTCTTCCTGTACTTTCCGCTCTTCTATATGGAGACGCAAAGTTTTCAAAATAAAATAAATAAATAAAACAAAATAAATTATTGTATGAGTGTAATACAACCATGAAATTGTGAGTTAATCCAATACATTTTTAAAACTCACCTCATTATAATGAAATGTTATTCTGTCCTGCTTTTTTTCTCAGAATAACACAGTTTGCTGCAGGTTTGTTTTTATTTCACTCTGGCAGCTTTTATTTCAAAATGTGCTTTTTCAAAGTTGTTGTTTTTCACCATTTCCCTAATTATTTCTTAATGCCACTTTCACACAACAATGCCTTCGTCAGTCCTGACAAACAGGGAAGAACCAGTTATGTGATTGGCTGTTGCTTTGGTCTGAATGAGCACGACACCAATGACATCAGTGGCTATTTGTAAACTTAATATCTTTGGGTTTTGGACTTCCGACAAAACAAGATGTTGTCAGCTTGGACTCTAGTAGGCAAATAATAATAATAATAATAATAATAATGCACACATAATTGTTAGTTGCAGCCAAAATAATAAGCTTAGTTTAAAGAAAATGGATTATGTACAATGCCATGACTGTATATTTCATGTGCATTTATTCATATGATAATTCACTTTATGTCTTATTCATTTATTTAATTTCGAACACGGTGGGTCTCCGTACTTCCAGGCTACTTAACTGTGTACTTTTCTAACCTCACAATCATGTCTACACTGTCTTGTGCTGATGTTCAAGTCAAGTTATACTTTTCCTGACATATTCGTTGATGAAAATTTCTGGTTCATCACATCTTGGGTCCAATGTTCACAGCTGAGTCCAACATTTCTATTGGTTTTTAATAGCATTACACTCACTAAGGTAATTACCGAGATATGGGAACACAGCGACAACGCTACAATAAACAAGCTGACAGTCCAGTTTGTCTAAACCTCTTTATTTAGAGGTAAAACTGAAAGTGAACACACAAGTACAGTAAGCACAGTAGGTCAGGTTTGTGATTTTTTTACCTGAGGGATTGTTTTTCAGCCTGTCTGATTGTCTGTCTGTTGTGTTTCTTGCCAGTTAACGCCTCCGTGTTCCCAGATCTCATGAATTAACTTGGTGAGTCTTAATATTACGGGTAGAAATTATGTCCAAAACTATGAAAATAAGATCCAAGTTAATAATAATAAACAGGAGGTATCCTTGTATTAAGGTTGTATTAAAACATGAAACTGTGGAGCTAAGCTTGTGCTGTTATATGTTAGGATGTAACAAGCTCCAGTTTCTGTTTGGGTGTGTTTGCATACTGACGTTTTGACGTAGGGGTCGGAGAAGCCGTTGGCGTCCATGGCGGCAAGGTGAGCGCAGCGAATGATGCCCACCACCAGGCAAGACTTCTGGGTGTTGTACTTGAGAGAAATCATGATGCGTCCTCGCTCCTCCAGGGACTTGTCTTCTGTCTTGTTGACCTGCGGCGGTGAAAATGACAGGATTTAGGAATAATAACCAGCTTTTGTTGCAAAGTCTACCACATGCAGGTATCTATGCTAGCGAGTGGCTGCGAGCCAGGGTTCCCCCTCCTGCCCAGCAGCATTTGCAACTGATGCGTCTCATTTCTGGCATCAACGTCATTTGGGAGAAAACCAAAGCTTTAATTTCCAAAATGCTATTAATCCATATAGACAACAAAATCATTACCTAGAAATGTTGTCACTCTCCCAACCATGGGTTTCATTCATTTTTTAAATCCCAGGAGTTTTTCTGTCCTGTTAAGCATTTTGTGAAAGTCGATATCATAAAAAGTCTACAGCAGCTACTTCTTCTTCTTCTTCTTCTTCTTCTTCTTCTTCTTGCCTTCTCGCGTGTCCTGAAAATCTGCCAGTCACTGATTGGCTGATTGATGTCACCTCCGTTGTAGATGGTGAGTTAATAGCCTCATCAAAATTAATTTGCCGTGTTCTTTAGAGACAAGATAAACATCTGAACTGACACATGACCTGTGTGCCTGTTTTCTTTCCAAACACCACACCAGGCCTCCCCACTGAGGAGCACACATTCACTGTGTTCGTCTGTGTGGATGGTTTGATATTAAACGCTGTTAGAGGATTAGTTATTTATAAATTGTGCAAAATAAGTAATAATTAATAAGGCTGTCAATAATGCCCCCTTTATTTATACCAGTGGTTCCCAACCTGGGGGGGTCACAAGACAAATCTAAAAGCTCGCAAGATATTTGAGACGATCAGAAAGCAGAAACAAATGTATTTCTGCTACACCACATTATGTTTAATTTTCAGACTTTCCTCTTTAATCTTACCAGATCATTTTGCTTGTAAAACGTATTCAGATAAAACAAGTGAGGTCACTCTTTGGATGAACTGCTCACAACCAGTAAACAAATGCAAACTGTGAAGAGGAGTCACAGGCAGAGGCTGGGAACCACTGATTTATACCTTAATGTCTTCTAGGCATTTTATCTTTTATCGCTATAGTGAACTGCATGAAACTGCATGTTATTTTGAATATGTAGCCTCCTGTGTGACTGATTAACCGGTGGGTTGGTTGAACGACTGAATAGCTGCTCATTCGGTGACATTTTGATTTTGACATCTTCAAGCTTGCAGTTCCACGTCCAACCTTGAAAGCCAAGTCCCTTTCTTATCCCTGCCAGAATCCAACCATCTGATCAACCATCAATCAATCGAGTCAGTTCTTCATGGTTAGTGGTTACGTTGGTGGTGGAGTAGCAGTTACCAGACATTCTTCATAATTGTCTTTTTTTCACATTCCTTCAGCGCTCCACAGAGCACTGCAAGCTCTCCAGAGAGAAAAATACATACTTGAGTGAATTACCTTTTACTGAAATGCAGCCCAGGCCCCTAAAGAGATTTCTGGGCTTTTGTTTTTTTTTCTCACTGCTTTGCCGAATGACTTAGAAATGCAATTTAACAGCAACAGTCCCGCTGTTGCTGATTGCGTGAATATGCACTGGGCTTTCCCGTACATCAGCATTTATTTTTAACCACATATACAGTATAAGACCATCCATATCAGCAGACCAAATGCACAGAGGCTTAACCACTTCAAGCTTATCAAGAGCTACTTTAAGTGCACAGACCAGTGGAAATGTGGGCATTGGGGAGTTCTTTCAATTTGGTTTGTGCCATTTCAAATTGATATTCATTAGTTTTTTCTGTCTCAGCTTCTTCATCTCATTTATGACAAAGTTACTTCACACTGAAGCTAAGCTATAAAGTTAAACATGAGATACTTATAGTTCTAGAAAGAGTAGTTCAAATTTCTTTCTTTCTTTGATCAAGTTTAGTTTTGTAGTATTACAATACAAACAAGGTGGCTTTAAAAATGCCATTGAAGAATCCTTCAGTGATAACAACTTGTGTTTAGCAGCCAAAGAGACAGATATTTCTCTCAGGAGTTGGTAGAGACCACAAACAGAGCTATTACATTCGTCAGGTGCACACAAATACGACTCCAAATTAATGATAATGTTGCTCTGTAGATGCCTGAGGTGTTTTTAAGCAACTGCAACCAGTTCGCCATATCAGCTTAAAAGGTGTTGTGTTTTGTTCTTGTTTCCGCTGCCCCCAAGAGGCCAACAAAAATCTGTTACTGCTGGTTTAAACGTTTACTAGCTGTAGAATAATTATAATAATGTCTTGTTAAGCATTCTGCTGTTTGTAGCTTGTTTACACAACTCGAAAACACCACATGAACAACCTATGTGAATGGACAGCTATGATTTTGCCTACTGAGAGCTGCTGCTTCAGATAATCAGTGGTCTTTGTTACAACCTTTGTGAGTTCACACGTCCACCGCTATACACTGACGCCACCAAAACATCCTCAACATTCAGAAACAGTATTAAAATGAAGAAGGAAAACGGGCAGAAAGAAAAGCCTCTGCAGACACAGACTTCTGTCTCCGGCACAGTCTTGTACTGTGTGCAGGAGACAGTGCTCGACAATCTGTCCAGCAGTGTCCACAGCAGGATACTAATCAGATATCTCCAGGGAACTGACTCTCTCTACATGAATCGCAGATGACTTTTACAAGACGTCTCACTGGACTTGTGGACTTGGCATCCATTTCATCTGGGATGCCAACATGCTTCAGCCGCCGTCTCGGTTTACTGTCAAATCTATTTAGTCCTGTCTCTTCTTCTGCTGTTTATCCACGTTCAGGACATCCCACTGTTGTGTCTGCCTCCCTGACTCCTGTAACAAGACGCTCTTTGGGAAGTCTGTGACAAACCAAGAGGCTGACAGGAATACAAGAGTATCAAGACAGAAAGCAGGGGAGGAAGTACAAACTTCAGGCTGCCTGGATGGTATCAAGGTTGGCATACCTGACAGGCGCAGACATCTTTACAGCACTCAGTGTCTTTTTCTACTTCGCACTCACAGACCATCCATTTAGCCTCGGCTAGCCTTCCTCCTCTAACAAGCTGTCATATAAACAACAGATACCAACAAAGAGACACATTTAAAACTAACAAACACAATTGATTACCATATAACACCATTCATCATCTGCTCCTCATAGACTAAGGTCTGCTCTCTTTCCCTGCTTCCGTGAGCCTCCTTTTCCTCTTTCCATCAATCTGCTCAAACATGAAATCAACTTACATAAACAAACACACCGCTGTGCAGCAGCGTTTGCTTAACATTCTCCAGCTAATTGTACCATTGCCTTGGGAAAAACTCAATTAAGATTGGCTAGAGGATGTCCATTAATTGAATTTAACGCACAGTATAACCGGACACCTCCGACGTGACTGTCTGAACGTCGCTCTAAATGAATGTAGCAGCAGAGCTAAATAATCCAGTGAGATACAGTATACACAAGCTCGCTCGCTGCCTGTGTCATTGTTTTCTGGATTCAACAGACCGGCAGCACAGAGGTAGAAACCCCACACAATAATATACCAAGTGCATTGACTGGGTTCCAGGTATTACTCAGGGGTCCCTTAGGGGTTACCAGGGAAACAGAGATATTACCAGGAAAAAAAGGTCAGGTGATATCCCAGGATAAAGGGGGAGTTTTACCTTTGACTGGACCAGACTGCCGAGCCAGTAATCAATTCCAATTTCTTAACTTACAGTTTGAAGTGGAAAACCTTAATTACCTGCCACAAGTGTTTCCCTCTTTGCCTATCTCCTTACAATACAATGAAAAACCCTGACATGCTTTGAGGAGCACTGGTCTTTTTCTGTGCCACATGTCATTAGCGAAGCTCTTTGTAACAATGCGTGGGGTAGTTCAGAATATGAGGCTGTAAATGTGTGTAACAGGAAGCTGAGCCAAAACGCATCTCCTGCCAATGTCCTGGTGGGATCCCTCGGATCAACACCTCTCAGAGAACAGTGGGGCGCTGAGTATTGTGCTGATGCAAGAGAGGAGGGCACGGCTGACAGGGCACTGGCATTCAGTCTGCACAAACATGTTCCTGAAAACTTTAAATATTCACGTCTAAAAAAAGCATTTCAACAGCTCAAATTTGGGAGAAATATTGTAAATTGTTATCTATCTAAAAGGGTTATCATCATGTTTTGATTCAAATGGTGCTAAACTTTGATTGACGCATGGATATATGTGACATCACCTTTTTCTAACGGAGTCCCGCCCACTTTAAACTAGAGAGAAATAACAAAAAAACAAATACAGAAATCTCTTAATCTCGGAAAATAGCCAAAACGTTGATAGAGGTTTTCAGGGCCTTTAATGTGTCTCCTCTGTTAAACATGCAGTGCACTTAAAGCAGCTATAATCAATATTTTCAGATAAACAATTGATCACATAACATGTGAAAGTGATCGATCGTAGTGACCTACGGAGAATTATCACCCAAGACTACAGTTCCCCTCAAGATTTATACTACCTTTTAGCTCATTGATTTCGTTTTATGGCTCGCAACTTGTCTGTTTTGGTCCACTCTCACAGCTCTCATCAGCATAATTTTCAGCTGAAGTAGGCATCTGTTTTCAGAGACAAAGCTCTAAAACATCACTGTAAACTACCTGCTCAGCACCAACCGGCTGACAGATACAGTTAGCAGTTAACGGGGCACGGTTTATGACCTATACTGCAACCAGCCACCAGGGGGCTATCAAGATGATGTGAGCTGTCATGTGGTCCATCAGCATTTAGAAGCTAGATATTTCCCTCAGGAGTTGGTGGAGACCAAAAAAGAGATTAAAGGACCCACATTCACCAAGTGGCCAGAAACAAAACTCCAGATGAATGCTGATAATGATCTTTTACTGCTGGATCTGAAAATAGGCAACTGTTTGCCACAAAAAACTTTATAAGGTGATAATATGTCAGTGTTGTGTTTACAGCTTGTTTCCACTGCCCCCAAGTGGCCAAAAATATCTTTTATTGCAGGTTTAATATGCAAAGATCTTTGTAATGGTTGCTTGTGCAGTGAGAAGGATTTGATCCCTCGAAGTGACTGAACTCAGGTCTAAAGAGAAGATTTTGACCCGATGAGGGGGTTAGACGACAGCTCAGGGGTCATCAGTATACTTTAGGTATCATACTTTCACAGTTTGATTACTAGTCATGATATCTTGCTGTGGACCAAAGTTTTGTATGGACCCACCAACATCATCACCCTTAGGCCCCACCACTAATGGGCCAACAATTTGGCAATGCTACTGCTGGTGCAGAGCTTTCAGAGCAGACAAATCAATGGCTTTTAAGCATCGGTTTACATACGCTGTAATGAGACAAAGTGCTGTTCCAAAACAGGAATTAAACCACTTCTCAAAAATGGCAACAGGGTGAGCTACAAACGTGTGGACATCTCTTACAGTTAAGCCTTTCATTGTCCAACTGAGCTGAGGGAATGGAGAAATATATTGCACAGAGACACTGTGATCCAAGATTCATTGCCAGATTAGCCTGCTGGCTCTTACACTGTTCAAGCCCTCTTGCTGTCTTCTGGTGCCAATGCTAAAGGCAGCATCCAGAGTTGAGGCTGGCAGACACGTCCGTTAGACAGAAATGGGTGAGTGGTCGCAATGTTAGCAAGGACACAGCTGTCCAGGTACCACGAGATTACCAAAATATACAAACAGTTCTTGCGGCTTCCAACGACCCTGATGTGTGTGTAGACGTTTCCTCATTTTATGGTGGTGACTATATGGTGACAATGGAGGCGCTCTCCTGAATGTACCTGAGCCTATTTCAGCGTAACGTATACAAGAACACGCGGGAAACTTTAGCAGCACTATAAATTCCCAGCGTTCACAGTGATGTGGTTGGCCCGTTACACAGGTTTACTGCCTACGAGCTGGACAAGGCAGTCAAAATGCTCCACTGTCAATAAGACAGGCACTGCTATGAGATGATTAAACGGCCGGTGCTGTATTCTCCCCAGCACAGCAAACAACATCCGGTGTTCAGACAGAAACTCCTTATCCGCCACTTCAAGAGCAAGCAGAGCAGAAAGCTTTCTGCCTCGAGCTCTCTCTCTCTGTAACCAGTGACGGTCATAGCTTCACTTCTTTTTTTTTTTTTTTTTTTGCCTTGATGCATTTTCTATGTGAAAATGGCCAAACTTTGCTTTAAATCCTCCGTTGCTGAGAGAGAACAGACAACACCTAAAAAAAAAAAAAACAGTTATGGAGTTTGACACAAACGTCTGCTCTACAGCTACTCTAAAAGCCACTGTATGCTGTGGCAACTAAAACCTCCTCCAGTCTTACTAAAAGGAAGTAAATCCATCCACTCTTTGCTGTAGATAGCTGTTGTAAAGCTGCGGGCAGTGGTTTCAATCAGGCTTACCTTGAATTTTCAGAATAATTTTTAGTAAGGCTGAAGGTCAGGGTGTGCTTGTTTGTGGTAAAGACTATGAAAATACTTGTGAGTAGGGCTGAATAGTTAATATTATCGAAATCGCAATAAGGCCAAGTGCAATATTCAAACTTTTTGATGAAGGTAAAAATGACAATTCCCACTAAAATGGTGACTCATATCACAATCGCAATATGTTTTTGTTTTTTTTTGCATATCGTTCAACCCTCCTTGTGAGTGAGATATCAGCACAGACAGCGTCTATTGTAAATATCCAAACTGATTTCTTTTTTTCTGGGATTTCTGGCACAACAAATGAAGGGAAGGGAAAAAGTCTGAAGAGTTCAAGTGTAAAGAATCACTTTATTATCAGACCATTTCGTCTTTTCCTCCTGTCATCACCTAATATTCAGATATTCTGCATATGTCTGTGATCTCTGCTGACACTCTGTAACCATTGTATGACAAATGATAACCATTGTACACCTTTAAAACATGGTCATTTTTTGGAAGTGTAACATGTGCTTTGACACAATCAGGGGCCTCTCATGGTGAATGCATCGTGGCTGTTTGACACCAGTTACACACGAGCACATTTTGTATTTTTGGATGCTATTTCACACTCCCACATAGACAACAAAGCATATGAGAGGAGAAACAGGAATTTGTCTCTCCAAACACAAGGCATTGCTCTACACTCCAAATATGGCTGATCCAGAATTACACTGAGTTCATTTTTTTTTTTTTTAAACCATAAACCGTGTAGGCAATTTGAAAAGGATATTCAATCACAGTTCAATGATACTCCACTCCACTCCCATGCTCTCATAACACATAATCCACTCCCGCACCCCACTCATGCGCTCAAAACCCAACGCTCTAATCTGTTATGTGTTTTAAACCAAATCCTTATGGATACTGTTGTTTGCACTGGTGTTCCTCGTGTAATTACTAACATGCACGACATGAAACACCCTTGCCGTGCCTTGTTGGGATGTACAGCATCTTAGGCAGGATTATGCTAATCTTTTAAATGTTTTATGTGCAGAACTCCTTTTGGGGATTGGTTATCTTTTGTTGTAACATCACTATTGCAAGAGATGACTACACATATTACTATCTGAAAATACTATTACTGGGCATTTCAATTAGTTCATAATTACATGCTGTACAGTACAGCATATTTTCTATTTTTACCCTCTATACAACTCTGTAATAAGGGTTTTCACATAGAGCTGTGCAGTGTATCCCCCTGAAGAATTAATGAAGAGTATTCAGGAAAATGAGGAATATAGTGAGATATGTACTTGATCCGAGAAACCAAGCTGAAATAGACCTGATAAAAACTTCAGACTGGTTACACAAGTGGTGAGATTTAAATATCTGTAGTGCCATAAGAAACCTTTCTAACACCACTATAATAATCCCTTGACAATAAAAAATAATTTAGATATTGCCTTTTGCCTTTTTCCCTGTACTACTGATCACATTACTGTTATTTCATTAATAACGTATTATAACATATTATCTATTGACAATCACATGGCGATATACATCTGACAGAGGAGGCTTGCTGCCGTGTTGTGTCCCTCAGTGAAGAATAACAGAACGGCCCATACATAATATAAACCACCCAGCAGCCATGAAATGTTAAATCTTTACATAATATTCTGTGATAAAATCTGGTTTGCATAGAATATAAAAAACATACAGTAGAGTGCCGCTCACAAGCTCAAGTACCTGCTCTGTCGTTCCAATGATTTCATGATTAGTTTTAATATAAATCTAGACACACTTTCGTTGGGTTAACCCTTCATCTCATATTCAATATGATATTATTATGATATCATTCATGACTATGCAACACACAACAGGCAGCCAACACACAGGGGTGAAGATACAAGAATACTTTATCAATCTGAAATATTAATAAGTGTATTTAACCTAGTAGTATAATAGAGTGTATTATATACTGGAATACAGTATTGTACAGTATAGTACAGTGTACTATAGTATAGTATAGTATAGTATAGCATACACTGGAGTATAGTATAGTACAGTATAACACAGTATAATATATTATAGTATATACTGGACTATATTGAAAAGTTACAGTATAGTACAGTATAATATAGTGTAGTATAGTATAATATGATATAGTATAGCATACACTGGAGTACAGTATAGTGTAGTACAGTATGGTTTAGTATAGTATACAGTGGAGTATAGTGTAGTGGTGTACAGTATGGTTTAGTATAGTATACACTGGAGTATAGTATAGTGTAGTACAGTATGGTGTAGTATAGTATACACTGGAGTATAGTGTAGTGTAGTACAGTATGGTATAGTATAGTATACACTGGAGTATAGTATAGTGTAGTACAGTATGGTATAGTATAGTATACACTGAGTATAGTATAGTGTAGTACAGCATGGTATAGTATAGTATAGTATACACTGGAGTATAGTATAGTGTAGTACAGTATGGTATAGTATAGTATAGTATACACTGGAGTATAGTATAGTGTAGTACAGTATGGTATAGTATAGTATACACTGGAGTATAGTGTAGTGTAGTACAGTATGGTATAGTATAGTATACACTGGAGTATAGTATAGTGTAGTACAGTATGGTTTAGTATAGTATACAGTGGAGTATAGTGTAGTGGTGTACAGTATGGTATAGTATAGTATACACTGGAGTATAGTGTAGTGTAGTACAGTATGGTATAGTATAGTATACACTGAGTATAGTATAGTGTAGTACAGTATGGTATAGTATAGTATACAGTGGAGTATAGTGTAGTGTAGTACAGTATGGTATAGTATAGTATACAGTGGAGTATAGTATAGTGTAGTACAGTATGTGAGTAAGTGACATGTTGGCAGTAACACCTGAAACCACCAGTAACTGCGTGTGGCACTGTGGACTTACAGGTAACTGTTTCTCCAGGCAGTTGTTGAAGTTTTTGATTTGGTTGGGCTTCAGCTTCTTGAGGGGGATTCGCGTTTCCCCGATGAACTCGTTGTGGCGGAATTTGTCCTCATCACACACTGAAATCCTGAGAGGAGAAGAAACAGAGCAGGTGGGTGGGGGTGGGGTGGATGAAGTGAGGCTCAGGTTGAAGTTTTGTCGCTGAGAAGTGCCTTAAAACCATAAAACCAGTCATTTTCCACCTGGAGCCCATCAGCCTCCAACACAGGGATTCAACTCTCGGCAGAGCTTCTCCCACTGACTCTCAAGGTGGCACTGAAACAAAACCTCAGCAGTTCTGCAGTGAAGGAGTTCATAAGATTTTTGTCAGACTCGATCAGCATGACAGAAACTGATGGGGTAATTACGCTTCAGGACGCTTTCAGCTACATGTGGATCAAAAGACTCGAATATGCTAAAATGAGAGGGGGAACTCTTGTTGGGAGGAAGTCCAGAGACTTTTCAGACGACTGAAAAACGCACTTGTTCCTGATCATGTCAAAAATAATTTAAAACCAAATCACGACTGTAACTTGAACATATCTTTCTGTGCTCGACTTATTTACTCAATTAGTGCAGCTTGAGTTGAGTTGCATGGTGCATTCGGCCTTGTTTACTTATTTGTGTCACGTGCCCATTTTCTATTTGTTTCCACCGAACACGTAAACGCAGCACACGTCCTCTTTTCAACGACATGACGACATCCTCTGAAAACATCAGTGCATGTTTGCCAGTTTAATCAACAAACAAGAAGATTCACTATATTATAAAGCAGAACTGCTTGCAAAAGATAATGAGTGACGGGGAAGTGAAAGGCAGCTCTCGATTCAAAAACCGCCGAGGACATAGGCACACGTACTGTACCCGAGCTTCAGTTATACTTTCCAGACTGGAGATCTATATTCCTCTCCGCCATTTCATTACATTCATAATGAATGTCAATTATTGGTGTGGGACAGCGCTGCCCTCAGTGGATTTATGTCTTCAAATAAATGCAGAGAGCAGTCCCTATGTAAGCACTCACAGCCCTGACATGACATGATTCACACTCGTGGCTCATCAGGCTCATGTAGTGGAATACTGTTTGTTTCAAGTGTTTTTCTCTGCATGATGTGGAGGAAAACATGCAGCCTTTGTGCACCTTATGGCATGAGTAATATGAATTAGCATTGTAGCTTGTAGGGGATGCGGCGTGTAATCAGAATCCAGATGAAACTCGACGGATAAAAAAAAGACTATCTGCTGCATGGACAGGTGGTGCTGAACTCAAATTTCAATTTACAAAAAGAAATGAACAGTAGTAGTAGGAGGAATGTGGAGGCCTTTCTCGCAGTATTGTTCCTGGAAAATGGTTAATCAAGGCGTTATTATGTGAATGGATTTTTCGGCGTGTGCACAGACAAGTGTCCATCAGATTACATCTCTGAGAAGTTGCAGATATTTATTGTTATTATGGTGCTCGATGCAGTAACAATACAGTTGTATTTTTCTTGCTCAACAACCAAAATATATTAGCAGAGCATTGATAAGGTTGCCAGGCAATAATAGATACTTCAATTACTTCAACAGCTGTGAGATACAGTACATGAGACTTTTCAAAAATAAGTAATCTGAGGTTTGAAGATAATAGATAATTAAAAACAAAACAATCACATTTTTATTATATGATGATCAAAACATTTTATGATGATTTCATGAGCACTTGTGTATTTTTCTGCCATTAATCCAATAAAGCTTATCAGCTTAAAGCTACAGTAGACAATATTATTGAATTATAACTTTGTTTGAAATAATACATTTTGACCATTGCATGCCGTGAATAATATCGAATTATAGGGCTCCTTCAAAAAATGTGTGTTTCTGCGCACCCGCCCCTTTGTATCAAATCTTTGGACGAGGGCTGAATCAAACAACCAATCAGGGTTAGCTAGCACGTAAACTGGCCAATCACGTCGACTCCGTACAAATAAGGGCTTCTAAAGAAGGTTCCACCTTCTGGATTGGAGAGTGAATCAGAACAGCTGGAAGAGAGGAATCAAGACACAGAACCCCTGATACACCTGTTTTTTCTCAGTATACGACAAACACAACTACAGGTAGGAGAAAGAAGACCACAGTCACACAAGACACACACACACACACACACACACACACACACACACACACACACACACACACACACACACCTGGTGGTTACTTCGATGCTTGGGGGGGAAACAGAGGAAATAAAGCACATGGCCCACCTATCATTGGGATGTACAGTATTCTGTAGCTACCAAAATGAATACACATATGATTACATAACCTACTTCCACCACAGTGTTAACACTTTGGTAAAAATAAAGGAGCAAAGAACAGTGAAGTAACACTTCCATTGCATAACAGTGTCATGTTTATCATGGGGAGTAGAGGTTTCTGTTCCAGGTTTTAGTCTATTCTCAGGTGTTGTAGTGAAATATAAATAACCAAACAAAACAGGAAGTTATCTCACCCAAACAAAAGTGCCGTTTGGAGATTACACAAACAAAGGGTTTCCCGGCTGTTGAACTGATCGGGGGATATCACACGTTCAGGTTCGCCCGGGCGCACAAACACGCATCATAAATTGTATTGAAAAGGAATACACAGGATAAATAACCGCAGCACTCATTTCTGGCTAAAATGGCTGTTCCCAAATAAAGTGATTTACCTCCGGAGTCAAGAAGAAGAGAAACCGTCAGACATCACTGCTCCCTGAAAATCATTTCTAAACCCTCTGAAAACAGATCTGCAGCAGCTGAGGCTAAAACAGGATACGCATATTTCCTCTTTTCTTTCCCTCTCTTCCATTCTGTTTCTTTCTTTCTTTCCTCCTTTTTTCCTTCCCTCTTTTTCCCTTTGTTTCACTTCCTCTCATTTGCTTAATTCTTTTTTCTTCCATGTCTTTCCTTTTATTCTTTTGTTCCCCTCCATTCCTTTCTTTCCCTTCCCCTCTGTCCTTCCTTGGTTCTCCTCCCTTCCATTGCTTTCATTAACTTCCCCTCCTTTCTTCCTTTCCCCCTCCATTCCTCTCATTTCCTTCCTTCCTTCCCCTTTGTTCTTTTCATTTCCTTCCTCTCTTCCTTCCCTCTTTTTCTCCCCTTCCATCCCTCAAATTTTCTTTCTTCCTCCTCTCTCACTGCCTTCCCTATTTTCTTTCCTTTTCAGCCATTTTCTATTCTGCCTCCTTTCTTCCATGCCTTTCCTTTTATATGGCCATCTCTCCTTCTATTCATGTTTCTTTCTTTCCAATCCTTTCCTTCGTTATTTCCTTCCTTTGTCTTTCTCTTCGATATGAGCACACATAGGACATACTGTTGAGAGTACCTGAGTGTTTTGCGGACCATATCCTCGTCGGTGATGCCGTAGTAGGTCAGGGTCTCGCTCCAGACAGGGTTGAGTGTGTTGTGCAGGGTCTTGGTTCTAAGTTTATTGGCCTGAAAGACAAACAGAGAAGTCGGCCATTTAAAAGGATTGAATGTCATGACTGACTAACTACTGGCTCCCTCGCACAGCTCAAGAGAGCTCATCCCTCAGGTGTCAAGTTTCACTGAAATGCTGCCAGAATTATACAAACGTCCCTGAAAATGTACAAAGCCTCTCCGTCCTGGTGAAAATTTGTCAATGCATTGACGTCCGGTTGCACGCATGCAAACACGAGCTCAGTGCCGCATATTGAACACTGTCAGGAATGAAAAATAAACAGCAGACTGTATTTACACAAAGTGACTGGCATAATCGAAGCAATGCAGGGAGTGAATGCTGTTGAATGGAGTTCAATGGCTCAGTCTGGTTTTTCTTTCTGTTTCTGTCAGAACTACATCTTTTTGGAGAAAGAAATGTTCCAGTCACAGACCTTCGTCAAGCATTAAATTCACAATTTGAAAAAACATATTTATAATTGAGCCACAGCCTGCAACAATACAGAAACAACACCTAACAACATACACCCAAGACAATTAATACCATTGATGTCATTGATAAGTACAATGAGACAAGCAACACATAAAAATAGAAACCTATAAAGTACAAATTACTGGAATAATACACTACAAAGTACAAAATAAGTAATATTTATCAATAAGTTCTAGTATACAATCCAAACTAGAAATTATTTTCAAACTTGGCACTTTAAAGAGCTGGAATCAGGGTGCGGTTAGCTTAGCTTAGCATGAAGACTGGAAGCAGGAGGAAACAGCTAGCCTGGCTCCGTCCAAAGGAAATAAATACACCTACCAACACCTTCAAACGTGTTTTATTTACATGATTTACATGATGAACATACATGTGAAAACAACAATTTGTCGATAAAGGTGGAGCCCAATGCTGTAACTATTTCTTGCCATCCACCCAACACTGTGGGTTGGCAGATTCGGCGGATGAGCACAGGTTTTGGTGCCAAACCTGGCAACCTCACTGTGACAACCAGACCTCCACCAGCTTTGTGAGCTTTGGAGGTATTAGTAGGCATATTGTTGAACTTTGGAGAGAGCCAGGCTAGCTGATTCTGCTATGCTATGCTAGGTTAAACACATCCTGACTCCAGCTTTGTACTTATCTCGTAGGCATGAGATTGACAGTGATCCTCTTATCACACTAAGAAAGAAAGCAATGACACAATATGTCAGGCAGGAAAAGGTTAATCAGAAGGACACCATTATTGATATAGAGAACCTTAAAGGGGAAATACACATCACCAAAGTGTTCACATGGGAGCACTAGCATGTGTGAAAACATTGTGTAAAGCGTTTTGTGGGTGCGTGAAGGCTGGTGTGATGTCACTTGAGTCAACGTCAGTTGGGGCTGAAGACTACAAGTTTGAAAATGAAAAAAGTCTGGAGGTGTGGAGTTAGAAAGAAGTGATCTTACCGGACCTCTGTAGCCCACTCCTCATCTCTGCTTGAGGCTGGCGGCTTGAGGCTACATTAGCAGCTACTAGCATAAAACACCCGAATCTCTGACCAGACTGTCAGTGGTTGGGTTGCATTGTGGGTAATGTAGGCATCATGTTTTGACAAGGAAGAAAATATGTGGAATACCGACAGATGGATGTCGTGTTACTGTGATATAAACTGAGATATTTCAGACGAAAAGTCAGCGAGTGGCTTGATTATCAAGAATTGCACCAATAAATATCACAGCCGCCATCAGACTGTTACGCAGCATTTTCACTGACTTACTTTGCCAGAGTTGCATCAGTTGCAATCTAGTGAGGTGACGAAGATGACTGTGACAAGCGACACGGCTTTATCAGTGTAATACTGTGCGGGGAAATCCTCAGAGTACGCCGCCGAACACGACAAGATGAGGATGATGATACTGTGTTGTGAGTCATGGGTGAGGACATGTGATTCTGTTGAATTTAATCAATTAGCTGGTGTGATTATTTGCAAGTCTGATGGCGGGGTTCCACATAATCCTCTCACTGATTGTTTCTCCCTCAATCAGTGGTTGGTTGATTCCCACAGGAAGGATGTTGATCGCACACACACAAACACACACACAAGCAGTGTTCAAAATGGTGTTTTTGAGGCTGATAACACATTTTGTATAAAAATGCAAATAACACATTTTTATTCTGTAATTTAATTAAATGATTAAATTTGAATTTTGTGTGGATTCCATTGATTATTCATTTCTGTCCTCCGTCAGAGAAGTTTTTCTAGGTTTTTCAATCTTGTCAGAGTAAAATGTGTCTGAAAAAGCATTTACAGTCGTGCATTGAACGTCAGATTAATGGAAACTCTGTGTTAAAATGTTGCATCAGAATTAATTCAGGTTGGGCGTGCTGGTGGTTTAGAGGTCTAAAAGGAGTATCGTGTAACACTAATTTCTCCAGTTCATATTTGGCACCTTTGTTGCATGTCTTCATCTCTGTCTCAGTGTCCCCCTTCATTTTATGTCGTCTGTCAACTACCATCAAATAAAGGCAAAAATACAAACAGATAAATGATACTTTACACATTTTAATGTTTACTTCAGAATTAGCCCTAAAAAGCCTCCATGTGTGACCTGTGCGCAATGACCAACATTTCACTCCAACCTAAATGCATACAAAGGTACATAATGTGTGAGCATAATACTGTATACACAAAGAAAAAAAAAGGTCACCGCACGAGCCCATTGCTGAACAGTATTGCTGCGGTGAATATTAAAAGACTTTTCCTGTTAAGATGCATGACGTGATGAAGTAGCAGAGATCACAAACATGTAGCATAAAGATACAAACCAACACCTGATATTGTACCTGCCCGTTCAGCTGCTTCATTACTGTCTAAATTAGCGAGAGGGTGAACATTATACCCTCTTAGCATCAGCATGTTAGCATTATTGTCAATGTGAGTGTGTTAGCATGCTGATGTTTGCATTTAGCTTGTACAGCCTCACAGAGTTGCTAACATGACCATAGGCTGTTGTTTAGATATGCTTTTATCCCAACCATCATCTGCAGAGTTTATGTAACTCCTTTAGTTCCATTTTTAAGAAACAACAGGTGTTTTACGCAGTGTGTCTTGTTTACGCTGCTGTATAAAGGTGATGTGTCTTGTTTCTTCATCAAAAGATTTATATTATTTAAGCTGTATGAGTCTCCTGGCTGAGACAGTTCAACACATTCATGTTAGAAAGAGCAGAGATTTCTCAGAGATTTCTTTGTTCAACACTTGTTTAAAACTTGTGAACTAACTTAAATAAAGGACCAGTTTTGTAATGTGACACACCAAATGGCTCTGCAAAGGCCAAACGTGGTATAAAACTGAGGTGCTCACGTGTCATATCATCATAAAGTTTACAGCCAGTGTGGCTGACCTTGCTGTTAGGAGCATTTGACACTTGGAGGGCGTTAACTTCACACCCTGCTGACTGACATCTCATCACAGTGACCCGTGGGTACCGCTGGATAGATGACATAATAACCAGACACGCTTTACGCCTTTTGTTACTCTGCCTTGGTGTGTTTGGAATATTTGTGTTGGACAGGAAACTATTCATTTGCCAAATGCAACAAGACATGGACTTCATTTCAAGGCAATCTAAAAAACAAAGAGCTGCTTGTCCCTGTGCATGCAAGTGAATGTGTTTGTGCCATCGAATCATAGCACTGACTCTCTGTTTTATTCCTACCCCCTCAAACTTTTTATTGTGGTTTATTACATAATGCAAAATACAATACGCAATAAACAATGTTGGAATATTGTTCATGAGGAATCATTTAATTCTCCCTAAACTGATTTCTTAGACTTTAGTTAGATCGTTAAAAACAATCAAGTCAAACACTGAAATACTATTTTATTATTTAATCCGACTGATCCTGTCACACAATTGAGCTGTAACTATTTAGTCAATATTATCACAAGTCTGAAAGTATTAATGGCTTAGATAGTTGCTTCAGGTACTGTACGCCAAATGTGTCAACTGCACCAGTTAATCACCTTGTGGTCGCGTGAAAACATCATCATTTTTACAGAATTGAATCCCTTTCAGTAATCGACAGTTTAGTCTGGAATAATTACAGGCATTTCATTGTGTTTGATTGTGGTCTCAAAGGAGATGAAACTGTGATCTGGCTTTGCAGCAGAGCGTGAAACTTCACTTCTGATTAGAGTGCAAGCAGAACTTATGACCTCTTTAGTGGGTCTTAATGAGGCTCTTAGACCGAGCCTAATGATTATTTTGAGAGCAAGCTGAGGGAATATCAGAGCGGGGAGAAGGTGACGGCATCTTGTTTTACTGGCAGGAATATGCAAATGAGGCCAGGAGACAAATCCCCAGAAGCCACATGCTCTCGTGGAGAGTTTTATTTCACTTACAAGTCAAATAATCCATGACATTTCTTATAAATACATGCCTGTTCTGCTGCTCTCTAAACTAAGATGAAAGTGTAGTTGGCATTAGCAGTGATAGCCACCATAGCAGGACGCAGAGAGAATGGAAAACTCCTTATATAAACTCAAACCAATCATTGGAAAAAGATCCTCTGGTCACACTATGTGGCTGACAAATGATCTCAAGTAAGTACAGAACAGAAACCAGGCTTTTCCTGAAGAGCCAAAACTTTGACAGATACCCTAAAAATGATCGTCTGCTGCTAAAGTACATTTAAATCGGCTTATAAACTGCATTTAAACAAAATGTTTCGAAGATGTGAGGGCTGACTGTGATGCCACGAGACTCCTTCACAGAAGTATGTATGGTACCACTTTATCAGCAGCGACGGGTTACAGGGCTGGCAGCGGGGACGAGCCAAGTTGCCATATTGTAGATAACAAAAATGATGCATCTTGACCTCTTTCAGCCTTTGAAGAAATGAGTGAATGATGGTAAAAACTAAAGCATCAGTACAAAACACCTAGTTATAGTTAGTTGTCAATACACAGTAAAATGTGCATTCCTATTGGAAGCCCAGTATTCATGTTAAATGACGCTCTTCCTAATGGCCAGCAGGGGGCGACTCCACTGGGTGCAAAAACGAAGTCAGAGAAGTCCGATTGTATAGAAGTCTATGAGAAAATGACCCGACTGCTCTGTTGATGTATTATCATGTTCACGGTCTCAAGTTTAAAGTCTTCATTTTCTAAATGATGGTCCCATTTAGAGTAAAATAGATGATAAAGCAGGGTATGCTTTAGGGCGTGGCTACCTTGTGATTGACAAGCTGCTACCACGGCGACTTGTCAATCAGGATAGCAGCTGTTATACTAAAAGATAATATAGAAGTTGGCTGTTAGGTACATTTAACTTTGATAGCAGCTACTTCACACGGCGTAGCCAGGTGCAGTCAGGTTGCAGGTACAGGTAGGAGTGCATTATGTCCACCCTCTCGTATAAACATGGTCACTTCTGGTTCCAAAAAAACAAGATGGCGGTGACCAAAACTCGAGGTTTCAAAACTGTAGTCCACAAACCAATGGGTGAAGTCATCCACTTCTTTTATACAGTCTATGGTTTTGAGGTCTCCTCTAACTCGTTTAAACAGTCTTTACATCATACGCTCACTCAAGAAGCAAAGAACAAATACACGGCAGCATGACCTGGCCTTACATCTACATTGTGTCTGCTGAGGATAACCTACATGAGTATTTTAGCCTCAAACCACAGCAGATGAGTATGTGCACATGGTATTTTCAACAAATTATTCTAAGCAACACTTTCCTCATGTTTATCTCCGCAGAACAGAGAGCGCACAAACATTTCCTGAAGTCAGACAGTGGTAACCAGGGCTTTTACAGTAGGTTTTTTTGCCGTGTAAACAGCAATCTGTGGGTAGTCCTTCAGTAAAAATACACTGACTTTGCTGCAAGAATCCAATCATTTGAATCATCCTCAGGGTGCGATGAATATACACAGCAATCTGGTCACTAGTTGTCTTGCTCTGGACCAAATCTGTTGCATGGATATTATCACAGATGATATCTACAGTTGGCGGATTTCTCCTGTAACTCATGTGATTAAAAGGGAGGAGTTGTCCAATTCAGACCAACAGCAGGCAGACTGTTGATTTGTTTTATGGGCCTACTCCATGTGTTGTGTGACAATTATTACGCTACTGTTTCATTATAGTTGTCAGGCCCTGGGCTTTCTCATTTTCTGAATGGCTAATTACACATTCTCATGCTAATAATCACAACTCTATCGGTGCAGTCTCACTAATTAGTCAATTTTATAATTTCAAGACAACAAGTTGTGTCACAACAGAGCGCCATCAGTGTCTGCACACGTGAAGCACTCAGTAATTTATTCCAGTCAGATAAGAAGGAGAGACTTAAAATGTTATCAACGCTGTGTTTTTGTACATGCACTGCACAATGAAAGTCACGACACGTTGTCTGGCTGAGCACACAGTAAACAAAGTGGCGTTGCTAACAATAAAGGGTGGCATATGCATGACAGACGTGGTGACAGTTTCCATCTGTCAGCAGAGATCCAGCAGACTCATTTAGTTTATTTTGAGTCTTCAGTTCAGAGTTCAGAGATCAACACAGCCTCAGCCTCCACTGATTATGTAGATAATAAAATAATGTATCTGTCACTTATACAGTAGGGGAATGTAACTAAGTACATTTACTCAAGTACTGTACTTAAGTACACATTTGACATACTTGTACTTTACTTGAATATTTCCATTCTAAGCTACTTTATACTTTTACTCCACTACATTTATAGTTACTAGTTACATTTTACATAAAAAAATGATATGCTTATATGATATGATGCAGTACTATATTACTAATCCCAGTAGTATACAAAGTATTTAAAATGACATGTATTTGTTAAGGATACAAAAATTGAATAATATTCTACACTACTATAACACTGTGAGAGTCCTTTAAGTACATTTAGCTTTTGTACTTTTACTCAAGTAGCATTTTGAATTCAGGACTTTTACTGGACAAATAGAGTATTTTTTGACCATGGTATTTCTACTTTTACTTAAGTAAAGGTTCGAAGTACTTCTTCCACCACTGCTCTCATATTGATATAACAGTGAGGAGGCAGTTTGTCGGAGCTGCAGTATCTGTTGATGTAGGAAAACAACAGTTTTATAGTGAAAATAGAAGTTCTGCAGACTTTCTCAGACATGTCATGAAATCTACTGAACGCTGCTGCGAAAGAAAACGCTTTTTCCGTTGACAGCCTGTATCAGTCACAATGCTTACAAATGGTTGCTGCGATGGAGTTTTTTTCCTCCACTGTACAATAAAGGGTCTCTAAAAACGTTTCTGGGCTGGTACACTATTTTACTTTTAGCATTGCTAGCTGTGAGGCTATAGTTACCTCCATCTGTCTGTCCATCACTTTATTGTTCCAACACTTTGGTCCAAAGTGAAATATCTTGAAATATCATGAAATTGTTTGAATGAATCAGCTGAATCAGTAAATCGGCATACTAACATCCAGTAGCTGTTTGTGGTAACATGCTAACTATTCTAATTAGCATGTTAGCATGCCAACATTAAGCCATATTCACATTATCATGGAAGAACCTCACACCTTTCAAACCATTGAGGGCAGTACAGATATATTTTTCTTACTTCCAAAATCTAGCGTGGAGTTACTCTTACATCTTTCGTATTTTAGTCTTTAGGTCGACAGTCAACAACAGCAGATTTGCCTGGAAATCAGCACAGATCACCTTATAAACTAGTTAGAGTTAATATTTAATTAGCAGATTGCTATACAATTTTATTTTCTGATGTGTAGTGAGCATAATAACCTAATGGAGGTTGCTAGTGTGGCTACAGAAGTTGTTTTTTTCCCTAGTTTTATGTCCATTGAGTGAAATTATCATTCATCTTTAAGACTTTTATTTTGTTTCATTTGATTATTTTGTAATTTTCTGAGCTTTTTGGTCTTTCTCTTTGGTGCTAAACAGCCATTGCAAAGAGGCTTAGATAATAATTTAACATTGACAGTGTGGCTTTGTTATTGTAGCCAACTAATAAGCTTGATTGTATTTAATTGCCTTTAATTGAATAGTAGACACATGCTGTTTGTCTTGCATGGTGTTCAATGTCTGGTATCCACAGTAAATTATACACCATTAGAAATGAGTAACGCACACCGTTACATGGTTATTCATCCTTGTTTTACATATCTGCCAGGCGTAACAACACACACAATAGTGATCTAAAGTCAAAGTTCAAGTTCAATGGCAAGAGCAGATACTTAACAATTACAAAGTTCAGATTAAACGAACAAATGCGATGAATCTGAGAAGGTATTAGAAGAAAGGGAGATGTGAGCCAGGTAGATGGATAATCACACAGCTTTAGCTTTCAATAAGCTGCTTTTGTGGAATGTACTCATTCACAGGATCTATATTAGATTTGAGGACTTTAATGAAAGGATTAAATCAACCTCAAGGCCTCCTGTTAGATGCAAGCAAATTAAAGACTTCATCGTCTTATATGAAACAACCAGTGAGTCATTTTGTACATTGAAATTCAAGACACATTTCCATCTTTGATTCTTATATGTGCATTTTCTAAAATTTTGGTGGAAAAGCAGCAATTGGGGTCTGTCGTGTGGAGACCAATGAGAGCTTTAATGGATCTTAAGTTACGCCTCTTCAAATGCATCCACTGGTGACGTTGAGCAGACCAAAGCTTGGCTTCACAGCATGATGATAAGAGGCACGGCCTTCACAAGCGAAGCACATTGTTAGTAAGTGGGTACATTAGGGTGGTCAGTTAATGTTGTTTACATTGATGAAGCCTTGCGCTGACACACACACACACATTGCAGTGCTCCTCGAATCATGAAATAGATTATTAGCCTTCTCCTCATGTGGGTCTATTAACATTCCTGATAAAACCCACAAGAAGGACTCAGTACAAAATACATGTATCTGTGAAAAAAAACTCAGACGTCAGGAAACTTTGTTGATAAGTTGTTATCCTCTCACAGCGGTCCATCGTCACCCCACTGATAGATTGAAAAAACACCGAGCAACATTTAAAACTGACGCTTTGAAAGCAGAATTGTCATGATTGACCCTGTTCCCTGAATCATTCAACATTTTGGGAAACATACTCATTCGACTTCTTTAGGAGAGTCAGATGAGAAGATTATGTACGGAAGTGGAGTCAAGATTTGGGTAGCCTAGCTTAGCATAAATATTGGCGGCGGCTAGAAACAGCTTTTTTTTTGCTTTTCACATTTCTCCTTATGTTCCAATTAAACTAATGAGATAAGACGTATTAATTTGTGAGCTTTAGAAGTTCTGGTAGGTGTAGCCTATCATTTCACTTGAAACAGAGGCAAGGTAGCTGTTTGCACCTGCTTCCAGTCTTTATGCTAAGCTAGGCTAAACATGAAAAGACAAACTTTATCTACAGTAAATCCAAGACACAAGTCGACGGTACTAATCACACTTCATTGGGAAGAGCGGTGCAAAACCGTCACAACAGTAAAAGAGATGCAGTCATGGAGAGTTATTATTAATTATCATGGCGCTCACCTTGCTGGCTCCTGGCAGTAGGTGCAACTTGACATAGGGGTCAGAAAGCCCATTGTGGTCCATCGGCTTGAGCCCCTGTGAATCAAACACAGACAAGTCATGAATCATTAACATAGAAAATGTCTGAGAGTCTAAACACCCTCATTAGCAGCCCCTAGAGGCAGCAATGTTAATTACGCCCCATAAGGTCATAAGGTCACCAAAACCATTACGATTCATCCTCTGGGACCACAAATATCAGATCTTATATCTTGTGTGCAAAGATGACAAAAATCCTGCAGCGTCCAAGATAGGAAATGTGCGTCCTCTGGAGACCAGAATGTCCTCGGTCGGTATGAGAATTTTGGTCTAAAAGTTTAAAATTCTGGTGGTCATGAACATCAACCCTGAACATTTAAATACAATCTGTTGAGGTATCCTGCTGTGGAGGACGATGCTGCTCAGTCATGAATTTAGGTGTTGGTCAAAGGGACATTTTGACCTACAGTAGTTGCACTAAACAAAAGGTCATGGGGTCATCATAATCATGACAGGAGAACCTGAATATTCCCATATTCCCAGAAGCGTGACCCAGTAACCCAGCCGGCTGGTTATTCTGGTACAACACGTAACATACAGACACCATCAGCATGAGCGTCAAACTAAGCTGCCTGCTGTCACCATCTAAACAATTTTAAGTCAATGTCTTCACACAAGTTGCGTTTTGATTTGCACATTAGGACATTTGGATCTTGTTATGACACTGACTTGTCTAACGAAGAACAGCTCAAAGAGTGAGATCCATTAAAAGTATTAGGAGCATTCAGTTTTATGTACTTCACATGCTACTTCTTATTTTTTCTATGAATCATTAAATGAAATCTTTGTTGCTGAAGTGCAGGAGACATTCAGCGCAGTATCCCTCGCCCTTTGAGTCACCCTGAGAAATACTGAAGTAAAATGGGGAACTTACTGCATTCCTTTGAAAAGCAAATCAATGAGACTGGGAACAGGATGTAAAGGTCACTCATACAAATAAAACAACACCATGTGGGTGGCCACCGAGTAAAGTACAGTGAAAGGACCTAAAGGCTTTCCAGAGTGAAATGTAGAAGAACTGATACAAACCGCAGCTGAGAAACCTGAATCAACATATCTACCCATAAGGCACAGGCACACTTCTAGGCTTTCTTTGCTTTCCTTTGACCTCACGTGGCGTTGAAATTATTCAGGTTGCCGACTCCTTCTGAGGTAAAAGCTTAAATTGGATCAGAGTCCACGATGTTTTACAGACACCGCTGAGGATAGTTTTTTATCAAATCTTCACCGTTAGATGACAGCACAAACGCCAACTTTCATCAGTGTTGCTTTTAGCTTTATTAAAATTAGTGTTTGACACTCTAGGACTTCTCGTGTGATATGTACGTTTATTGGTATGTAATAAAACTCTTTAACTAATTGAAGGAACTAATTGATTAATGAGCCCAACATTCATTAGACCCTCATCGCCTCTTCTTTCAAACCCCACACCTCCGGTTTGTAAAACAGGCTTTCTTTTTTCCTTCCCCTTCTTTTTCTAGTCAACAGAAACAGAACATACTGTATAACACAATAACATATAACACAATCACAGACACTATACAGAGCATGCAGGGGGTGGAGGGGAGTGTGAGTGTGAACGTGAGTGTGGGAGTGTATTCCAGTGGGTGTAGAGTGAAGATATGCACATGGAATATGTAGAAAATGAACATATAACAGATGTTTTACTTACTGAACTTCCACAAAACATATAATGTTAATTAAGGTTTGCAGAGATTAACGTCTAAAGACATTTAAACTCCACAGAGTTATTTGTGTGAACACGAGCAAAAGACAGACAAGAAGATAAGTAGCTTCACGCTGAGAACCACCTTTTAATTTAAAAGGTGTTTTACATTTGTGTGAATGTGGACGTCCAAATCAACTAGCGGAGTGTAAAGAAGGAGAGTTGTCTCCGCTGGAAAGGCAGTTTCCATATATCTTGTGTAGCAGAATGCAGTGCTACTGTTCTAGGTCGAGTGAGAGCTGTGGCCCTGCTCTGTATGCAAGTCGATTTCTTGCGGCTGCACTGTACGGCATTCTGCTCTATCGAGGCTACCATCAGTGAGAAATTGTTATCTGTGCCTCTTCTACAATTGATTTCACTCCGTGTGATTGCTGAACACTGGTGCAAAACGTGGAGTCTTGATTCTCGGGGAGCACAACAAGACAGAGCAACGCAACATGCAATACATTACAATTTGTTTCTGAACCGTCTTAAAATGTTTGACTGTTTTTTGAGCAGCAGGAGGAGCTCTTCATGGTAGCTTCAAGGCCAACGGTGATTAAAACTGTGTCCGCTGTGGTAACAAACTCCTGTAATCAATATTAGATATGTGTCATTGGAAAAGGCAACGTCAGGTAATATTTACCACCTCTGCTGCGTCCACACTCTCTTGCACTGAATCCTAGTTGGATTACAATGTGTGTTGTGGATAATTAAAGCAGAGTAATAAATAAAAGGTTAGAAATCATCAGCAAATATTTATACATGTGAAATAGTAATAATGGCCTCAATATATGAACATTCACTTGTCACTGCAGGATCCCACAGAGAGGAACACACACGGTAAAATTAGACATCCTGAATAATAAACCATATATATTAGTAGGCAGAATAAATAATAATCAGGCTTAGAAACCCCGTGGCTTTATGATCTTGCAAAACAGAGATTTCGTCTCTCATCTGGCAAATAATAAAGGTTCCACACATCACTGAAAACAGCCATCGAGCAAAGAAAAAGAAAATGAAAATCTTTATTATGAGCCTGGCGCCATTATGTTAATTGTTCCCTGTCTTTATGGTTCTTTCTTTAATGGACCAAAAAGGGAAAAACAAAACAAATATGACGTCTATTCACCCACAATTATCAGGCTTAATAGAGGAGCTCGGCTCAAAGCCCAGCACTCAGCAGGAATTACTGGCAGCAAAATGACACACTCAACTGTATCTCTAATAAGGCAACACTACTGCTTTAGATCCTGTCTGCACAAAATACATCCACAGTGACACTAATTTCTCCAGCTGACTCTCATGTCCACATTTTGATCGCGCATACACAGTGTCGGAAACTTCTCTGACATCTCGAGGAAGGACACCGAAGGTCCGGACAGAAGAGACTACATCATAAAAACAGACGATGAAATCAGTTTAAGAGGAAACACTAACTAGATGAGAGGTTCTTTCTCTGGGTCTTTTGATTTCATTTAGGGATGTCACAGAGACAGTTCTGTCTGCATACAGTGAGACTTCACTTCAACAGGATTAGATGTGTTGTTAGAAAGGACAAGTCCCGTCCTTCTTGGATTTCGTTGTCACTCTGTGGCTTATTTTCAGTAAAACAAGTATTACAGATTACTGTAAAAAGTACTGTAAGGAGAAAGTCTCTCACATGGCTTTGTGTTATACAACAATTTGGTGGTGGCTCTTGTTAAAGCCTCTATGAGGAGTCTTTAGGGCCGTTCAGATGTTGCGTTTATTTATTTTTATTTATTATTTTCATTGGCGACACGGTGGTGATGGTGAGCATGATGATACGCTGTTTTTAAGTTTTTAAGTAACATTACTGGGCTTGAAGAATGGGATGCAAGAAGACCACAGATAAATTGACCGCAATGACAGCAAAATAACACTTAATAAATGTATCAGTAATACAGGACAATGGGTGACTATGTAGTTTTTATTGTTAACTCATGCTCACCACAAGCTCCCATCTTTCTTTTATGGGCATTAAATGTGCATTCAAATGTCGCCAAAGGCTTTTATTTGTTTGCATCTTGATGATGACTTCACAGTCAGACATAAGGAAAAAAAAACTCTCCGTGTCTATCGAAATTTGTTATGATGATTATGTTACGTCGTGAGTTGCCAGAGGGCTGAAGAGTGCTGCTGGAAATGTATATCTTAATTTGAAAGTCTCAAAAGTTGCCGTGAAACATTTTACTGTGTAGCACAGTACAGACACAAACCCAGGAACTGAGTGTACCTCTTAGTTGGAGGCTACTTTAGTGAATACACCAGGAAGGCCTCCTGAGAAGCAAATGATTGAAACCTTATTTAACTTTAATTATAGTCAAAGATGCATGTTTCAGTGTGAGAGGACTGTAAAATTCAACAAAAACAAGGCAGAGCTCAGAGTCAGAGGGACTCTGCCGTCTACTGTGAAAATGAGGCGTAACAACACAGTCAACATTCACTTTGCAACCAGAATCTCTGTGCCAGCCGTGACCCTCTCTCCCCAATCTTGTTTCTTATTTTCTCCTCCCTTATCCCAGCAGCAGCCCGGCTGAACTAAACATGTAAAATATTCTGCTATATATAACATACTTGATCTGAAATACAAACACTTTGAACTGTTTTTTTTTTTTCTCGTGCAAAAAAGTAGGAATACAAACCAGCCCAAAGCTTAACATCTCCTGTAATTGTAACTTCGCCTGCAGCTCCTTGTTCATTGATTTTCATTTTCTACTATTATACGCTCCTCTGGGTGTTGAAATGATACATTTCTTGCTGACATTTAGCCGCACGGTTTGACTGTATTTTCCACAAAACGAAGTTATTGAGACGGCACCATGAGGGTTGATTGGAGAGGTTAATGTGCTGTCTTCATCTACCTCTATTGTTGCCTTCAGCAAACACCTGAGCTATCATTTAAGTGGAGGCCCATTATGTGGGGTTGGATTGGGATGAACAGACAGCTGCGTCATGCTGCTGATTGCGCGAGCACACTGTGAATACTCGGTTGATCATAATTACCGAGGGTTGGAGAAAAATGACCACTGCGGAAGGCAGATGGGTAACATGCATCAGTGTATCCACACACCTCCCATCTCACACATACTCATTCACAACAGTTCCCTTGAATAACAGCCTTTAAATGCTGTGAAATGGAGTTGAGCTCTCTTTGTTTGGGGAATCATGAGCTTCCTTGACATCTTTCAGAGGAAATGAGGGGTGTATTTGGGGCTTGGCATGTGTGGTGGTGTCGAGTTTGGAGCTGGAGTTGATCGAAAAACTCTGTATCTGCAGTATATCACAGAAGTTTGAATTCAATGTGGTATTTCTTATACTAAGTGAGAAAAGGCAAAACAATTTGGCGTCCCAGGTGTGGCGTTGGTTGTCGTCCATTATGATCACTACACGGGATTAAGCTATCAATTATTGCGCCCGACAACCTTTTCTTTCCCGACGCCCTCCTTGGGCTATCATTGGGCTGACATCCTGTAGTCTGAACCCGACATAAGGAGCTGCTTCTGATCGTGTTTAGTTCAGTCTTGGATTCTAGGTACATTCAAAAAGCAGACCTACATAAACACTGATTATTGGGCTAAAAGACAGCTCTGGTTATTAAAACGTGTGTCTTATTTTGCAGTTGTTATTCTATTTCTTTTGGGGTTTTTTCCTTAAACATTAATCAATAAAGGTTCATCTTATTTACATACGGAGCTTTAGAACAAACAGTTTATTTTGAGCTAATGTGTCTTTCCTAAGCCGTATGTCCCACATGGGTGCTGGTTTTCCACAGTTCTATCGGCCTCTTCATCAGCCAGGGCATATGTCTTCATTACCATATCTGACTGGCCTAGTAACACGCAGATGGAGGAAGCATCAATCACCAGGGGCAGCAGATAACAGGATGGATGAGGGGCAGTGATCTCATCCAGAGAGGGAGCTGACACACAGTTATGTCTAAGAAGGGGTTAATGCTTCAGGGGCCACCTGGGATCAGTGGAGGTGCTCAGGTCAAGGCTTCTTGAGGCGATCCTGGAGGGATGGAAGTAGGCAATATGGAGAGTCGGCAGATGGGTCCCGTTCGTCACCAATGAATGTCAATGCTGATGATCGAGAGGCTTAAGGAGGAGAGGGGTGGAGGTGGGGGGTTGTGTCGCAGGGTCACGCCGGGACACATTAGTTTCAATGCCAGTCTTGTCATTGATTTGTGATTTTTTTCGATTGGGAGACAAAACAAACTAGAGATTAAAGAGGGACTGGGAGGCAGCTTGCTTGTCACTGCAATTCTGCTGCATGTATTATTATCTTTTTATATATTATACATTTCAAAGAGCAAGGTCGTCTTTCTAGAGCTGCCATTTTGTATTAACATTCAACAATCATACCGTAGATATCCATCTCAGAACAGGCACAGGCTCCAGACAGCAGCCTCAATAGACCGGAATACAATGCAGCTACGAAGACACACTGTGTTTTCAGTGTTAGTGACTCTAAGAAAATGTCCCACTCTATTCCTTTTGATCTAGTTTTTTGTCAGTATACAAAATAAAACCCAATTGATTTTCCACAATGCAATACACAGGAGATGGGGAAACTACTCACACCTGGAAAAAATTAAAAACTAATTGTGGTTTGGAGCTTCAACACAAACAGAAAAAAAGCTTTCCTATACTGCAGTCGGATGGTAAGTACATTAATTTGTTGTATACTAACAAAACAGTACACTGTGAAGATCGTATCAAAAAAAAATCAAAATTTAAAGCTTTGCATTATTACTATATTTGGCACCTGAATCACTGCCCCACTTTTCAGTTTTACATATTTTTCCAGTTGAAGGTATCGCAGCAGTGTCTGCTGTGTAACACTGCGGGGGATTGTGTCCATCAACACCACACTAACAAACTGAGCAATTTTAGTTAAGTATCCGTCATTATTGTTATTTCCAGTGAGAACACAGTACAGTATGCTCAAAACACGTTTTAGAATTACTACAACGTGCAATTGTGATACAGGGAGTTTCTCCTGCAGCACGGCGGAAAACAAACAGCTTGAAGCTACTGTTGAAGGGGCTTTCTGGGTGAGGCAGGAAATTGCTAATGCATGTAGAAGAAAGGGATTTTGGTTCAGGGAAAGCAGGTTGACCAAAAAACATAAATTACAACCCAGAAATAACACTGATTCATGATGTGTAACAGCAGCTTGTTTACCTTTAATTAATCAGTGACCTTTCAGTCCACTGTAGTCAGTCACTACGTTGTTTGCATGCTCTAGTCACTATTTCTCATCAAAGTGTTTACTTTTAATTAGTTGACTTGTCTTGGTGACTAATTCTTTACATTATGCAGTACTGTACAACCAGATAAGAATGGGACCAACAGATTTACACAGTGGAAATTAAACATTCATTCACTGGGATCACATAATGGTAATGAGCTCAGAGGAGGTTAGCTAGGGGTTGGTGATGGTTTGGATCAGGGTTCACTGCGTCTAGATGGAGGTCGGATAAGACCAAGTATTGATTAGTAGGGACTGGTTGGGATTTGGGCTTATCTCAGCGGCTTACCTTCTTGTATCTGGGGACAGGAAGCTGTTTTTTTTCCGGCAAACATAAAGCAGCAAGACACAGAGACGATGAGAGCATGCAAAAGAGCAAGGTGGAGGAGAAAAAGAAGAAAAACATTGATCATGTGAAATTAAAGTTGAAGCAATTCAATTAACATGCAAATAAAACAAGACAAAATGACGGAAACCAAAACACAAATAAGTCGCTGAAATGTTTTCTGTGGTCAGCAAGAGTAAAAACTGTCTGTTTATACAGTCATTTTCAAGTAATCATCATTTGTTCACAGTTGGCTTTAATTTAATTGCGTTTCTGAGACAATAAGTAAAGTAGTCTGAGTTACAAAAACAGCTTTGATTTGGCGCGCTGACTTCGAGGCAGACGAGGATCACTTCAGCAGGTGTTTCTGCCCACAAACTTTCACACATCTCTACTGATAAAGGCAGAAGTAGAAGTTTCAACACATCCAACATGTTAACACTTCCACATGGTGAGTAGTGCACCTTCACCGACACTGACAGCAGAAATAAATAACATATGTGAAGTGATATAATGGATGGCATCCCCTTTAAAGGAACAGTTGGACATCTTTGTAACAGTGAGATGGGAAGATTGGAGTCAGGACCTGGTTAGCTTAGCTTAGCATAAAGACTGGAAGCAGGGGCACACAGCTATAGCTTGGATCTGGATCTACAAGCTGTCTAATTAATCATTAACAGAAATGTTAAGTGCCTGAACTACTTAGGGAACAACAGCTGGGCACAGTGAATGTGCGCAGCATCTTGAAGTCTGTGCTATAGCCAGAGAATCCGGGCGGATGCATGAACTGTTGTTTGCAAAGAAATAGTTTCAGCACGTTGCCCCTTTAAAAAACAAATAGCTGTTTTTACATTTTTGTTTGTGTACAGATCAAAGAAACAAGCTGCAACGTGTTAATTAGTGAGTTTCAGAGGCGTTGGCAGGCGTCTTTTTGAACTTTGGACAGAGCCAGACTAGCTGTTCCAGTCTTTATGCTACCCACATCCTGATTCCAGCTTTGTCCTTAACGGCCGTGAGATTAATCTCCATCTTCTCATCTCACTCTGGTAAAGAAAATGTCTTTCCCAAAATGTTGAACTACACATTTAAGCTGATGACGCACAAACGTAACAATACGCTGTCTTAACAAAAGGCAAAGGTTTGACAGCACCAGCACTAACTGTTAAGATATGAATCACAATTGATTTTTGCTGTGGCCATGACATAGCAGCTACTCACTTCATCCTTTCTGAATAGCCTTGCGGGTCTGTTTCATCAATATTTAGAGCTGAAATGTGACAATCTGAACAATAAAAATAAAGTATTTCTCAGATTTTTCAGGCGTTCTTCCATTTACTATAATGCAGGGATTACAAATGAAGACAAGTTGTTTTCTAAAGCCCTTTTATGTAAAACCAGCGACACGTAAACAGATACAAACAAGGATAATGAATACAAAAGAGCAGAACATCTCTAAGAAACAGAGCCTGTGTGTGTGTGTGTGTGTGTGTGTGTGTGTGTGTGTGTGTGTGTGTGTGTGTGGGCGTGCCAGGCAATGAAAGGGCAGTCTGCAGAAGAAGGAAGAGAATGAAAGACTGCAGTGGAGTGTTAAGGTAGGTTGTAGTGTAGGCGGTGCAGAATAAACAGGTCTTGGATCTGCAATTGAATAGAGAGACAGCGTCTGATTCACTGATAAGGGCAGGGAACTTGTTTTTTTTTTTTTTACGGAGGGGGGTGCTGCCTTAGAAAAAGACTCTTCACACAGCTATTTGCTTTAATATGTGTGGGATGACGGGGAGGGATATGACAAGGTATGACTCCACTTACAGATTGGATGTAAATCAGCAATATATATCAAAGCATGAGGTCTACAGAAAGCCTTGTAAAGCTCTAGTGTGTCGAAACAATATGCTGGCACCTTTGACAGAACTTCAGAATTTGTACTTCTGATAAAAAAACAACAACCTGGATCTCTGTCAAGCATAAGCAAATATATTTTATATTATATTTATGTTTCTATGCAAGCAGCAACATCAGCCGGTCGTTCCACCACTTTGGTCCTGACTGAAACATCTCAACAACTATTAAATGGATTGATTCATGGTCTCCAGAGGATGAATCACGAGGGTCGAGTTATGCTTGAACAGAAGTAGGTCGTACGATGTGTTGTCTGACTGCATCGGAAACCAAACGTATTTATAGTTTTTCCAAATTATATGGGTCCAGATATTGTTACAGAAATACAGAGATGTCCTGACTTTTAGTTCCTAGTATGGCTCAAGATCCTACATTTCCCATAATGCAACCAAGCGTCCTTTCTTTAGACCAACTGCCTGGTAAACACTCAGTAATCAATAACACAGTGGAGAGAATATGTTGTGCTTTGCAAAGTACACAGACTGCACAGTTTTGAAGAACTTGGATAGCAATGCTGAGCTGAAGCCAACAGCGAAGGAAGCAAATGGCCCTTCTTGGCCACAGCAAGTTTTCCAAGGACCCATGATCTTCTTCAAAAACTGACTAACTGAACTGAAAAAATCCCTGCTATCAAGGTTGTACTTTTTGTTTGGCCAGCCCGAAACCTATCCACCTACCTATGAAGTGCAACTGCTTCAACATGTGCACAACATTCACTCAGCAACGACCAGCAGCTGTAGAGATATTTTGCTGTGCACCAAACTGTCGGCCGGATGAATAGACAAGCTGACAGACCGGCCATCTTTAGGTCCTGCTGCCACAAAAATGACAAAGAAAGTGATCCATCTTTAAACTTTTAACACGTGGTTCATGTTTTATTGCTGTGTGCACATTTCTGCAGAGACAAAACAGATCATTCTAGATGATAAACAAGCAGCAGGCAGCGATTAAGAATTGAGAAGCTACTGCGTCTGAACACAGATGAGATGCAAAATAGACTTCAGATCAGCTGTGGCCTGTTACCAGCTGAGATAACTAATTGGAAGTCAGGTGTGAGTGAAACCACTTAGGAGCAGTGATGTGGACGCCAACAAAGTGTTCTGAGCCTTCCAGGCTGCTGTGTCCGAGGTCCGGGAGATTGAAGGCTGACACGGGGCATTTGTCAGCAGTTAACAGGTTGTTTCTTATTTTCAATGACGCTGGAGGGGACTGTTGAAATTCAGAGTGAGTGAGCTACAACATTTGGCAGTTGTTTTTTAGAGAGAGGTGCAAGATTGTAAATCGTGCCTGTGATTTTTTTCCAGCTCTTATGAAGCTGAGTAACCGGAACAATGGCAGAGGCACGAGGGCTGCGTCTTTCCATACAGACAGGCCTCCTGCAGGGAGCCGTTCTTTGGATAATTTTATGGCTGTGTGGTGATGTGGTGAAGCATAAAAAGCTATGAGGATGCCTGCAGTAGAACCAAAGTACAATGACAGAGACTATCTCGTTTTGCCTGATTTTAGGTGCTCTGTAATGCTATTCCATGAACAAGTGGAGGTGAGAGGAGCTAAAGAAAGTGGAGGGTTGTTACTCTGTGTAATTTAAAATGGTATAAAATAGGAATGCATGTCTATGTGTGCATCAGGCGGGCAAAAAAGGAAAGGTGAATAGCTGATGTGTGTTTGCACAGCTGCAGGTAAAGCTGTCCTTCAAACAGAATTAAAGGACTAGCAGCTTCATAATACACCAACTATGCTTTTATTTTCAAAGTGCCTGTGTGGACTCCGCTTCGTGTAATGCCTTTCAAATAACATGAAGTGGTTTATTAATATATTTCTGATAAATTCAGACAGAGTAAAACGTAAACAAAGTAACGTTGAGTTTCATGCATAAATCCTGTCAAAAAGGTTCAGGGTGCAGGGCAACAACTGTACACAGTAGTGGATCAGATAAGCATATAAATGTAAATGTATATAAAATAATGTGACAAGAACAAACTTACTTTGCAGAATCATGATGAAAATAAAGCATATTCTAAGTAAGTTTTTGTTGTTACTTTTTAATACTTTCTCATAAAGATTCACACATTTCTACTCAACCCTCAAGGTGTGTACAAACAGAAAGTGAATTTTCACCTCCAGTTCTTTCTGTTATTTCCTTCCTGTCTCTCTAAGTCATTTCTTTGCAACTATTTGTGCCGCTCTGGTCGAAAGTTGCGTCCAATTTCGTCTTTCCATTTACTTTGCTGACTCAAGATATTGCGACTGTACTTCAGAGCCAAACCTCGACAGTCTTAACCGAACTATGTTGATGTCAGACTAAACTACCTGGCTCAGTGTGTGGGAGAAGAGGAAGTTTTCACTTGTTTTTTGTAGCACCTGCATTATCTGGTCACTGTCACTGGATAGAAAATATTTAACTCACAGAAACTTTCCACTGGCACACGACTGGGAAGATGTTATTATTAAGTGTCGACTTAAGCTCCTGGACTGGACTTCCAGGTTTGACTTTTTCATTGTCTCACTGGTACCTGAAACAACTCGCCCTCACCTTCACAACTCATTGCGCTGTCTTTGGTCTGAATCACCGCTTAGACCATCAACAGCCGCTAACTAATGCAGTGGTCTACATTATACCTTTCAGTCAGCAGATCGTTTTAAAATCTTGCCAGGATGATGAAAAAGATTCAGCTGTGGGTGAACTGCTTGGTGAAATGGGTGCTTTTTTGCAGTTGAAGTTATTTCAACTCTTGCACTGTGTTATACCGGTTATGATCATGGTTGCTCAAAATGCAACGAGCGTGCTCCGACTGCTGAAATATTCTGAACAATAACACCAACCTCTCCAGTGGCTGCCTGATACAGTGAGACCGAGTACCAAACAGAGCCTGGAGGAGATCTGCGCCTTGATCTATATTGGCATATTAATGATAATGAGGCACCCTTGTCATCACAGAATTTGGACGTTTAGTTCAATCACTTCAATTAATTATTGACTCTGTAGTTGTTAAGCTCTGCCCTCCTATTTTCTCCTCTTTTTGTAGGATGAGGAGGCTGCAGAGTGAGAGATCTGGATCAGTATGTCTCACCTCAACATCCTGTTTCAACTGGAAATTCAGGATCTCAAATACAGAAGAAAATACCATTTACCTTGTAGCTTTAAAACTAGTGACATTATTTAGTTTTTACTAAATACCTGTAACACCAGGAAACACTCTATTGAGGTCTCGGAGAAAGGGCTGTGAGTCATTCTGTACAATTCACTAAAATCTCACTGGGGGCAACCACTATGAGAAAGCAAAGATTTAGACCAGACTCCTTTGTCTGTGTTTGAGTCATGATGATCCCACACATCCTGACTACTTCAGCCAAGAGAGACGGCCACCATGTAGAGGAAGTGCTGTCAGCTCAGAGCTATTTCCGTCTCTCTGGATGTCTACATGCATGTACTCCCTTTTAAATCAATTAAAGCCTATTTCAAGGGGCTAAATTGACTTATTGCCGTCATGTGAGCCATTACAATGGATGTGGCCTGATTCACTTAGCGCAGTGAGCAGCCCGTGAAGACGGTGAAGCTATAGACGGAGTGATGTTAGCGAGTTAAGACTTAATACTCGCTTGACAAAGTTAATGTCTGACCCTGAGAGGTTAGGCCGCAGTCACCATCTATTTTTCATCATTATCTGGACCGAGCAGCATTGTCAAATGGGGCGCTACACTGATGGCATAATGGTGATCTTTGTGCTACATGTGAGATGAAAAGTGCTTTATAAATAAGTACTTTTTATTTTCTAATTACTATCATTATCAGCAGTCACACGGGCTACTAAATCAGTTGCACGCAGTGTTGGACAGTAGAGCTTTACTGATGATTGCGTTACACGATTTATTACTTACCTTTTAGCAATACTGAGAAGATTATTCATATTCTTATTTAGGACCAAACGCTCTTCACCCCAGTTTTAGCCTCCTTGCACTGGTTACCAATTTCTTTTAGAGTCCATTTTAAAATCTCACTCACGACGACGTACAAGGCTTCATATAGCCAGACACCGGAGTATATCAGTGAACTCTTAACACCTCAGTGTCCAAAAAGGCCTCGTAGATCTGCTGTGTTAATAATGGTTCCAGAGTCCAGGTTATGGTCAAAGGGTGATCGAGTGTTTGCTGTACTGGCATTCAGCTTTGGAACAGTCTTGACTAAATCATTTCTGCAAAGGAATAAAAAAAATATGTAAAATAAAGGCCTACCATTACTGGCTGCTTCAGTCAAATCACTGTGAATATGAAGAATATTGATTCTTTATCTGTTACTGCAGCAAAGAGCTTGAAGGTCTACATAAAGCAAGGCTCCATCATGATATACTTATCTAAATTAACTGGGTACTATTTTCTTAATAATCTAATATTTGATTGACAGATGCCAGGATAGTCATCGTTGTTTGTAGCTACACCATTTGTGCTAACCCCCCCCCGAGCTTAATGGAAACACTATTTGATGTCACTGTAATGTCTTTTGGCTCAAATGACCTCCAGTTTCCCCCCTCCAGCAGTGATTTGCTTGGCGGGATGGATGTCAATGTGGACATAAAACAAAGCTCACTTTGAAATAACATATGTCGTGGTTTTATCTCATAGGAGGAAAAAAAAGGCCACAGGATAGAAAACATTATCACCTAATACAAGCCTAAATGTGTCCTTTGGTGTAAAAGGACTTGAAAAGGATCTCAATAACAGTCTTTTTATCAGGTAGCCTTCATTAGAAAACTAAACGATAATTATGAAAATAGTTCTGGCTCTTAAGCTGTTGACATGTGAAGGTGAAGAATTTAATTAAATGTTAACAAGAGACAGTCTATGGGCTATTTGTCCTACTACTTTCATCCTTGTTGCATGCTTCAGAGCCCTTCATTTCCACTTACGAACTTATTCCATTGTAGATTGCCAAGTGTAGCTTTTAACTTTATGTTTCCAAACATTACTACTACTTTACGGTATCCGGAGGGAGAGAAGAATGATTTCTACTAAATGTTTTGGAAACAAAAGAAAAAAAAAAAAAATTCAAATGAACAGTTTCAGTGGTGTTCAGGGTTTAATGACTAAATGGATGAATGACGGTAATGTTGCAAAATAATTCACTCTTGCAGTTTTAATTGTTCTCTGATAGTAAAGTAAAATACTGCAATTTCTTTTTTCTGTCATCTTTCTTCTTTCTTTGCTGAGGTTTGCTCTCTTCGTAGAGCTCTACAGTATCAATCAGCCCATGTTAGTTGAGCAGGTGGAGTTGTACATAGAGATAAGCCCCTCTGCATTCCCCACATTTGATATATTATCGTTTATAAAACCTTTTTTATGCAAATTCAGTTCAGCCCTCTTTTTCCATGTTAGAATAATCATCAGACCAGTGGCCTTTTGCTCTTTTAACCTCTTTTGTTTGCTTAAGTTATGTTGTCTGGTGACCTTTTGTCAGTTTCTTCAATGCACGCCATTTATTTTTCTGACCAAATGCCAACGGGGTTATGACAATATAAGCATTGTACATGGGAGCTATCACTGCTACATAAATATAAAACCTTGTCTCCACTGAACACTGTCACTCTAACCAGCTTAGCAGGCACCGATATCAGTCCCCAGAATAGTGTAAAAGTGTTTAACCTTCTCCCATTCTTCCATGACCGGGGATCTATAAGATCTAATCAGAGAAATGCTTCATCAAGGTACACTGAGTCACCATTACTGTTGAAGCTACTGCAGCTAAACCTATGGTTAGAGACACCAATAAGGGATTTAGCAAACAAATTAAATCATGGAAATGGGTATATACAGTATTTGAAAAACAAAAAACAAACATTTTCTCCAGTTGGCTGGGCAGCAGCCAAAATCCAGGAGCAGATCTGTATAGAAAATAACCACCATAAATCAAGATGGCCAGATGCCCACTCTGCTGTCCAACACTCCTGCCAAGACTGACTCCTCTGATGCCCACTTTCCTCCATACCAACTAGTCAGGCAGACAGATAGGAAGAGTTATAGCTGCTGACGGCAGCCATGGCTGTCAGGACCACCACTTCATCACAGCCAACAGGAGAGGGATTCAGAGAGGACGACACCTCTGGATATTGGATCAAAATTGGCTTTTTATTAATAATTAGACACGGTTCAGTTATTGCAGTCCACCTCCAATATGCAGGATATTTCGATGGGTATGGATTATTTACCAGTTTATCAATGCTACTTTGGTCATCTATAGGAAGCCTGCAAACAGTATTGATTCTGCTGCAACATTAATCTGCTCAATGCCCCTTGACATACAGGTTATTCTACCTCTACAGCTTTGCTGCTCTTCTGAATATGAATGAATAAATACATAAAAATAGCACTTGAACAAAAAAAAATTGAAACATTTCGGTTTTATTTACTTTTTTCACGCTAATAGCTAATAACTTAAAAACTGTATATGTAACAAACACATATTGAATATTAGCATTAATAATTTAGCATTTGATTTAGGTGTTCGGAGTGTTCAATATCAAATGAATAAAAAAGATATTATGGAATAAATTATCATATGAATACATCACATGCTCCCAGCCTCTACAACAACTAACTTTAGGTAGTCCAATATTATATATTTATTTATACAGCTCTGTTTTGGTCTTCACCAACTCCAGTAAAAAATCTCTTTGTCTGAAACACAATTGGTTGGATGCACATTCTTTGTCTGTTTGTAAGCAATATGCTTTAGAAATAATTAATGCTTTCTGAGATGAAAATATCTCTCTCACAGAGAACTGTGGGACGTGTTAAGTTGATATTCCACAGCCTTTTTGCCAGTACGTGTAGGTTGACACGAGAGTAGGCTGCTGCAAAAATATTCAGCTTTAACAGTCATCTGAATTTCAAAACATATTGAAAAACTGTCAATTGGTTTGTATTGATCTGCATTTGTATTGCCTTGTTACACGGTAGTGACAGATGTCTCTACAGTCAATGATAAATTCATGAACTCAACTTCTGTCAATATCCAGCTAAATCTAAAGCAACTGCTATGAACACAAAGCCTCTGATGCTGGCTTTGATAAAAAAAAAAACACATAAAGAATAAAAGCACTCATAAACTTGAATTGCAAGTTGAAGCAGTTCACTAAAGGATTGCTTTTAGAATTTCTCTTTCAAATTCATGTAAAGTAATTCAGAGGCTGCAAATTAACGTCATCATTATCGTCATCATGGCTGCTCACCTTGGCTTTGTTGATGGTGCAGTGCAGTGCATTGTTCTCCTGGTCGTACTGCAAACTGAAGTCCAAGGTCCCCAATGTAGCTGTAAAGACAGAGAAGGAGGACAGAGAGAAAAAGGAAATTAGCCGCAGGAAAAGAAGTCTTCATGCCTCTCTCGGGAGAGAAGAAACCCAAACCTGCCTGCCTGCTTTCATTATTTTAAAGAATGGTCCTAATGGGAAATCTCATGATATCTTGGCAGTGACCTGTAATAACAGACATGATAATCAACACAGAAATGAACACACAAGCTGCGGACATTTACAAAATTGGTAAATGGAGTTTTGAGTTCCATCAATGTTTTTCTGTGTCACAATTTGTGTTGCACAGACTTGATTAACAAAGTGCAAGTGTGCCTGCATGAATGACTAAGACGATGCTTTTTTAAGACACTATTTAACATTGATTCACTTGAATGACAAATATAGTGTGCATATGCTCATCTTGTCTGCACGCACGGTGCATCTGTAAAACCACCAGCCATCGACATCAACAGCACAGTTTGTCAGTGGTGTAGAGGCAGTCAGCAGACCTGGGAAAAAAGCTTGATAGTGCATATATCCTGCTGACGTTCGACAATACTGCACACACGACGGAGAACCAGAAGTGGAGACAGAGGAAAGTAGTAAGGAACAAAAAATATACATACTGTAGCATGATGCTGCCTAGAGCTCTAAAACAAATGGATATATTCTTTGGCAGCTCAAGTGCAAATGTTAAGCAGTCAAAATGAGAAAATGAATGGACATAATTAAATTGTCACATTTTAAATAAGATTTCATCATTAGTTGTCCGTCTTAGCCTTTACACTGTATCAAATAAATTGATTAGATTAAATTAAGTTAGAATGGCTATGACAAAAATAGTTGTCAGAAAATGAAGTCAGCAGAGTCAGCTCACATATTAAAGTATAGATTTCCTCCAGGTTTTAATAGACTTATGATCCTATGTAGGATTTTAAGTCATTTTAAGTGGATTTTCCGTTGGTTTGGAGCTGGGTCAAATTAGATGTTTAATTGTCTCCTTAGCAACCTTTTCCTGCTTGACATTGTTTACCTCCCGGGCTGAAATTGAGACCCACTTCACCCCTGCTTGTAATTAACCAGCTTTTCTTTAAACTCAGGGGCTACTAGATCTCAGCGTAGTGCTGAGTAGTACACTGAAACAATTTATGGCATGATCTCATCCTTTGTCCTTTCAAAATGCCAAATGACAAGGCACTCTCATTTCCTGGATTGATGAAATGTTGTCAGGATGAAAAGAATTTCAACAACCACAACATAAAAAAAGATGTGTGGGCCTCAGAAGGCCTCACATTGTGTTGTTAGTACCAAACAACACCCAGTTTTTGCTTCATTCACACTTTGATATTTATATGAGCAGTGAAAAACATTAGTTTTATGGATTTGTAATTGTACTTATAGCCACAGTAATTACCACCTCCTCCATGCTTTACCTCCTCTGAAGAATTCCAGATCGATTTGGCTGAAATATAGTGGATGAGTTATGTAACGTGGGAAGATCCAGTAGTGGCTTTTTTTAGTATAATTTTAGGCTTTATTTGCTTGGCATGGTCAGTCAGTCCTCCATTTTGGTCCAGACTGAAATATCTCAACACCTATTGGACTGATTGGTTGAAAATTGGTGCTGACATTCATGGTGCCCAGAGGATGAATTTCAATGGCTTTGGTGATCCGCCGACTTTTCCCTCTAGCGCCCCCAGCAGGTTGACATTTGTGGTTCAAAGTGAAATATAAATATCTCGACTGACGGTTGGAAGCAGGAAACAAACAGCAGCCTCCTGTGTTAAAGTCTGACGTTTTGTTGATAACTACTGCGGCCGCAAGAGGGCTCTTTCATGTAACCATATAAATGGAATAAATTAATTACTTTAAAACTTGACTGTCTCATTCAACTGAATTAATTTAAACTATTAATGCTTTTAAGGCTTCATCATTGCATTGAATGGAAATAAAATCTACATTTTTATGCACGGTTTTGTACACCTTTCTATATCTTACAACCCAGTATATTTAGTATGTTTGGAGATGTTGACATTTTCACTGGCAATAAAGATAAAATTATGTGAGTGAAGAAAGCTCAGCTGTGTAACAGGTGTTTGAAGTGGTGGATGCACTAGTGGGACCAACAGGGTAGAAGAGGTTACCAAAGGGCCAGACAGGAGCTCCGATCCTGGAAAGGCTTTATTGCCTCGCTCAAGAAAAGCTTGACAGCTGTGATGAATGAATTGATTTAGGAGAGGTATTAAAGCTTCGGTCTTGGAGTTACAGCTTTCAAACTAATTATTCAGGTGAACATTGTAGCTAATGTTCAACAACTGTGGCGCAGCAGGGACGGAAGTTGACAAAAACTGACATAATTTGTCTCACAGACTTTGAAAATGAATAGAGAACCTCTCTTTAAATGTAATGTTTTATTGGCAGCATAGGGAATTGCAGGGTAGTTATGTAGTACATGTAGTATAAAATAAAGAAATCTATTTCACTGACAAGACTTTGAGCACGGATGAGTTACAGTACAGTCGCTTTAACCACCAGACGTCCATCAACATTAGTACCTCAATAGACTTGGTATCAATAGTTGGCTATCTTCCAAAGCATTCACTTCCACCGGTTTGGAATTAAGTCTCTGTTTGTGATTAAAGTAGTCTCCTGAACAGCAGTGAATCAATGCTCTTCTAGAGAAAGCTGAGCTCATCCACAATGACTGAACCTCTTCACCAGCTCCACCCCCAACGCACACCAAGATGAAGAAGACATTTACTTTGCTGGTCAGTTTGTTGATGTTCATGTACGTGATTAATGGCAGGTTTTTACAAAGTCTTACACAGTGTACAGTCAGTGTTTGCTGCTATTTGGTTCAAAACTGCCCAGTGAAGCTCCAAAATAGTTTGCAGATCTGTTGCTCTGAACAACAATATTTTATCCAGATTGTCCTGGAAAATATCAATCGATTGTATTGAAACATTTGGAGCTTTGCCAACTTAAAGGCTTGTTTAGTGTCAGATTTTGTTTCCCATCAATTTGTTTCTCACTTTGCCTTGACCTGAACCAGTCCTTATCCCTAACCCCAACCGGTCATCTCTATGAACGTAAACCATAACTTAACCCCTAAAGCCAACCACAGACGGCAGAGCAATGAGATCTGACCTGGACCAGTGCTTGAAAAGTGTGACTTTTGTTGCTCCTGAGGATGTTTATGTCACATGGTTGGCGGGTTGGTCCATGCAGCACTTTGATCCAGTCGAAAATATCCCAACGACTGCTGGTCAGATTTCCTTGAAATTTGGCATTAATGATCATGAACCACAGATGATGGATCTTTTGTTGACCCCCTGACCACTCCTTAGGTCAAAATGTCCACACAGGAAATCCAACAGGCGCACTGCCATAAAATTCACCATACACATTCATGCTCCCCAGAGGATCCCTCTAGCTTTGTGCACATGCTAACAACAACAATAACAATAACAACAACAACAACAAGGTGTATTCACCACGTTTACATTTTAGCCCCATCACTGCTTCATCTTAGCCTGATAATCAGACAAAATTGATGTGTTGCTTTTTCTTCATTGCGGTTCCCAAACAGAAATCCCAAACCGTGTCGTCTGCACCATTTTCAGTTCAGAGGCTGTGCTAGTGGCTGCCAGGAGCACTTAATGTTTGTCATGTAGATCAAAGAAATACACCAATTACAGAGGTCATATTTTTGTAAGTCAACTTACAAAAGCATACACAGCTGCGTCAGTCTTATCCACACTTGTTTTATTTTGGGAGAATTGATTCCGACTCTGGCACAAGACAATGATGTCTCTGTTCTTAACCTATAAACCTTTTTCCAACTGGGGAAACAGCAGTCAATGAGCTCAATATCAGACCTCGTTGAATCGCTGAAGAAAGTGGAGATGTGTGCAGCGATTCAGAAGCCTGGAACCAGGCCTGGTTTATCTCTAAAAACAGCAACATTTTCAGTTTACTCATTATTCTGCCCAACAAGCTTGTAAAGAAACCAAATGTCTAATGTCTTCATTTAGTTGTAATGTGCAGTACTGTTGGGATAACATCATTCTGATGCAGGTAATCATGTCTCTGATGCAATGAGCGTGCCATTTTTTCTTAATGTTCTATTGAAATTTTCAGTTTTCTGAAAATATGTTCACTGTATTTTCAGTGTAAAGCAGCTACAACATTCAGTTTCTCCTTTGAAAGAATCCAGAAAGTCTTCCTTCTTTTTCTCTTCTAATGGTTAATTAAGCAGACTCAATTAGCCGATACGTTTCACAGAGACATAGCAACAACAAACTTCAAAGGATTTTTTTTTTTAGGGATAAAGGAACAAGACATACTTCGTCCTTCACAGTGTTAATATTTAATTTACTGTAACATTGCCTGTGTTTATCTCTGAATTCAGGGTAACAGTAGGGCTGTTATTTGGCTGTTTGTGGAGGAGCTGCTTGTAACATTATTTTGCGCTGCAAATGCATGAGCCATCTGGATAGCTGTGGGGTACGGCCCAGTAAGATGCAACAGTGCTGTGAACTCTACAGGAGTATAATAAAGTGGTGTCATTTTTCCTACACTGGAGTCTTGGAGTCTGCAGTGCAACCTAATTTCTGTGACTCTCAGAAAAAAAAGGTCTAATTCAATTTCAAGAGGCTACTTAACAGTATTGAAAGCAATAATTAGCCAATTTTCCTGCGAAGAATCATTAATTAGATAATTTCTAGCAAAGAAAGGAATACATAAACGTACTAATTATTTGTACTCAAGTCTTTCATTAGAAGGTGCTGAGTTACTCTGAAACAAATTGACTGAAAATGTCTTTAAATGTTCCCATTCCTTTCATTTCCTCGAGAAAGACATGTGAGAGCATCATAATTCAGAGCGCAGTACTCTGCCCGTAAAACTGATGAGATGTTGAAATACTGTAAAACATCAGGTGAGGATGTGATAATAATAATAAATAATTTGGTTGTTAAAAGCAGGAGGTACATCAGGATGGCAATTGTTGAGAAACTGTTAAAATGATCCCAGTGTCACAATTTATTGTAGAAAATATGTTGTTCCCGCTGTGTGTGATGATTTATGTGCTGAGGGAACCCACCGCCTGCTATCAGAGTCAGTGCTTGAAGCGACGTTTTGAAGCCGACACATCGACCACCTTTTTTTTTTTTAAAACGATGGATCGAGGCTTTGGAGTGACATGCACATCCAGGGGGGGGGGGCATTTGCTGTGCAGGACATTGATTAAAAGTCAGCTGTAAAAATATGTCACAGAGTTAAACACTTTTGAAAACCAGGCATGCTTGCAAAGATGTCAATTTGTTCTAGTATCACATTCAAGCTGAAAAGTGAGGATCTTACTGAAGCCTGAAAATCTTGAAACTTTTTATAGTTTCTGTATTACCAGCAGAAAATGTCCTCAAATTGACTTCCACATTCCTTGTGTTCACGTGGACTTTTGTGACAGCTTTTAAAAAGTCAGAAAACAGCAGTGAGCTATACACTTTAAATCCTGTACATGTACCAAATGTTGGCCAACAGATGTCTCCATTTAGACTGTTTATGATGCTGCACTGTTGCTTCAGTTCTTTGGAAAGCTCCATTTCCTCCATCACTGCCACTTAACCCGCGAACATACAGTAAGTGTTAGTGTCCATTGCACAGAGTGCTTGTGTGGGCTAATCTCAAGGAACATTAACCTGAGCAAATTCCAGAGAACCCCTTGGCTCGCAGCAAAGATAGGCAGCAAATATTACAATACAAAGGCAATTCTGAATCACATGTGGCGCCACATGATTCGTGCATGAAGTGACGTTTTACAAATCTGATTTCCAAGATAGCGCTGAGAGGGCTTTAGAAAAACGGGTAAAGCGAGGGAACAGCCTCTGGCCTCCGCCACAGTCAAGAGTTAGCAGGAAAAAAGGGGCCTAATTTACACATTCACACATTTGTGCTTGATGCGACAGCACAGCCAAGCAGCTTGTTGCACATGTCACAGTGCTTTTTATAGTAATGGTCCGCTCTCTGCTGTAATAGTGTTAAAAGAGCTGATGAAGGGGATACAGCTGACAGGGACAGGAGGTTTTCTGAGTGATGACTGCTGTCAAAGTGGCCACCACAATGCTCAGTTAAGAGGAGCACCACACCAGCTCCATTACTTCCCTCCAGGCAAAACTGCAGAGGCAATTCCCACTGAGTGAGGCTGACCGGGCAGTCACCTCCCAGCTGAGAGCCAAGTTCATGATACTCTGCAGTGCCGGGTACATTGTACCTCTACATACACACTCTAATTTTGTATTTCTGTTTCACAGAAAAATAGACCATTCAAAGATCTTAAAAGATCCAATGCCAACTTGGACTTTTTGAGGGCAAGATCTGTAGTTTTCTTCCACATTTTTCTTCTTACACAACAGGCAGCAGCTAGAGCCAGTTGTAACACAGACATGTACACTTCCAAGAAATAATCAGCACCACCACACTTTTGTCACTCACTCAGGTGGAATGGAAGTGCAATTAGGATGCCATTAGCTGTGAAAAGCTCAACGTCAAATTGCATCAATTGAGTGCAAAGTAATGCATCTTGCAAAACTAGGTTAAACACCTTGTGATTTTCTCACATCACTGAGCAGGAAATGAAAGGAAATGGACAATAAATAACTCAAATTTGAAAGAATCACTGATTCCACGTGCAAAACTCAGAGAAAGACAAAACACTTTTTCAATACTTTTATTTTCATTTTCTTCTACAAACTGTGGCTTTTCACCCAATCTTACATACAGTATGTAACAGCAAGTGATGAGTTTGGTTTATATTTATATTCACTCCTGCTGTGGGCTCCGCCACTTCTAACAATAATAACTGAGTATTTAGCTTGCTAAATGTTTCTTTCTTCACTAGCTCGTCACTACATTTCCAGACTGAGCACTTCAAGGTCTCAGACTTTGAGGTTCTGATCCTCATCCCGACTGGGTCACATCCAACACTACATGTCAGACTTCACAAGCTGACAAAGCTAAAAGGAAATATCCTCCACAAGCAGAGGTGCTACCTGAACGTCACCGAACAAGACACCATCCAAACCTCAGCTGGGCCTTCATGTGGTGCTCATGAATATCAGAAAGCAGTCAGGTGACAAGGGGCACCCCCGCCCACCAGAAGACAAGAATGAGTTTATTTACCTACATTGTGAGACGATGTGGAGAAAACAATATGGGCACACTGGGGGGGGGGTCCCACCCTACGCAGCATATTACTGTAGTCTAAGGGACAAATTGCCCAAGTGTTAATTTGTCTGCTTATGCAGTGCTTGAATGAACAATTAGATTGCACGCTTTGCTTCAGCATCCCATTATGTGCCTCTCATTAGAGTGGAAAATTCTCCTGGGGGATGACAGGCTCTGTAAAAGATGGGCTGTTTTTTTTTGTTTTGCTTTTGACCACAGAGCTGATTTCATGTCTGATGAAAGCAAAAGGAGGATTCTGACCTGAGATGTCACAAGATTTGAAAGTGTTGAACACTCACTCCTGCGCACTGTACAATGTAATCTGTTTTTCATATCAGGGGTTATTCTGTGAAACTTCCCCACCGCAGCTTCCACCTACAGAGGAAATGATTAGATTTTGGAGCTCATGACTGCACACATTTGCATGTTAATGAGAAATAAAACTTCTGAAACAGCTGTAACAACTTAATGCTTTTAGATAGAGTTCATATTAGGATTACCCATGTGGTCTGTGAAGACATGTATTTTGACATGGGGACATTCACTTTTTAGTGATGTAATGACAACATCAGAGCAGCCAGTTGTGTTTAATACAAGTCAAGAATGGCAGCACATTAGGAGCCTCTTGTTTAATATTGTGACAGGGTGGTATGATAAACAAAGCTCCTTACAGACAAACTGGCAACTGAAAAATGTCCTGAGTCAACAGACATAAATGTGAGGGTCTAAATATCCTAATCTGTGTCAGAAGCATGTCTTGTGCCACCTTCTTAACAAAGCAATGTCGTACATGTATCATGTTCATGTTCATGTTTATCATTTCTTACATACACGGACGAGACGTGCCTCTCAGATCTTTTCATATCAGATTAACATATTTTTAAAGAAAACAAACAAAGTCCTCGGAAAATCCATCCTTCCGAAAAAGACCTGATTACCAGCAGAGTCTATATAAATGTTCACATCCAACAGGATAAACATCCAGCAAAACGCTTTACCTACAAAATCATCAGCCAGCGCGCCAAAAAGCTGTAGTGTAGTCGTAAAATAAGCAGCAGAATGTACCACTTCTGATACCTAAAGTCAGGATACTGACGAATAGTAAGAAGTACTCAGATCCTGTACTTAAGTAGAAATACCATGGCCTAAGAATACTACATTACAAATACAAGTAATTGCAGTAAAGTTAAATGTTAACCATTAAAACAGAAATACTGCACAGTGGATTCTACACATACTACACTACATATTTTTCAAGGCACAGGACAGAAATCATTTGTTGAATGTTAAAATGTTATCAACTCCAAATACTGAATGTGCTGCAGCTTCAGGAGGCGTCACCACACACACACACACACACACACACACACACACACACACACTGGAATCAACAACCTGCAAGTCGGCTGTCATCCCTTCACGTGCGTTGCCAAATCTCTAGGTATCAGTTCCTTTTCTTACATCCTCTCACTGTGTACAAACCATGGAAACACACAAACAACACTTTGCAATCTTAATTCAGCTGGTTGTCATTATCACAAGCTGTATTTACGTTCACATTTTCCCCCAAAATGACCAAATGGAAAAAAAAAAGGGCTGATGGCTTACTGAATCGTTTTGGCAGGTTTGTCTAATTTCCAAGGAAAACATGGCAAACATAGATGAAGTGACGTCGCGTGAAGACATTTCCAGAATAACTACAAGGAGGCTTTTAAAGCGGGGTACATCTACGAACCTGTGTCATCTCTACAGATTAGTGGAGCTGGCAGGAGCAGAGGTCAAACTCCTGTTAATTACTACAGCCAGTGAAGTGTGACACATTTTGTCTGCGTCGCTCACTTTCCAGGTTCTCCTTATTACATACACACTCACTAAAATATTCTGCGTACGCGCCCATGCTCATATGAATGTGCATCACAATCTGGATGCAGTGAAGTGTGCTGCCATGCCAGTGCACAGTATGTGATAATACGTACGTGGCAGGTAAAGGATGAAGGAAGACAACAATCTATGACAAGGTGGAAGTCTGTGCAGCTGCAGCGTTTTACTGTCGGACCACTGAACCATGCTTCTTTAAGCTCAGGACTCAAGCTGTGTTAACGCCCTGCGAAGCACCAATGATGTTGCAGCAACAACCGTGAAGTCTCACCTGTGGTAGTGTTTCATTGGATGGAGATGTTTGGGGGCCTCGGTCCTGACAAGCGACCTCTTGTGGCCATGTGAGATGCTTTTATAGTGCGAGAAACCTTTGTAGGGAGGAGGTTGGAGTGGATGGTGGGTCATACAAAGTGACTGACTTTAATTATGCTGTTCACATCCTTTCAACAGTCCTCGTGGTTTCTTTAACCCTTGACCTTAGTTTCCCTAAAGTTTACCACGTAAGGCATCAACCTTCATTCTTGACCATAGAAATCGTGGTTTGACAAAGAGATAAGATAAGATAATCCTTTATTAAACCCTCAGCGGGGAAATTTGCATAGTTACAGCAGCATACAGGATCGTGCAATAGAGGCATACGTAGAAAATCAAGATATAATAAATAAAAACAATAAAGACCGTTATTAAAAAAAAAGCTACTAAAGCTAAAAAACAAAAAACAACTATAAGTTTACAATTTACAAATTTACAATAAGTCCAATCCCAAATCAAGGTCCCCTTACTAGTTGTTTTCAGGAGCTTTTATCATACAGCCCTAATCAGTGACTGAAGTAACCTCAGTTGTCATGGAGATGGATCTATGGCCATACAAGCTCATCTACTGTTATGATTGAATCTGTATAATTTTTTAAGACTTCTCGTCCCCAGCGTTCTCAATTCCAACTCAAGGTCCACTTACTACCTTTTTCTTGAGCTTTGGACTGTGGTTTTCATCAGAAGATGAAGTTTGCTCAGTTGTCATTAAGATGAGAGCTTATTTTCTGGTTTTCAGGTTGAAAGAAAAGCTAACCTCGGTCAAGTAGACCTTGAGTTGGTATTAGTATTAACTAGAAACAAGAAAGAGAGGTCCTAGCAGTGCTATGGATGACATCATAACAGCTACTGAGCTCAGCCGATGAAGACCATGTGATGTGGTTGAAAGCCCCATAAATTACAATTCATCCTGAGGGGGACATTTTGTAGATGTTGAGATTTTATTCTGGATAATTGAAACTTTAACCTGCTGGTGGTGCTAAACAAAAACATTAGGGGATCACCAAAGTCAGGAGGATTCCTCCTCTGGGGACCATGAATATATGTACCAGATTTCATGACAATCCATCCGATAGTTTTTGAGATATTTCAGTCTGGAGCAAAGTGGTGGACCAACCAACATGCCATCCCTAGAGCCACGCTGTCAGCCTAGTTAGAAAGCATCTCCAACATGAGTATGTACGACTCGCTCTCCGTCTTTCTGTATGCGTACTGTACAACCTTCGGCAAGAAGACATACAAGAAGAAATACAAGCTGTAGATTATTCCCAGCACACTCCCGAGGGGCACATCTGTGTTATAGCTGAGGCCAACTGGAGCCCACATCATTGTAATACACAGGAGGTCTGTCTTCGAGGCCAGATACGCTGCTGAATCTCTGCATGTTGGAAGCGGGATGGAAAATCATTCAGAGGAAAGGAATACATGTTACTGAATGGTTTCCTAACATGTGAGAGTGCTGCATCTTTGTTTACATCACATGTCGCTCTGCAAAGGCTTCAGGTCGTGTTCAATCTCTGTCTTTCTTTTCTATCTCTAATTGCTTTTCTGTTGTTTTGATGAGGCACCGTCAACACGTCAGACGGATTTTATCTGCAGGCTAGTTTAGAATAAAGGTCAGCTGATTATATATTAGGATGGAGGCTGATACTAATATTAATTATTAGGAGAGGTATCTCTATCCTGAAAGTCCTGTTATAGTGCAAGATAATCTCACTTTGATTGGAAACAGAATCCACGTTCACCCTGGATCCCTGGTTTTAATGAATCCGTTGATTTTACACACAGATTGAACACTTGAAATGAAAAGCCGAGCATCAGGTGAAAAACAAAAGAACTTTTTAAAATTGTTTTGTAATTATAAAGCGTTGTTTTTTTCTAGAAGTGTTAAATTTCCAGATATTACCAGTTCCCTCGTGGTAGCTCTGTCCTCTCAGTGACCTTGACAGCCTTAATGACTCTATTCAGGCTGAGGCTTTTTACACAGATAGATTACAGTCTTCTTTATTTATAAAAATAAATGTCTAGCCATACCCCCCCCCCCCCCCCCCCCCAGGCCCCACAAATGAACTTAACAAGCGTCCAAATCTCTGTGTGGGAGGAGCAGACTGCTGAGAGTGTATGAAAAGATGAGTGAGATCAGTGCAGTACCAGAGGGCACAGGGAAGATAGTTGAGGAATTTGCACTAACTAAAGGCTCAAATGAGCTCAACAGAGAATTACTAATAGATTTGCCAGAAGTCAAATAGCAGCTATTGCTTAATGGATGGCAGTGGTGTATTTTAATGTGCACATACAGTATAATGGAGGAGGACAAATTATCTTAGCGACTTTGTGCAGTCAAAGCGTCCACCAACAGCATCAGTGAGCGCTATTATTTTCATGAACCATACAGAATAATCATCGCTTACATCCCCTGATTATTAATTATATATATATATATATATATATATATATATATATATATATATATATATATATATATTAGCCTTAAAGGAAAACTTGACAGTCAAGTAGCTTTGCAGTGGTATAAAACAGCTAATAGTGAGCTAATAATACCTTGTCACATCACAAAGCAGCACAGTTTTTCTTCTACAGCCACCACAAACATTTACTCTCAGAGGCAAAGTCAACAAAATGGTTTTGTCTAAACTGGCATGGAAGAAATTGGTATTGCACTGTCCTCTTTGGAACAAGCCAAAGTAAGAAATTGCCTCCAAATTACAGAAGACTACATGCACACAGAATAACATATTAGATACAACTTGTAGGGAAGGCGAACGACTGTGAATGGGGCCAATACAGTAGGAGATCTATGCAAATGTGTGTGGAGGGTTGTGAAAGTGTATCTCAATTTCTATTCAAATTTGTGAACGGGTAAAAGAGCCTGTGCAAAAGATTTGTACAAGTGTAAAATAATCTAAAAAACACCCCATGTACATCCTTCTAACAAACATGTTGAATGTATTCCTTCCTTGTAAAGAATTTGTGGAAATGTAAGTATTTTAAATCGTGAAAGGGCTTTTAGAGCTAGCTAGAGTTGCTAAGCTTTGTTAAACCTTTAATCTTTTTTTTTTTTGGCTACTTGGGGGCAGAGCAAGAAGCTGTAAACACAACATTGATATGTTTCACTTTATAAAGCCGTACGATGAATGTGTTAGCAAACAGTTGCCTGTTTACACATCCAGCAGACGCGGAGCAACATTATCTTTCATTTCGATGTTTTTTTGCCACCATTCATTGGCTTCATATCCTCGTGTTCTCATTAAAGACTGGTATGGTTTACCTGCCAGCTGAATTTAATCTTGTATTTAATTTCCCTATGTAACCTGATCTGGTGTCTGCTTTCACCTGTTAAAGAATTCTGCTCTGTTTTGGTTGTTTGGAGATAATATGTGGAGTTGGCTTTTTAATGAGCCTTCTGATGTTTTTTGTTTTGGCAAGATTTTGAGGTATAACTTGGCTGTATCCTTGGTTATAGGACATTTCTGTTATGTAAATTGAATATTTTGAAATACTGTCTGCTTTAATTTGTGGAACTGTACATCCTGAACTTGTTTTTGTTCAGTGAGTCCATATGGGCTGGAAATGAGGAAGTGCGGGACAATTCAATCAGTCGATCTCTAAAAACTGTGAAATTGAAATAACAAGTTGAGGCAAAGATCGTTTTATTAATAGTATAAATTACTAAAACGGTTGAAAAACAAAGCCCCTGGTGGTAAATATGCAGTATTTGGTATGTTATAGTGTCACCTTTTCATGTCTTTTTCAGCATTTCACTCTTTCATCCAATAACAAAACTTCATCAATTATAAGAGCAGGATTAAGCTGTCAGGTTGTCTGTTGGCTTACGGGAACAAAAGGTGACTTTGAAGGCACTGGCCTGTATAACACCTCTATGATACTGTTGTCACACACTGTGTTAATCCACTTAAGTGAGTAGAAAGTCCATCATCCCTTTGGAGTTAAAAGTTCCATTCTAAGCTGCAACAGATAAAACACTGTTTAGCTATTGGGTAAACTTTGACTGCATTTTTATTCATAAAGAGAGAGAACAAAGATGAAGGGAGGCAGTGATCAAGAGTTGTGCCTGGCAGCCTCCCCTGAGAGAAGTTATCTTTTCCACCCCGCTGTACATTCACTGTTGCAGCCCAGTGGATTAGACAGGGAGAGGAGTGCTTTTTGCTTTTGCTTTTTTCCCCCTGTGATATGAAATTCTGCCGACAGAGCTGACAACAGAGTGAAGGGTAGAAAAGGCTGCTTGATAAGAAACGACACCCTGCACATGTACAACTGCCACTTTTTGTACTCATAAGAAATGTATGTTTGCCGAATTCAGTATGGCTCCTCGGATTCAATGCAGCTCGTAATGGCATTATGCTGATGTTACGCAGATGAATCATCAGTCAGTCATATAGGTAGAAACAAAGATGTTATATAGTCCATATCTCATAAAACACAGCAGTGATTTTAATACATCAGCTGGTAAAAGATGCCATCATATCAACATTATGATGAGCTGCTGGGCCTCCGCGCTCCCCATCCTCCATTAAAGATGAATGCAATCACATTTGGCAGACGGCAATATGCAAGAGGAGGCCAAGTTCAACATTCCTCCAACTGGGAGCAACATTTTCACAATATGATATTGTAGCAGAGTGAAAACGCTCAGTAAAACAGCTTTGGTTGCTGTTGAACTGATTTCAGAAAGATATTTAGCTCCCGACTTCACAGAGCGATGCAGCAGGTAGCCATGATGGATGACTTACAGACATCGTCCCCACTTTCATTCTGGTTGTGATATATTTCAATGTAGGCTGCGGGCTATTATATGAGCATCTATTGAATGTCAAAATGTTTGATGGGGAAAATAGGAGCAACTTAACATGAAAGAACTGGCCAAAGGGCACAGATGCATATTTTCTGCTTTAAAATAAAACGATGTTTACATTTGGCTCGTAGCAGGAAAAATAATGATATATATTGTTTCACTTTGCTGTTCACCTGAAGCATAACCATCAAATAAAATGAAAAAAATAAACTCAAAGTCCAAACTTCTTCTAGTGTTCATTACGGCCAAAAATATATAGAGTTTGACTAAAGAAACCGTCCGATGATTCTACTGTTCTCACATCCAGAGGTGGAACTGAAGCTGGATTTAAACATCTGCATTAAAGGGTTACGGCGCAGTAATCAAGCCTTCATACTTGGCCTCCGTGGCTAAGAGTTATGCTGTAGGCTACATCGAAGCTAACGTGTCCCACAGAGATGCCCCTTGGAGACCACATGAACTGGGATTGGCTGCCAAAGGAAAAGTCAGGGAGGTCGTCAGCAACATATGGATTCAACTTATCAGGACAATGAATATTTACAGCAAAAAATTACAGCATCTGGTCAAGAGTAAGACAAAGTGTTGGCTCTCAGGGGCAGAGGAATGGTGAGTTTACTGTATGTCAGAATTGTCGTAATTTACGGGTATCAGACTTGTAAATAGCGTTCATGTCCACATCCAAGTTGTAATTACAACTGGGAAACTTTCTGAAGGCTCCAATAAGTCCGACCAAACAAACATGGATATTATGAGACAGGAGTTGATGGTACGACTACGTCTTTTGTTAACAACCAAGCTAATGAGCATGCAAATTAACCAGAAGTTAGCAAGCATATTTCTTTCCTTCAATAAAATACTTTATTGACTGAAATGCCGGCGGGGAGTAAACAGCACCGTACAAATAAAGTAAAAAAACAAGCTCAGACAGCTGTTGTGACTGACTACCACAAGCATGTCTTGGAGGTTAGCCCGCCAGCTACAAAACATCCCCAAACCTCTAGAACCAAATGTTTTTCGAGGATGCACGAGGACCACTTACTGGTGTGAACAGACCTTAACAATAAATCCCACCTGCACAAGAAGTAATGCACTACTAATCAAGCCACTAAAATGTTGAGTCTGATGGTGCCGCGTAATGGAGGGGGTCTCAAATGATAAAGCAATGCTAGTTGAGTTCCATTAGGAAGATGTAGGTTGTATGAATACGCGTGTTGCAGGCTGCCAGCGTTTCTACACTGAGATGTACTGCAGCGAGGACGGGCTGAGTCTGTGTGAGCGCCGCTTGATTGATGCAGCGCTTAATCTTTGTGTCTGATCGGTGCTGGGCATCAACTGTGTAGCACCTGCCTGGAGACGTAGTGTGTCACCACAGCCAAGGGCTCCTACAGATACACTAGCACCAGAACAAAGAGCAACATCAAGCAACAGCGTAGGCCTCATCGGCGTTACAGTGAATATTTAGACCATTAAATTGACGAGTCTCCTGTTTTCATATTTTGTCCACAAGCTGTTTCTGAAAAAATAAAACACATGTTGTCCGGGTTTTTTTTTTTTTTCTCAGGGATGGAGGAACCTGCTCGTCTGTGTTTTCAGCAGCAGATGTTGAGGTTTTCATGAACTGCCTGAAGGTTGAATCATTACTGTAAATGGTAACGCCTGGCAACAGAGAGCAGAGCAAGTCAAGCAACATCCAACATAAACATCACGTCTATTTTCAGAAGAGCCCGGCTTTCTCGATGTGTACTGTGCGATGCTGAATATATCCGCTTTGTGTGTGTGGGTCTTGCTTCGTAAGCCTGCATATATATGTGTGTGTGTGTGTGTGTGTGTGTGTGTGTGTGGAGCTGTCTGTCTTTTCTCTGTCAGGCACCTGTCACACACAGGGATTTTACCTGGCAGTGGATCAGCCTATTTGACAGTAATCCCATCTATCTATCATCATGTTTCTTTTCCTCTGGCTTGTTGTCTTATCTCACCATCACTGTCCATGTTATGGTCCATTATGCGGCTTTGTCCCTGTGGCTACGACACGCTGCGGCTGGCTCAGTTTGGAGTTTCTTCATGTCTAAATGTTGCCGAGCCTGGATGTTTTTCCGCGACCTGCCCCGCTGCACAAACTGATCCTTGATATAGTATCTGCGAGGGTTTACAGGGTTGTTGATCAAAACTAATGATTGAACGGTCGCTTGAGCGTGGTGGTGATTTCAAGTTCGAGTTCATTCACTTTTATGGGCCTTCATCACAAACGTGCTTTCAAGGACTTTACTGAGGCTTCCTACATCCATCTAGTCAACCGTCAATTATAGGACAAAATGGCGGGAGACAGAGGAACAACACGTCCATCTAACCTACTGGCCTAGTTTACTTTTCTGAACACACTTTGAAGCCCATAATCTGTTACCCCTTTGAAATTTAACTCATTTTAACTTTTTAACAAGAAGTAAGGATGCACAGCTGACAGATGGCTCAGGTTGGCAGTATTTTTATTGTCTCTATCATTTTACACTCCACCTTTGTTCCTGCTGTTATTTTTCGTTATCCTGTGCTTTCCAGAAGGTTTCCTACAAAATTTTCTATAGTATCCCATAGTAATTTGTCTCCATTGGTCTGTTGCGGCAGGAAGGTTTGTGCAGGATTTAAACAGCCTCTCCAGCGTAAACTAAACTTTTGACCAACATCAGCACTTCACTGTGTCGTCGACGTGAGTGAGTCTACGTTCATCCTGATTTCTATAGTAAGTTGAAGTAAAAACGTACAGTAATGCCAGAACTTCTTATGTCAGGATGTGAGTCGCAATGTTGTATAAAGCCCACACTGCTTCATTTAAAGGACTGCCAGGTGGACCCAACCCCAACTGCTCCAACAACACAAGGACAAAAACAAACGCGAGAGAATATGATGAGTTTTCCCTCTACTTCGTCTCTACTTTCCCCACCTTTTGAAAACACTGATTTTCTTTTTTCCTAACATTGTGACGTGCTGCTCTCATGATCAATCTATTGTTTCCACCTGCTGAGCTGAATCAGACGGATCATGACTCATTTCAAACAAACAATTGCCTCTGCTTTTGTTGGTTTCATAAATCTGTTATCACTTCTAATGTATAGCACAAGCTTGTCTTCTTAAAATTACATTGATACGCTACTTAAAGATTTGGCCAAATATGTTTTGGAGGAAAAGCAAATTTGCTGCCTGAATCATGTTCACTGGCAACACTGCTTTTCTTTTTTTCCAGCCCTGCACAGAAGGATCGTTGGCGTACAAAAGGCTTTGACTGTGGAAATGGCAGTTTGTGTCCTGCGTCACTTGTGTGTGGTTAGGTTTAGGCTGCTAAAACATAGGTAAGGTGAGCTAGCTAGCTATGAAAGTCACTTGTTGCTCTCCCTTTCAGTAAAATGTCATGTGACATTTCACTTTTGTATTAATATCAATATTGCAAATTCATTCTACACACATAGAAGGTCACAGCAAAGGATGTTTGTGTGTGTTTATGTGGTGAAGTTGCAGGACAGAAAGAAGTTTGGGACCCGCTGGTTAAGTGTTCTTTTAAAATGTTGTGTCCTCATACATGACAGTATGATCTAAAACTGTATGCCAGCCTAACACAATGGCTAAGCTCTATTTTACAAATACAAAAGCGAGTTTATAATACAGAGTGATTGCAGAATTTCGTCTTCTTTTGAATCGCTTTAATCTGTGGTCAGGCGTGCATGCGTGCAGGCACATATGTGTTTATCTGGTGCGCATGCATTAAGTCTGTGTAATGTGATTACGGTATCTGCCTGCACTCTGGGTCTTTCCAAACCACTGAGAAACAGACAGTCTAATCTTGTTGGTTGCTAGGAACTGGGCGAGCTGGGGAATGGATGAGGAAGACAATTTTGTATCTCCCATCAAATAGCTTACCACATCGAGCTAGACTTGATCTAATATCAAGGGGGGAAATAAATGGGTGGTTGTGGAAGGGGGATATGCATTTGGCTGGAAACAATCACATTAGAAAATGCACCATGGCTGCATGTGGTCGTTGTGTGGCTGAATGATTTAAGGCTAACAGGGGTCAAGAGATGCATGGAAATGAACAAAGATATGTTTTTTTCCCCCCCTGACAATTACATTCAATCATTTTCATGGATATTTGCAGTGATTCCCATAAATATTTATATGGAGGGTTTTGGTGCATAAATGTTTGGCTGCAACAGACTGCAGCTCAATCGTCTGTATACTGTTTTAATGTGAAATGACAAAGGATGCAGTTTGGAGGTAGCGCACAAGAGCCGTTTGTGACATTAGTATGTTTTATGTGCTATACACCTAAAGAGAAGCAGCACACATAGAGAGACATGGTGCATAATGAGATGTTTACAAAGAAGACACATTTTCAGCAAATAGCCGTTCAAATCACTGTATTTAAAGTGCAGTGTAGAACAGAAGCAATGGCTGTCTTGAAGCATTATCTTATGATAACATAGGTCAGTCGACACATAACGTTTTGAAATGGTACCATCACACTACTTTGAGATTATCTTTCTGTTGAGGGCAGTTTTGTTATTCCAGAATTTGAGGGCATAAAATGCATAAAGATGTTTTTGTTTTTCCTGCTAAATTTAACAGTAAAAACAGCAGAATTGTTAAAAGTATTGTGTTTCTGTCGGATGCATCCAGTGAGGATTGAATCCACAACTGTGCAAACTTGTTATGTCTGTTTTTTGGTGGCTTCCTCCTGGTTTCTGGGTGATGCATTAGTTCATTACATTAACAAAATCTAATGCGAACCCTTATCTACACGCTACAGGATACTGGAAGTTGTTCTTACTTCCTCAGTGGTAACTCTTTTCCACTTTAAGAAGTCCAGCATGTGGGTAGGTTTAGGCAGAAGAAGTGCTTTGGTTAAGTTTAGGGAGAAGTCATAGAATTGGTTACACCTAATTTCCTTAACTTCACCGGTGCATCATTGGCCCTTGTCTGTTAAAGGCTAAACTTCTTACTAAGAGTGACGGCGTCCTGCATGGACACAGTTTTCTGCCGAGGTTTGAACAGTTTTGACAATTTCACCTTTAAAAACAACCACAGCCATGGGATTTATTTACATAAAGACAAACAAACTACCAGATAGGTAGAGTCAAAGTCAAAAGCTGCACAAAATCCCAGCCTGGGGGGGAGCAAGACCAGCTGTCCCCACGCCAGACGCCTGAGCTGATGCTGGCAAAGGAGCTTGAAAGGTCATCATCAAGATCAACTTTGATCAAGCCACACACTGCACAATAAAAAAAATGTTTTTTTTTTACTTTGTCTGAAGTTTAAATGGATATTTAATGTTACAGAGAAATAAGAAAGATTTTAAACCAAGTAAGTTTTAACCAAGTTCTAAGGGGCTTTACTCTGGCTGATTAGTTGAGCTAGGTGGATAATAAAAAAAAAAAGAAAGCACGTTCACAACAGACAAACAACACCATGCACGTTTGCTTACGTGCAGCCATCAGTCAGGTTTTAGCTCTTTCGTTTGAGACTGTAGTTGTGAAGTTTCAGGAGTATTCCATGTTACTCAGGCTGCCTCCCTATTCTCAAGTCAACCACCTACTCTTACGCACTCGCAGACATCTTGGGGTTTCTAGCAAAGCGTTGCAGGGTTTTCCTCCCACCAGGCTGACTCGTTTCATGGAGAAGATCCTCTGTTCATCACACTTTATGCGTCCTCTCAGGCTCAGTGCTTGGCATCCATCAACTCTCTCTTCACATTAAGTCTCTTTGGTACGTCATCGTGTCTCAAACAGGCCTATCCCTCCTCTAAGCAGACACTTCTCAGCTGTGCCTGTACATGCTGTACATCCAGGATGCAGTACATCTCTCAAGCAGAGAGCTGATACTTCCAGGTGGATTTCCTCCCACCTCGTGTTGAACAAACTGAGCTGCTCTTCTTTTCTGTGAAATCAAGTTCTTTTTTATTGTCATTGACAAAACCAAATTAACACCTACCCAGGCTAAAAAATGAATGTGATTCTTACCCTCAGTGAGGCCTGTGGGTAACAATCTCTCTTGGGTCCCAGCTCTGATCATCTCCTGGCTTAGCCACCGTACCTCCCTCCTTGTTTCCTCTTACACGACACAGTTCAGCCCATCTAGTCACTCCTCTAGCTCCTAATCGCTACAGAGCTACAGAGCCGTAAACATAACTACACAGGGGATCTAGATATCAAGAAAGCACAAGGTTGAACATGGTTTCATATGCAGATCATGGTTTCATATGCAGAGTGATTCAACTAACTATTAATAGTAAGAGGAAGGATGAGCACCAATGGCTACTTTAATGAAACAGTACGGATCACAAAGGACAATAAATGTGTGAAAATGAGAGGGATGTACACGCAAAAACATCCAGCATGACAAGATCTTCCTGAACATTTCCTCCTTTTTTAGCATTTTAGGACAAAATAGAGAGCAGGTAAGCCAGGGTGACTCGGTGGGCTGTGACAGGATCAGATAGCTCATCGTTTCTTAGGTTGGCAATGTATTTGTTATTCCTAAAAACAGTACAAAAATGGGTGGTTATGTGGGGGCGACCTCCAAAGCAAATTTCCCCTGCAGGTTCAGAAGGGCTAAAGATGACCCCGTGGCATTGTATAAGTACGAGAAACCGCTATGTGATTGTCTCCAAACATAATTTTCCTTGAGTGGTTCTGAAAGACTAACACTGGCCCTGTGGGTGACCATTTCAGGACAAAATTCATTCAAATATTCTAAAAACCCTGAAAAATAACCTCAAAATCATCAACATAGAGGCTGTAATTTGCTGTCATCAAGTCAGCATGAAGATCACCTGCAGGCTGGTTACTGCATCGCTGTGTTTTAACAGCTAGCAGCTAGCAGGCATCAACAACAACTCAACACTGTTGTTATAATTAGTAAAGCCGCCTTAACCAGCTGTGAGCGTCAGACGTGCCTTTCTTTCAACAACCAGCGACGGACGCCCTGTCTCTATTTTGGCTGTCAGCTGTACTCGCCCTCACAAAAGGACGAGGGAAGACTGTTAGTGAGGTCGGAGGTTCGTACAGTAACATTTTAACTTGACGTCCAGACCTTTATGTGTGCAGACATTTCAAATGTAGACCTCCCAAAGCCATCGCTGAGCAGTATTTGAACTTGTTTGGACATTATACATGTTTTATGCTCAAATGACGTCACTGAGTCTAAATCTGACAAAAGCCTTCAAGGACAAGCGTGTAGATATAATGAAAACAGTGTGAATGTGTCATGGCAGAAGTTAAATATGACACCAAACTTACTACATGTAAAGTCTGCGAGTTTATCTCCAGATAGCAGAGCATCCTGTGTGTGCAGGAGATATATGGCCTTTGACTGCAGTGGAATTCACAGTGGCTCACCTCATAAAGCAGAGATTTATGAATGAATAAAGACACACAGTGTATCAGCCCCGCAGCCGTAACGACAAATGGCAAGCGTTGCCTTCACATCTCGACTGTGTTCGGCCCTCCAGTCATTCCGTCAGCCGTCCGGCGGATTAAAGATGTGCAGGGACGATAGGATTTGGTCACACGGAGAATTAGAGGGGCCGTTCGTTTCTCCCGATGCGGGAATAAAATTGCCTCCAGATCGATAACCTGCTGTCAGACATGAGTTGAGTGATCTTGCTCTTATCCCTGGGTTGAATACCAAAACATCTCATGGTACACTGAGCCGGGCCTGCAGATGCCTCCTTTCAAGAATGGAGGGAAATGTAGGGAGGGGGTGATAAGACCTATGTCTTAGAGGACTGTGTCGTCCTTATTTGACCTTGTGTTTCCCTCCTGATACGTGAAGAGAGATTTTTCTTTTTGCTGTTAAAACTAATGACGGAAAAAAAAAAGATATTAACCCTATGTTGGGAAAATGTCAGAAAATGAAGTTAACTAGTTAACCAACCACACCTCTAATAACCTGTCCAGCGCTGTTTGTCTCAGATTTCTCGACCCACCCTCCCTTTCCCGTTCCCTCTCATCCCTTCCCACATCCCTTCATCCTCTCTTCCCTCCTCCCCTCAACCCTTCCCATTCAATCCGATGCACACTTCTCTCACGTCTCATTCTAGGTACCGCCTGGGGGTCTGTAATCAGCTCGGGGGCTCAGCTGAAACACACCTGAGACAGAACCCCCACACTGAGTCTCCCTCCGCCCCGGTCTTCACTACGACCTCCCAGACCAGCCTAACAGACGACGTCCTTCCTCCACCTCCACCCCTCCCCTTTACATCCATTCGTCTGTCTCTGACATCCAATACCAGAATTGCCATTAAACCTGTAAATGACATATTGTTGTGGTCCTTGCTAGTGAAAGGTATTTTAAAATAAAAAGGAAATCACAGTTTCTTATTCCTTTTAGCTGAGTCAGTGTGATTTGTTTCAAATGTATTAATTTTTCTTTTCACTGGCTTCAGGGCTCAACTATCAGTGGACTCTTTTCCCGGCAGACATTTTTACTTCTCATAGCAGGTAAAGCACAGGTGTAATCAATAACATTAATTGTGGCCTTGTTCCATTAGAGCGCCCCTGTAAGCTTTGCCTCAGAGGCTGTGTCCAATATCATTCCCTATTTACTATATAGTGTCAAAATATTGAGTGTGAATATTGGGCACTATATACATAAGGGAACATAATGCAATGCATGTTATAGATGGGAAAACCTCTGCTGAGCGACACTACACCTGTCAGTGATGATGCAAAAGGGTAAGTGTCTGAAATCTCAGTTTAATACAATAATCAATGCTATTAGCTACACCTGTGCTTTTCCTGTAACGATGCGGTGAAATGGTCTATTAGCAACCCTGTACGCCAACTGTGGCTTAGAAAACTTCAGGACAGACGGCATTTTGTTAGCTGTAGTAATGAAGAATGAGGACAGAGCGAGGGTGACGTGTCCAGGTAAGTTTCCAAGCTGTGCAGCAGCTGATGAGCTAATTGGCTGTCCAAGCTGCTCATTAGCAGCGCAGTTTTTCTTTAGATGTTTGTCTGGTAGCTTTGGTAATTTACAGTGTAGAATGAACGTAAACCTGAGCACCATAAAACAATGTTCTTGTCTTATCTTACCACTGAGATACGCACTGTAACGCCACAGAGGAGCATTTACCAGCATCAGTGAGGAAGTCAGTGCTTGAGTTATTGTTGTTTATGAGCACCGAGAGGAATCCTGGACCAAGAGACCTTCAAAGAATTCGTGAAGCTATTGAGATTTGACCTGTAACACACATTGAATGCTTCTTTGTGTTGAAGAAACATTAAAAGACCGGATGTCAAAGCACACTTGGATGCCAGATTGTGATGTCAGTCTGTTATTTTGTTATGTTGTCTGGTTTTGATTGTGTAGGCGGCGTTTTAAAGGCCTGCAACCGGTCTGTGATAATCAGCATAATGAAGATTCTGAATACATTTTAATATCAACTAAAACATGGTTCTTTTCCGTTTCTATTGAAGCCACTTTACAGATTTGTCAGGAAAAACCTCGAGGCAGCCACACGGACTGCATCTCAGTGGCTCGTCTGCATGGTGGGTGGAATAGAGGTAAGCGGATAAGAAGACAATAAAGAGAAAACGCTGATGCCAAAAAATGTTGTTGCAGAATATCAGCAACGCACAGGATAAAAAAGAAATATTCAGTAGAGATTTTATAGATATACATTTAATAAAATCTGACTATGAGGACCCTAAGTCATTCCAATCTCATCCCAGCTGTCTCCGTTTTATTGTTGTTTATGTAATCCTTCAGTGATATATAATCATAACATCAGATGGTATATGATGCTGGACGAGTGGGGCTGCTCCCTGTGGTGAAAGGACCACCAGACAATGTTTCATCTGAACATATCGCACATTTCACATCGTCATATTTGAATAGTACAGAGTAAACTTAAGTGGCAATCACTACAAGGTAAGACTACGAACTTATTAAGCACGTCTGAAAGTGATCTGAAGCTCACTGAAGGTAATTACAGCAAAGAGACGTCCCATCGTCTTGTGGCCTCGTATCGCCCATTTACAACTGGAGCCAGATGCATAAAATATATCTAAATCTTTGTGGAAGCGGGCACACATGCACACTCCCACACTTAGCCGTGAATGGATGTAGAAATACCCTTAAGACAGCTCTACAGCAGCTGTCTTTACGCACTGCGTGAGGCTATTTAAAGCCACATACCATTAATTTATCACGTGGACCTGTAAACCATCGCCGTGGCGATATGTCAATCATCATTATTGAACGTCAGAGAGTCACTGAGTCATTTACAGCGCTCGTGAAATGAAACGATTATTAACAGGGAAATAAAAATGAAGTTATGTTTATAACTGCGCCTTTGACTCGAACACAGTCAGTAACTTAGGCTGTCTGTCACCGTATATTTAATTTCCACCTTATCTTACAGTGTCACCTGGCTCTGCAAACATGTGTATGAAGTATGTTTGAGGTGTGCACATTCTCACCACAATACCAGTTCATGTGTAGGAAATGGCGTGTGCCTGGTTTTTGTGCACATCCTTTACACATCTGTCCTTCAACCTGGTATTATTACATTTTTTCATTATGCAAGCTACACATCGGTTGCTTCCTGCAAGATATAATTTGTGTTCTGTGTGTCTGTCTAGTCCATTCCATCAGGCCAGAGGTAGCTACTTAGATGTGAAAACCAAAAGCTGTTTTGGACACACTGATTGTTTGCACTGCAATGAGACCTGTCGGTTCAAGGATATAAATTCAAGTTACCTGGGCCGTTGGTGTAAGGGGGGGGCCTGGCAACAACAATTTCCCTGAACAGGTAGCCTGGCAGTTACACTGAATTGCATTTTTGTCCACTTCATTATTCACACTGGCAGCATGTTCATGTTTTGGCCTAACCTATCTGCAGCAAGTGACGCATCCGTCCTGCTGACGTCCCTTTCATTTGACAGGGAAGCAGAAGAACCATATGATGATTTAGAAATGTGTCTGTAAGTCAACTAACAACTATTTGTACTGCTGTGTCAATCCACGCTTTTTGCCATTTTAGTGGAAATTTCTTTGTCGACAATGTCGATGCCACCTTTCTTATGCTTCCTGCAAAGCTCTGATTGGCTCGGTTGTTTTTCCAACTGGGGAAATAGCCATCAGTGATCACAACACTAAACCTGTTTGAATCACTAAAACAAATCTGACGTGCAGGCAGAGATTCAGAGGTCTGGAATCAGGTTCCTTAAGAGGCCAAAGTCAACAATTCATTTATCACAATGAAGGAAGGTGTCACTCAGTGCAACAGCGTGTCTTATTGATGTGTTTTTGATTGTAATAGAGCTCTATGGCACAGAGCAACAAACACTACCAGACTGAGGCTACACAGGCAATAACTGTTAGCAAGATATTTAGTTAGTTAGTTGCCTAAATGTACCACTGAAACAAAGTAATACAACATATACTCTGTGTACTCAGTACTCTGTGCTGTAGTTGCTTCTGTTGTCTACCTTTGGACTCTGTTGTGAGTGAGACACCCAGAGCAGAAGGATGTAAGTCGAGCTGTATTGATGCAGTTGATAAGTCACGTTTGATCAATATTTTGAAAATGATTGTAACTTTGGGTCGAGGTCATGCTGTGATCGGGTTGGGACTCAGGCTTCGTGACCTAACAGTCGTGCAGGATGAAATAACATGACCAAACACCACCACATCCTCTGAGCGTACGCTGACAGGACAACCACAACTCTCCATCACTCCTCGAAGCTTTGAAAAGAACCCATCAAATGGGATGAGTCTGTCTCTCAAGGCCACTGTTATAAAATGTGAAATTGCCCCTTCAGAAAGGCCCTCGTGTTGAAAAAGCAATAGCCCCCCTCAGGTGTGATCCTCAGGCAAAATTAAAGTGCACAAGTGTCCTTCAGACTGATTATTTGATTGGCCCTTGCCCATCTAACTTTGGCTTCAGATAATTGGACAAATCTTTGAAAACGCTGGCACACTGGGGACTTTGAAACAGGTGAAATGGACTGCTGCATGTCCAGCATGAATAAATAATAGTAATTCTTTGCATTGAAAGTCACTGTGGATGGGGGTTAGCTAATGCAAAATGGAGACATACTTGTGATTATCCTCCCCTTGCAAAACACTCCTTTCACTATTGTGGCTCCGCTGAGCTGCTGCTGTCATTATCGGGCTAAATAAGCTTATCTTGTTGATCAGCGAAACATTTCCAAGGCTTATTGCAGGATTATTTCAAGATTAAAATTCCATTTATTGCATCAATTATCCAGGTAAAACCTCCCCTGAAACAGAACTGACGTTATTCTTGTGATACCAGAAAATAAAAGGTTAATCAAAGGTTTCATTTTCTCTCTGACCTCCCCGCCTCCCCCCCCAGCCTTAACCAAAAACATAATTTGCGTCAATGGCTGAAATGACTGGCTGAACAATGAAATGAGCCCAGTGAAGGCTAAACATCTTGATTTTTTTTCCCTTCCCATCTCTTTCAAGCACCCCACAGACCTGAAAGCTGCAGGCTGCTGTTTCCTCCTCAAGGCCACTGTTATAGAATGAAAAAAAACAAAACAGTCCCTTTTCATCTGTCGCACTTTCTTGTTAGAAAAGCCATATTGCAGTGTGACATTCAGAACAAATTAAAGCATAGAAGTGCCCCCCCCTTTGATCATTTGACTGGCCCTTGACCCCCTTTTTTTCACAGACGATGATTGGACTTCGCTTTGTCACTGCTGGTGCAATCTGAAAGGGGAATTTGGTTCCTGTCCGCAGTTTGCATGCTCATGCTTTGCAGCCCCGCAATTCCCTGAAGGATTGTTGTTCCCTTTGCCCCCCCCCCCCACCACCACTGCCTCACTATCCACCAACACTGCCTTCATCTGTTCAGGAAACTGAAATCATGAGGAGAGACGGAGCAAAATCAAATCATTTTCTCTCTGTTTTTCAAATCTACATCACAACAGCAACACTCAGGAAGAGTTGCTAAGTTAACAGGTTGGATTAACTACTGTGAATTGTGGGAATATAACGCCAAAAGAAGCCTGAACTGGGTTTTTTATGAGCCGACTGCAGGAAATCTGCAATTTCTGACTGCGACTCTGATAACAAGTTTGGAAGCTGCAGATGGAAACAAGAGATTGTGACTCACTCAGCATAACAAAAGGGATCCAATGATTTGTTTCTCTATTAAACTTGAAAAAGTATGTTTTATAAAAGGAAGGTTAACAGTTCTGTCTCTCCTACATTGTTCCCTGCAGTGCTCTGAGCTTTGAAGGACCATATCAGTGATCTGTTTTCCTACCTTTACAGGCAGCAATTGGTTTCCATTAATCCCCATGAGGGATGAAAATTAACTTGGACTCAACAATACTGGAGCTCGAACACAAATGGACTGTTCAACGTGATGGATTATACATCAGAGGAAAGATTCAAGAGAAGGCAGAAAAAATTAATTCAAAACTCATGTCAGCAGAAATGTGGAGTATCCATCATTTGTAGTGAAAGAGTTAACGTGAATGGTGCTGTAAGAGTCAGAAAGGTGCAATAGCACCACACTATATGGTAATATAAGGCTGGCAGATCCTCCTGGCTTCACATCCAGCTCAGGAGCTGATACGTTGAACAAACACTGAAGAGTTAACAGAGCATCAGTCTGAATCCTCTGGCTTGCAGTGAACTCCGGCTCAGGTCACAGTTTGAGACACTTGATTGTACCAGAATTTGAAGGTTTCTGCCAGCTCAGACACAGCAGTACATCATCACCGGTGGCTTAAAACAGCCTCCTCTGGAGAAATCATAAAGTTAATTAGTTATCTAAATTCATAACCCAGAGAAATGGGTGTTCCTTTTTACCTGGAACTTTCCATTAAGCAGTCATGATGCTGCCGGAGTAAGGAAAGAAAAGATAAATAAAATGATCCATAAATAAAGGTTTTTTCTTGTGTTATAACTTAGTATCTCGTACATTACATTACTTTACGAGGTCTTGAGCCATATCAGCAAAGCCCCAGGGACGAGAATCTCGGTCCAGACTGACATATCTCAACAACTATCGGAGGGATTGTCATAAAATTTGGTACATATACATCTGTGGTGCCCAGACGATGAATCCTAATGACATAAGTGATCCCCTGACTTTTCCTCTAGCGCCACCAGCAGGTCAAAGATTTCACCCATACAGTGAAATATCTCAACGTATGGTGGACAGATGGACAAACAAGTTGGTACAGTCGTTCATGGTTCCCAGACGACATGCTCTACAGACTTTGGTGATCCCCTGACCGTTGCTCTAGTGCCACCACGTGGTTGACATTTTGATAGTTTTTGGTTTCGCTGCTAGCTTGATACACACATTCATGTTTCGAAGTCGGATCTTTGTCAAGTCAAAATTCTTAAAGACGGTATTAGAAGGTATTAGAACAAACATTCATGTCGGCAACAGCAGCTTTGGTGATTCTGTCTATTCATCAAGTGCCATCATACTTTGGGTTATGACCAAATACCTGCAGAACTCATGACATGACATCCCCATTCCCCATTATACCTGCTAAACATCAGCATGTGAGCATGCTGACATTAGCATTTAGCTCAAAGCACTGCTGTGACTAAGTACAGCCTCACAGGCTGTAGGCTTATAGTCTTGCTGTCTTGTAATTCCAAGATACAAATCTAATTTCTTATCTTAAAATTACAGGATCTATTTATATCTTTATTTTATAGTTTTCTGCTAATTATGAAATACAGATTACATTCGTAATTATGAGATACAGACGTCATACTTGTGAGATCCTGAGTGAAAAGTACGAGATGCCATCCCAAAATAAGTCAGAACCTGAATGCAGTGCCCGGAAATTGAATTTCAAGTCTCAAAATGCAAATGATTATTGAAGCTAACTTCTAATAATGATTGCACGCTTGTTTCTTCCAATTCATTGCTTTTGATTCAATTCAAACTCAGCTTCCCCAGTCACACATCCAGCCACGAGGGATATGAGCGAGGCTCGCTGCCACATGGCTTGTGAAGTGAAGAGTGTTTGCTGTGAACAGCTTTGGAGGAGGCGGCACTCAGGAAACCAAAACTACCTGCGTCCAGATGTGTGTATCTTGGGAATGTCAGTTACAAACATTTGAAATCATAATCGCGACATCAAACTTTCTTCTTTTTAATTAAATACATGTCTGCCTTCATCTGTAATGTTTCCAGCAAACAGCACTGAACTTATTGATGATCTGGGATGTTAAAGAGCTTCATTTGGTACCATAGGATACGTGTATGACTGGGAAAAGAATTTGTTTTAAAAAGCAACCTTGTAAACCTGTTGCTATACCAACCGCCAGACTGGAGTTTATGTTAAGAGCTATTCACAGTGTCTTAACTATAGGTTTAAGGAAGAGAAGAAGGTGTGTGCGTACTGTGTGCACCGTATGTTAATGTGTGTAGTGATGTAAAAGAAAGGAAGCTGCTTGTTTTAGTGTCTTCTGATGAAATAGAAGGGGACAAAGCATTTGTGAGTCTTGAGAGTGTAAAGAGGAGTAGACAGACGGATTACATTATGTTAGCCAGCAGGAGTCTGTGTTGTACAAGCCAGCAGGAAAACACCTGCTGAGTGCTTCTGCAGGGCTGTACCAGATTTTCACCACAGATACACGGACTGAATTATGTTTCCTTGCATGTGCGTCGTCTCTAATAGAAAGTTTCTGAAATATGGGATCTCATTGCCTCGTTGTTATGTTTGTTTTCATGTGAGTGTGTGTTATATGCATGTTTGATGCACACGCAAACAAATGTGAATGAACTTTTGAAGATTGTATCCATCTTTTCCAAAAACGATCATGTCTCACAATTATAGGAAGGATGTATGTTCATCATGCGGGTTGCTGTCACTTCCAGTTTAGTTTGATTTAAGGAGGCGAAAACAGCAGTTTGGTCCACGAGATCATCCTCTGAGTGTTGGCTCAACATAAACCCTCAAAACCTGGTGGCTGGTGAGAGCGCCGTGAGGGCATAAAAGGGTGGGGTGAAAGGATGGGGACATGACTCATGATTACTAATGCTTTTTCACCGCACTTGTAATAAATGAAGCCATGGGAGGCCTTTTATTGGCAGGAAGCAGGCAACAGAAAGGCTGCGAGTGGACATTGTTGAAGAAAAGTGAATAAATAATGGATTTTCTTATTCTGACAGTGTGGGTGTGGGAGCCAATTACAGTGAGCCCAGGGACTAATTGGAAAAGACCAGTTGGGCCAAATGTAAAAAGTGCTGGGGCTCATGAAAAATGAGCACGAGCAACACAATGTATGCAGGGGCTCATTAGGATGTTCAGCATTTCAATTCCAATTAATAGCACAATTCATCTTCCAGAAAGTGAGAAATCAGGAGGGGATTTGAGAAACAAAAGATTATTCTTTCACAGGAAGAGAGAGAAAAAGTAACCTTGAATTTCTTTTTATCTTCTGGACCCATTTTGTACTTTTGTGGGAGCAGACGAGCAGCGTGTGTTTGACTGAAGCTGCCGGTCACCGAGCCTACACAGTGGGGGGACACCGATTTGAGGGGGGACACCCATCCCCCTTGTTAGCAAAATAACCAAATTGCACTCCCCTTGTTAAGCTGCCCATGGTAATTGGACTTCACTTATATAGCGCTTTTTCAACCTTAACATTTCCTAAAGCACTTTACTGCTTGGTCTCATTCACCCTTTCACACACCGATGGAGGCCGAGCTGCCACGCGAGGTGCCGGCCTCCATCGGGAGCAACTTCAGGCTTCAGTGTTTTGCCCAAGGCCACTTCAACATGTGGACGGGTGGAGCCGGAGATAGCCAGCCCGCTCTGCCCTGCTTTACCTCCCATGTGACAGCGCTAACCACCATCCATCCCCTAGCCCGGACCACGGCTCTGAGACATCAGTAATCTAACTGTGCTGGGTGCCGATAAATCCATGGCGCTGTCCGTGGTGCTGAAGCAGCAGACGGCTTTGTAATTGTGCCTTTTTCTCTCATTCCCACCCTTCTGTCAGTTTCGTCTTGGATCTATAATATTGTGTGTGCGTTGGTCAGTGTCACACCTTATTGAATCTGCACTGAGCAGGCACCATCCGCCACGAGATACAATCTCTGACAACATGTAGAGATCACCAGCGGATACAGTGACTGACCCGGTCCTCACATCCTGTACTAAAGCCGCATCTGTGCTATGTTTTCATGTTGCAATACTTTACACTGTTACTCACAGTTTTGAGCATTTGGACAGCACAAAAAAGAAAGCATAGTCAAAGGATAGGTTCACATTTTTCAAGTCTGTTTTAATACTCAAATGCTCATATGTCCATTCACTTAGTTATTGGCGACTGTAATTGTTCCTCCTGTTCATACTAGCCATAAAAAGTTATATTCTGATGGATCTGTCCAATGTAAGTGAGAGAAAATTTACAATAAAAATGCATTCTAGTTCATCTGAAGATAATATGAGGCTTCAACAGTCTGAGTTAGACAAATCAATTGGCTGTCAAATCAATTTGGGTGTCAAAAGACACACACACACACACACACACACACACACTGAGAAAGGCACAATACAAAATGTCTGTGTGTGTGTAAGTGGGCTGTTTCTAATGATTCATTTTAAAGAAAAATTCAAGAAGAAAAAGTGCTCACCCCACTTAAATGTGATTTCAGTGGATTTTAGCTTCCACTGAAATCACACACACACACACACACACACACATTCCCGTCCTTGTGCTCCCTAGAGTGAAAGGAGACAAGTGATGTGGATGAGGAAGTCATTCTCAATCAGGCAGAGCAGTCAGGAGGAAGCAGATGACGATGAGAGTGAAGGTAGAGGGACTCTAGAGAGGAAGACGAGAGTGTTCACTCACGTGCAAAGGCCAAGAGGTAAATGGGCTTTCCAAAGTGAGGTATTACAGGCACACTGCACCTGACCTGATAAGAAATGTAAACGGACCCTGAAAATCACTTCTTGAACCCTACATCTCCCCCCGATGTAGAGTATGTAGCATTATGTAGCATTAGCAGATTCACAATATGATTTTATACACTGGTCAGTTTGGCATCAGTATCTTTGGAAACACTTGGTTGACTGTAAACTAAGGTTCAGCGGGTTTGAACAAGGCTGGACCCACATGTGAGTGCAGCAGGTGGAAGAGGACATAACCATTGCAAATGGAAACCATTATGGAGAGCAATACTCTAAATGTTACATTTAGCGTGTTAGCAAACTAGCACTAAACACAAGGTACAGCCGAGGCTGATGGGAATGTTGTTAGCTTTGCAGGTATTTTGTCATTAACCCAATTAAAATGTATCCAGAGGGAACATAAATGTCTTTACCATTGGCGATGCATCCAATAGTTGTTGAGACATTTCTCTCAAAACCACTAATGTCAACCTCATAGTGCCGCTAACGTTTCACCAATGTCATTAGGATACATCATCTGGTAACCATGAATGTTTGTTTTGTGCCAATGCATCTAGCAGACATTGACATATTTTACTTCATGAGTGAAAACTTTGACCTGCTGGTGGTGGTAGATGAAAATAAGAGTCATCCTCAGGGGACCATGAATGTCTGTACAAAAATGTATGGCAATCCATTTGTTGCAGTTGTTGAGATATTTCAGTCTAGACCATAGTTACGTACCGACAGACTGACAGACCAGCCGCAGAATAAAAATGTATGTTGGTGTTTGAGATGTGAGGCCGACATGCTTTAAATAAAGTTTGAACCATTATCCACGTGGTCCTTCTCTGAGGGTTGTGTTTTGTAACTCAGAGGGCACCATGATGCCTGAGGGGATGTAAACATGACAACCTGGGTTTGTGTTCAGCCCAGGACCTCACTACATGCCCTCCTCCTCCTCCTCCTCCTCCTACTCTTCTGTCTCTGTCTCATAATGTTCCCCATCTCACCACACTGTGAACTATCACAAGAAAAAAAAAAAATTAAATGCCACACACACAGAAAAAAAATCTCAAAACTCAGCCAGGCCCAACCAAGAACAGATTGGGTATAGATTGTAAAATGTGTAGTTTCTGCTTGAAGAATCCACCTAGCCAGGGAACATCGACCATAAACTGTGCCCCAGTAATGATAGAAAACACAGCCTGCGAGATAGCGCCTTCATTGATAAAAAGCCACGACATAAACACGGCACACGAGCGGCAATAAAACCAAGACAATACCGCAGTATAAGGCATTCGTACACACATGAACCCTGCGAGAGCATTTAGAGGTGGGGCTTCATCATCAAGTGCAGTCAAGCAAGACAAGTCAGCTGCACACTGTGAAACGCTCATTCAGTCTTTTCATGTTCCTGATTGAAGAGAACGCCTCGATGCTAAAACATAGCATTTGTTCTCTTGCCACATTCCCTCCTTACATGTTCAATGATGTTGGTACCACTTTCCAATAAGGTATCTCTTCTCTCAAAGGGTTTATAATGGTTTTATTAGTGGTTAATAAATAATTTGCCAATGCTCTGTGGATCAGTTATAAGACATTAATAAGAATAAGTTATGAGCAGGTGATTAATTATAACTATATAGTGTTGTAAATGTTTGTAAGTTAAGTCAGCAGTATTAAATGGTAGTAAATCATTAATAACAGTAGTAGCAGTAGTTATAAAAGTTAGTAACGTAATATTATTAAAGGTTAATAAGCCTTCAACTCAACAATAAGTCATTAAAAAATGGTAATAAGCATCAACCCTCCAGCTACAATTGATATCAAGTGAATGATGAAGGGTAATGAGCATTAAGGAAGCAGTTACACATGTTAGTAAGTCTTTAATAAAGGGCTATGAGTTTCTCACCTTCTAATAATCATCATGATTGGTCATCAGCATTCAGTGTTTCTCACCAAAACGCATTGTGTGTATCCTTGAGGTCTGATGTTTAATGCATTCCCTTCCTCATAAAACAAAGCAAAGCAGATTTCGCAAAGAATTTGAATCCTACATTTTTTTTACAATTTTCAAAAGTTGTTCATATTCATGGAAAAACATTAACCATTAATAAAACCACATTATTTAGGGTGAGAAAGTGACACCAACATCAATTAAATTCATCAAAACATGTTTTTGTGGCACAGTTATTAGTTCAAATGTAGTTTCCTCTCAAAGCTTGAATCTTGGCTAATCTCTTACAGGACACAGACTCCGTGCATGATGTCAGTCTGCCTGGGAACTCACTACACAATGTCGGAGCTGAATAATTGATTTTGAACAGCATGGAGAGTCTGCACTGGTCTGCACAGAAGAAGGCAGGTCAACATGGACGGTCAGCACATGTTCTCTTGTCCCATGTGGGAGATTATGATTCAAATCTGTCGCTTCCAGATTGAGCCCACGGAGCGGTTGGAGCTGCCACAACCATCCTGACCACATTTTGTCATTTTGTTGTTTTGTTCCGTAATAGGAATCTGGACGAATCTTGTGCTAATTCAGTAGTTTGAGCTGGTTAACAATAGAGACGAACATAGGGTGGGATACCGCGGCCATTTACAGTCAGTAAGGGTTCATTTAATGTGTTACAATAAGCATCTGTCAGCAGCTCTGTGGTCCTCATTTCTGAATTCTCTTCAATGAAAACCACATGAGTTTAGATATATTGTGTTTCTGAAATGCTAACTAGAAACGTAGCCATGATGAAGACTGAGAGATGCGGTTGAAAGCTTTAAAAAAACGCTAGAAAATGGACCTTGAGTTAAGATCACTTTGTCATATCATGTAAATACACTGCAGCTGCCTGTTTTATTGCCGGATGAAATATGAAGCTCTAACATGCGTCTTGTGTTGCGAAACTGCATCAGATTGTAAATATTATTCACTCATGGATTTTAATCATTTATAGTTTGATTTAATCAATATGCGCCTGATTGGCTTATGAGTAGACGAGTATTGTATTGGTGTCAGCAGAACCTCAGTGTTGTGGGAGCCATCTGAGGCGCTCAGGGATTGTATGCTGGTCAGGCATAATCAGGTTGACAGGGATCAATTCAGCTGACAGTTAAAGGGTAACTACACCCTCAAATTCAGCAAGAAGCCTCCTTCCCAGCACATTTAAAACATTCAACAGAGGAGTGAGGGTGTGTGTGTCTGTGGGGGAGTGCCGGTTACTGTTCATCACCCCTAAATATCTCGTTAAGCACAGTTATCAGCTGACCCACGTGTTGTGTTTACATTCACCAAAGAGGAACAAATCTCGTTCATGTGCGACGCCATTTTTTGCATCAGCGCTTATCAGGCTTGCTAATGCCAGCACACTTAGCAGGTGTTCTGCTTTTTGTGGTTAAAATCAGCTGTGCTAACATCATAGTGTGCAGTGCAAAACTGAAAGAGATGGTATTATAGAATGAGTCAGGTCGGGTGCAAAAATATTAATATAAATGCATTAACTATTTAAATTTTAACCAATTTACAAATTAAACACTGAACGTGCATATTTAACAAATAAAAGGAGCAATTTCTGAACTTAATCAGATATGCCATCCAAAATTAAAGCTTCAATATTAAGAAAAAAAAAGAAAACAATCTAAACAAGCGAGGTCAACATGGACCTTCATTGAATATGCATTAAAATGGAATGAAACTACTTACTTTTCCAGGCAATCAGTCAACCGTTTATCAAACAAAGAGCCGCCCCGGTGCACTGCTGCTGGGTGAGTTTGCTTTGATTTTAAATGTCATACCACCAGTAGGTGGCTTTACTCAGCCTGTAACCCTACTTGTACCTGAGCCTCCCATAGCGAGGCGTGCTCTATTAACAGGTTTGGCTTCACCTTGAATAGCCTGGCTGAGGGGAATACCAGAGGACTTAATCCAAGTCTTTTACCCAATCCTTCAATTCCTGAGTCGGAGTAACCGTAAAGGTCATGGGGACACGGGGTCAGACAACACAGCGTATAAACAATCCAGCTTCAGACAGACCCAAGAAGTCATTTCATGTCTCCATTCAGGCTTTTTCCAGCCTCCCTTAAAGCAGAAAACAGTGGAAAAACTTTACGACACGCTGAACATTAACAATGATTTATTATCATATTATAAAATGTTCCTGTATTAATTCAATAAAACATGTCTGCTCCGGCAAGAATGAAAGTGAAACTGGAAGCCTAAAAAGGACCCAGAGAGGCCATGAAACCTCCGTCAAACAGCACCATTGTGTTACTTTTGGACCTTATACGGAGTTTGGTGTGAATGCATCTCTGGGGGGATCAAGGGGCAGCTTACCAAGGTGTTGCCAACTCATTAGAGCCAGCAGGATCCGATCAAACTGCACTCAGATCTATACAAATGGAGCTTTTCAGAGAAACTGCAATCTCTACAGTGGGAGTGCAGGGGTGGGGGGGTGGGGGGGTTGAACTTGATGACGGATGGTAAAACGGTGTTTCACAACAAAGCTATGCTGCAAAGCAGACTGAATCTTTGAATAGACTATTAGAGTGCCATTTACTATAATAAGCTTTACTGGCAGAAAAAAGGCGCCCAGAATGTGCTGGAGGACAACAAGTTACAGGAAACATCATAACTGCGCATCAATGCTGTGTGTTTACATGAATAAAAAATGAACATGTTTACTTGCATAACTTACAATCACCTTTTCTACAAACTGAAACTTGTGCTTTTAGAATAACTTCAAGCTATAAGCACACAAAAACCTGACCACTTCAGCGCTCTAATGACCGACCACTGGCTGTGCTGGTAGCAGCACAGACCCTCAATGGTGTACAATGCGGTGGCCAACAAAGGAAAGAACTGCACGAATATTATAGACATACGGGGATGCAACAGTTCTGAGGGATTGTCAGTTATGTATCTGTCAGCAAATGAAGACACATTTGGTCAGCGCGGGATTGATTCAGTACTCACGGATGATTCAAACACTCTTTATTTATCACACTTCATGTTCTCGATATCGACCGCTTCCCCTGCGTCAGAGCACACGGGATCAAACCCAAGTCTGATTCACTTTGAAGGCAAAATCAGCCGGTTGGTATTGGCTGCACGCACAAGCTATGTGTTGCTCCTCAGTCCTGGAGTCCACCGCAGGTCATCACCGAAGGGACCGAGTGGCCTTCATCTTCCTCACACTTAGCTGAGAGCTGGGCCTCACTGTAATGAGGGTCTGACTTTGAGAGAGCTGGATGGGAACATCAGGAGATGTAAGAACTTAATTTCTCTGCTCAATTATACGATTAAATGTCTGCTGAAAGCTTGGAGGTCTGCGTCTAACATCTGAGGGTTTTGTCCATTTTAATGTCATATCAGGAGGTGGAGAATACCGCGGTTAGGCATTGACACAAATATTGATTTCTGCTGATGAGGATGTTCTGCAGTAACCTCCCCTTTATACTGTACGGGCAGATTTCATTCCCTAATGGCGAAGCTTTAAAGACTGGACTCGGAAAAAGAAATCCTCTGGCTGTTTCGATTTAAAACGTACCGCATATTACACAATTCTCTAATCCTGCTTTGTTGAATGAAGAGATTTACATAAGAGAAAATGTTTGTTCAACAACACTGGTATAGTAATCGAGCTGCAGCTCCAGATTGATGAAATAAAATGCTGTGGCCAAGTGTTTTCCATCCTGTTTGACACATTTTGTACACATTTACTGTATGTATTTTTATCGTGCTGTCAGTTTACCCGCCTACAGAATGTGAGGCAGTATTCCCATTTCCTCTTTGGCTCTTTTTTCTGTAAATACTCCTCTAGTAGGCGACTAGGACTCTGATATTTAAAAACGGCTTGGAGAAGTGATGTGTCTTTGGCTGAAAGTTATTTTACTTTGAGCCACACAGACGTCCGAGAGCAGTCAACCCACTCTTCACTGGGAAAAAAAACACTCGTCATCACTGAACACTGAGGGATTTCTAAGCTCTCACCATCAGAGGTAAAACTGCTCGTTGAAGACAGGATGAAATACTTTGCGCTTTCTTAGATTTGTTTGCGCAGGAGTATACTGTAGGTTTAAGACAAACAAACAATTCAAACGAAGCTAAGAGACTTGCAGAGACTTCGTGAGTCAGAGCGCACACAGAAAGATGAGAAGCTGCAGGGAGTCAAACCTTTGAAACTCACAGCATCAGTTCTTGGAAACGTTGCGATGATGCTGCGCTCTGAATTAATGTTTGGAGCACTGTGTGGGATTTTTGTTCCGCTGCTCTCTTCAGTGAGATACAGATTTCTACCTGGTGGGATGAGAACAAATGTTAATCGAGAGGAGACGAGCGAACAGCTGCCGGCTTTCAGTTTACTTTTAAGCAGAGGTGGAAAGTAACTCCTTTACTTTACCCACATTTAAGAGGGAAATATTGTACTTTTTTTTTTCACTCCAGTGCATTTTACAGTTGTAATTACTTTTCAAATTAAGATTTTACATAAAAAACATATGAGCTTATGAAATACAACACATTGGTAAAATAAACCCACTGGCTCATAACTTACTTACAGAAACTTTGTGTCTAGTTGGGGCCCATTGTCACGTGTCCGATGTTCATTAGTTGTGAGATAAAATTTAACTTAACTTCTTCTTTCCTAATGCATCTCACAACCTCTCAGATTTATCTTGTGAACCAGCTGTAAAATGCTACTGATGCCTTAGTATTAGCACTCTTTTACCTCTTTTAATACTTCTGTATTTTTCTTAAGTAGGATTGAAAACTGCTGCTTGTAATGAAGTATTTCTACATTAACGTATTGGTACTTTTACTAAAAGTGGTTGTAATCAATATTTTATGATAACAATGACAATGTGAAAACAATGAAATCATGTGGAGGGCATCTCTTGCAGTGATGAATCTGCAGCTCCTCTCAGCTTTGCAGAGCTTTATAGCGAGTTTCAGCTCATCGTTTAGCTGTCCAACCTGCAACTTTACTGTCCACAAAGTGTCGGCAAACTAGACAGTTAGCGACTAGCTGGTGAACATAGTGGAGCTTTAAGCAGCTAAAGAGTCAGATATTTCCACGAGGAGTTGGTAGAGACCAAAAACAGAGCTAAAAAAGGGTGAATATTGGTCTTACATTCACCAGGTGGCCAGAAACACGACTCCAAATGAAGTGATAATGTTGCTCTGTAACTGCGGGATGTGTAAATAAACAACGAGTTCACCATATCAACTCAAAATGTGAGTTATGTCAACGGTGTGCTCTCTAGTTTCCGCTGCAGGTTTAAGTCAGGGATCTAAGTGCTTCTTCTACCACTGCTTTTAAGTATAACATTGCAACAAGAGAGTGTCCTGGTTCATATAAAGATACTGTAGGGAAACCTCTCTCCTACAAGATATGTTTATTATCTCCTCATTTGTTCTGCCAGGTACGTTTTGGAGGAAACCCAATTGCTGCCTGAATTAGATTCCCTGGTAACATTTTTTCCCCATCGTGAGAGTGAGACGAACTGCACCCACGTACTGACTTTGAAGGTCAGGGTGGATGGTCCTCTGAGAAGCCCGATTGCTGTAAAAACATGGCCGATCCCGTATTGACAGTGCAATAGTTACATCCGTTCTATATCACCAGGCTTCATCTGAGGAGGGGGGGCCCTGTGATGCCTTGAGGTAGCTTGAAATGATTGAAGTTATAAAAAATGGTGTTCTGCAGACAACTAATTTATTGCGTTGTGATCTGAAACAGGGGAGAATGACGACGTTCGTAGTATTATAGAAGGATTGTGGAGTTTTTCCTCACCTGAATCGGACGGTGGACAGAAAGTGTCGTATGCTGTTCAGATTGTAAAGCTCATGAATAAATAAAATAAAACTGACGTGACTTGCTGTCAGTTATATTGCTATTATTGGCAGATAAACATGGATGTACAGTGTAAGTTTGATGTTTTCATGGAGCACTCCCACACCAAACACTGTTGTTCCATCAAACCTTCACTCAGTGTCAGCACATCTACTATAAAGATTGTGTTTACACTCAAGGCAGAGGATTTACATTTTAAAGGATTATTGATGTGCTTTTTGTTTTTTTTGTGACGCACACTGCTCCTGCTAATGCGGAGGAGAATAGTGTACGGGCTTACAGCGCTGTTTAAAGGAAGGCAACACCTCAAAGTATCTACGTGAATCAAAGGGAACAGTAAGTGGTGACCTGCCAGTCATGGACTTCAATCCATCCTCACGTGGAAACAGTTCAAGACAGAATATAAATCAAGATGAGTGACTGTGTGATTATGAGGCAGCAGAGAGAACAGCTGGAGCGGTACATTACTCGCGAGTCAATGGAAAGACACAAATGGACACGAAATGTTTCAACTGCAAACGGTGACTTCACCAAGAAACAGAAAGAGAGGACAAACTTATTGTTGCCTTGTTTGAGTTTGAACGGTTCGTCGCCGTCTGCGGACACCCGGAGCTCTACGATTCAGCGCCTTTACTGTCCAGAGAAGAGTGAGCGAAACAAAAAGGAAAACATGTGTCTGTTATTTGATTCCAGCTATCAGTTGTACTTAACTATGAACCCAGTTAGCGCATAGCGTTAGCTGCCTTCCCCAGTGCCCCCATTGGCTGTTAAGGGGGAATACGTGGCTGTATTCGTCCCATAGTCAAACATTTAAACTCAGTAAGCTGAGAAAAATGCACTTAGTTGGATTTAAATGGATTTTTACAAGCCAGAAGAGATGTGTCTCAAGTGGTTTCCCAGCATGCGTGTGAAAATACAAAAGCAATTAAGTCGATGTTTGTAGGGGCCTTCACATACCACATTTATGCACAACTGTGAGCTAAAAGCTTCTAAAGAAATAGATGTAAAAACGATTCCACACCTACTTTCTTTATAGGTGAAACTACAAAGACAATAAGTCGTTCCAAAGAGAAGCTGCATTTTACATTTTCAATGAAAATGAAGATATCGGACACCTTAATCAGGAGCAGGAATCATAATAGAAGCTCGTACTTTTGTGAAAGTTCTTGAACGGTGTGAAGTTCTTAAAAGCCTTGATGTGAGGTACAGTTATAACTCCTCTTCATTTTCCTCCTCACCTAAAGTGGAGGTTTGGAGGCTGTAAAGTAACACCATCAAGACCGCCCCTGCATTTATTGATAAAAGTGGACTTTCATGTAAAAAAATATAATTTTTTTGGCCTTCTGAGTTTTTACAGACCCGTGGCTCCCTAAAAAGATGACTCAGGCACTGCTGCTCTGTGGGGTTTGCCAGAAGCGGACGAGTCATGGATCTTTATGTAAGCCTCTCTGTGATGATATTTTGATGAATTTCATTGGAGACACAGCATGCATACTAAATATGCTTTTAATGCTGAACATGACAATTAAATGTCACTCGATGCAGAGAAGTGCTTGATTTGTAATGCTGTGGTTTCAGTTTCCTCCCCATCTGTTAACTGAAGACGGGATATCGCTTTGTTGACTTGCTGAATTGAACAGCTGCTTGTAATTTCTATTGTCTAATTTAACTTTGCTAAATGTCTCATGTCATAATACACAGTCACACTTTCATGCTCCCCAGAGGGCTTTTCTCAGCCGCCCTCAGGCCAAAACATCTAATGGCAACACGAAAGTCAGGTTTCCATCCAAATATAGTGCAAATTTTAACCAAATTTAATCTGCAAAAGAAAATGCAAATGAATGCGTGTTTCCATCCTCTGCCATTATGCCATCACGAGGAGTTGAGTGTATCGAGATAAACAGTTGGTGGCGCTAATTCTCCAGTCGGGTGTCATTGAACTCACCGAGGAAGAGGACGCAACGATGGCGTAACTAAAGGGCACCAGTCAAACCTCAAATGGTTAAAAACTATGTATTAATGTATTCATTTGATGAAGGTGAAGGTGTTTTCATCTGCTGGAAACTTGAGTAAGTCACACTGCTTCCATGGCACTTTGCTTTTATCGATACATCAGCTTTTCCACCTCAGTCAAGTGTAAAAACTTTGTTCAAATTCCTGGCGTCGCCACTCCGAATTGAAAATGCAGATGGAAACAGGCGGATGGAGACACACTTACTGACTGCACCACTTGCCATCAGATGAATCTGAAGGATTCTGTTATCACATAATGGCTTTAAAAATCTCCGAGAAATCAAAACATGAAAAATCCATCTGAAATATAAATTGCTGAATTTATCCTGCAAGTTCCACAAAGTTAAACTTGTAACTCCACCAATAAGTGACAGCATTATGAGACCATTGAAATGGGCTGAGGGGATGAGTTACACGACAGCACATTCATGCATCAAAGGGATAAAGTTTTGATGATGATGACCCTGTGGCCTCTCCTCTTTGACTTCATCCTATTTCAAATGAAAATATATCAAATGACCATGAATGTAAATGTAATTTCTCTGTAACTTGCGTACAGTGTGATTAGAGATTACATACATAATCTTTAAGCCTGCAGTTGACTGGAGACCATCTGGCAAGACAGAACCCCCCCCACCCCAAGGAAATCAAATCCACTTCAGCAGACAATAAAGGAAACACACAATACACCACACACGAGGAAATCCTCCTGCCTGCCTGGTATTAGTCCAGGTGAGCTTGGCAAGCACGTTCAGCCCAGCACTCCTTTCTGAGGCCAGACATTGTGGTCTGTGGTCCGTCTACAGCAGAGCTGCATTGTACTGCTCGTTGAGTCGTCCCTCCTGCGGGAGCAGCAACTGAAGGACTGAAATACTAAGATGTGGCTTCCAAGAGTCCAAAGAAGCAGGGCAAAGACATCTTATCGATCCAGCTGAGGTGGGATGCAGAAGCTTTGAAAGAACATGAGTTCAGCATCTTCTCAGGGAGTAACAGGAGGGACTCGGAGGAAAGAAAGGAAGCTTCTTTGGCCTGGTAAGAAAAACAAGTGTTGGCCTCTGACTCGAAGCTGAGCTTTGGTCCATTGAGAAAATCACAACGAAGTTTATTTATTTATACATTACAGACACGTCTACAGTAAGACATGCGAGCAACCACAACTTAAATGTTTAGATATCATTAAAGGTTATCATTCAACTATAAATATACACTTTGGTGTGAAGAGTTCTTCAGCACTGCTGTCCAATCAGGAGGCCTTCCAGGATACACAAGGGAAATTCAAGGAATCATTGATTCTTGCTTATTTTAACCTTAAGTGGTCCAGTTGGTAACAGTGGAGAGGAAGGAGGCTGCATTTCCCACCAGTAACACCGGCTTATTGTGTGTATTGGAGGGCTGTCTTTCAGTTTAGCACCATACACTGTTTATTGATTCATATATCCACCTCATGGATGGAAGTATATTGTTCACTCTTCTTCAAGCTCCTGTTTTGGTCTCCACTGATTCCTATAAACAAAAAAAACATGTTCTTCAGCAGCTATATGACTTTCTGTCTGAGTTTTATCAGAACTTGTTAGCTGGAAAGGAAAATGAAACAGACTCAGACTCAGCCATAGTGTCTTGTCCCGCCTTAACTGCAGCCAGACTTCCTCCCCATCTGACTGAATTTTTCAGTTCTGTGGCTCCAGCAACTGCCGACACGGGACAGCTGAACCAAAAACAAAACTTGAAAATGTCCCTGAAAAAAAAAACGCCTCCGTGTCTCCATCCACCTGTTTCCATGTGCATTTTCAATTTGGAGCGACGAAGTATTTTTTCACAGTAGTACAGGAAACTTTGCCCTGAACTGCAAACGGCAGTCAGTTGTAACAATTTGAAAGCTTTGAACTTTCATACCCAGATATGCTTTAATGCGGCCTCATTAAACTGCACACAGCACGCTCATGCTTTTACGCCAAAGGACACCAAAGAGACAAGAGGCAATAAATCAAACGCCGGTGAACTCAGCTCTCTGTGGACAGAGTGCCCACTCTCTAGTTGTGGTTAAGTTAGTTAAGTTTTGATTCGTCACTTGGAGTGGGCAGAGAAGTGATCAGACACAAGGATTTAATTTAGGCAAATGGAGTGAGTCTTTGGCTTCTCAGTAAGGGGGAGGAAGCACTCTGCAAAAAAACTGAAGCTTTTAAGAGCCCATGTATCACCAGCAATATTTAAACACGCTCCCTCAATGCGTGCATGCAAAGTGTGACAAACTGAAGCCAAAACAGCATTTCTCCCCACTGATGACAGCCCCAGACGCCAAATGGATCTCTGTAATAGCTGGCATTATCATTACATAATGTGCTTAGTGGGATGAAGGGAGGGCAGAGACAGAGTTTGTATCTGATGAAGCAGAACTGCTGCTAACTTAAAACACTCGATGGCTCCTGTTGAGAGACAGCACCAGTAATAATAACCCATAATGTGAACAGGCTGACAATCTGGCCTGCTTTGTTAGCGCTGGGTTAGTCACAGGAAAACATGGGACACTACTGTGAGTCATTACTACTGCATGACAGCTTGCAGATAGACTCCTAATAGGATTCTACTGTGCTGGGCTCGGCAGTGCTGAAATCACTCTTTACATTGACCTGAGCATTATGAGGCTCGGGGATCTTTTCAAGTGGATTCATGCAGCCCTCTGTTTTGAAAAGGTCTGGAAATGGCTTTTGGTCTGGGAGAGGCAACAGATGGCCCGACACACACACTTCCTTCTCTTCTGCCCTTAAAGGAATACACTGAGTTTAGAGGAGCTTATCCCGTTCAGATACCAAAAGCATTTACACGGCACTGCTGCTTTGGTGAACTACTTCTCACCTAAAACAGCATCTGTGTTCTCTTTGGAAAATGGCCTTTAATCACTCTACAGTATAAGTGTTAGCATGGAGCGTTGGCGCTAATGATCTGCTGTCGACACATCAGTAGCCGTGTTTCCATGAACTTGTTTGTTTGAATAAACTCGGCTCGTTGCAAAGCGGAGTTGGCAGTACAGGCTACACTGACTGTAATCCGCCAGTAAACAGAAGAAGAAGAAGAAGAGGTTGGGAACCGGAAACAACCATCTAATTCTAGGAATTTGTCTCTATATTAAGTTTTAATTGTTCTTTTATGTCGTTATGTTTAGCCAAACAATATGAAAACAGGATGAGACTCGTAATCAGGGTGAGTATATTGGCAACAGAGAGTCACTACTCTACTAAAGTGCTGCTGTTGGTTGAAAACTGGATTTTTTGGATTCAACACAGACATCATATTATGTGAAATCATCAGGCAGCTTTAGTTGCTCTTGATAATTAAAATGATAAATAAAAAATGATATTGTGGCTGACAGGGATCGGAAAAGGAGGGGTGTAAAAGTCTTGTAAATATAACCTTCCTCAGTCGGCGGGTGTGCTGCACCACCCTCAACACTCCACCTTCCTGTGGCTTTAAAAGGTGACAGAGTTGTTTCTGTTGTGGCACAGCTCACCATCGGACGACTGATTCTGCAGATATTTTTAAAACGACTTTCGTCTCAACCTTTAGTTACGGCCTTCCCCGCCTCTTTTCGTCTAAACCTATATTCATCTAAAATGTGCTAAACAAACAAAGTTTATTATATAATTATTATACATATAGCACAGGTTGAGTAAATCTGAAAGTTGACCCATGTGTCAAAATATTTGATATCCCCACAACATGCTGTCATGTAGACGTCTGACACGATCCCACCTTTGAAACAGAGGTTATAATTGATGTCAGGAAACATCTTATTTTTATGAGGAAATTCTGTCACACTTTGCTGTTAAAATCCCCATTATCCTCAATAACAACTAAATATAAGATATAATTTTGTTTACTTTTTCCCGACAGATCTTTTTCCTTTGTTTCAGACACTTCCCTCCCACTCTGACTGCATCTCTGCTCGCCAGTTGACAACTACAAGCAAACACTGTAGCTCAAGTCTTGTGCTGAGGAGACAGCGGTGCTGCCAGAGCAAGACATCTCAGGGGAGACTTGTGTGTGCATACATTACCAACTCTTCCCCCAACCAACCTGCACTAGTCCTGTCAACACATATGGCTCCGAGGCTTATCTCTCAAAAACACAAGGGCCTGCTCTGTCATGTGGGTCACTCCGGCTATTTCTCCTGGCCCCCGGCGGGGACGCGGCCCTCTCCACCCACTACAAACAGCCAGTAATTGATGTGGCAGAGATCTGGAAGTCCAATTGGTTTTGATTACCCCCCTTCGCAGGGGAGCTGGGACACTTGGTGGGTGATGCACTTTTCCGTTTCAATTAAAATCAAGGTTGAGTCACAATGAATCAGAAAATGCTGCTGTTATGCAGATTAGCCAGCAGGTTCTTAGCAAGGATTGAGAGGTTCCTGTGTGATTTGATACAGAAGGGAGAACACTGCCTCACTGCTCCACCCGCACCCCCCCCACCCCCCCACCCCCACCCCTCCCAGAGGAAGCATGCAGATACTGGATCAAGTCCCGCAGGACCATGAAGAGCCAATTTGGGGCAGCGCTGGCTCTTTTAAATGACAAACAACAGGAAGAAGAGAGTTCCTTTCTCTTACATTTAATGCAGCAACAGGGTGGAAGTTAAGACAGTCAAACAAATTCAAACTGAAGCAGCTTTTTCATTCACATCTCAGCAGCACTTTCTGCAGCACCGGGAGGGAGAAATTAGAATTATCGGATCAGCCTCACAACAAGTGAGCTAAAACTTTACAAGCCCTCCAAGATGATTTACACATACATGAGCTAATCTGATAAGACAAGAGAAAGTGGTTATAAAAAATCTATTTCAATATCATTTTTCTTCTAAGCTTGTTGCCGTCCAGTAGAAGCCGTTATGTCTGCAAAACTCACACAATCTGTTCCCGGCTTTTATAGTGAGCTTTTATCAAATAGCCTTGGTTTCAGCAAGTCTTTCAACGCTGCACATTATGGGAGCAGTTGTATCTTAAAGGAGAAACGCTTTCACCTTCAAATCAAAAGCACATACAGACAAATATATAGTAGTGTTTGGTCATGTCGCCACAGTACATGGCAGGAAACCGGAGCCAGGAGAGTAAGGTACATCCCCTGTTGCGTGAAAGCGCTTTGGTGTGGCTTTTCCTATATAACATACAGCAGGTGATAACAGAGTGTATGATGCTGTTCCTTGAAGCAGACTCGTGCTGCTGCAGTATTATTTTGTTTATACGCCTCAAGTTTGTCCTTTCAAACTCCCACGGCGGCGGCAGCAGCAGCAGCTTGGGATTATTTGGGACGTTGCATCAGACCCAAACAGCCACTTGTTGTTTATTTTTTATAAATCTATTTTAGTGCCTGCCTTCATTAGACTCATCAACACTGTAGGTGAGGCTGGTGTTACGCATGCAGATGACTCAGACTTCTGATAACTCATCCAATATTTGTATTTACAATTAATTGCTACCATACCTTACTTTTTTTTTTTTTGGAGGAAGCGGAGCTGACATCGTAATTATCGTGCATCACTGATGACTCTTCAGGTGATTGTAAGATCATTAAGATGACGCTCCGGCAGATGTTTGTGTCTAATTGCCTTATTAGCGGGGAGGATGGAGAGGAGCTGTGGTTTGACGTTTGTGTAAACCTGCAGCATGACTGATCCTCGACTGACACCTTGAAAACAAGCAAGCAACTGTGCACCAACACCAATTCAGTGAAGTTACAGGAATTGGATGCATGCCACAACATCCCAACACCTGCTGCATACAGCCAATCGAATTTACACTTTGCCGCTTCATGTGTCAAGAAAAGTGTAAATGCAACCAAGAAGCATTCTGTCCAGATGATTCAAAACTGTAAACACATAATGGCTTTTCAAGTTGCATAAGTAATCTCTAAGACCTCAGTTTGCTTCACTCTCGGTCGCACCATGTGTCCTGACTTCCTCCCTAATTTATCTCCAAGAACTGAACACATTGGGACACAATGGCGCACACTTTCGGTAAGTCTCTCCTCAAAGGAATTCATAGTGCGGCACATAGTGCTGGAGAACATTGAGCCTTTTACTCCTCAATCCCAATCAGAACTCCATCTGTATTGTGGTGTTTTCAGTAGCCACTTTTGGGGTCTTGCCCCTATGATAATAGCAGGCAATGGTAAACTGACACCACATATGAAGCACTTTCCTATATAGCACTTTAAAATTTGCCTCTCGTTCACACACTGACACAAGGCATTGGCTCGGCATTCGGGAACAATATGGGGAGACTTCGACATAGACGGGGGGGAGCAAGGGATAGAACTTCCAACCCTGCGACTAATGGACAACCTGCTCTTCCTCCTGAGCCACAGCTGCCTCAGGAATGCTGAATGTATCTACTGCATGCCTGGCTGCACACTAGAGCAACAAGTACAACGCAGCTTGTGGTTTCTTTTGCTTTATCTCACTTTATGACTGCAGCACGTCCCACCCAGATCTGCCTGCAGCACAGCAAAACCACGATGGATGTCTTATCGTTCTCACAGATAAGTGTATAAAATATGGGCATTATCCGGTTGTGTAAATGTAAATCGTTTTTTACTTTTACTTTTACCACACAACAAATCCCAGGACAGAACAGAGTTAGCAGTGTGCTATTAGTCTGAGAGGGACCAGAAGTATCACTTTGGAGTTGATAATATTAATTCCCACACACCAACAAAGACATTTCAAAACACCATGTTGTGATTGCTGAAAACAAAAAGAGCAAACACTCTCAGAAAGTCAAGTCTCTCACTAATTGAGGGCGGCTCTCTCTCGGACTGCATCAGGAGGATGCATCTCCATCTCTTTTTCCCCACTGAGTGAAATCCTGGTTGCCTGGCGGAGGTCATAGAGCAACATCTGCCAGGCCCGACCTGTCTCCGCTGCTCCCTACCATCCCCCCTCCTGTCCAGTTCTGGATTAGAGATGGCCTAACCCCCCACCCCACCCCCTGCATGCCGCTCTGCATGGATTATCTCTTAGAGAAGCTACACTGCTGTCACACATTAACCTGCAATCACAAGTCTCTTGTGCGGGGAACACACACGCGACAGAGTCTGATACAAACACGCCGTGAAGCAGTTTGTCTGGTTTTAAGCACCGTGAGAGCAACATGTTATTCAGACTGAGATGCAGCCGTGCCAAGTTGAGAGGCAACCAAATGCTAAAACAGAGACTCCCTCACTGTTTCAGAGATTTATCACCGATCCTTAGGTCTGTAAAAAACGATGCAGGTAGCGGCAGCTTTCATTTTGGCACTACATTTACTCGAGTTCTCGGCACTGCTGCAGGCTGTCGTATCATCTATCTGTGAAGATGTTTGCTGGGAGCGAAAATGGTTTTGCAGGATGTAGGAATCTTGTTGTACCTCTACTTTTTATTGCTCCAATAGCTGTGCTGCATGTTATTAATTTACATTATTATTCATCCACTCAAACCTGTTAGATTAAAGGAATGACATTCAGGGAAGGCTTTCTCAAAGGAGCCTCCCCTCTGTGATGGAGACAGATATGCACACACACACACACACACATCTTTACGCTTTGAAAACTAACACAAAAACACACCGACAGACAAACAATATGCTCACACAACTTGCCGCTAACCAATACAGTATGTGGATGAGCTTACAGATGCAGCCAGACTCCGCTGAGCGCAAAACTGCGACTAATTTGAAGCTCCACCAAGAAGCCATGAATCATTCAGCCCGGTGAGACTGATCGGCAGTATAGACCGAGCACCCTGCAGACACTGGTAATATGAAAAACGCACACATGCACCCGTTGACAGACATATGCAATCATTTGCTCCAATAAAATCACACATATCATTCTTTCAGTTGGAGGAGAGCAGAGGAGGAGGAGGAGGAGGAGGAGGAGAAGGGGGGGTTGTATTCTTTGCAGCAGCAACAGTTGGCTGTCTGTCGACTGAGAGGGAAAGAGTTAGCTGCAGCACAGAGACACACATCATGCACGCACACACACACACACACGGCAGACGATTGGAGATAGAAAGAGATGGACGAGGGAGCCGAGAGAAGAAAAGGTGACAGATAAAGCCACAAAGCCACACGGCTGGAGGGATGCCTGGCAACCGGTGGCAAAAAATGGAGATGCAGTAATAAGAGAAAGGGAGAGGGAGTGGAAGAATTAAAAGGGAGGGAGACACACATGTAGAAATGTTGGGGGAAAAACATGGTAAACAGCAGGATGGAGACGACAGGAAGGGAAATCACTCACTGGAGTCATCTGAGTCGTAGCCCTCCACGTCGGGCTCCTCGTCCCTCTTGGTGGCCTGTAAGGAGGCGGAGGCTCCGGCACAAGCCCGGTCTGGTTTATCCTCATTGGGGCGGTCACTTTCTGCAGCAGCGGTGGCGGAAGCGGTGGCAGAGGAGGTGGAGAGGGCAGAGCACAGGGGCCCGGCGTGGCCCGCTTGGTGGGGCGCAGCTGGGGGGAGGCCCCGCGGGTAACGGGGGAAGTAGTCTGAGATCTGCTTGATGGGCTGGATGGGGCCAGGGCACACGTCAATGGCCATGTGCTCCTGGATGCTGATGGTGGGTTTCTCGCCTTTGCGTTGTGTCATGCATGCGGTCCAGCCCGGAGCCTACTCCCAAAACCAAAAAACTCAGAAAAGAAAAAAAAAAAAAGAAGATAAACAGACCCACCCCCCTCGTCCTCCTCCTCCTCCTCCTCCTCTTGCTTCTCTGGATGAGGTGGGTGTTGTCCTGGGTGGGTGCTGATGGGTGGTCAGGTCCAGGTGATCTGTGGATGTCACCACACTGGTCTACATGGAGAGCTGGAGGCTGCTGCTGCGTCTTCCAGTGCTGTCCTCAGACCCAGACCATGCTGTCTGACAGCCTCACACACACTACTACCTACCCTCCCGCTCTCTCCTCTTCCTATACCCCCACACTCTGCCCACGTCTGCGCTGCCTATCTGAGAGAGAGAGAGAGAGCAGAGTGGTGTTTGTGTGAGGGAGTGTGAGGGAGAGGGAAGGGATTAGAGAGGAAGGAGGGATGGATCAGCTGATGTCACTGCCTAGCAACCGAGCGGTAAACAGGAACCGTCGGCCGAGGTGCTTAATTATGATATTAACCCCATCCATCTGTCAGTGGGAGGGAAGATCAGTGCTGTGCCAGACTCACGCGCGCATCAATGTGTGTGTGTGTGTGTGTGTGTGTGTGTACCTCTGGTGCTATGATAACCTGGACAGTGAGCCATGAATTGATGCTTTGTGTGAGGGTGTTTTGTACTGAAAATGTCTTCTACGCTCCTTCACCTGAGCACTTCTCAACTGCAAACACGCAAATTAAAAATTTGACTTTCTTCCTGAAGGCCCCCACTTTTGCTTTGCTGTAGTTGGGGCCACTTAAGGCCACAAAATGGCTAATACCGCCCCTGCCCGCTCCCTCTTTTCTGCCATCACACCCTGATTTCGTACACTAATTAACACACTTACCTTCTTTCATGCACACTTGTCTGTTTAAATGCACAGACCTATTTCCCGCTTCCCCGTGTACCAATTATGCACCCTGATGTTATCATACGTTCCTTAATTACTTACCATCTGTTGCAATTTTGTAGGTGGTTGTTGTTTAATACACATGTTGCTACAACATTTCACCACTGAGCTCAGATCTGGTTGACACTGCGACTGTAATTAACTGTGACACGATGATGTTAAACCTGCACTATAGGTGAGACCTTGATGTAAAAATACACCTGTGCTTTCATCGTACATCTGTGTTACTAAATCCACTAAATGTCCAACAGAAAAACAGAGAAGAAAAACAATTACGGGATTTCGTTCTGTCTTTCAAAACCCTGAACAGATCCTCAACCTCAGCTGCCAAAGATTCACATGCAGCTTTAAATTCAAAATGTGTCATTTATTTACATACATACAAGTGCTCAACACTTGTCATGTTACTCACATTACACAACAAAGAGACTCACAGTGTCTCAGGAGAGGCTCTCCCTGCAGATTTAGTGGGAACTCTAACCCCTGCAGCAGCCCTGCCATGACGCTCAGCCATTCACAAACAGAACAAACCCGTCCACAGTGAGCAGAGGATGCAGCGCCCTCTTGTGTTAGCTGTTGGCAACAAACAAAAGCTTGGTGGAATTGAAATTCAAAGGCTGTACCCTAGCTAATAGGTGGTTTTATTCATTTCACATGATATTTTGACACAAGATGAAGACATTTGATAGAGTTTGAGTTTTCTTCTGTTCACAATCTGCTAGATTCCCTCTATGTATTCTAAACAAACCACAACACATCCTTTATGTGTTATAAACCAGCAAATGATGCTCGACATTTCTGCCGTGGAAAAGATTTTAGCTCCAGAAAACGACTCTCTTTTAGTGCCTTCTGAACAGGTGGCCTCAATTATGTCCTCCTCCACTACGAGGCGTGGCGTCCCCACAGGATCCACGCTGAGGGTTTCCTGTGAGGAAGTCTGTCTGAAAAATCAGGTCCAGCGGATCAGTTAATTTTGACTTGACAAATCGAGAAATCCCTTTTAAATCCAAAGACTGTGTTGTTGAAAACGTTCATATTCTTTGATGGTTTATTGTTTCTATCAAACAAGAGAAAAATCCTTCCTACTTTCCTAAAATGTCATTATGGGAAGAGTTTTTTGTTTTTTTTGTGAGTTTGAAGATTAAGGGCTTGTGTGTGTGAGTGCGTATGTGCACACACACACACACACACACACACACACACACAATGAGGGCTTTAGAGAGATATAGTAAAACCATTATTGTTTGTGAATAATGCATTGAGAGATAGCAGTATGGGACTCCAGGGTATTTAAAGTAGCCCTCTCTCAATGCCCAGCTACTCAGAGGCAATTATCTCGAATAAGCAGTGAGACAAGTCGACAGGAAACACACCAGGTAACCCTCTCTGTGAAAACACAAAGACTAAAACATCCCCAGGCGTCAGCTGGCCAACAAATCAGCACTGTGACAATTTGGAGGAGCAGAATGAAGACAAAAAGCTCCGAAACTCTAATTTACATTTCTCTTTGTTAGCAGAGTTAGCGTTAAGTACTTTATTCACTTTTGTGTCATTTTCAGTATAATTTGCATTTAAACCCAATTTGTTCCCCTCCTCAAATTGTCATACATGTTACTTCCTCTCCTAATACTTCAAATAGAAAAGACTACTTTACAGATGAAAATGCAGATTTGATGTCAAGCTTAAGGTCTCTTTACCCTTCAAAGGAACTAGTTTGTACAACATATAGTCCAAACCCCCCATCTAAAGGCGGACGTCTTAAAACCATGTGGGGCGTAAAAGCCTTTTCATCACAGCTTCCTCCTGGCTGCGTCCCGCTGCCTCCCCGATCTCTCTCTGTGTCTTTTATGTGATTTGGACACATTTGGGACAGCAGACTGTACACACTAAAAGTGGTAGTTGTGCCTTCGGGAGGTGGTCTTCAGGATTAGACGACGATGTTAGACGACCCGTCAAGCACTTTGTTTCAACCATACTGATGCTTTTACGCGTCACGTTGAGTCTTGCCTTGTGTTTGAATAATCTGCCATTCACGTCCTCACAGCACTTGATGTTACGTAGAACAATAAGTCAAGAAAGCCACGAACAAGTTGGCAAGGTGATGAATAGTGAAGCAGCCATTTTCCTGACTGTGTGCACTTTGTAATATGTACCGTAAGGAGACGGTGTTTTCAGCTATGATTACCATATTTGATCATGAGCTGAGATCTTCAGTAACTATAAAAAATAAATTGTATTTTTATCGCACTTTTTTGAGCAAAGTTGGAGTAAAACACACTCACAATACATAAAGTAAAGTTTCTTGATATCAACTGATGCTGGTTCTTGCAAACATGCAATGCATGCTGGGCAGTTTGCTCAGCTGGAGTCCACATCATTGAGCAGGAGGCAGCTGGAGTCCAGAAGAATATCTTAACAAAAGAGCATCACTATCTTTTTGTTTTGCTTGTGTTTCCTGTCGTTTCTGTCAGACTTTGAGTAACTTTGTCAACAGAGATGGAATGTTTTCAAAATCAGCTTTAAAAAACCTCCAGTCGCCTTTAGAAGAAGTGCACTCCCCGTGGAGACTCCTTGGCAGTTTTGTCATGGAGAGGCCAGACCGGTCTCTCCCAAAAGGAAATTAATGTGCTCGAGGTCCAGAGGCTTCAATATAAAGCACCTCAAATATGAATACACTGCACACTAAATATGCCCCCCCCCCCCGGGCAGATGATTTCCACTCTGAAGTTGACTTCATGTTTCTGGGAATACAAACCGCCTGGTGACTGTGTTTTCTGTGGGTAATGATGCGCAGCGAACAATTTCATTTTGGATATTGATGGCATGTCATCCCCCCACTGGAACTGTAGCTGTGGAATGACGTCCGTATACCTTTTGTTAGAAATAATGAAGCGTTCAAAGTTACGTACAGAAGCAGACATGCATGTGTATAAAACACGTTTCACTGCGTTTGTTCATTTTACTGAAGCGATCGAATCATTTGCATTCAGTTCTACATTCATATTTACACAAATGATGAGAACTGTGAGACAACAGTGTGTCTCTTCACAATAATCCTGTTCTCAAGATTATTGTTTACTGACGGCTGTTTCTGGAGATCTGATTCATGAGAATCTAAAAGAAAATTGTAGATATTGCAGCTTGAGAATGCATAAAGTCTGTCTGGTGTTGCTGGACCCAGTAAACCCAGCATCTGGGTGTCTTGGTAGGGAGAAGTTCAGAGATGAAGAGCAGAGAGAGAAGTTTAGAAAAGAACCGAGTGATCTTCTTCATCAGGTCATCCTCACCGTCTTTTCAGACATCAGCAGTCACTTTGACAAGTACAATGTTATCATAGCAGATAGAAATCATGGTAAGAATTATGAAAGTAAAAGCCAAGTTGTAATAAATTGGAATTATGCTTTGAATAATGGCTTGTGATTTCATGTGGAGCACATTGTGACAGGCAGTGCGCTCTCTGTATGTAGGACAAAAAGTTAAAAAGTTTCTCTTTATGAAATGATTCTGGTCAAATTTAGTGAATAATTCTCCTCCCAAGCAGACTTCCCTGTCCTGCACGCCCATTAATTTTAATTGTGAGTTTCATTTTCAATATTATATTCAGTCCATATTCCATCCAGCCCATGCACTCTGCTGTCTGACAGTCTGTATCTGTTGGTGAGTGAGCTTCTGCCTCATTTTTACCAGCTGTCTCCTTGATCATTAACTTCTGAAAGATAAAAAAAAGAGAAGTAAACGTGTGTTGGACTGTCTTAACTCCAACGTCCTCCTTAGCAGCTGACTCCCCCCCTGCTAAACCACAGCCACCTATCTGTTGGACTCTAACAAGCAGCTTTGTACACAACTGAGTCCTAAAGCAGTCTTTGTTTTCGCCGTTGTTATTCAGAGCAGGAGCGTAAATGAAAAAAAGGATAAACAATCTCTGCCAAATTGCATGCCATGTCTGGAGAAATCTGATTAATGGTCTCTTAACAAGCGCTCCAAGGAGGCTCTGCCGCTCCCATCACCCAGGAATTCAGTTTAAATGAGGGAGTCAAGGGTAGGAGTGACCTTTTCAAATATGCTTGTTCATAATGGCCCATACTGACACCTCAAATTCTGCCCTTAATTTTGGCTGCACACACACTTCTGGCACACAGACACAAACACAAAATGAACAAACTTCTCTCACACGCTCTAAAGACAGAAATAACACTCGTTTCTCCCTCGATTCAGAGAAAACATGCCGAAAGATTTTACGTGGCTGTGGCACCTGCTGAGGAAATCAAGGCTTCAAATCTTTAGTTTGAGTTTTGGGTTTCTCCTCTTTGAATCTCCTAACATGAGCTCAAAAACAGATTTATACAGACCCGATAGAGTCAAACAGATCAACATAATGTCAAACACTGAAGGACGGTGTGTGAAAAGTGAAGACATTTGGTGCTCAGACTCCTTTGTTCCGTTATAAATGGCTCTCAGGGACAGAGACAATCTGCGTCCTCCCTGAGCTGTTGGCTGAATGCGTCAACCTGTAGCCTGAGAATAAACAGGCCCTTTGTTATGCTCATTTAGTACATTGAAAATAAAGTAGTCATAAAACCAGTATGTTTGACTGTCTGGGTGGATTTTACTAGACTTAATGACAAAATAGCAAATGCAATATTTTCAGGTTTGAGTGTCTCTGCGCTGCAAATATCCACTGCCAGCAACAGCTGCGTCATCCGCCTCAGGTTTATGTCTACAGCAGCTTATTAGAAATTAATGTAAGAGAGGATGGTGGAGAAACTCAATATACAGTAAGTCTGTCACTCATCTATATGTCTGCTAACTCTGCCCTCTGGTGGTGACACTGAAGTTCTGCTTCGGCAAATAAATTCAATTTTATTATCCGCTGGGGATGTTTTTCTTCTTTCTGTGTGGCTTGTGACAACAAGCTCCTGCTCCCTGTGATCCCGAGGACGATGTAATGAAAGAATTAAACATCAGAGCGTGGCCTGAGGCAATCAGCTGGCACACCTGCTGCAGGATGGTTTTAAAGGAAAGCTGAAACAGGAAATGTGTCTTTTTTAGAGTCATTTTCATACTTTTTTCCTGCTAACAGATGAAGAGATTCTTTTTAGACAGAAAATATGTGACTCCTTAAAGTGTTAAAGTAAACCAAAATGTAGCATCATGTATACACACACGTTTATTATTGAGGTTATAGTTTGTGTTGACCTGGACTGCATTATATTGAAAGTTAGCTGAATTAAAAACCTCTCGGAAAGTTTAAACAAACCAGACCACTGTAATCTGTGTAAAGGAGGAATATGTGGCAGAGCTGTTGCATTACATTGTGTAAGTGTACTGATTAAATGGCCAGGAAGTGCACACACACACACACGTGTGAGTTTATCAGTTCTTTAGGAAAACATATCCCTCTCTTTAAAAACTGGAGATCGATCCTTTAGCACAGTTGGGAATCTTCTCTTTGATCAGGTAGATTCATTGTGATCAGAATCTTCTCTAAATGCTGTGAAAAGGTTCATTATGAGCCTGTAAACAACAGGTCACATAATCCCTCACTTACAATAAAGTGCAGGCCTTCACCACAGCAGACATTTTGACTTGTCATAGCGTGGTCTCCGTGTCAGTGAGCTGAAACTGGCCCACCTGCCCTGAATGGGATAATTACCATTATAAAACACACCTGTGCTTTTCCTGCAGTAACACATCAAACTGTCTGGAAAAGGCCCGTTTGGACACTAGGTATTGTCCACTTATAAATTCTCTCCCATGAACACTTGAAATAACTATTGTTAAAATGTTCAAATGTATGCTATATGCAGCCATGCAAGCAACAACTGCCTACTTATAATACACAGAGAAATATAGGATTTCTGGATAAATGTAAGTTAAATATTCACTCTCATTTTACTTCTATTTTGCTCTCCATTCGCTGTTTTGCTGTTAAGAACCGAGTCGCGAGCTGGAAAACCAAAACGATGAGCTAAAAGAGACTCTGCAGCTCTGTAGAACTGAGGGACTTCAGAGTCGGGTGATATTTCTCTGTGGATTTGTCTCGACAGAACGACCTCTCACATGACACAATAGTTTATAGTCAAGTCAATATGCAAAGAGGGTTTTTATTAAGTCAGATTATTTACAGGCGTGCATGTGCACATTCAATAAATGACTATTTTCTTTTGCTTAGAGGCATTTGAATGTGGTTCCTTTCTATGCAGTGTTGATAAATAAGAATAGTGTGGGAGTCCTGGAGGTCTTGTGGCTCCATGTCTGGCGGCTTCTTATTTTGGCCACATATGCGTTAAAAAGGGGACTTATTGGAGAGGGAATTCAGGTTTCGGCTGCCCTGTATGACATAAATATATATATATATATATAAACACAATCTATGGTTGGGGGATTGATACTGTATTTTCTCACTTATTGTGGTCTGTGCCATCTTTGAAACGTCTCCACCCTGAACTGTCACCGGCTCATGTGCAGTGCAGAGACAGTGCTAACACATTTGGCTCCTGCACGAGTCTCTGGCTTAATGACAATTCTTATCATCTTAGTGGGACTTAGTGAGAATTTCCGTCAGGATGTGATTTTGATTATATTATATATTATATCAATGAGTCCATGCTTGCTGGCTCTCACTACACATTTCTGAGCCACATGGAGATTTCAAAAATAACATTCAAAGGCTGATGACAAGCAGTGGGTTTCAGAAACCAGCCTTGGTCCAATATTAGAAGCAAACAGATGATGACAGCATCCTAATGTCCTCCCTCACTGTCTACTGTTTGTAGTGAGGTGCCTTACTCTGAAATGACACACTTCATTTCACCCCAGTATGTGTACTTTACATATTACCGCTCAGCTTGGCTTGGATCAGTCTAACCTTAACTACTCCTGCCTGCTCAAGTCTTGTACATTCACAGAACACTATGTACTGCTACTCCCCTTGACACCTTGAATTACAATTCAGTATTTATAGAGTGTGTGTGCTGTACTGCTCACTTGTGTGGCGATAGATATGGTGCTTTGTCCACTATTATCATTCATATGTCATTTCTTTCAGTGTTTTTAGAGATAGTTAGATAGATAGATAGATAGATAGTTAGTTAGTAGGAATAATCTCCTGTGCCGCTTGGTGGAACACCTCGGGGGTATGAGTGTTTGGCTGAAGACGCTTGTCTTCTAATGGTGGGGGCGGGAGGCGGACTCGGACAGCATCCTCTTCTCCGTCACCGCCTCCAGAGAGTCCAACTCCTCCTCCAATCACAGAGGACATGTAATTGCTGGTGCTTATACGGTATATAGTTTGTCAAGAACCGTATCAAAACAAGTTAAAAGATTGTGCCATGAATTCAAAAGTCTGTCCTTCTTCTTGAAGGATAAACCTGGTGTTATTTTCATCTTCACAACAAGGCTCAGTAATCCTCTGAAACAGCTGGGAACATTACTCAGACTGGAGTAAATAGTGACTTCGTTGGGGACTATTTTCAGCAGTGGATTAATGCATTTACAGCGGCAGGTCAGAGTATGTGGGAGGCTGTATTTATGGTAATGAAAGAACATGTCACCCAGTGCAACAATGTGGTGGATTCATGTGATTTTAATAGTTTATGAACAGTGGAGCTCTGTCGCACAGAGGAATAAGCCATGTCAGGCTTTGGATACCGAGGCAATAATTAACTAGTTGGATCCTTTTATTGTGCCACCATTGAACCTTGTTGGTTAGGATTTTCCAGAACGCATCATGACTGGCTGTAAATTGTCCGGTCTGAGCCGGTTGTGTTGTGGGCAAACACCTTGTTGTTCACTCTGGCTGTATTAGCGAGGGGAGGGAATTAATCAACAACATGTTCTGGTACACTGTACTTAAGAGTTGTTTATTCTCTCTGCCCAGCTCCTGGACGCGAGCTGAAATTCAGGGCACGAGTGCAAAGGAGGAGGGGAAGGTTCAACGCATGCAGTGCTGCACAAAAGAGAGAGCAGACCGGTGGTGAGTAGCAGGTTTAAATGTCTTCAAATTATTTAACAGCATAATGAAATGAATAGAATCAGAAAGGTACAAAATATATCTGAAACCCACAATGTTCAACATGGAAATTGTTGCAGATAAGGTGATAATTAACTTAATAGTACATTTAAAGTCCCCATGAGTAGAATTTGACCCGGTGGCCCTGTGATACACCTCCCTCATACTGATCCGCCACAGGGAGACGGGGATTAATGGGCTGAAGGAAACAACGTTATCAACACGCTTGTCCAATTTTTCAAAAGAGAAAAATGTATGCTGAAGTATGAACAATTTGAAAGACGCTTTAGTCACATAATCAACGGTGGTAAGCTGAAGTTAACAGGTCTAATGTTCACCATCTTGGTTTAGAGCGTTGGCATGGCAACACAACCCTCAGTTCGACCTGATGATGAGGATAGAGGAAGAGCTAAGGGGTCATTAAAGTTATTACAATTGATCCCGAAGGTGACGTGTGTTCCAGTGTGTTCATGGCGATCCATCCACTCTTGTTGAAGCACTTCACTCAAAAACAACAGCGTGAACCTGAAGGTGGCGCTAGATGAAGAGTCTGAGGATCGCCGAAGTCATTAGGATTCTTCCTCTGGGGAACATCGATCGTCTGTAAAATAGCAGAAGTTTTTTCTGGCATTGACGAAACCATTGCGATGATGATGATGATCATGAAGATGATGGCAGCCTCCAGTTCTGCTTCAAATGTTCTTGGAGCTACACCATCATCCTGTTTCAGAGTCACCCATTCAGGGGCTGCCACTGGGGCAGATGGATTTACTTGGTGGTTTTGGATCTCAAGGGCGATTTTGACCTTTGTTCATGAAGGTCTGCAGTGGTTTAGGCCTGCTTGGTGATTCTGCCCCGCTGCCATCTGCCCTTTGAATCTCACTGATATCAGTTTAAAGCGTGAGGAACCACAACCAGCAAACTGATCCCGTGTAGTTTAAGTGTCTTGGCTTGATGATGGTTGAAGAGGAGTCAAAAGAGTTTTTTTTAAATTCACGTAGCTAAAACTGCACTGCAAGTATCTGGTGAGGTCTTTATTTTTCTTATTGTCGTCAAATCGCATGAAAAAACCCCAAAACCCACAATGATTTGATCCAACTAACAAGTACTGAAAATAGTCCCAGACAAAGATTCGCTAAAAATTAGTTTGTAGTTGTTATAGGAAATCATTAAAAAACAACCATATATTCGTGAGCTGTGTTTAAATATTTATATCTTAGAAGTAGAAATGAATGGGCTTGGTTACTGAGAGCCACTTACAGGCTGGGAAAGACAGGGATTTGTTAGCACATCACCAGTCTTATCCTCTAACCCCTTCACTTTCAGTACCAGCAAACTAATTATATTTCCACTGGCAGGTCATTAATCTCCCTGTAGAAACACATAAAAACTACGGAGAGAAGGAGGGTCAGAGACACAGCGATGTTGAACTTTAGAGACAGTTTATTTAAACTTGAGTTCATTTACAGCAGTTCCACTGGAGAGGAAAAGGGTTCGAATGACGTTCTAGCCACATTAAACCTATGGTCCTATCTACTGTATGTACAGGGAGGAGGATGCAGCTCGATAGTGCAGAAGGCACAGAGTTGGCTTAATACTTGCCTGTAAGCGCTACTAACATGACAGAAAGGATAACAAGGTGAAATGGCAGCCTTATATCGGAGACTTGTGTGTATTGCTTAATGTAAAGCCGAGAACGCCGCGAGATGATGCAACTAAGGAGAATATGGTTCCTCTGTTTGTACTCCGGTGATATAGTGGAGTAGTTTAAAAACTACAACAGCAAGCGTCTGCTCCTTTTTTTAAAAATCCATTTCTCTACATGTGCACTTAAGCATGGGAATTTGAGCTTCTTGTAGCACAGAAGTGATAAAATGAGTACTGTGTTTGGATTTGTTTCCGTAAAGCAGGTGCGTTTTACAATGTGTGATATTTGAAACGAACAACTTGAAACTGGACAATGTTAAGGCATTTTGCAGTTACAGAGATGCAGTTCTAACCAAAGGAAATGACACAAGGAGGGAAAACAAGCAGGTCGCCGACATTACTTGATTGATGATGGTTTGGCAATAACACGGCATGCTTCATTCACATCTTCAACTTCCCTTCACTCACACACACTCTGCCAAACTCCACCCGCTTCCCATCCAACAGCCGAAATCTCCAACCGTCCAATAAGAGCTGCCAGATCTTCCAAAGAACAAAGCAGGAGTGCCGCTGTGAGAGCACAGGACATAGTGATGACAGCAAAAGCAAAAGATGCATGCTCAAATATGAAACACGTCAGAATTGGGAAGACTTGCATCATTCAATATGGGGAAGAAAAAAAAAAACCCCATCAGGACCAAAACCCAACGCCTTTCACTCGTTGTCCAACACACACACACACAAACCAAACCATAAATGTACAAAGTGTTTGATACAATAATGTGACAAGAGATTCATTTTTGCCACAAAAGGATAAAACCTTATAATATATGAATACCACAACACAATTCAAGTAAAGCCTTTTTTAAACTGGCAAAAAAAAAAAAAAAAAAAAAAATCAAACTACATCATATAGTTTAAAATCACTTGGAATTCTTGCATCTCAGATTTAGATTATGCTGCTTATAAAAAAAAGTACATTCAACAGGTACATCAATTATGGAACAAAATTATAACACAGAGGTAAGAAAAATGTATCAGTAATTTGCTATTGAAGAAAAGTCACACATGACGGACATTAAAGGCGGACTTAGACTGTGATTCATTCTCTAGTTCTCCTTTAAGACTGTCGGAAGGTTTGCATTTTACACTCAATCTTCTCGAAGCAAAGACTGTTTTCAGACAAGCTCGGAAAATTTAATAGATTTTACATTTCTGCCTGTACAGTACAATGGAGAGTGGGTGGTGACTCAGGATTTCAACATTGACAGCAATATTAATTATAGCACTATCGTTTTTTTTTTTGTTTTTTTCCTTTATTGCAAATCTAATATGCGCTGCAGAACATTTAGAATAAATGATTGTCAGAGTCAGCCGTGCTCTCAATATATGAATTATATAACCATTGGAAGAGCATGAATTTCATCCTTAAAGCTACAGGTAAGAGTTTCAGCACAACACAATGAGTCACGACAATTCATGTGAAAATGGACACATTTTTTCTGTCGGAAGTCCGGGGAGGTGAGCTTGTTTTATTTCTGTTCCCAGTCAAGTCGATATAGACTTGTGCATTGAAGAAACTCCACTACACCTACAGGTATCCTTTCAATAGTGGACGCTTCGTCATGTGGAACAAGATTTCAGAGAATCAGTCTAAAGCCGCCTTTATTCAGCTAAACATTTCCCAAACTCACTTCCACACATTCGCACAGCGAGTGAGTTTTTGCACATTTTGTTGTACTACAAAATAATAAAAAATAAAATGATTTAATCTTAAATATATTATCATAGTTATATCAACATAACTATATACTAATATATAATTATATCTATTTTCAGAGGGAGTCCAACTGAAACAAGATTATAGTTCAATATTAGACCGTTTACATGTGATCTTGGACAAAAAAATAAAATCATCACAGGAGCAAATAACACAAAATGTGCAAGAAATCTAAACACTTGAACACATACAACTGATAATGACTTCCTTAAAATAAAAGTAATTCAAAAGCATCCTAAAATATAACAACTCAAGGGCCACTTGACATTTACATTAATAGGACAAAGATCACAAGTTTGATTTCAAACCACAGGCTCATCATTCTGGAAGAAACGAAAAGAGGAGGATGGCTATGGAAGAAGGGACCGGCAAGTTAATGTTAGACAGAGAAAATGATCTCGCGTCTATTTTCAAGCAAGCAAGTCCACCATAGGTAAGGCAAGATAATGTTTTGCTTCATCCAGGTGCAACAAAGAGACCGTATCGAACATCACTTAAGTCTAGAAGCCAAAACTACGAAACTGCTGCAGAGCGACAGGCAGCACATAAAAGACGAGAGGCGGGTGAGCCATGAAGCCACAGAGGAAAGATAACAAAAGGCAGAAAATCATATTAAGTAACATCTACTTGTTTTAAAGCAAAAGAACAAAAACAATTTTATAACACAAACCACAGGAAGTTCCGCAGCTTATTTAACTGCCATTAAAGTGGACTTACTGCTAAGATACTGATAGGATACAAACTGAGACAATGGGACTCATTAACTTACTGTTGATGTTCATATATTCATGTGCACAGTGCAATCATCTAAATACTTAACTCCACGTTTATTGACATTGCACATACACACACACACGCGCACACACACACACACACACACACACAGGGAAACATAATCACATAATAATTTGGTAAAGACCTAATATAATTGAGTTCAATTAAATAAACTAATTTCTACTTTATGCAAAGTCCAAATTCGGATCAGACTTCTGATTACACTGTTGCTGCAAAGAAAAGTGCTAAATTCATTGTCTTCCCTGTTGAAGCTGCGATGGCAAATGCATACTGAAGATTTAATAACACCATGCTTTCTCATCATGGGAGATAAAAAAAAAAATATGGTTTTGAAATATCCAAACATTTACAGCAAAAACTCATAACTGAGTCGTGATAAATGCCACAAAATGTTTTGTGTAACCCACTTCTCTGTGGGTTCTCTATCGATCTAAAACGTAGTTCTTGGGTCTGGCCTTCCGCTTTGTTTATGTACTGCATGTTCTGACATGGCACAAGGGGACTCAGGCAAAATGATAAAATAATATAGTAATAATAATGATAAACAAAAAGAAAAAGGTTTTGCACAGAATATCAGAGTTCCTACAAATATTTACACGACAGATACAGGCACTTGTATATCTTTGGTTGGAGAAACCCAACATTGCAAGAGTAATGCATTCACAGAGCTTTTGTGTCCCTTATTGTATTTCCAAGGTTCACTAGGCAACTGGTATGTTTATTTTTATTTCTTCTGTTTCTTTGAGTTTGTCCATATTACAGGTAAGTTCTGACATAGCTCTCTGATGCCTTTTTAACCCTCTGACAACGCCACCTGCAACAGAAGAAAGGGCTTTTAGTGCAGCTTAAAAAAGTCAAATGCTGCATGCAGTAAAACAATCTTGCAATCCTTCATGGAAACAATGTATACACAGACTGGTAATATGGACAAGAGCAGTGAAATTAGATGAATACAAGCGGACAGAAAAGATTCTTTAAGTTTGATCATATTTCCTCAGTTAGTTTTGCATGCCAAAGTGTCATTCTTGATACTGCCAAAATAAGACATTAGTAGTTATTTATAAAACCTTACTTTGACGTGGAAACTGTCTAATCTTTACGCAAACTCTAGACCTGAAGTGATTTTCCTGCTGCTTATATCGGGGTATTGCAGTTTCGGACACACATGCGCCCAAGCCTGGTGGTGAACTTTGCATTAGTTTTATGAACAATGTGGTAAGAATTAACAATTAAAGGTGTGACGAATTAATTACTAGACGCAAGGTGTATATGTATATATAAATACTGCTATAAATACTGTGTCCAATTAGAAAGAAGCAACCACGGCTGTTCTTGCGTTATTGGAAGACACTGACAACTGAAAGTTTTCAGAGGAATGACTTTTTTGCGATTTTGATGATCCATGGCTTAGTCGCTATCGTCTCCCAAGAAATGTTCTGTCAGATTTGTGCACAGATTTAGCCTCTCATCTGGAAAGAGAGACACGCTGTAATCACGCAATACCCGGATCTGTCAAAGTTCTGCCCATTTTGGGACGTAATCGCTGATCGTGAGGCAGGTGCCGTCAATTTTAAGTTAATTTGAGTGTAAGTTGCAAAAGGGCTTCTTAGAACCTGCGTAAGAAAAGTTTTTTTATGCTCAGTATCTTTTATAAATCAAACGTAAGAACACCGTCGGAAATGATCTTAAGACAGAGTTCAAGTATAAAGCTAAGAACACTTTTATAAATGAGGCCGCTGGACATCAAATCTCTTCGGTACGCAATGGAGAAGCCAGTGCAACGAGGAAATCACTTACATAGGTTTTTGCAACCAACTAGAGAGTAAAGCATCTAAAATTCACACTGGAATTGTCCTTTAAAGTACCCAAATTCAGCTCTGTTTAGCTGCATTCCCACTGACCCGGGTTAGTCCACTTTAATCACACCGAGCCCTGAACACTGTGTCGCAGAGCTGTGTTAATTTTTTATATATTTAATATTTCCTGCTGCTGCTTCACATTAAAAGGTTTACCATCAGCTAAGCAGCGCTAGGCTTTTATTGTGAAGCAGCTACAGTGAGCGGAGCTTCATTTGTGGAGCTACTCTTTAATACAAACAGATCTAAACAACAAGATATGCTGCATCAAGACGTATTCTGCTGCACTATCTGGTCTGCAGATACGTTTTAAATATTGCAGGGAGAAAAATAACAAGCTCAGACAACCAAAGTGAGCTCTTAGATGAAGAACAGCAGAGCTTAAGCTCGGCCCCACCCCCACCCGCCCATATCTAAAAATGTTATTATTTGCTAATTTGTTGTTCCTGCAGTAGAGCACTCAAAACCATCTGTTTGGCCTGACTCACAGAATGAGTCAGAGCTAGCGGACCTATCCTAAAATTGTTAATCCCTGGACCGGTGCGAGCTGGCTCCTCGTACAGTGGCAGTGATGAAAGGTGATGCATGTGGGTGTTGCTGCTGTGTGGTCCTATTGCTCGTTGTAGCCCAGTACAAAAAGGACAATCTTCCATTACCTCTGGGAGTGAGATGCAACTACGCACAGCTGAGGACCACCAAGCAGCACATAACAATGTGCACCCAGGTTTTATAGCTTATGTGGCGTTACCGACAACACACCTCCTGCTATAATCACTTTAAACATAACCAGTTACAGCAGAATTAGTTAGAACTAGTTAATGTACCAAAAAGCAATCATTACATATAGATGTCCATGTATTTTGGACAATAAGCAGAGAATCAGCAGTGTGATTGGATCGTGTCTTTAACCAATCAGTGGTCAACTGATGCTTGGCTGAAACTACCTGTTCTCGTCATATAGCACTGCTGGTGTCTGTTGTACCTTCTCAGGGCAGAAGTCGGGGTTGGTTTGTCGTACTTTGCCGGGCCGACCCTTGATGACTGCATAGCAGAACATAGTGATGACCATGACAAACAGGAAGTAGCTTGTGTGCATCAGGTGCAGGTTGATGAGGGAGCGGTCGTCCTGGTACGAAGGAGTTACAAAGACAGAGTTAAATATCACAGAGTGACTGCAGCTTTTATTATAATCTAAAGGCAATATGCATGATTTTTACATAAAGTGTGGCTTTACTGATCAGCACCTACTAGTGCTGGGTTACGAATTACAGTATTTGTTCCATCATAACTTTGATGGATTGTGATTTAAATGCATGCAAAAGTACAAAATAGTGGCATTTTATTATGTAGAGTTAAGTTTTTATCAATTAATTTTCATTAGTTAATACCACCGTCCCTTGGGGCCAACCTAAAATTACTTTTACTGTTTAATATAATTTAATGCCACTTGATAAAGACTTTCAAAGGTTTTTTTTTAATGCCAAATACAATAAGACCAATTTCAATTGCACAGTAACCCTGACGAGTAAAGAAATAAAACGTAGCTAGAATTAAAGCATCTTCCAGACGTTTAGGCTCCCTAAATATAGGAAGGAAACGGGAACATCAAGTGTCAATCCATTTCTCTGTTATTTTGTTGATGATGGTGGAAAAGGCCGTCTCAAGCACCATTCCCGAATCCTCTGTGCGTTCAAGTGGGCTGAGATCAGGTAACTGCGCCGGCACAGCATATATTTTCAAATTGTTTTCAGGCTCACTGGACCATTCAGCGCCCAGTTGTGGCCTGTCAATTTGATCATTGTAATCCTGGAACATCAATCTACAGCCAACAGGGCTTTGTGTTTGGTCCTAATTACCTTGTCTTATAAGGGGGCGAGTGAGTGATCATCTACCCTGCCTGAAAGTCACCACCTGAATAGTTCCAATACACAATCATTCTGTCATATTTGGGTTTTCTTGGTATTTTTATTGTGTTGTGCTACAATGACTTTACTCTGACATCTTGTCTGTATAGTTGCTTTTAAATTTGCAAGAAGAATGAACAGAACATGAGAAGTTCATGATGATTTAGGATGGAGAATATAAGACAAAGGAGTGAGATGTTTGGAAGGACTCTACCTTCCACCTGAGAGACGTTTCTACTAACACATGTCTTCTAATACAGAGTCTGGAAACTATATTCACATCTCACCAAAATCGTATTTACTGGTTTACTGTGGAAGTATTTACAGTAGATGTTGTTTGGAAACTATCTCATACAAAGTGTTGTTGTCTCAGTTGCTTCCAGTCAAGTTAACTGAGACACTGCGATAACAACATTAGACACTTGAACCAGAAACTCTGAATAACATAAAAATAACGAATCTAAATGATGTTTGCTCTCAGAAAAAATAAGGAGGCGGTGACTCACATCAGGAACGATGACAGTAAGCTTTGGGTTGAGTGCGTGGTACACCTTGCCGATGGCTCCTTTGTAACACCAGAAGGGGTTGTAGTCCTGACTGTACTTGGTATCCGAGTCGCGGACTGTGGTGAACACCTTGTACCAAGACGTGGCATTGGTGTACGTCTCTGGCACGCAGTGTGGCGGCTGCCTGCAAACCAAAACAAAGATTGAAGTGTGTTGTTGACTGGAGTCGTGGAACTGTCCACATTATGTTGCTGTTAAGTTAAAGGTATTGTTAAATTTAAACTGTATTGGTTCATTTACATCATTTTCTGATTATTTATTTCACAATGTGACATTACCTATCCAAACAGAAAGGATGTGGAGATATCTGGGGGTAGGAGAGTCAAAAACTAATAGGGGTAGATATATATAATATTAAAGCAAAAATCAATATACAGGGGCAAACTTATAGTTAATTATCTATACTTTTATAGTTATATTTTCACAGCATGTCGTTTACCTTTGGGCAAGACGACTAATACCCCATAACACTTCCCATTTCAGATGAGATACAGTGTGAGACATAGTGAGACATTCAAAGTGGTTGTCCACCCTGGAAGCATTGACAATCTACCAATAACTAAGTCACACTGACGCCTGATGAAACTAAACACATCTGACGGACTCTAAACGACGCAGCTGAGAGCTCTCAGTCTCCTCTTGGCTGCAGCGTTAACGTTATGTTTCACAGGCTGACGAGACATGCTACTGCTCAACCCCGAAGGCTTCAGAGGTCCTGGGGCCGGTTTCACCACATTTGTAACATACAAGCCGCGATTTGCTACATGAGATAATTTCCTCTCGCTCATTTCCACATGACCGAAACCAATGGCATACTTGTGCTCCATGCACATGCAGGGAAGAGCGCTTCAGGACTTGCAAATTCATATGCAATTTGCAAGAGACAAGCATTTTTGAAACCATATGCAGTACTCGCCGATAAAATCTGCTGGAGACAGCCAGAACAAATAAATCTATGCCTTTTTTTCCTCAGAGACCATATCACAGACTAACTGCTATGATTAAACACTGTATGGAAGCACTGATAGTTATACCCATATATCATAATATTGCTGTAAATGATGTTAAGGTATTGAGTCAATAACTTTGGGTTTCTGTATTTCATTTCGTCAGTGTCACCCCGCTCTAGGCAGAGATATAAAGTGTGTCCCTATGAGTCAGGGAGGCAGTCCAACTCACACTGTGACTGGGAAGATATTGCTGGCCGCCGTGATGGTCATGCAAGTGCTGAACACCACCTGCTCGCAGTGGCCGTGCAGTACACAGTCGTCTGAGTTCCAGGATAAAGGCAGGGTGAAAGTGATGTTTATTTCTTCATGGGCTTCCCGGCCTACACGCGAAAACATGTGAAAATACAATGAGAACATAACAGATCGTCATAAAATGAACACAATAAGAGAACAATCTTACTGTCACATACTTTTCATTCAGTTGTTTTTAGGCTGCACCCTGTATTTTTTTATGAAACCCACCAATGAGCACAATTCATATGCCTCTAACTTGCATATCCACATTCTCTATATTGTTGTGTAGTTATGATCAGGCTAAAACAACCTACAGGTCTAGAAAGAAAGAGGTGCCTACTAGCTCTGAGGCAATTATCAGAGCCTGGAACAGTCTAAACAGCAGGCATACAACTCCCACAGCAGGCAACCAGGGAGAGCCACAGTGGCAGTATTTGATGTCATACCAGGCTACTCCCCTCATACCGAATGAGAGACTGATTCTGCATGCTTATCCAATATTTATCAAACTGCAACTGGGATTAGAAGATTATCAGTCAAACTGAGTGGACCCCTGGGAGTGACTGAGGATAGACGTGGTTGTGTCAACATAAGTACGTATAAGTACGTATCTTCTCAAAAGCAAAGTCAAACAACTGATGAGGACATGAACTTCGCTGAACCTTTCTAGTCATCATGTATCTGGTAACTTAAAACTCAAATTTTCCTGCGTGTCAAATACATCTGAAGGCTAATTAGATGGAAAAGAAAATGTGTTTGACAACACCCAATTATATTCATACAGGTGTACAGGCTTCCTCTGCTGACACCCTCGTGCTAATGCAGTTTGGTGCTGCAGCTCCTCCATTTTGGAAAATCTAATGTTCATGTATGTCACCTCATGAGGCAGCTGTGGTTCATGAGTCATTTTTTGAGTTCTCCCTCAAAAGGCAGACTTTTCTGCTAAACGTAACTGTATAACCATTTGCTAGAAATGATCTTCCTTGATTTGTCTCTGACTTAAGTCAAGAACTGTGAAGAAAGTGAAGTCAAAGTCTCCCAAAGTAGGTTTGCACCCAACAAAGCAAAAATGTGACACATGAAGCGCAACGTTCGTGTCTTTGGCAGCAATTTTGAAACATTAGGAGGTACTGGGAGGTCTTGGTTTTCTACCAAGTCATTACATAAAGGATTCAATAGATTTTACATTAAAAATATTGTCATTGTATTGTTGGAGAACCATAATTGAAGATGAGCATTTATGCAGAAATACAATCCACATGTCAAAATAATCTAATCTAATCTAATATACAGTATATGCTGGTCTACTTAACAAAAGACTTGTGTATACATTCATATACAATGCTTTTTAAATACAAGTCTTTATATTATTTTATCAATTTATCAGTTTGAGGAAAACAATTGTTATGAACAATTAATTTATTTTGCAAGCCTATTAAGAAGGAAGCTGACATTCCCTCTGTATATTCTGTTCACCTCACCAGTGTGAGCCCTACTCAGACAGGACTATTTGCTCAGTGTAATAAAATATTTGCATAGCTCCTTATTGACTTTGCTCCTCAATTCTAGTGGCTTTAAAATGTAGTACAAGGATACGTGTAGTTGGCAAACCGCTAAGCCTGCAACAGCTACAGTACCATACAGCGAAAGACAAACAAGGGCCTGAAAATCTATATGAAGTATTGCCTATTGAGGAGGTAGAGCGGGTCGTCCACTGATAACAGGGTTGGCGTTTGGATAAAAGTTCTATATAAATGCATTTTTTGGACATTCAGTAACGATATGCAGAGGGGTGCGATTATCAGAGCACACCATCAGAGCAGAGCAGGTATTTGGGGCAGGAATGTCCTCAAAAGCAGAAAGCTAAAACCACAGATAAAGCCAATCTGGATGGGATTAATTTCAGTGCACAGTGCTGTAAATAATTAACTCACCTGACCTGGAGAATCCAAACTCAACTGAATAGACATACAGGGGCAATATTTTCATTTTTCTCTGTCGCTAAGTAGTGGAATAACACGTTGAAATTAGGGATGTTGATGATTAAATGGATTCATTGCCGTTAAGAATTTAACTGATTAATTTTGTTGTGATTTGGCGCCATATAAATGAAATTGAATTGAATTATTTGGTTTAAACACTAAATATTTGACTACATATTTAATTTTCTTCAAAGATGACATTTAAGCATGAAATTGAAACCATTTTGCTGATTTAAGTCCAGCCTGAAAGACAGAAATCTGCCTAATTTAATGTTTTCATTTGTTCTATCCTTTTAAATTCTTTCTTTGTGGAGCTGTGCAGCAAATATACATCAGCGTTGAAGGGGCAAGAAAAACACACATGCTCTTAGATGTATGTGTTGTCACAGGAGACTAGGGTCACAAACAAGCATGCAGATAGTAATGTTATCAGAAGCTCAAAGCCAGTGGTATTCACTTTTCACTTTGCTCTGGCTTCTGAAACCTTTAAGTCTGAAACCTATAGGAGGACTGAATGGGATCAGCTTAATGTTACACAACGCTGCCACTGTTTGTTCACCATGTCAAAGTAAAGTCACCACACAAAGAGGTAATGTAAAACCCATTAAAAGGACAAACTCCCACCATCAAAAGGAGCGAATTACCTCCGAACAGCAACCGCACAAAATCAGTCCAGGTCAGAAACATACAGACACTATAGACCGAATGACAAACAACGTATTACTTAGCAGTAACAATGTTTTAGTGAATATTATGTATATGAGTCGACATATGGAGTTCATTCCATCTGCATAATTCTGACTTTGTGAGATTTCACAGACTGCCAAACTGAAAGATCAGTATTTGGATTTGGATCACCATCTGACATATTGAACCAAATTAAATTCTGATTCTTTCTGTGTTTTAGCCCGCTGCACTGTCTATGTCAGCTGTCATGTGCGTGTTGTACATCCGCAGCAAGGCATGGCTTTTTAAACAGTTAATCAAGGCTATAATGCAATGGTATATTTAAATGGTACAATGGCGTGAAACAGGTATGTGATTGGGGGACTATGCTGGATAGGGGTGGAACACAAATGGGAATGTACACACACACACACACACACACTGGAGCACAGAGATTAGTTACTTGATATTTCACCACAATCGATTTTAACAAATTTCACATTCATTAAGAGATATTGTTTCAACTTGATGTAGCTGTATCTCTGACTCTTGTATTGATTTTCCAATATTTATTGGTTAATCTTCACAGCACTACGTGATTTCCCATTTTTTCCCATTTTTTTCTGAACAGACTGCAAATACAAACTAGCAATGATGAGAAAGACGACCTACCAGATAGGCCCACTTGCTGCCCCAGCACTGTAGCATACAGGTGGGTGATATTGCGAGAGTACCCTCCAAACGGGCGCTGGGGGTCCAGCGTGAGGGTGATGGGGACTGAGATGTTGATGGGACCCGAGTCCTCTAGCATGAGGGGAACCTGGGTGCTTGAACGAGCTTGGCCGCTGGTCACAACCATGCTCTCTGGCGTGGTGGACTCGTTCAGACCGTGCTTTATCGTTTCATTCTCAGACACACAAAAGTCCAGCTCATTGAAGCGCAGCAGAAACGTGTTCCAGTCCTGAGAGAGAGCGAGGAAAGTTTTAATTGTTGGACAGGAAATATTGTGACTAAACAAACATCTACTACCTGATCTACTCCTGGGATTGATAGTATATCTGGTATCCTTACAATCCATCCAAGTGTGAAACAACCTACTGCCTTTTTGATTTGCAAATGCTTCCTGTTCCTGATCCACATGCAAATGTTTATTTCCACATATGCACCTTCTGCATGGGAACAGGAAACACACTATATTCACTATTTGACTGGTTTTGATTGGACTCTTTCTTCTCTCCATTTATAGTTTTTAAAGTCATGTGCACTTTAGAGCCAAGTGGAAAGGGGTTGACACAAACTGTGTATCTTGCACAGTGTAACAAGAAAACCTAATTGTTATGCCAAAATAAACTTCTTTTAGCCTAACAGGCTGAACTGAGTGACACTAGAAAAGGCTGAATAGGTCATAGCATAAATGCAACATGGTTCAAAATGTTGGGCAAATGCATCCAGGCCACAAAGGTCATGAAGTGACATTTAGCATTAGCAGTGACCACATTTTACTGGTATTTGAGAGATACTTAATGAGAGAACAGACCATGTAATTTAATCTCTTTGAAAGAACCATGTGGGTGTGACTCACTTCTGTCAACTCTGGAGACTTGATCTCCTTAATCTTGAAGAAATAACCGATGGTCAGGAAGGCGATGGCCACTGCACTGACGCTGATCATAAAAATGACCAGCGGTGGACGGTTGTTGATGTAGCTTCTCAGGTTCTCTATAGGATTTAACAGGTACACCTGCATATGGACAAATACACAAGGTGCCAATGTATCACATAGAACAATAACAATCCATGACACAGACAAAGCTGACCTGAACAATCGATTATAGCTGCCTTGGCCTATTTAACTATCTACTAAATATTTAAGAAGTGATACAGATTTGACATGCTTGCAAACAGTTGACAAAGAAGAAATAAAAGTGTTTTATGCTCATGCTATATTTCTAGCTGTAAGTGTTGATGATGGTGATGTGTTCAAGTTCCTTGTAAGTCAAACTGGACAGATTTGCGAAAGCATTAATTAAAATCCGGGTTAATCCATTACAAATGAACCTCGCCACAAAAATGTTTCACTTAGAACAGCACAAACATTACACATGAAGACAAATGTATTAAAAATATATATTTATCTATGTTCAGGTCCTTTCAGATGTACGGAACTAGTGTGTTTGATGCTGCAACGACTGCTCACATCAATCATGAAACTGAACATCAACCTGTTTAGCAGGATGCTTTTATCAATGGCGCGATGTTTCAACAAGACATGAATGTCAACAGAAGTGCCTTTTAAAACCACTCATTTAATTCGTAAAATAAACTGGCTGCTTTAAAGGCCCAAAATTGCATTGATGTGGAATGGCATGACATGTCTTCAGCACTGCTGTTCAGACAATCTGTTAATGAAATAATTGTTTCTGGCTGTAATATGATCAACTTTAAAAGTAGCGTATCATATGATACATGGTAGAATGCATATTTAGTCAATACTGTATATCATTCAAAGTATCTTATACTTCTAATCAAGTACAGAGCAGTGCAATATGTAATATAGAGGACAGATAGGATTGTCAATCTCTAAACGTGCCTGCCACACACAAATTACTTTTAAATCAAATAATCCCTCTCCTCTGCCTTTTCAAAGATTTCACTATGGCATAGAAGTAAGATACTTGTTTATGCAAATAACTGCTGAATGTGCGTGAGTTTAACAACCTGTCGGGTTTTAAGAGGCGTCCTGCCACCTCGTCACAGATACTGTAGCTACCTGCCATATTCCTCAAGTCAATACTCTCTACGGCGAAATAGTACAGCAAGCAAGACTGATTTCCATGTAAGTTCTACTTGTGACTTGATCTTCCTCCAAAATACAGCATTGCCAAGACTGGGTGCAGCGTTCAGTAACAGTTAAATCATCATCATATTGCAGCCTATGTTGTTGTTCATTGTTAGAGTTTATATATATATATATGTGTAATTATATACATCTACTTTTTTTCACCAACTTGAATGTACATTATAGTACATACATAGTATATATAGTATATAGTACATAGTATAGTATGAATGTTTATTTCTACCTATCTTTGTTGCCCTTATTTTTTGTTGTATGTATATTTCTATTTCTATCTTCCTGAAAATCATTCTTGGAACTGTGAATAAATACATTGAGAGCAAACAAATAATTAATGTATATGTGTACAAATACTTGGCCAATAAAGCTGATTCTGTAAGAATTAAAAAGTTGACATTTTGTTGCAACAGAACTGTAAATAAAGTCAATGTTATCGACCTGCAGGGACCCTAACTATTCCAAAGAGGATGTAATTCACGCTCTTCAAAGTGAGGACATTTGGTATTAAACATACAACTTTAAACTGCAAGGATGTTTGGCTGTCTTCATACGACAGACCGCAGCCAGGTGACAGGAGCTGTCAACCTTGTAGCACGATAAGATAGCTACCTGGCCCTCTGACAATTGTTCCAAGATGTGACAACAATGTCACAAACGTGACATATTGAGAATCAAACTGTAACATTACCAAAATAGCTGGCTAAATTTAACGAAACAACACATTAGCACTTCTCACCATTTTTTCTTTCTGTGCATACGACGGATGCTAGCTGGGAGGTTCGTTGCGGGCCACAACAAGGCAGCAGTTTTGCTAGCAAGCTAGCTTCGCTGCGAAGATAGCCTAAACTGCTAGCTAGCTCGCTTGCTTGCTTGCTTGCTTTCCCGAAGCTAGTCCCTCCTGAAAATACCACTGAAAAGCAAAAGTCGGTGTTCGGTGGAGACTGCCGGGCTTTCAGTGTATGAAACACCACGTATACTCCTTCCCATTCTTTGTTCTATAGTTCACTGCAGCTCTGATGAGAAATCTCTCTTGCGTACAGACTGGAATAACGTCAATAATGTATCTGGGTCCTCCCCGCCGACATCTCCTCAGCGTACCCGCACTGCGTAGTAAGCGGCGCAGCACCGCCTTCTCGTTATTTCCGTAGAATGTACGCCCGGAATTGTCGTGCATGTATTGGATGATGATCGCGCGTACGCGATTTACGTAGACGACGGGAGAGCGTTCAACGTGTTTACAAATGTTTTAAGGCTTTTGCTGCATTAAAGTACCGTCGGAAATACAAAGTGCAAGGGGGGGTTTGCGCAACTATGATTGTTTCGTGTCTGAAACTTTTTTGTTGTGTGATTGTTTGTTTTCACATGTCCTGTTGCATCGGCTACATAATCTTGTTCTGTTATTGACTGTTGATTCGTCAAAGCTCAAAGATAAAGATGGCAATGCATGAGTGATATGTAAGTATGAATTACTTAAGGAGGTATACTGTCAACAGCAATATAATATTACTGATAATGTGATGATGATGATGATTGAAATCCATCCAGCCCTACCATTTCATCGTTTAAGGCAGCATTACTACTAACCCAAAGTAGCTTCTACATTGGTGCTCTTTTAACCTGAGCTGCCAACGACACCTTTGAGTATTTAGCAAGGATAATTATAAGTGGGATTTATATTTATCTTACGTTTTACTGCTCGCAAAATATTATTATTAATAGTATTGCTAGACCATTAAGGTACAAAAGCTCCTGGTTCACATATTGCTGGATTTGCCTTTTGTACAAAATTGTCATACCAAATCGGTCTTACATTTTTAGTATGAATCACAGTATGCCAATTATTGGATCAATTACCAGATACGTGCAGGTATCTGTCGACCTCTCAACAGTAGATTACTAACTGAACAGAGGAAGGTGATGCTTTGTAGACAAGAACGAATGCACGCGTCACTTAATAATTATACAGCATCTGTTTAGTTTTAAAACTAGCTAGTGTAGGATAAGGGCTCCGGTTCAGCAGATGGCGGTAGGTGCATCCTGCTACATAAAGGTCTACCACTTCTCTATGAACCCCACCGGGAGCTGCCCATGCTGTAGCCCCATTGGCTTTAGCTTTTGGCTAGTTCCGTCAAGCCAATCAGAATGAACCAGAGAGTGACCGGAAAAGTGCTATTTATCATACGAAATAAAACACACTTGTCACTGTTTAAATAAATGACTATGCACACATGGTCTACGAGGTGAAGCAGAAGTATACGTTTAGTGCATAAGAGGTACACAGTTAATTAATATGCTCAATACAATGAATGATTAATATATATTTGTTGGTAATTTAGCTTTTATTTTGGAGAGCCATGCCGGAAGTGAGCTGTATCTAGCTTTATATTGTAATTGAAGTGTACTTGACACTGGTGGGCTGTTGGCTAACAACAATGAGGAGGAGTAGCGATTTAAATTGTGCTATCGTATTTTACTAGTTAAGCCTCTACAAGGTAACGTTACAGTCTTTAAATATGTGCAGCGATATTAGTGACATGTCAACTTATTGTTGGATAGTTGGTGTGCGATCTGTTAGCTAACTAGGCTAGCTGTCTGTAAGTTATGTGTAGGTGCTGCGTGGAATAGAGGGAGCCTGGCTAAAGCTAATCAACTAGTTAGCCTAACAACTGACTTCGTGTCATCAGATTTACACGTATCTCGCACACCCAACGTTACTGTGTGAATCCATATTGAACGTTATAGCGATAAATGGAGACGTTGTCTTTTAAATATACAGGCAAGGTTACCGATAAAGTCTAATTTACTGTTAAAATGATGAGAAAGCACACAAGTACTTTGTCTGTCTTATGTTAAACCGAAGACCTACTACCTTTTTGTAAAGTTAACAATTTTATAATTTTACGCAGTAGTTTTTGTAGCTTGCACAGTCAAAACTGTTGAATGGCATCCTGGCCAGTTACAGTTGGATTCACAGAAATTTTATTGCAAGTAAATACAACATCATGTCCTTTGTCATATTCAGCTGGAATCCTCTACCAAGACTTGTGCCTTCAAAACGTTTACCAAAATTAGAGAGCTCATAAAACTTGTACTATGCAATGTCCCTGCACTGTTGTTATTTTACGTGCTTTTAATGTAAGCTGCATTTGCATTTAGATGGATAATCCTCATTGTTAATAGAGAGATCATATGGAGAGCTGAGTCATGAGGGCTGTTGTACATTTCTGACATTTGGGTTGGTGTAAGTGCAAATGTAACTTAATCGATCAAAATATTGGATTAAAAACATGATAAGTGAAAAATGATCACCAGCAGCTAGAGGGTCGTGATGACGTGGACACTATGGCAATCAGTAAATGACTTTGGACTCATTTGTAGGGGCTTTTTAATGTGTATCGTGTATACAGTGAAATGAGAAATGCTGAAATGTGGCACATCTTTCAATGAAAGCAGCAAATGGGGCAATCAGGCCAAGTCGAGTCAGTTGAGGTAGTTTAAACCTGTAGTTAGGCTGATGGTTCCTGTAATGTTTGATATGTCAAAGCAACCGTTTATATAGAACAAAATGTATTACCTCTCTAACCACTATGTCCCTTTGCTTTCTTTAGGTTGTAACTTGCCCACCATCACAACTGGATGCAGATACAGCTCATTTTATTAGCTCACAAGACTCTTTGTGTAGGCCTGCAACCTCTTGGAGCACTTGTCAGGTGTAAGCAACTCTGGAAAGTGTGTAGAGCCTTTTGTGTCTCTTCATGCTTTAAACATCTACCTCCAACTTTTCATGCATTAAATTTTCCCTGGCAAATCCATAAATTCTCCCTGGTATCCCATAAACAAAGACTCCTACAAAGAGATCCTCCCCAGCTTTCCTTACACCACTGTTTCTCCAACCAGCCAGATATGGCAGAACAGAGGTTCACCGTGGAATATGCCAAACGCGGTACAGCAGGATGTAAGAAATGCAAGGACAAAATCGCAAAGGGTATAGTGCGCATAGGGAAGATTGTGCCAAACCCTTTCAGCGAGTCTGCAGGGGAGATGAAAGAGTGGTATCATGTGAAGTGTATATTTGAGAAGCTGGAGAGGGCAAGAGCCACCACAAAGAAGATTGAGGACATCACAGATCTGGAGGGCTGGGAGGAGCTGCAGGATGAAGACAAGGGGCTCATTGATAAACATGTTTCAGGTACAATAGGCAAACACTCAAAATTAAATTTTTATATTATTCAAAAGCCATATTTTCTATTTCTTTTATTGTCGATTGTAGGTAGTTCTAACACTCACTGGGAACTGCTGTGTAGGGGCCCTGACATGTGACCTTTCTGGGGAGCACATAAAAAGGAAGGTTTTTCCCTGTTAATGCGATCAATACATTATCACATGTTTGGAAAGTCAGCAGTCAATGAAATTGACCAGAGGCTGCAGTGCAGTGTTAGTATGAACTAATCTGTCCACAGAATCTCAGCTTGCAATATTGTCCAACCAGTTAAAGAGCAGCAGTCGATTGATTCACTCCTGCAAAGAAGAGAGATCCATGTTGTGGTGAAGTTAACAAGTGATAGATAATGAAAAGAATCCAGAGGCATCACACATCAGCACAGATACCTCTGAAACAAGTACTATCCTATTAATATATTCTTTTTACCTTTTAATATCCAGTGACTTGGCATTGCTAGGTTAACTATAAATGAATTCATATATGGTTCTTGACACCATGCTAGGTGTGTCTCACATTCGTGCATGTCATGTCAGCTTACCTGTTTAACTAGTGCAACTAATTAGATGGCTCAACGTGCCAGGAGAGCATCATGAATAGGAACCTGTTCTCAGGGTGTTTTCATATCGGATGACTGCAACAACATGTAAGTTGGCATATAAACAAACATTTGTGTTATTGACTTTTTAAACTTTTTAAACGATCGACTCTCTTCTAGTGGGGATAGGGTAAACCTGGGCCCCTTTTTATAAGAAATGTTTAAGCAGTGTGATGCTACTCGGGTGGTGTTGAAGCTAATTTAATGGCCTCATCTTTGGATAGGCTTTTAAATTCAGGTGAGAATAGCTTAACAAACAGAACAGGTAAAATGACTGTGCATGTATTTTACATGACTGTGTATGCATTGACGTACAGGTGTGATAGTGTGTGAGTGTAAGTATTATGTATATGTAGGCATACATGTATGACAAGTGGATCCATTCAAAACTCATTCAGTGTGACATCTTTGTTTCTTTTTGAGCCGTTGTTTTACTTGTATGCTGAAAACTTCAATTGGTAATGTTCTGGTGTCTCATGTCAGATGGTTCCTTATTTGTTCTAAAGCCGTTCATCTTGTCTTGTAGACCTGATGGCCAAAGTCAATGCAACTCCAAAGAAGAAGGTGCAGGCCAAGGTGAACACCGCTGGCCAGCTAATGGCCCCTCCTGCGGACCCATCTGTCAACGCTCCACGCAAGTTCTCAGGCTTCACTGGTAAGATATGACCTCTCAGTTCAAGTGGTATCTCTAAAGCCATTCACAAAAGAGGAAGTCTTACAACAAAAGTGACTGAAGCAAGGAACATTGGTGTATTAAAATGAAGAGCGCTTATAACAAGGGGATAAATAAAAACGTGTGTCACATACCATTTCTGTTTAGCTTTCTGTTTTGTTTTTTATACATCTCCGACAGAGAAGGCTGCAGCTAACAAATGAGTTTACTCTCTATCTTGACAGTTTTTTGCCCAATTGACACCATCAGCTTTCTGTCAACATTAAAAACGTTTAAACTCCACAGAAAATACAGTCTTTGTTGTCCGGTCTCGCATATTGCCTCAGTGTTCACATCAAAGCTCAATATGCGACGTCTAGATTGGAGTAGAACAAGTCAACAAGCTTGTCCAATACGCAAATTTTGTACATGTTTTTTTGTAAATGTTTTAGAGAAATTGTTAGCATTAAGCCAAAGTACAAAGGCTGAAATTTCCCCCAAAAAACAAATGATCCCCTTTTTTAAAAAGTGGTCAGTATAACAGAATCATTTGAACTATTGAAATCAGGATAACGTGACTTTGATTTTTTTTGTTCCACTGTGAATCCAAGCAGAAGCACTTCCTTTGTCAAATTGGTTTCATTGTACTGTTCCACTTCACTGTCCTGTCAGCTGCGAAGGCTGGCAGCTCCAGCAGCCCGGGACCATCCTCATCCCCGGCCAAAGCCAGCCAAGGCAGCCCTCTGTCCGCCAAGCTTTGTGACCCCCAGCACAAGGACTGCCTCTTCAGGGAGTTTCGTAAGCTCTGTGCCATGGTGGCAGAACACAGCAGCTACAATGTCAAGACGCAGATTATTGAAAAGTTCCTCAAGAAGGGCTCAGGTGGAGGTTGGTGTTGTAATTTTCTTTTTTTTTGTTGTTGATATTGTGTTTGTGAGCTTTAGCAGACTTCAGCACGACAACATGTGACAGAATCCAAGGCCAGGATTTCTTATGTATGTCTGAAATGTTTTTCTTTTCTTCCATCCCAGATAAGTTCCATGGAGATCTTTACCTGACAGTGAAGCTGCTCCTGCCAGGAGTTATAAAAAGTGTCTACAACCTCAATGACAAGCAGATTGTAAAACTCTTCAGCCGCATATTCAGATGTGACCAGGATGCTATGGTGCGCGATCTGGAGCAGGTCTGTGATCCATATGTTCTCACACGTGACCCAATGTGCTTTGCGAATGTTCAAATGTATAAACTGAACTAAATACCTCCTCGCCAGCGATTATTCAAAGCGGTTTCATTGATATTCTTAGATTGAAAATACATTTCTCAGGGGATTTCCTTCTGGGCCGATTATAGTGTCCTGACATTGTGCCTCGAAAATGATGACAGAGGAACAAATTATTAAAAATGACACTTGTAAAATACAGTGGGTGTCTTTTTTTTTCTTTTAAGGGCGACGTGTCTGAGACAGTGAGGATGTTCTTCGAGGAGAGTAAATCCTTTCCTGCAGCTACCAAGAGCCTCCTGACCATCCAGGAAGTGGACGCCTCCCTGACCCGCCTCGCCCAGCTGACCAAGGAGGATGAGCAGCAGACCGAGCTGGAGGAAATTTCCAAAAAGTAAGACAGTACCTCATCATTTTCATATTAATTGGGATGGCTTGTCGTGATCAAGTGGGTGAGTTTCACCTAAAGCTCTTAATTCGCATCTAAAAATGCCGGAAGAAAACAAAAGCACCACATTTTGTGCAGCTATAAGAATCCATCTTTACATAGTAATCAAGTACTTGTGTATCTGTTCAGCCAATACATCTATGATAATCCTTCATTAATCAGTTCAACACAGTATATTCATTGGAATCATACATGTGTATAATCAATCGTATTCACTACGTATATCATGAGTCTGGACAGACATGGATGTAAACTGCGCCGTGACTGGTTGGCTGTAATTCTAGTTTATTTCTTTTCGGTATTTGTAAATGTTGCAGTTATGCGTTTCCTATTGTTTAGCTTGCACTGCTTTTTTATTGTTGGTGTTAGTTGTTTATTTCCCTTCTCTTTTGATTGTCTGCCTCAGGCATGTCTAACACACACACACACCCCCTACACATCTCCATGTGACATTGTACCCTCCACAGCAGCATATGCCAGAGTGCGACTGTTTATTTGTCATAAATTGCATCTTGCCAGCTGTAAACAGACCGAAGCATTGTTATGTGCTGTACTGAATAAAATGTCCTGTGTCATATGACATTGAAAGGGCAAAGAAAGCCACATAACTTCAGAATCAGGAATATTCTGTCTCAATATTCTCTGTCTCACACATTCATCTTCAAAATGGCTGAAAAACAGCAGAGTTTTTCTGAATTACTTAGTTTATGTGAGATACAGTAATGTTTTTATTTTACATCTACTACTTATGTAGAATTATTCTCGTCATAACCACTTAATTTCTGTTCATTAAATGCTGTAATGCTGTACTCCAGCTTCACAATTTCACCCCAGTGATCATCTGTATTCTCTTCTCATCATAGATGCACCGGCAATGACCTCAAATGCATCATTCGACTTATTAAACACGACTTGAAGATGAACTCTGGAGCAAAACACGTGTAAGTGTCTTTGTCTTTGTCTTCTGCCCAGAAGTTAATATTCATGTTCTTTCAACACTCTGAACAAAGGTTATATTTTCATACCAACCTTGAACTCCTCTTTCATTATGCAGCTTGGATGCTGTGGATCCAAATGCTTACGATGCCTTCAAGGCCTCTCGTAATCTGGGTGACGTGATTGAACGTGTGTTGAGGAATCAGCAGGAGGCATCTAATGGTTCAGGACCCAGGAAGCTCCTCACTGTGGAGGCCTCGCTCATGACCCCCGTTCAGCCCATGTTGGTGAGTAGCACCACTAAAATGTGAGAGACGTATCCACACAGTTCTCCTTTTTATGTATCTGTTCAGTCGTTCAATGCAAGGCTGACTTGAAGGGAAGAGGATGCTTTCATACACATGCCTTCTTAAAGTCACTAATGCATAAAATGAGCTCACACACACAGCTAAAAACGTCTTCTTTTGATGACTATTTCTGTAATTACTTGACTACAAATTTAAATCATTCCCATCCTTAGTGCACATTGTCTGATGTGAGGCCATCTGGCCTCCATGAATTCCTTGAGAAACATGTGCACATAGAAAATGAATCAAGTGAGCACTGTGTGTCCTTCAGGTAATGGCCTCATTTAATTGCTAATTCATTATACATAATGTATCCAGCAGTAGGCCGGTGCTATAATAATCAATTTTTGCTTCAGGGCCAGGTATGTGGGTTATCTGTGAAAATAAAAGGACTAAATTAGAAATAGATTTTCAATAAAAGACAGTAATTGTTGCTTTAATACCTTTTTGGTTTTCAAAAGAAAAAAGGTTAGAAATAAGAGACGACTGTCTGAGTTGTTGAAGTAATTTAATGGGATGTCTTTGTCCTGATACCAAAGGCACCGTTTGACCTCTTTTATAAATGTTAGCTCAAAGGCTTCAAGCTGATTTTTTTTCACTGTTGTATGCAAGAAAAAAAAGATTTAGATACAACAAATGTACGTTTTTGTTCCAGTTAAGATTAAGATGGGCATATATTTAGTATAAACAAACAAGCGCCCCTCCACACATACATTCAGGAAGAGAGGAGGGGCTGATTATCCATCTAACCATTAAGCTGTGACTGAATGAGTCCTTCTCATTCGGGGGAAAACTCTCAGTCTGAGGTTCAAACTGTTTCCAGCTGATTGCTCGTCACTGGACGGCCAAACGGGCAGCAGCTGGACCTTACAGATAACTCTTTACTGTGAACGCACGACTATGCTGAATCCCAAGTATTAATTCAGCATGATTTTAAAAAGGGTTTTCCAAAGAACGTACAGACCATTAAATTGCACATTACACAGCACTTTTAATTACACAGTATAAAATCACATTTCAGTTTACAAATGAATAACACAGTCCAGTTCCCAGCTTCCCACAGGCTCATAACTGTATTGTTTTCAGTCTTGACTTCCTTCTCCTTAATATTTAGTTTGCAGAAGCTGCATCACCTTCCTGTTACATCCAGTGGAGACGCTAGGAAGGGTGAAATCTGGTTAGTTCACTCAGAGCAGCAGGTGACTGTGCAGACATGGTGCAGCGCTGTCCTATCGATTAGTGTAACGCTGCAATATTGATATACAGAATACACTGCTACGATACTGAGGAGGATAAGTTAGGTTTCAGGTGAACATTGACACAAACGCATGTCCAGCGAAGAACTGGGGTCACGAGTTTCGCTGAGGACGGAGCAGGAAACAGCTTCTCTCTTCCTGTCGTCGTCATTATTGCTCTCTACTTTCTGCAAAACCATTTATATTGATTATGATGTTGTTGTAGAGATGTTTTGCTGTGTTCCCACATCTCAGCACAGTCAGACGGGTCAAGAAACACGTGCAGTCAGACGATAAGACGGGTTGTAAACAAGCCAACGGTTGAGCCACTTTAAACCACTGAAAGTGAAAGTGAGCACACCTGAACTGTCAGGAACCAGGAAGTCTGTATGATACTGTGATGGATGTTTACAGCAGATAGTAATTTTACCATTCGTCTTCATTTTATCCTCCAAATAAGTTTGACTAACCTGAGGGTGTGTTTCCAATCTTGTGTTTCTTGACCCGTCAGTTATGACACAGTTATGTTCCCATATCTCAGCAGTTAACTTGGTGAGTACAGTGTTGTTATTACTGATGTGAACGGTGGCCCAAAGTCCAAAACTGAAATGCAAATCATAAAAAAAACAGAATTATCCTTTTAAGGGTGTGTGGAAGTAGGAAGTCTAAAAGAGAGGCTCACTTCTGACACTGAATCAGCTTGAGAAAACTTTCAATGAAAAGCAATTATTTATGAGAATTAGTTTCCGTGCTGAAAGCTCAGTAACTTATTGTATTCCTTTTGTGATTCCAGGCAGAGGCATGTAAATCCGTCGAGTACGCCATGAAGAAATGCCCCAACGGGATGTACTCTGAGATCAAGTATGATGGAGAACGTGTGCAGGTCCACAAGAACGGAGACACCTTCAGCTACTTCAGCCGCAGCCTCAAACCAGTGTTGCCACACAAAGTCAGTGTTATCATACAGACGCATACAGTGCAAATGCAAACACGCACACCCTGTGAAGCTGTATAGCGATTAGTACGACAATGCATGTCGGAGTAGAATCTGCTCAGGTTTGCCCCTGCAGGATTAGTAACTTTGAAGGTATTTTCTCAGCGTGACGTTCAGACATTTCCCACAGTGATTTTCCAGCATTTGCTTTTTCAGCATGAGGCCGGGAGCCTCAAACCTGCATGGATAAATAGCTCCGCACCATGTTCATTAGCCCTTTTAAACCACTAGAGGTTGCTGCTGTGCACACAATATATGCCTCGCATATAAGCTCTTTCTAAGCTCTTACACAACTTCACACATTATTATTGATGACGATACCTTGAGGAACCCCCCCCCCCCCCCCTCGGTTACTCAGCTTCTGAGCAGCTACTTAAGAACCAGCATTACTATCTTGCCCTCCTGGGACTTGTTCTTGCTGGTTTCTGTTCAGGTTCAGCTTTTGCCTTTTAGATACGTTGCCCAGTGTGACTGCCCTGCCCATGCAGCCCATCAGCCAAATGTCTGATAATGGTGCCTTAGCCACTCTAATTAGGCAATTTATGTTAATATTAGGTTAACATTCTGTGGGGGTGGGAATGGAGTCTAATTATAAGAGTCCAAGTTTCCTTAATGTATTTTTTCGTTCTGATGAGTGATAACACTGTAGAACTGTGCATGTTTGTCATTCTACATCATGTTGACAGTAAGGCCCCTTATTATTTAGACCATTTGTTTTTACAGTGTCAAGCCTATTAAAAACTCATGGTGGTGCCAGTCTCTAAAGTCTTGCTGTAATGTTGTTCTTGCTTGTTGTTTGAAAAGCCTCTCATTTCTACTCAGTACCTAAGCCATGTGTGTCCACGTTGATGTTTCAGGTGGCCCATTTCAAGGACTACATCCCTCAGGCTTTTCCTGGGGGCCACAGTATGATATTGGATGCTGAAGTCCTCCTAATTGACACAAACACCAGTAAACCCCTGCCCTTTGGGACCTTGGGGGTACACAAGGTGAGAACACAACAGGCAATTTCCACCTTTTTTTTTTTTTATTTGTCGTGAATTTGTCACAGTTTCCTTTCCGACCAGTTGTTGTTGTCGCACCTCACACGTTCCTCTCCCTTTCCTCCCATATATATATATATATTTATATATATATATACATTGTTATTGTATATATTTTTTACTTCATTGTTCACTCAAATACTGTAAATGTGTATATTTTTTATTTTCTATTTCTTATTTTTATATTTTGTACATACTTTTAGTTCTAAATTATGCTACTTAACTCTTGAATGGGAGCACCGGTACTGTACAATTTCCCCCCGGGGATCAATAAAGTATTTCTGATTCTGATTCTGATTTCAGAAAGCAGCATTTCAAGATGCCAAAGTGTGCCTTTTTGTTTTCGACTGTATCTACTTTAATGGCGTGAGTCTCATGGAGAGGTAAGTTTTCCTGTACTTTCAGTGCTTTAGTTTGACTGTGTCTGGTAGCATTTTGAAGGATTAAAGAAAGATATTGAGGACAAGTCTTTAAAATTCAAGTGCAGTTAAGCAACGGCAGTTATTTTCTCAAAACTTAAAATGTTTTATCTTTCCTCTAAACACAAAAACGAAATCCCTTTAACACATTAGTTTTTTTTGTCTTACAACTAAACTTTTTTTTTCATATTTTTTAAAAAAAATATACATAACATTTTTAGCATCTAGTTTTGTCACAGGTTAGCTTTACATTAGTAACTATGGACGCTGTGAATAGTGCAAGCTGTCTGACATTTATCCGCTGCACATCATGTTCTCCAGGCCTCTGTGTGAACGCAGAAAGTTCCTGCATGACAACATGGTTGAGGTCCGCAACAGGATCCTGTTCTCAGAGATGAAGCACGTCACTGTGAGTTAAATTCTGAATTTGGCTTCCCGCTGTATGTATACATGTGTAATAGCTCATGATATCATATGTGTGTGTGTGTGTGTGCTTCAGAGGGCAGGAGATCTGGCTGATATGATAACCCGTGTCATCAGAGAGGGACTTGAAGGCCTGGTGCTAAAAGACCTAAAGGTTAGCGGCTTTTTATCTCCAAATGGAAAGAAGCTGATGGAATATGGAATATTTTATTACTAGTTTTACAATCATTTTAGGACAGATGTAGCTGAAGCATTACGATGATCGAGCTCTGTACATCTGTGTGTCTCAGGGCAGCTATGAACCAGGGAAGCGCCACTGGCTGAAGGTGAAGAAGGACTATCTGAATGAGGGGGCGATGGCAGACACAGCTGACCTGGTGGTGCTGGGGGCCTTCTATGGAAAAGGCTCAAACGGTCCGTAAAGCCTTTAACATCCACTGTAGTGTATCATTTCTTTATGCGGTGGAGATACAAGAGTCTTCTACGCTCCTTGATTCTCTCATTTGTTCTGATAATTTTAATGCCCTTTTATTATGCTTAGACACTTCCTGTAAGAGGAGGAGTGTGACTCCGGGGACACCCACATTATCTAACTGAGACAGTTTTATTATTACGCTTGACTTTTAATAACTCTATGAAAATTATTTTCAAGATCAGGGGGGCCATTTTGCAAATAGTCTTCAAGTTTCAACAATACTGACACTTAGTATGTGATTATACGAACAGGCCTTTTAATACACGATACAAAAGGATTCGGTATGAGAACACTTCTGTACTCTTGTGGTTCAGTGGTACAAATATAATCTGTATGAACTTTACTTTGTTATGAATACAAAATCCCAGAATTCAGAATCCAGCATAGCAGCATTTCATGTGAAGAATATGCAGATAGAACATAGTGCATAAGGAGAGGATGTCATTGGGTAAAGCATACAAGCAGACAAGCAGACAAGATATGGGAGCCATAGAGGAGGCTGGGTAATGAGCATATTACACAATGGAAGCATAACAAATGCAAAAACAAAGGTACAAATCTCAAAAGCATGGCTAATGAAGACGGCTCACGCAGCATGAAGACAAGCTAATAGAGCAGAAACAACAAATCAGATGAAACACTTGTCATACCATGCTGTGGGACAAAAGTGGGAAGTAGAAAACAACAGCTGGAAGAGGCTAGTTTAGGGAAGTGACATTACAGAGTGTGCCCACATTTATACAAAGCCTGTTGAGGGATTATTCGGTGGATCTGCGGCTCCACAGGCAGCACTTTCCCAAATTTCCCTCCTAATGCTGTGTGTGTTCTTCTACCCACCAGGGGGCATCATGTCCAGTTTTCTAATGGGCTGTTATGACCCAGACTCCAAGAAGTGGTGTACAGTCACCAAGTGCTCCGGAGGCTACGATGACGCCACCTTGGCCAGGCTCCAGAAAGAGCTGGATGTGATCAAAATCAGCAAGGTCAGAGAGGATCCACTTAGAGGCCTGACTGGAATAATGAGCCAATGTAATAAAAATGGAAAATTAATCTTTTGTCTGTCTGTGTCTTTGTGTAGGACCCAAGCAAAATCCCAGGCTGGTTGAAAATCATCAAGAACTATTATCCAGATTTCATTATTCGTAATCCCGAGGTGAGATTTAACTATTCAGCACTTTTATAATTCCCTGTTCATGCACAGCCCAGTTGCACACTGTGCACTGCAGACCTTGGATGAAGTGATGAGTTAAAAGCATCTCTTGTATTTGTGCTCTGCAGGAATTTCTCCAAATAAATCCAAAGTATTGATATGACCACCAGCGCTACAGAGCTGGTCAAACTGCACGTCTACTGAAAATTGCCTCCATTGAAATGACCCTTTCTGCCTTTTTAAAGTCTGAAAATAGAACTTAATAATGAAATCCACAAACTTCTTTCCTTAAACAGCGATAGTCTTGTCAGAGCCTTGTCATTAATGTCTCAACTGCTGTCGTGTTTCCTCTGCTGCAGCAAGCACCTGTCTGGGAGATCACAGGCGCAGAGTTCTCCAAATCTGAAATGCACACGGCCGATGGCATCTCTATCCGCTTTCCCCGCATGACGCGCATCCGTGATGACAAGGACTGGAAGAGCGCCACCAACTTGCACCAGCTTAAAGTAGGACATCGCCGTTTTACTTCAACATGCTATAGTCTGATTTGGTGTTAATAATGTATAGTTCACGTTCAACCCGAATGCAGGAGAAAATAAAACTTTTTTTTGATTAGATACTGCTCATTCAAGGACATGATGTTTTCTGAAATGCAGTTAACTAAGGCATCATGGGAAAAAATTAACCACCAACACCCAACGATTTATGATAGCAATCCCAAAAGATGCCTTAGAAATCAGTTAGTTATTTGATACTGAATTTCCAAAGGGTAAGTCCTGGAATAGTTTATTCCTAATTACTTGCTCTTTCCATCAGAATATATGATGGAAGGTAGGTGAGAAGGGGGAGGTAATGTGATATAGGGGATGGGAGGAGTGAAATAATTAAGCATACTGTTGGACAAAGCACTCATGGGACTGCGTAAGTTAAGTATGATTTAAATGACAAGGACCAAATTTGCAGTTATCCTGCGAACATTGACAAATGAGTTGAAATATTGGCTGCGGCAGTTAACATGCCTGCGCTAAATTATTTGAATGCAACACAGGTCCTCAATCTCTCGTGACACAAGACATTACGTCTCTTGGCTGAAGCCCATGTTGTCATTTCATCACTCTGTTCAGGAGCTCTTCCGCATATCGAAGGAGAACTGTGACTTTAAAGTGACAGCTGGACCGTCTACATCCAGCGACGACAAGGGCTCATCGGGAGGGGACAGCGGAGGAAACTCCCCGTCCTCCTCGTCCCATGGAAGGCCTCCACCCAAGAAGAACAGTAAGTACACAACATAAAGGGGAGGATGAGAGCTGTGTGGCACCATATTGAGATTTTTTTTATTGTAGAAAAAAAAACGATGCTCATACAACAGTTTGATATTCGTTTTTTAAACATTTAAAGCTACAACACGTTTGTAAGGCAGGATGTCGGAATAGTAAGTAAACAGTAGATGAAGTAATAGTAATGTCTATCACAATGTCCCATATCTCAGATGACATTTTCGAATTGTTTAAAACTCAAAGATATTCGCTTTACTATCGTATAACAAAAGGAAAGTAGCACATTTGAGATTTTGAATTTGCCAGAAACTGCAGTTCTTCTTGTTTTCCTACAGACCTCTCTCCTTTTCTCCCTGTTTCTGTATATTCATGAATTGGAGTCATAAATATGGTTCATATTGCTTTTAATTTGACTAGTAAAGCAGAAAAGGATGCGTTTGTTGATTGAACAGGTAAAATGAGTGACCCCAGTGTGATGTCACTACTTAATTTGATATATCATCAATATCATGCTGTCACTTCACAGACAGCAGCAGCCCTCCCAAACCAAAGGCGGTAAAATCCCAGCCTCGCACTCCTGGCCCCGAAACACCCAGCGCCAAGAAGGTATGGTGTTTACTGCACAGCACTACAATAATCCTGTCAGACAGTTCGAATGAGTGGGCTCTAAACTTCATGCAGCGGTGATGAACTGAGCGTTCTGTGTCCTGCCAGGTGAAGAAGAGCGACAGTGTTCACAGCAACGGACAAACCAAAACAAAGGCAACCTCTCAGCTGCTGGAGTCCAGGAACGACAAGGTTGGTCAAAAACAGCTCCCACATGTAGAAAGTCAGGTTGGCAAATGAAACCATGGTGCTTTATAAAGAAAATTTCTGCCATTACAGCTTCATAATAACCTCTTCCAACCATTTAAAGGAAAATGGTCTTCTTATTATTAATCTTATTTCTGCAGATCTGGCCATCGCTTCTATCAGTTTAATAACACTAAATTCACCAAAGGCAGAGCTGAGATCTGGGGAAACGATACAGTGCGATTTTACTGTTGAGCCTGTTTTTCTTTTCCAAATAAGTTTGACTCTGAAAGCTTGTGTTTCTTTCCCCATTGGACCCATGTTTTAGTCATGACGCCACATTTCACGATCTCTGCAATTACACTCAAATCAAATCCGATGCTAGCGGAGGTCAGAGCTACGAAAATAAAACTCAAGTTGAACTAAACCATCGTTTTCAGTTAACTTGAAGAACAATAAAACACTAGTGATCACATGACTGATGAATAATACATTCACACATTTCAATAAGTGACTCATTCATGTGAAAAGTTGCTTGATTTTCAGTTTCATGACTACAATTGAAATACTTTTTCATGGCTGGTGTTTTACACACTTTAGGTTCTAGTAACACAAGGTGAGTATTTGTTAATCTAAACGTGTCACAGACTTGCATTATTTTTCAAATTGATAATTTAATCAGACACTATAATTTAGTTGCAGCCCTACAGCCAGTAAATTACCCATTTTGTATTTAACGTAATGAATAAACGTGTGAATGCTGCACTTTGTTCGTATTACATGAAAGTAACACTGGAGGTTGTTTCCTCTGCTGACCGTTTGTATTTTTCCCGTAGACACTGCTGGACATCTTCAGCGGGGTGAAGCTTTTCCTGCCCGTCTCAGTGCAGGACTTCGACAAACTGAGACGGTACTTTGTGGCGTATGACGGAGACCTCGTAGCGGACTATGACGCCGCCTCAGCCACTCATACGTTGGCTGAACCTGCAGAGGACAGTCAGGCCCAGAGAGTCTCACCCAGCTGGATCTGGGAATGTATCCGCAAGAGGCGCGTCGTCCCTCCCTGTTAACAATAATAAAAAAAACAACCACATTTTATACACTGCGTTAACCTGTCCATACTCTACTACACATCAGTGTAACTCCACTCGGAGTCCATGTTAAACCATGTGAACATGGTTGATCTTCACGGTTTGGTCACACACTCTTTTGAACCAGGACACTGACTTTGTGTTGAATCACACACCTCTCTCAGAGGTGATCTGTATTTATACTTTTCAAGTTCTTATTGTTTTATACAATTGCAAACCAGCAGAGGACACAGTATACTTTTTAGTTTTTTCCAATTTCAGGTAATTGGAAGATACTGTGTACTGTAGATGTAGATTTTTTTAAAAATAAATAAAATTTCAATACAAGTGAAATGCATTTTACAAAGAGATCATGTAACATTAATCGCAATACAGACCTGAAAATGAATATGCAGCAGACTTAAGACGAGGGGTTTAATCTGCATTATTTTTACTGCCTGAGTGAAACATTTTGTGAGGTATTAAACCCTGGCTGATGAACTAAAAACACCCAAATGTGTCTTCCATTAGGAATTAACTAAACACTGAAAAAGATAATAAAAATGTCTCAGTAACATAATTCTAATGCTGTTTATTTTTCTACTAATTGTACTTGGAGTGTTGCAAACAATTTGCGCTGCAGCTACTCTCAGAAAAAAGTGGAGGTATTACAGATGTGATGGAAATGGATTTCTCACGGCATAACCACTGCCTGCCCCGACTACTGACATGCTGTTCCAGAATTTACCAAGATCACATGAGAAGCATTAGTAGTTTTAGGAAGGCTTTCCTCCTGCTAAACTAAATACATTTCACTTTGATTCTAAATCATGAGACTCTTTGTACAATCCGACGAGATGCTGAAAGGCTTTTACTGCAGCCTCCTGCATCTGAATGGCTTTCAAGGATAATTCAGATTTGCCTTTTTATCCCCGGGATACTTCAGGCTATGAGGTGGTTTAATTAAATGTTTGAATGTATTAAAGCTCTGAGGGGAAATATCCACATGAACCTGCTGTGCTTCGCTTGAAAGCTACACGTAAGAAAAGGACTTTGGTGCCTCTATATTCCTTCCTCTTCTCAACAGGTGAAAACAAATCTTAACGTTGACACAAGGGTCAAAGTAGTCTATAATCTATGCTCTCACACACATGAAATGTTAATGCTGCAGCAGAGGATTGAAAGAGCATCTCCAAGGAGTATACTGCCAGTGTCATGATATAAGTGGGTCAATTTTGAAGCCATTATACATGATTCTGATGAAAGTAACAAACCAATGAGCTAATGATTGTAGCAAGTCTTTTTGATAGGAATAAAGTTTAGCAATCATTTTTTTTATATTGGAACTTTATAGCAAATATGGTCCAGAAAGATGCATGTACCTTTGATCAGAGGATTATAGTGTGCTCTCGTCAGGAATCCGTCTCATCCCGTTTCCTCTTTCCTGAGGATCCTTCTTTAGAGCGGCTCCACCACTGCAAGTCAAACTCTTCTTTGATGTGACAAGGCTAAGAAGTAGAGCAGATGACTGTTGATTTGCTAGTTTTAAAACACACAAACAAAAAAAAACCCAACTTGGCTGAAATATAAAACATTCATTTTGGCTATGTTCATTCTGAATGTGCTTTTTTATTTCATCTGACTGCTTTTATAACTCCAAAACAGAAAATGTATAATTAACGCCTTCGCCAACAGTTATTTATGAGAGGAGGAAAAAGTATCCAAGATTGTAGTTTTCAGAAATAATAATAATTTGGTCCCGTTATCATTAATATCCACTAAAAGTCCACTAATATATGTGCTGTGCGCAGAAGCGTCTACTGTCTGTTCTACTGCAGGTTCGCTATTCATTTCACAAATCGTAGGCTCCCATTATTACTGCATTTGTCACTGCAGTTGTACAAATAGTAGTTATATTTCAGAAGCTACACTTGATGAAATGCCTGAATATGGAAGTGGAATGGGAGAATGACAATGGTCCATGAATCACATAACAAGCTATACCATAAAAAAAAAAGGTGTAGAGGAAAATATAATTCCTTTAGGCAACAAATGTGTGTTGGGAGGTTTTAGCTCCTTAATGACAAAAATCATGTAAACTTACATCTATGTACATTTTTGCCTATGGTTCTCAAACCGTGCAGTTTTGTGTTTTTTGGATACTTTCCCACAGTTCCCAGCATCCACTGGTTTCTATTTATTTCTGTGGTATGAAAGTCAATTAGAAGACCGATTTTTGTAAAAAGCTCTTTATATTATTACAGAGACCCAACAGTTCCCACCATGAGCAAGTACTTTGGAGACAGTGGCGAGGAAAAACTGTATTAACACATTATTATTGTTATGTGTTAATACAGTTCAGGTCTGCACTGCATTACCTCATGATACTGTAACTGACAAAAGATACTGCAGACTAGAGACTAATACTAGATTTCCATACTATGTGAAAATGAATGGAAATCAATGGATGCCTGGAATAACTGCATTCAAATGTTTAAAACACATAGCTGTGATGTAAAGCACACGTGGTTTGTAGTAAAACTTTTTAGCAACACCAATGGTATGGTAAGACTAACTGACTGAAGTCGGTTTACACTTGTCATGACTTCAATACAATAATTTATAGTGGTCGAACTCAACTTACTCACTCATGGTTTTACATTTTGTCACGGCCTGTAGATTGACATGTGTCCGTCAAGGACGCTAGAATTGCTTTTGGGTAAACAGTTGAGTGTCATTGTAATTCACAATAAGACTGTTACACTTTTCTCATAAAGATCTGGCTGGAAGCTGCTTTTAAATGGAAATAAAGAGCTCCTTTATCAAACCAGACCTGTTAAAAGACCTGTAAGAGAGCAAACACAACTTCAGAGTCTTCATTTTAACAAGACGTTTTGACATTTGGCTCTCAACGGGACCCCTTTGACAGAATCAATACTGAGCTAGATGATGTGCAAGTCAATGCCGCTTGTAGTACCTGTCTGGAAGACTTGATCAGTGTTGCAGAGCGCAGACTGCAGGAGCTGACGGCCGCAGCCTTCTCTACTCGCTCCAGCAGGATCCTGGTTCTGGGGATGTGACTCCAGGACACGCCGAGACCCGGCTGCACCTCCCCGCTGCCGCTTCTCGTAACATGGTTTGTTACCTGCAGGCCCAGACACCATCATCTTTAGTCTTCAGTTTTTGTTTTTTTCCTCTCTGGGGATTATCACACCATTTCTCCATTCTGTTTATGGTTGAGTATAGTTGCCAGAGACAGTAGAAGCTTTAGAAGAGAAAAAAATAAGTGGGACAGCCAGATTGTCCCACTTTTAATCAAATGGGACCATCAAACAGCCTATCAAATTATCTCACTTCAAATAACGTGATGCTTTGAGGTGAAAGCAGATTTTCTTTGGTGCATGCCTTTTAATGTGATTAGTTCATATTTTGCATAATTAGAACCTCCAGTCATACACCTGAACTAACAAATAGATTTTTGTTCTACACTTTTATGTGTCAGAAATTAGTAACCTTTTGTTTTTGTTTTTTTTTAATCTTGATTTGGTTTTCTTACCCAAACGAAGGTGGGAAAAAAACACTTTTTCATTTCAGGTCTCAAAGCAATAACAAGATGAAGGGTGAAAGGGTTTATGGAGAGTTTAGATTGACACTGGAAATGCATCTTGCATTCAGAGTAGCACACGTCAAGGACTGTGTCATCCTTACCAAAGCAGCAACATTGAAGTCCTTTGCCATTGTCTTAAGAACTCCTGCCACTTGTATCATCAAGGACATGCCTGGAGGCACAGGAAGTTGTAGAGAAGTTTGTTCGTGTACAGAATACTCTCAATGTCTTTCGATGGTCCTTTCTAAGCGATGCAAGTAGTAGTAACTTGTGATATTTACAGTCTTTAATATTCTTATGTTTGACTCATTTTGTCTATAGCCACGCTGGCGGCTGAGCTCTCAGAATGGGAATGTCAGTGAGTCCACGACTTTGGTCCTGACTGAAAATATTGCTGAGATTTGAAACAGACATTCATGGTCCCCAAAGGATGAATTGTAATAAGTTCAGTTAAAAGGCCCCAAAAACATATTTCCTTTCTGTAAGCTGAGAGAAACCTGTTAATTGCTAAACATTAGAAAGTTTACATTGTCATTATGAGCCTGATGGCACGCTCAAAGCATCAAAAATTGAATAGTTATCTTTTGTTTTCTTAAGTGTTTCTCATTTCATTCTGACCCAGGATCAGTTTTATTTTTTTCCAGCTGTGAGCAGCTCTTCCATTTCCTGCAATGCATTGCACTAGAGGGCATCAACAGCACACTAAATAAATCATGTTTTTTTTTAGCTGTAGTCTTGTTAGCATATTCAGTAGCTAGCCCCATCTGTGATCTCAGCAATCCAATGTTCAATGTTACTTCATAATTTGACCACAGTGTTCATCACAATTGAACTTTTTACCTGTTATCCAGCAGCAGGTTGCATCTTCAAGGTATTTTTGTAACTCCAGATGTCTGCTCAGATTGATAAAAAGTCTGCCCATGGCCTGCCATAATTACTGCAGCAGCACAGAACGTGGAAATGTTGGATTTAAATGTTGGTTTCACCCCCAGCACTTATTCTATCACTCTGGGCAGACAGTAGATCTGTGTAACCTGCTGGACGATAACAGCAGTTTTGACTCGTTACGTGAATGAATCACAGAGCGCTGAGGTCTAAAACGGGTCAAACATTCAGTAGCCAAATCTGCTGAAAAGGATTCCCATCTTATTACGACATTTTCTGACATTACTTACTTCATCGCAACTTTTACTAACTACAAAAATGATCTACTGAACTGAGCTGATTCTCTTGGTCTTTAACTTCCAGTTTGAAGAAACAGTCTTGAGTGCTTTTGTTAAGTTATCTTGACTGTCAGCCATTTAGTTTCATTTGTTTTTTGTAGGTTTTCTATTTGAGCAGACATGCTCAGGTGTAGGGAAAAAGAAACAGCTTGAAGGGTAATTAACTACATCTTTCTTATAACGAACTTCTCAAAGCTCAAGCTGAGGTTGGTCAGGTGTTAATTTATTTAGATAAATGAGTCTTCACAGACCAGAAGTGTTTGTTCTGAGTAGCTAACAAAATACTTCATTAATTAGTTATTTTTGTACACTTTTTGAACCAAGTTTTAATTACATTGTGTTTTTTGCCTTTTGTAATGTCTTTTCACAGACACTAAGGTTTATTTTAGATGCCCCTTTGAACCCTGTTGTACTGAGTTTTCTATAAACCATTTCTTAGCAACTAACTTAGGACGTCATCCTTCCAAAATGTGTGGGGACCCTGCTGTGATATTTATTATACAGATTCCTGACAGGTATTTGAAGTTTACAGGCTCAGGTGTAAACACAGCCTCAGGTATGGCGGACTATGATGGACTAGCAGAAAGAGATATCACCTTCATTTTGTTTGCCTCCCAGTAGAGGAGAGATAACAGCTGACACCGAGTCCACGATCACTGCCTTGACAGAGCCACCGCCAACAGACGCCTAATACAAAATGTGACAAAATTAGATTGCTACAAATTTGATCCGTCTTTCTCAAAGGTTCCCCAGGTACAGCGGGATTGTTGGTATATTATTAGCAAAAGAAGAAGAAAAAAAACAGAACTGCAAACAAACCTGAAGCCTGCCGCTGCGAAGACTGTACAGACAGTCGAGTAAAGAGAATACGTCAAACAAACGAAAGATATGGATCCTCTGAAGAGCTTCCATCTGTAAAAATGACACACGTTGTTTTATATTACACATCATGTAGTATTTGTTTAAAATTCCTGTCAACTCACATGCTCTTCCGTGTTACTTGTTTCAGCTTGTAGCATTTGGAGCAAGCGGCTGGCAGTCAGCCCTCCCGTCGTATCGATAAATATTACACTCTGCTTCAGATGGTAGGAAACGTGCACTGCGACACCAAAACACACCTAGAAGACATGACGGGAGGGCAATAGTTAAAGTTAGCATGGATTTTAGCTAAACGGTAACCCTGAAAAGTATTATTTCAGCCAGAGTGCAATTTCTTATTCTATAGGAGAAAAGGGAATTCTAAAAGAGGGAATTTATGAGACTAAAATGATCAGTGATGGAGGGGAAGGTAGGAAATGTTCACCTGAGATTTGCCGCTTCCTGGGCCTCCTGACAGCTCTGTTATCTCTCCAGTATACAAGCCTGAATCCAGCACTTTATCTAAGCTGCAAGAAACAAGGTACAATTCATTACTCACAACAGCCATCCGATGTAATAAACTATTAAGTCCAAGTGCATCCGCAGAGCCAACAAAACCTGCAGTTGGGTAAACATAATACAAACAGAGCTGGCATTAGGTTCCAGACTATTCTTAAGATGTTCGGCCAATTCCTAATTTCAGTTGCTGTTTCATTGCTTCTTATCAATCAAAAATTGTTGGCTTTTCATTAATCTTTGTGTGTGTGTGTGTGTGTGTGTGTGTGTCTAGTGCCAATTTAAATACATTTCCAACAAAGTCAAAAACAACACATTGTTAAATGTATACTATATACTTGTTTTATATGCATTTACTGTTTTAATGAAGTGAGAAACATCAGGTCAAAGTACATCTTTTTTTTGTCTGTAATGTTTGAATAATAAAAAGGGGTGGGGGGTCACATATAACAACAGCCAGAATTGAACCAGGATGTTGCGATCATATTATTATGCATTATATTATATGCATGTTAAACACCAGTCCACCACGACGCCCCTGTCTGCTAACTAGTATGATGATAATAGCAAGCTGCCATTGAGAATCAAATCAAATGAAATCCTATGTGGCCCCATGTTGGAGGAATCTGTTGGCTCCAGCTGTTCTCAGCTCAGCTGTGGATCTCAACAGCCAGTTCTTTAAATCCTCAGCGTTTTAACATTTGACTGGTAAAGGTATTTTTCTCACACACCCAAACATCTTGTACAGAATGTAATACTGTGTGTTGCACCTTTGACACAGTAATGGATCATGGAAAAGACAAATTCGCCCCCTTTTTGTTATTTATTGTGAGACTTGTTTATCAATAACAAACATTCTATCTAACATATATTCATCCCTTTTTTTACGCACACCCTGTAAAGTGGGAAGCGGTCTGCCATGCTTGGAAGCAGCAGGTTATCTGTATTGAACTGTGGCCAACTAATCATGATATCGCTTGGCCTTTAGCAGGTTGGCTAAGACTAGCTTGTATGTATTGATCCACTGTATTGACCCCCCCATTTACACCCACCTGTTATCACATGACTGAACTCCATACATGAGATGCATTTGAAAGGTCCAGAAAAAGCTCAAATTTTTCAGATTATTTCGTCAAACTACTGTCCCCAAGGTCAGGAATGTACTTTTTATGCTCAAATATAAATCCTGTTTATGTTCTCTTAGACACCGCTCTGCTCAATTAATTCCCATTTCATCGTCCACTTTTTATTACTTTATCTATTTCTTACAGTATTATATGCTGAGGACAGTCAGCTGAACTAGATACAACATCTGCAAACCCTTGAACTACTGAACTACTACATCCTGAGATGGATACTTTAACTTTCTTTACCCACAGGTATATGCTGAGTAAAGTAGGGTCTGTTGTTAAGATTTCCAACCTGGTCAGTCATGTTATGGGTTCTTTGTTGCTGCCCAGGTAAATCTTCCCTGAGCTCCACCTTCACACACCCCATGTCGTTTATACGTGACCTCTTCCACCATGGCGTATCCGCTCTTTTTATGTGTTCACACTGCAAGAAACTTAAGCAATAAATCACCAGAGATCCATTAATTTCCTACTGAGCTGAGTGAACAGAGGCTGGACTGATGTGTGGATAAGGTAAAAAGTCGGCCATGGTTCAAAGTTTCACAATGAGCTGTCAACAGCGAATAACGTTTCTGTGCTACCTTAACCTTACCCTACCCATCTGATTTCATTTTGTGATTAAGAGTTCTGCCAAGCAAGTGCAAAATGGGTGTCAGGTTCGTTTACAGCCTGTCCAGCCTTCCCAGCTGTCCACAACTTTAGCTTGAAATACAACAGGAATAAATGTTTTAACAGCATAAACAGCTATGCTTGGAGAGCTGCTGTATCTATCTTTAGGGTCGACGGTAAGCTCTGAAGCTATTCAACTGATTTCCATATTTTACTTTCCCAGTTGAATCATCAGTACAGAAGATGAGCAACAGAAATATCTGGTTCTTTGAAGGGAAGTCTAAGGTACAAGTCTACTGCAACTACAACTCCAAAGGAGCATCTATCAAAACATCGAAGTGTACAGTTCTGTTGTGTGGGTCACCGATGGTAAGAAAGAGCTAAAGACTACACCTGATAATACATACACCATTCATTTTCATATTTGGGTCCATTTTGGATAAATTCAGCAACTTTGGAGCAACATTTTGTTTCCAATTGCAAAAATGAAGCATTATGATTTTTCTACAAATCTGATTCGCTCCTTCGACTGGCTTATAATGCCCATAACATGTAGTACCAAAAACTTCTGTCACTGGCAGCAGAATACACTCTTACTGGTCATATTGTTATAGTTCGTTATATTGATCTAAGTGATAATTTAGTTTGTGCAATTATGCATTTTATATTGAGAAAGTTCTTATACGTTACAACAACATAAAACAGTGATTTTAGCATTAGAGAATCCCAGATTTATTGGACCAAAATGCAGGTATTTCTATTGGCACCAGCTCCAGAGGAATGAGTGCTGTTCTTGCACTTTTATTTTAATCTTCAGGAAGGAAGTGTTCCTTGTCGCAATGCTTTAACCATCTGTTCTTTCAGCGTTGGCATGTTTTGATTTGTCTATGTTTGTCTATGTTGACGTTCAGGCCAGTGATCTGCGCAGTTTGTGGAGTCTCATCATCTTTGCCTGCACGTGTGATGATGGATGTGACAGTGATGCAGTTAAATCTACATAGCCAAGGCCCTCCAGCTTGAAGGTTAAGCATCACTGGAAGCCTGTGGTTGGCTGATTGTGGTTCTCATCACCCACAGCATTATCGTGAAGAGGAACATTGGTGGGGATGGGCATACTTGCATTACTCCTGCCTTCTCTGACAGTGGTGCAGAGGGTTGCACTGCTGCTGAAACATCAGGTTGTGCTCTTCTAAGGGCTCAGAGGGATGACAGTGATTGCCCTTGAAAAGCCACAGATTCTGAATTTCCCATGGGCTGCACTCATCAGTGAGACCAGAGTACTCTGCAGTCCTTGGACCTAAAGGTCTTCATCTGAGTGTATGATTGGAGTGGAAGCAATGTAGAGGTTCAGATTGTGTTGTTGAGTCTAGTTTTTTTTAAGAGCTATTTCCTTCCCGTGGCCATACCCAGCACCAGGATCATAATATAAACAAAGAGTGGGAATTAACAGCATCTTACTTAATGGCAAACTTGGCAGATTTTCAACAAGCTTTGTATCATTACAATGTGGATAGTATGCAAATGAATGAACGCTGAACTTCCCTCCACGTTGCCTGCACCCAGAGCTCCCTGTTGTTCAGTGCTGCTGTTTGAAACTACAGATTGTACTTCCGCATTTTTTGTACGCCTGCCTCCACGGACAGTTGGATCGAAAGAGGGACGGCTCCTCACTGCTCCAAATTAAAACATCCTGTCCAAAATCAATTGGCTATAACAACCACTGGCAGACCACGGCAGAAGGCAATATTCCTGTAGATATGGACGAAAATGGTTTTAATCGTGTAATGCTGGAATCAGACATTTGGGGAAACTTATATGAGCCACAACATGTGCATCAGTGGAAACAGAAGTGGAATTTGGCCAGTTTCTTTTGGATGAAGTTGCTGAAGCTGAGGCCCCTGAGGAAGGGGCACAAGAATGTGTAACATTACACCAAAGCTTTGGGCCACATAGCGACAGTGTTTTGTTACTAACACGGCAACATTACAGTGTGAAAACATACAATACAGATTTTTTTAATGGGGCCTGTTCAAGGCTAGCTTAGCACAGTTTGTTACCTGCTGGTGCTATCAGAGTTTAGCCTAACGTTAGTAGCTCGGACCACCAGTTTGTAAGGGTTGGGGAAGTTGCAAGGTGCGCAGTGCATTCTGGTTGCACTGCATCCTTTTGAGCAAAAAGGAATACCACAGTCCTTCTTCTCTGTTTTCTCTGGTCATGTAGCACCAATTTCAAAAATATTTACGTCTTTCTACTGCATAGACAGCCCAAAAAATAAACATCTTACCAGCGGTGAAATACCCCTTTAAGGGAGCTGGAATACTTGAAGCTCGTTGACGCTTCATTGTAAGGCTGGCTGCAGGCTGCGGAGAGCCACTAACACTGAACTCCAGGGCCGAATTCCTCACGAGAGGGCCATGACAGAAGACCATCTTTGCCATTTTCAATGAGGTTATAAGTGACTGTCTTGACGTGAGGCTGAATTTTATCACTTGATCACATGCAAACATTTCTACAGCAACCTATGAATGGCATTATAATATCAGTGTGTCATTATTCTGTCAAGTGTTGACAAAAGTATTATGTGGGCTACATGATATACAAGCAGATGAAAGCTATAAACCATTATCAGCCCTCATCATCTGTTTGTATGAAAAATGACAAAGGCAGCAGGAAATCTGATAAGGTTAGTTTTCATTGCTTTCTTTCTGTTTGTCTTTGTCTATATTGGTTGATACTCTCAGTGGCTAAAACTAAATGACACTATTAATCATTTTACTACTTGAGCTGCGATGGGGGTGTATGCCATACTAGTTGCATTAATGTCTTTTAAGTGCCACAGACGAATGCTTCTTGATGATATTTAAGGAGACAGCTAAATAATAATATACATGCACTTTAAATCAGTTAAGAACAGATCTCCAACAATCCAAGAAAGGTTCCTCTATCCACAATACTGAACATTTTATAAAGCTATGATGAAATGATGGCCTTAACCAGATAGAGAAATAAGTATAAAGGTTCAAGCACACTTGGTTATTTCAATGTGTGATAGTAGGGTGGTTTTCTTTGAGCTATTTTGATATCTGATTGAATTTCTGACAGTTCTACTAGTTGGTTGAAACAAGACAAAAAACTCAAGAAGTCTATGTCCTTGGCATAGACTCTTTTTCACTGTGCAAATATCAAACAGAAAAGGGAAACCTTAAAAAGAGCAACGGACATTAAAATAATATGCCAAAATGCGTATAGCAGCAGACGTGACTGAAAGCTGAGGAGAAGTCAGTGTTTCCAGCCTTCAGGGCTTCAGGCTTCAGGTAGGAAAAGTCTAAACTTACAGTAGCTGCCTTCACGGAGAACGATGAAGAAAATGTAAATACTCAAGTACATGTATTATTTTATTCAGGCTATGTTCTCTCGACACAGCTATAAAATCAAATTAAAAAATACATCAGCTATCTGCTGTTGTAATGAATACTGTTTCCTACATCCAGTTCACTCGCACAGACCAGCAAGATCCTGTCTTGTGTCTATGCATGTGTGACACCATGAACAGCAAAGAGCGTCATTCATCAGTTCATCATTTCACCAGTAGAGAGCAGCCAAGACGCACAAATCACACTGCCTTCACTCACATGGCTGATTCACTTTCATATCACTAATCCAAAGCACTAACTAATTTATGAAAACCACTTAAAAAGAGCCATGACCAGAAAAAAAAAAACACCTGTGCTTATTAATTATGCTGAAACAGTAACTTTAACGGTAGAAAAGGTACCATCCTATGAGCTGTCTGTGTCCTGGCTAAAGAATATTTCTCTTCTAAAAGTGGATTATTTATCTGCTACGCTTTCTGCTATGACTGCATACAGATGACTGAATTGTGTGATGCCAGCACACATATCTTTGCAAACCTTTCATGGGATGCTGCGTCTCAGTTTAGCAGGTCAATAACAAGTGCAGCTGTAATACAAATGCCATGCTGGTAGCAGCGGGAATTTTTGGTTTCTTTTAAGTCATTAAAATTTGATTTTCTGATGTATAGCGAAAATGTTTTAAAAGGACAGTGGTGTTTGTTTTTTCAGTGAAAAGTAGTCCAGCTAGAGGCCAAGTTAATGCAGCTGATATATCAGAAGCCACTTTAGGCTGCATTCACAAGCCAAATGGAACAGCAAGCAAAGAAGTCAGCTTTAGCTGCTAAAACGCAGCACACAGGCCAATTCTAAAACACTCTATTGCTCCGTTGTATTTTTAACTGCAGCTACCATACTCCAGATGCATAGTCTACCGGCACAGGTCAATGCAAATTCAACTGTAACAACACTGAAAAGATTTTAGTTTGATAAAATGGATCGATGCAGGAGAATCTGGTTACAAAACATCTTTGGTAATGTACAATATTATTGATTTTACATGATATCCTGTGATTGTAGACAGTCAGTACTGGTCTGCAAAGCTGAAGAGCAAAAACTGCAAACATAATGAAACTGACAAAAATGACTTTTAAATGCTTCTGTTGCTCAAACAATGGCAGTAATTAATTTGGTGTAAATGTAAAAGATGCTAAAATGTTGTTAGCATCACCCATCATGTCCAATCAAAGACTATAATGTGAAATAATATCAGGTGGCACTGATGAAGACGCCACTATACGCTTAAACAAGCACACTAGCTCACCACAACTTCCCTTTTGACTCTAAACTGAACGCTGGGGAAATGTCTTGTAATTCAATATGTAGAGAACTTAGGAATACATATTTGATTTTGGAGGTGAACCTTCCTTTAAGCTCTAACCGTTAAATCCCCCAGTGCACAAAAGACAAAGCAGTGTGCTGTGCTGTGTGTGCACAATTGTCTTTACCTGGGATTTCCAGTGGAGAGGATGGCTGTTGAGCTCAATAGTTCTTCATACAGATCAGCGCCTGACACGGGGAATGCTGTGTGCTGGGCCAGCAGCACTCGACGGATGGCAAACAGAGCCTGAAATACAAAAATTACAGCATATGAGGCTCACACAACTGCTGCATTGATCAGCCTCAACACATGTACTCCTCTACCTCGACAGCGTTGCCAGATTGGATTGTTTTCTGCCCAATTGAGCCATCATGATTATAATCCAAAAGGCACAAGGTAGAATGCTGGCTTGTTTTGATATGAGTAGGAGGATTTTTTGAAATAATGCAATCATGTCCACACTCTTTGCTCTTTCTATGCCTTCTCATATCATCACTGGGTTAATATTTGATTACTGAAGCTACAGAAGGCATTTAAATGGCACCAGCAGGTCACTTACAAAAGTTTAAACATTAATGCCAAATAAGCTTAAAACTAGTGAGGTTAAATCTTATATGTCAAGAAGGTAGTTTTAGGTATACGGCCGCAATAGTTTAGAATAGTGCTGGGATTAACAATTATTTTCTTTATCAATTAGTCTGATTAACTTTTGTTTAGATGATTACAAGAAAATATAGAAAAACTGCCCATCTCATTTTGATGCCTCTGTTTTTCTCTCTCTCTTGCTTCAACCTTTGCAAGCAGCTGCACACAGAACAATGGTTGTCCATGACATTTCCCACATGCTCACGCTCACACCTACACTCATGCATAGAGGAAACAGAACATCTAAATATATCACTTTAATGTACTCGCGTTTATCTTCGTTTTTTCACTTCTAGGAACACTCAACACACTCGAGTTTTCTTGTTATGTAATTATCTTCACTGTTTACCATCAATGTTATGTTGTACTATATCACTGTGTTGGCCTAATAATTTATTTGTGAGTTTGAAATAATAATAATAATAAACTTTATTTATATAGCACCTTTCAAAAAAGTACGGGAAACTTTCACTTTTCAACTTTCAGATTTAGTGTTGGTATTGTGTCGAGACGGGGCCAACAGCCAATCAAACAACATCTCCAGTACAGGAATACTTTGAAATCTCCCAACTATGTATATTGTTTATCTTGACATTTTTAACTGACAAACAGACACACACGGTGATCCAGCTAACCCCTCTCATCATATAAAACTGCACTTGACCGGCAGTTTGAGAGTCACAGTAGCTACCAGAGTGATATATGAAGGGTCAGAGGTGTGTGTCTGGATGTTTTAGTTGGCAAAAGTTTTGTCCTGTAACTCCAGATCTAACAGTGGGTGGGTGGTATCACACTCCAAACCGCTGTGGTTCTTCATACACAGAACTCAGCGAGGCTGCCAGAAACTGCCACCACTTCCTGCACTTGGCCGCCTGCGGGCAGATTAATTAGGCAAATTTCAATACAATTTGATCAAATCCCTCTCATAATTACACCCTGCCCACAAACTCATTTTCACTCAGAAATATGTCACATTACAAAGATGCTCTACGAGCCGTTTCACTGGCGCTATAAGGTGGCTAGACAAACACCTGGAGAAAAGAATAAACGTTCCTCCTCTCTACAATAGGGAATAAAAAACACAGTATGGCTGACCAATCAGGTCAGTGATCAAGTGCAGTTTTAAGCTTATTTGATATTTGTACCTACCACACTACATTAGGTAGTGGATCTTTCAACATGACATCAGTCTACTGCATGATCGCACTGTTCTTTAACCAGGCTTGGATGTGATGCTTTATATGAAAACAGATCAGAGGGGAAAAACTTCAAATGTTGTAGCACCCAGCTTTCTGTAGAAAGAGAACTTACTGCTGTTTCGCAGGCTGACACTCTGATTAGTCTCTTCTTCTGGGCAGGGAGGATTTCCTGCCAGAGTTCATGTCCAACAGCAGAAATTTATTTAGGGAAGTAAAGCAAATCTGCTGGGTCTCAATTAGCAGGAATGCTGGTGCCCCAATTTGGGATGAGGGCCCATAAGATGGGTGTGTGTTTACATAGAAACCTTGCCTTGTGCAGCTTTAATTGAACTGTATTAGGCTGCCTTAGTCAGATAAACTTGTCAGTGCAGATGACCTAGCATTGACCTCCTAGCCGCCATGTGTGTGTGCTCAACAATGGTTCAAATCAACAGCAGGAGTCTGATGGACCAGAGGGATGCTGGTTATCAGCTCAGGGGATGCCTGCAGGCTGAACAAGCTGGTCAGGAAGTCTAGCTCGGTCACTAAGATGAACCTGAACCCTCTGAAGGCAGAGAAATGTAATGATCTCATGGGGGGGAAAACACTTCCATTCATTCTGTGATGATATCTTTAACACTTTTAACTTAAATCACCCCCGTCAAGGTGGTATTTAACTCCCACAACCACAATATGTAAGTTAGTGTTAATTACATGAAGACAACATGAAAAGAAAATGTGCTGAGTGATAAGAGTATAGGGACAATACAATATATTTCACACGCAGTCTGTATCTTTTTGATCGACTGCATTTCTCTAACGCTCTGCTGTTTTTGTTTGTGCCCTCAGAGCTGCCAAGCTGTGCATGCCCCCCCCGCCCCTTCTCTTTCCCTTTCTCTAGCCTTCTCCTCCTTCACTCTGGTTTCTCTGTGCTGGTCCATCAGCCGTCCTGGGACCTCTCTCTCTCTCTCTCTCTCTCTCTCTCCTGGCTGTCAGTGCGTCATCCAGTCGTAGATCTGGATCTTCGTCCCCCAGGAGATTTAGCCTCAGCCCTTCGCTCTCTCTCTAGTTTGCATGTTATCCTGGCTCTCTCTCCCTCTGTGTGTTTGTTTGTTTCTCCTCTCCAACTGTCAATGCTGTTGACCTCTTCTGTGTTTGTGCGGCCTGTCCTCTTTCCAGGGCTCTGTGGCTGAGAGGAGGTGGTGTGGCTCAGATCATACTTAGCGGGCCACACCTGAAGCTGCTCATCTGCCCTCCTGGATCAATCCTCTTCACGTTTACTGACATCTACTCATCATAAAACTACACTTGCTACATAAACCTAAGAACAGCAATTAATTAACATAGTATAGAGTTATGATTAGCTGTGCTTTGTGACTTTCACCCACCTCGAAGAAAAAACAGAGATGATGTTCTACTACCAACCAGCTGACCCAACCCTCCTGCATGCATTTTATAGCTAAAATGCAGCTTTCTCTTAATATTCTGTTGCAAACTTAAAATGAATGTTAAATTCCCTCCAAGACATATGGTCATTCATTCATTCCCAGCATGGACAGCGAAAGGAGAACTGCATTTGTGTATTCCTTGTTTATGTTTGTTTCTCGTGGTCCAGATCGCCCATGTTTTCTCCTTGTGTTTGGGAGCTACGGTTTGCGGTTGCCGTCCACCATCTGCCGGAATCCATGTGAATGCAGCATTGATTGTATTCACTGTGATTTTCTGTCGTGAATCTATTCTGTACACACGGCATCTATTGCACGTCTGTCCGTCCTGGGAGAGGGATGCCTCCTCTGTTGCTCTTACTGAGGTTTCTTCCATTTTTTCCCTATCAAAAAGGTTTTTAGGGTTTTTTTCTCATTTCAATCGAGGATCTAAGGACAGAGGGTGATGTATAATGTACAGATTGTAAAGCCCCAAATTGTGATTTGTGATATTGGGCTTTATAAATAAAATTTACTTGACACATTTCTAAGCGTTCTCTGTAATTTTGAGGTTTTAAATTACAAAACTCTTTTCCAATACATGTCCAGACTGCATGTACAGACACTCTGACCACAGAAGACTGACACTGACTGAAAAGCTCTCACTCATCTTTTCACCAAGAAAGCTTGGGCGGACTTGGACCATGCCCTGTCCACCCCCACAATTATTCACTGATGCACATTTATCTAGACGGCCTCTTCTGGGTCTCCTTCCTGATTATTTGCGCTCCTATATCTCTGAAAAAGTTAGGTCGAAAACACCATTTATGATCAAAAAAAAATAGTTTTCTGTTATCTGCCCATAAGGTCAGAACTGAGTTAGGCAGACTTTCTTTCATGATCTCTGCTCTCTCTTCATGGTTCTCACTGCAAAATGATTTAAAACCGAAAGAGCTGGCCTCTCTTTGTGAGTTCGAACTGATAATGAAGGACCTTGTGGCAGACCCAATGAGTTTTTTAGTTTTTAGTTTCTTTTCTATTGCTTACTGTACTGTATTTAAAATAAAATACAACTTTTACTTATTATTATATCCACTGAAATGTTTTGCCATGTGAAATCTCTATTATATCTACAGGAATACCGTGGGTATACAGAACAAGCCCAGTGGGAGGTCTGCTTAGACGAAGGGTGACTTTTTTTAAATTGATTCACCTGATTCAAACCACTTACACAATGTGAAACTCATTCAGCGAGTGGGTGAAAGTGCCTAAGATCAACATTATATAGGTCAGGACCTAAACCCTCCTACTCTAATAAAATGTGAGCGTCTTTTGTTTTCAATTCAGTTGTTTCAAGCTATGAATCTGATCTAATACAAGGAAATAATGAAGTTTCTCTACAGCGATGAGCTGTTCTATATTACAATGAGGAAATGTGTTTGGTTTAAGGGGCTTAATTGAAGCAGCACTTCAATGCATGTTTTTGAGTGTGATATGGAGAGCTAAATGTGACTGTAACTGGAAACTGACGACCCAATCTGGCGAGGTTGATTCCCAGAGTGTTTACATACTAAAATGCACAGTTGCCAGTGTCCTTCCCCACCAGTGAACGAGCTATATATTTAATGAATGTATGATATAAATACCGTATATGACACGGAGCATTTCTGAGCAACTTCCTCAATGTCAGACGAGACCAGATTCTCCACTGTGAAAACAAGAAACCATGTTTATTAATGCTAGAAGATGAAGCATCCTCAAAGCCACCACGTTACACACACACACACACACACACACACACACCTGTTGTAATATCGGCGGCACGCAGGTCCCGCACCAAATCCTCATCCAGTCCGGGACACATTCCTTCTCTCAAGACTACCATGGTCTTGCATTGTTAACTGCTAGTTCATGAAGTAACACGCAGCTTCCACTTTGCGCTGGAAACAAACAAAAAGTGAAGTATGCTAGCTGCCTTTACAGACGCCGCTAGCTACAGTTGTTTTTAGCTTTAGCGGCTAAGTTACAAAGCTAACGTTAACTTTTCTGTCTGTGAATCGTTGAAGACGCCATCAGTGACTTTCTTGAGGCTCCTTCCAAAGTACACGCGGATACAAGCCTATAGTATTTACTGACGACAAACTAACACTTTTACAAAAACTACAAAAAACGTTTTGGACTTTCTTCACTGACGCTAACGTTACACGCTGATTTGTGTCAAACTAATTGCGGCGTCCTCCTCCCGCTTGCCGTAGTGAAGTGCACTCGCACTTTTTAAGGCGCTCTTTGTGTTTGATGAATATCCAGAAACCGTTTTAAGACATGTTGTGGGATTATTCTCACACCAAGGAAGTCTGGCAAGACCTTTGTAGATTCGTCATTGATCATATTTTTAAATTATTTACATTATTATGGGAAAATATGGTGTTTGTATAATACATTTGATAATGATGTTGGCAAAATGTTTCATTCATAAATGTAAATTTAGCTATAAAAAAAACTTACCTTTTGTTTTCCTGAAGCTTGTTGAACAATAAGTGAAACTACTTTTAATTCGACTAACAAAAAGGATATCAAGACACTCAATATGTGTTTTATAATATAAATAAATATAAAGTTTTGTCTCGTGCGATATACCCCTGGCTCTTTTGTTGCTGTTCTATTTGTATACTATCCCCTGTATACTGAATCTGTATTGTGTATATAATAATAATAATAATAATAATAATAATAATAATAATAATGTACACTGCTCCAAAGTTGTTGCTTTGTTGTTTATTTTTGTCTACTTTTCTGTTTAAATTATTGTCATGGAATCTTATTCTTTTATAATTTTCGTTTTGTATTCCTCCATGCATTTTTATATTCACTTAAACTATGATATAGTGAAATACTTAAGTAATAGAAAAGTTGTACAATAAAATAGTGCCCCACAGTCTGATTTTTAGTGGTATAGCTTGGTGCATATAATCATCCACAAAAAAATGATTTGATTCTGTCTAAAACAAAATACACATAACACACTTCAAATATAGGCCTACCAAGTATGTCCAAATGTACACAAAACCAATAAAAAAGGGGGAAAACACATTTAACCAAACATAAAAAAAATTACAATGAAAATAAATAATATGGCTATTAATACCATGTAAGACAAACAAGTGTTGAAGCTTTGACAGAACAATATCACAAATGACTTTTAGTCATTGCAACATTGTCCTTGAGTTGTTCCCACCATGTTAGGTATCTCAAAGGTTTCTAGATGGAGGTGCGTATCATTTTCCTTGTGTGGAATAGGACAGTCATCCAGTATGATGAAACTCTTCTTTGTTTCACAGTCTTAAAGCTGTGTTGGGGTTTTAACATTCATAGACTCTCTGGAATGGATTTTGGTCCCTCAGTGTGTTATTGACATTCTCATAAAGTCATGACTGAAAAGGATTTTTGGGTTCACCTTGTCCCCCTCTGCAAAAAAAAACCCCTCTGATTTCTCAAGAGTGGAAGTGGTCATGGACACTGAGGACACTTATCTAAAGAGAGAGACGTCCAAGAGGACGACACAAACCCTGTTACATACTGATCCTCACCAACTCAGAAAGTCATTGGCTGTGGCCCAGCTTGTCACACTTTCAGGACTCTCTGGTTCAACTTCGGACCAGTTTCTATCAGTTAGATCTCTTTGTTCTGTTCTCTTTTCTAACCTCCTATTCAAAGAGACGGCTGTATTGCTCCTTCTGTTGAAGCACTTTTAATTTCATGCAATATCTGCTTTAAAAATAACGTCAGATTTATTTGATCTGATACCTCGTGGAAGAACGGGATACAAGAGAAAATACAATTCTCTCAGGGATCAATAAAGAATCCCGTAATAACCATTAATATGCTAATATAATTCTACCCGAATGAATTGTATTAGAGTTATGGATAAAGAGCTGATACTGTGTTAATCTAGACTATACCTGCCTAACCCTGTATGAGTAATGAAGTTCTAATTTGTGATGGTGGAGTTTTGAATAAAATCTTGCTGCTCTGTTCTCTCTATTATTGAAGGCTTACTCTGAAAAGTTATTTCTGTTTCCAGAAAAGTCCTGCGAGTACATCGGCCTACTGAAGGCAGAGTTAAGACCCTCCACCTCACACACAATATGGTGTGAATACTGCGCATGCAAAGGTTTACAGCAAAAATAAAGGAAACACCTGGGAGGTTTACAAAGTATATTACAAGAAGGACGCCATAATAATGTATTTTTTACAGGAAGTGACTCTGCGGCCCCTTTAATCTCTTGAAACACAATTTCCCACATTGATTTATTCATCAATCATGAGACACTTTATACTCTTAGTTAAGTTTTAAGTCTGTCCTTGTTGTGTTTTGTTTCTACTGCTCTCCTCAGGCTTTACAACTCCAGAACTCAATTTCAGCACTATTCAGGAGGTGTTATTACATGCAAGTTCCAGGTACTCTCAGGGGCTGGTGAACAACACACAACAACAGAAACCATTTTACAAATGCTGTTTTACTGAGATGTCCAAGCCCTTGTAAGTACTTGGGGAGAGGAGGCCGCTCAGAGGGAGCTGGAGTCAGCAGTCACAAATGAAAAGGTGGTCGAGAAGATTTCTCAGAAACTCATAACCGGGAAAAATATAATACCATGAAACCAGATTATAGAAAAATATAGGATCACAGTGTATGTTGTGGAGCAAACCGTCCCCCTCCACGCTTGGGGTTAGGGCTTAGGTTACGTTATGGTTAGGCAGAGATAGCGGAGATAATTAGTTGGGATTAGGATATGGTTGGGATCATGGGGTTATGGTGAGATGGAGGTCTGCGGGAAACACATCATGAACTTGGGTTAACTTTGGATGAACTTGTATGAAATTGTGTTAGATCAGTAAATGGAAACTTACCACATATGACAGTTTCATGTGGTCCATTTGGAGCTTCACAGAAAGGATTGCTATGTAACGACTGCAGAACATAAACAATCTCTTTTCTCCAGTGGGGGAAGTGGTGTAAAAAACACACAGGTAGTGGTCTCCATGGCAGTGGGTAAAAAAAGGTTCATCCCTTTCACCCTGTTCTCAACAATATATATAAATATGAGCATGTGTGCACACGAAAATAGGTCAAATCAGATCTGTTGACTTGGCTACAGCAGAGTGAAAAGTTGTTATGCCGGCTGTTTTGTGAAGTCCATTTTCCTGGTATGGCTGTGATGCTGTTAATGCCTTTGAGGCCGATGTCAGTCACACAAAGTGTTACTGAGTGCTGGAAATCATGTGGCAAAGAATTGTTTTTGATGGAAGTCACATATTCTCAGTCTCTTTGATGAGACAGCGATGGAAACACGGTCAAAATCATTAATTTTATGGGCAGCCAGAAAGAAAGAGATGCAAACTCTGAAGTTTGCATAGGCGTTCCGAAAAAGACTGACCTCAACAGACTCTTTGGACTTCAGATCGATAAAATATTGAGAAAAGTAAAGAGGCAGCACTACCTCTGCTCTCCCTTCACCACTTCTAGCGAGTAAAGATTATTAATGCATAATGCAGTTTGAAAAAACTTCAAATGGCCACAACATTTTGATGTAGAAGCTCAAAAAAAGAGGACCACCATGTGAATCGTCAACACATCAAGCCTGTAGAGAAAACAATGGCTCAGTCCCATTTTTTACCAAATGGAAGCAATGTTGCCAAAGTCAGCCTCACTCACACAGAGCCTGTTTTTCACAAATATACACCCCAGCCACTCCAGTCATCACCAGTCAACCCAATTTCACACATATGGGAGAATCCAGATCGGTGTCTGAGACAGTGTCAGCTACCATCAGCACAAATCCTCCAAATGAGGGAATGTTTGGTACGGGAATGGTGCCAAATCTCTCTAGTAGAACACCAGACACTTATCTATGCCAACACTGCGTGAAGCTGCTCTTCAGAAGCCAGTTGCCAAATGACAGTGTTTTATTTTGGCAGTTGCACTCCTAGAAATGGGAGAATAGACATTGACCTTGGTTGGACCTGGAGATTATTCTAGAAATCCTACTTGATTGCTCAAAACTAGGTGCAACAGTATATTAAGTGGTTACGTCTGGATCCCCAGTAAGTGCTCAAGACCACTTACATACCTCTGTGGTTTGAACAATATCACCTCTTGGGGAACATTTCAGGGATGGTTTCAGCAAGATGCCTGTTGCATTTTCAAAGTTCTTCAGATACCTTTCTATGAAGACATAACATGATAATAATATATGCAATATACACGGCTATTCATTTATGTATGTGCAGCATAAGAATGAGGGTGTGGTGATTCCTAAATGCACCCCCAGCCTCATCGCCCTGAAGCAGCTGTGCCAATCACGGCGACGCAAGACAACAAATGAAGAATCAGCTTATTCAGGAAATCATGTTGTCTGGATGGTGCAGAGCAGCGCACACACACACACACACACACAGCACACACACACACACACACACACACACACAGCACCAAAAATTCAGCCAGAGGCAGATGGTGTGGTGTTTCTTTTTAAAAAACTGTTAATTAGTACAACAATGATAGAAATAAATGATAAAATAATGTTTGGTGAAGCTGTTTTATATGCTTTTATTCTGTTTACAAGCTTTAATTCTACTGTAGATCTATTTCACATTGAAATTTGTCACATCATATCTTAAAATGTGCCACAGTGTTGGCTTCGTAATGCGTTTTGTGAATAAAACATGAACTGCTGATTTCGAAAGGAAGCTGTGACGCACAGGATTGATGAGCTCCGATAATCTGATAATCTGTCTTGCGCATAAACAGCATGAATACCGAGTTATAACGGACCCGCCTGATGTGTGCAGAGGTGTGTGTGTGGTTATTCTGCAGCGGCCTGGTGATTTAATGAAGATAAACACAGTGGACGGTCCTGCGTGATGGCACTGCACTCTGACACTGCGCTCCTGTTGCAGACAGAATCAATCTTGTTCATTTATAGATAAATGCTGACTGATAAACCGGTGTTCTTCTTTTTATTCACATTAAACTTTATTGTTTTGTGCTGATTAAAACGCTTCCACTGGTTGTGTTTAATTAAGGTAGTTTATTAAAATGTTAAACATTATTGTTATTCCTGCAGTATTTAGTCTGTTCTTGTCTAGTGGAAGCTGAATGATGCTCCAGAAACACATGTGGTTCTGTGATGTCTATTAACTATTTTCAGCGCAAAATCTAAGACCACTTTCAAAATACCAACAACTTGCTTTGCACTGTCTGATTTGAATGAACCTCCCACCTGTTTGCGCCTGTACTCCCACCTGTGCACTCTGCTCTGGGCTCCGAAATACCACACAGTTGGGCAAAGGGAATTAATTTCAATGTCAGGAAAAAATACCCAAAGACCAGAGCCATCCACATGATGGCACCTGAGTTAGCACCATTCACTGGAAAAGACTGAGATCAACACTGAACATCCATGCTCAAAGTATGAGGAAGTGATGCTGTGGCTGAAAGTACAAAGCTTCTTCTAAAGTGGGCCCTTTTGCAGATTGGGTTCATGTGCTGTATTATGTTCCCTGCTTGTAACGGCTTTGTTGGTAAGGTCGGAGAGGGCGAAATACAGATGCTTTTAGAAGCTCTATGCACGATACTGCTGAGTTTGTTCCTGTTAGAGTATGCATTGAGACGTCTACTTTACTGTTGTTCAGGTTGGGTACATCATATTCTCTTCACTTTGGGACTTCATAAAGGCTCCTGCGGTAGTAAAGATTATTTTTTAAACTGGTGCAAAAACTCATTCCTTCAACTCAATGTATCAAAGACAAAAGACGTGCATAGACTTCAGACTTCCTCCCAGTCAGAGAGAACCATCGTTGAGAGTCAAGAGGTGGACGCTGTTGTCAGCTATGAATCACTTTTGAATCTGATGCTGAAATGGTTTGTAGGAGAAGTCAACAATGACTTTTCATGTGAACAGGTCAAAACCTTTTACAAATCCTACATAGAATCAAATTGAGTTCATCTCTTGGTATGGTGGTTCCCCTCAGTCGTGACAAACATTCATTCATCCCCCACAGCCGTTACCCTCCTCAACACAGGGAAGAGTTGGTCATACTTTATGTAAGGGGATGACATGATAGTCATCAACGTATTGTTCTTATTTCTGTTCTGATGATTGTGCTCGTTCATTGATGCAGTGCTGCTGAATCTGTGTTACTCTTACTAATGTGATTTCCTGTTTGTTTTCGTGTCGCACTTTATGCTGCAAAACCAATTTCCCTTCGGGGACAAATAAAGTTGAACTTAACTTAAGAAGACGAAAGAAAGAATTTGCTCATTTTGCTGCATCATTATAACATAATAGACTTAAAAACCATATCCTCCATCCACTATAACAAAGTTTCCATTGATCCTGGAAGGAGAAACGCGTAGCTGTCACAATAAAACAAATGATCAGTGGGCTTTTTTGGTTTGGCCAGCAAAGAAACTCACATTAGGATCAATGCAGCTCAATGGAAAGTGACGATCATAACAACCCAACAACTCTTTTGATCTCATGAATTGAGATTTGTGGGTGAACTTCTTTTTGGATTCATATTGATGGATCCCGTCCTTTTTAGCAGGGCACATCGCCATGGTAACTAAACTGCACATCGGTCCCAGCAGTTCGAGCCTGAATGTGTAAAAAGCCTCAGCATTCACTGGACCCTGAGGCCGTTTTAAAATAACCACCTTTATTGCAACAATTTCATCTCCAAACACGATTACCTGTCTCATTCCAAACAAATGAGACGCGTAATAAAATGGACTTCAGGAGGGGGTAACAGTGAATTAACAGATAGCAAGAAGAACTGTTCTCATTGCGGTTCTCCTCTGAGAGCAGCGCAGCCACTTTCTCCACCTTCTGTGGTGATTTATTATGTCAAGCATGTGATGAATGTTTGAAGCATTTCCAGGCCATTTGCCCACTAAAGATGGCCTCTTTAACTAGCAGGTAGCTTGCATTGTTTGATGATAGTTATCAATAATGAATTCAATTTACTACTGCATATTTAGGGTGCTGAAATTATTCTCTGGACTCCCAAGAGTGATTGATGTAGTAGAATGCACCCATAGTCGATCAACCCAGCGTGAGCCTGACTCTTTTACAGCCTCGGTGTGAAGACACTAAATGAAAAGAAGGTCTCCTTGGTGATCAATTTATATTTGATATCTGCAATTTAATAGCCTCAGCAGGAGACACAATGTTCATCTTCTAAAGTTTATATCCTGCCCGTTATGTTAGTTTGTTCTTTTAAGACAACAACACACGTTAGCAATCTATTTCTTTCCTAAAGCCACTTCTATATGGTGAAATTGTAACATGCAGGTAAAAAAACACGCATCAGAGCGTCTGGGTAGACAAATGGTTATGGCGCATGCCACATGGCCACATGGTCGCAACAGTCACTGGTTTGATTCCAGCCAGTGACCTTTGTGGCATGTCATACCCCTCTCTCTCTGTTCCCTGCCTGTCTCTTCACCTGACACTATCAAATAAAGGCAAAAAATAATTAGTCTTCTAAAAAAAACATGCATCTCCAAGTTTGACGATTTCCACGTTTTTGGATAAAATGAAGGATTACATGCGGTTCTGCGGCTTAAGAGGATTCTGTTTTCCTCTCTCTCAAAGACCGCTGGATTATCTAAAAAATGCGTTAAGCTAAAAAAAAGCTGACATTTTGGAGATACAGATACAGATATGACAGCAGAAATATTAAATAATCCACAACTATTTCATGTCTGTTTCTTTCCTTTCAAATTCCAGTGTAGCACTACATCATGATCATATGATTTTTTGATTTCTCCCCACAGTCATCAAAGACACTCATCTAGATTTGCCCATGTTGCATGAAGTAGGCTATTTGCTCCAAACAGTGCCTTTTTATATGTTAACCTGGTTAAAGCTGCAGGACGGCCTGGTCACATCACAGCTAGTTGGTAGAAAGAGACATTCAGAAAGCTTGAAAACATCACACAGTGCAGAGTTAAAGCAAATGTCTTTGAAAGCATCATAACCAGTGTGTTGTGAGGGAGTTTTTAATTCCCTTGGAGCCTGACTGGGCCTTCTTCTATAGCTAGAGATGAATCATGTATGAAGTATAAATTATATAAAACATGTCTTCGATAGTCCCTCACGTACAGCAGCTCATGGTGGTGTGCTGTGACCTAGAGGCAAGGTCAAACTCTGTCTTCCCGTGTTTCTTTAACCCTTCCCCCTGGAATATAATATTATCAATCTCATTTCACACGAGCGCTCTCATGCAGCGCCTCTAGCCCTTGAACTTAAAATGCACCAAGCACTGAACATCACCCTCTGTTGTTCAGTTCAGCTCTCTGCAGCTTACTCATATAAAACATATTAAAACATGTATTAAGTGGTAAAAAATCACCAGTCCATCATCAAAGTCCAAAGGTACATATGCAATTTAATAAACTGGATTGGATTACTCAATAATGCCTGATGTTGACATTTGCAGGTTGCTTTCAAAATATAATCACCAGACTATAGAGAGGAAAATCCTTTTTGATTTTTTTTCTATCGATCTAATCTTCTTTCACCCATTAATGGATCCCTGAAGAACAAGTTCTTCAAAACACACCTCTTTAAATGTAAAGGTTGTGGATATATATGGAACCTTTTCAGAGAGGAAACTCTCAGCAAAAATAACTGTATGGAAGCTTTGATTTACAATAGTGAAGCTATAGATTTATCCTCATGTCCTATTTTATGTTGCTTTTTAGAGACCAACATATGCCCACAGTGTATTAATTACACATGATTATCTATGTTACACCTCATCAGCCTTGTGTAGTTGAACAAAGGATAATGATGTTTCCTCAGGATGAAAAAAGGTCTTAATCATTTATTTCTAAAATTTTTAAAAGCCATGTGAAAGTTTGATAAAATCGTTTTTTTTCAGAACCAACAACCTTACATTTGGAACATCAAATAAACACCAACGTTTGTTTTATATAACTGAGACCAGACAGGTATCATCTGTGTGCATCACATAATAAAGGATTAATCCCCAGTTTTGCTGCCTTCCAATGAAGACAATGGTCGTCCAACTGTTCTAATAATTAAAAATAATACACAGCACCTCTGTGTTTTTTGTCTTTATTCTGTTTAAAAAATTCTTAAAATCGGGCTGCCAGTCTTTTGAGATGCAATTATACAGTTAATAGAAGTATATTAATTACTTCTATGCACAATTGGATGGATGCAAGACAATGCAAGAGAATTCAACATATTTCTAACTTAAAAGGCATCCTCCAATATTCATGAATTTGTCACATCAGACTTGTCATGTGAATTACAAAAATATGCGGTTTGTTTGTTGTGGTTGAGGGTTGATTTGCTTTCTTTGCATTTCCTCTTCTAGGTCAGACTCTTACCGATGATTAAGTTGGACATGTTGGCTGAGAAAAAGGCTCGGGGTTATCACCCTCTTGCAGAGGGCTTGCTGCCGATGGACCCTGACAAGATGTTGACTCCCACAGAGGCTGTAAACCCTCCCTTTCTCAGCCATTTAAGGGAGGCTGCCAACAGTTCCTATTAAGTCTGTCTGTGTGTATGCGAGTGTGTTTCTACTGTCTGTGTAAAGCATCTTACTGCATGCAAATGTGGGAGACGTCCACAATGAAATATGTTGAAATTGTATGTTGTATCAAGGCTGAAAACAATTAGCATCATTACTTATTATCAATTTGTTCCAAAGAGGTTTCTAGGATTGATGCAGAGGTGACATAATATCACAAAAAAAAGCAAAAGACAGATGAAAGTTTCCTAATCCTAATGCCAACTTTTTCTATTCATGAATTTAAAGTTAACGATGAATGAACTACAGCAGAAATTGCTTTACATAAATAAAGTTGATTGCGTTCAGGTGATCAAATCACTTTTAGCATTATGTATGCCAAAACTGGTGGATTCAGTGCCATGTTTGCTGCTTGTGATAACACTTCCACAATTCATGACACTAAGTGGGTGACAGTGGAGCCTACGCAGACTTCCAACATGACATGAACGCATCATGAGCCAGCTCCGACATCAAAGCGGGCTGAGCTTCCCAGGCCTGCTGTGAAGGTGGCAATGGACTAAAAACACATTTTCACCATCTGAGAGACACATTTGCATGTCATTACATGGAGATCGCTGCACGGCCCAATCAGAAATGATTTTTAAAAACTGGATTTTTTCCAGCACCCTGCATGAGGTGAAGTATGGTCAGCCATCATCAGCAGCAGCAGCAAGGCACACAGCAGCCCTGCAAAGGGTTTAAAATCAGTCACCTGGTATTGTCTGCCTTTCTGGTATTTCCAGTGATGCTCAGAGACCAAAATCCACACAGGAAGTAATGAAAACAGAGACACCTAATATGGCACATTTGTGAATATATTGCGTGTGGGGGCTGGCAAGCAGCATCATCTGTGACGTAACCCGAACACGGTTGCGGCCACATCTTCTCAGAGGGCCAACGAGCTTGCAGGTGAGTTGTGGTCTAAACACGCAACCTCACACTCATCACAGCAGGTGTCAGTCAGCGGCCAAAAGAGTCTTACGCTCTGACTTTTGTTTCCTGTAGCAGGAGCCAAACAGGCTCCCACACGCTCATGCAACCGTTCGCCATGCTCGCTGGATCGCTCTGAAACGCCCTCAGACTGAGCGACTCTGGATGGATGTCAGGATGTGATGGCATGAGCTGTCAACACTGTTGTTGTTGTGCATACATTAAACTCAAATAAATAATAACTGAACCGTGTCCTCGAAGTTATGATTTCAGGCTTTATAGGACAGGACATGATGACAATTCTGTGTTTGGGTAAGAAAAGTTGAATTTTTCATTGGGGTGCTTGTGTTCATAAAACATGTATGATTATTTGGTGTGTTGTATAGTTGCTGCCTGCACATTGTATTTTCAGCACAAAGAGACCATCAAAACGCAGTAAAAGCTCACGCAACAGCTTGAAAAATATGTCTATGATTCCTTTACTGTCAATCGGCCACATATAGCTTCACACACTAGCCTTGAAACTACAATTATCAAGAAACCCTTCTCAAAGGCTTTATTGCAGTCCCCTCCATTTTCTAGGCTTTCATTGGTCAAGGTTGATACAAGACATGTTTACAAAGGCACACCTTGAGCCTCAATTAAATTTTAAACTGCTGTCTGTCCCACCATGACGAATAATAGTTTTGTTGTCCTTGGTTGCAAAACCATCCAGATAGATTTATTTAAAGAACCACCAGGACACTGGTAGCTGCACTTAGTCTGCACAGCCAGCCCCTCTGATACAAACAGAAATACATGCTGGAATTATGCGAGTTGAGCAGTGGGAGGACACATTGCTTTGGTGAGCGCTCGCCAAATGCTCCATAGCAGCTACTGATTACACAGCATTTAAAGCTGTGAATAATGTTGGTTTGGATAGAAAGGCCGCTGGCACTGCACATCGACCTGGCTAAGAGATGTCAACATGTGTCAGTGAATGCAGCTTGTTTTGATGCTGCCTCTTTATTGGCAACCCCTCTGTGTTTGAGCATTTCCCCAACATACAAATTGATTTTTTTCCCCCCCAAAGTGCAACATCGTTGTGTCAAAGCTGCAGAAAAGATTGAATTGTATTCTATTGAGGATTCCCTTCACGCCATCTATATTTGGTCCTAAAGGTTTAAACATCACTTCCTGATAAAGCCTCTTGCTAGAAGCCATAGAGGCTGCAAGAGATTACTTTGTGTAGTTAGGGTTATACTTTAACCAAGATCACCAAAATCTCCTCGGGAGTCATCCTCAAAAGTTCTCTAAACACAGATTTTTACGATACATGGCATGTACAGTTTGAGCCCTCTGCTAGCCTGTTGTGGAGGCTACGCTACCGAAATGCTAATGCAAGTTTTGTGAAGGCACTCACAAACATTGCTGTGTCTTGTGTCCATTGTTCTATTAGTAACAGGAAACAGGAAGCAGATTCCTCTACCACTTCCTGTTGGCAGCCCAAAAGCCAACCCAAAATGTGTCTTCCACCCTCTACCAGGCAGGAGTGTGTTCAGATCTCTGCTAACAAAATAGCATCCTTGCTGGTGTCACCTTGTCCACTGTAACTGGAGCCTAAAGTTTCCCAGTGCTGCTCATTATCTCGTTTCCTCCATGGGAAATATTTTACACAGATCTGAAAAAAAGCTAAATGTCAGTGAACACAGGTCAGTGTTCGAAATAGAAAAATGGCAGCTGTAAAAGCCAGTTTGCCCAAGCCTGAGCAAATAAGTCAAGTGAACTGACCCTTTAATATTAACAGTACTTATTACAAAAAGTGATATCTAGCTATTCAAATAGTTTGAGTTTATTTGCTCATGTTCAGTGGTATCAGTCCGAGCCTTCTGCTGTCTAATAAAACCTTTTCACAGCAGACATTTAAACTTGTCACAGGAGGAAAAGCCCAGATGTGACTATTAACATCAATGATGAATTGTCCCAGTTACCATTCCAGTCAACCAGCATGCACAATACCAGGACCTAAATGGAATTCAGCCATGTTTAGTAACTTTATTATTTACACTTTCACACTTTTATTATTTACACTTACACAATTTACGTCCTTCTGTGACATGTCAAAATGACTGCTGACTGTGACCAGGATTTCTGCCCCTACCTCAGTTGAATGGGATTTTGTTTGTGGTGCTCACAGCATTGAAAAATGGCACTGAAGAAATACAACAACAACAACATCCTTTTTCAGAAACAATATCCAGCCCTCGGAGTCAACAGTTTTTTATTGGAACTCGTTTACACGAGTAGAAATAGATCTTATGAAAAGTGCTCACAGCGAGGTTTGTGGATTATCTAGAGTAATGGGGACAGTGTTTCCTGAAATAAATGATTATGCCAAATTGTTAAGGATAAATCTGGTGATAACATCAACGAATCCCATGAAAAGACCAAAACCAACAATGAACTGATCCTACTGACAAGTATTGTTTGTGGTCGGCGACAAATGCATATTAATCCGCTGCTGAAAGTAGTCCCCAGCAAAAGCACTATTTACTTTTGTTTGAGACAATAACAGAAATGTAGAATATCGCCATCCATACCCTTTTTTTCATTCTGTCAGAACCACCACAAACAAAACTCCATTCACCTCTATTGTATTCAAGTGGAGGCAGAAATCGCAGAGGCATTTTGCACCTCAAAACGCGTAACCATTAATCATCAGTGTTGATCATTAATGTGAGTGTGATCTTGATCGCGCTGAAAAAGTTGAAGAAGTGTTGAATTGTACTTTTTTGGCATATTAACTTTCCCTCAACCTTTGTGTCTGCTTCTATTTCAGGTAGAGATTTCTTACCTTATCTCTCCAGAGAAGGAGCTTTAGCGTATAAGGATATATATATATATATATATATATATATATATATACGGAGGGAGAAATGCGAACAGCACAGCTAGAGAGTTTTACCAGTCACAAAGAGTTGTAGCCCTCTCCTAAAACGCAACATGTCTTGTCTCAGCGTTGCATTCTGGTCTATTGAGGCAGCTGTCAGTGTGAAGCTGTTATCCCTGCCTCTCCTATGATGGATTTCTCCCTGTATGATTGCTGAATGCCCGTGAAAATAGTAAGTCTAGAAAGAAGCCTCTCTCTTTGATTCGGAGGGACTGAGACAGAAACCTGACATTTACTGCTGATGTTTTATACAGTTAAAGATATTTCTGCTGTCAGGCTTCATTGTAGCTGCTCTGGTAACATCTTGGCATGAGATCACAGTCTCCATGACTGGCCTGTTATCCACAGAAAAAAATTAAAAACATTACAAAACATAAAAATGGGACCAGAAATATACGTTACATCACCACCAGCTGCTTTGGTGATTTGTTTCCCTTTTGGTATCAGCATTTCATGTATACAATATATAGAATGTATCACTGAAATTAAATTCAGTGTTCTTATTACTGACACTTTTCTCAGATCTCCCTGAAAAAACAACTTCAGCTCATTCAGAATGCTAGAGCCCCAATAAAGAAGAAAACTGAGCACATCACAGCAGTTCTCCTCACTGGCTCCCAGTGTGTCAGAGAATAAAGTTTAAAGTACTGCTGCTTGTCTATAAATCTCTCAATGGCTTAGCATCAAAATATATCTCTAACTGTCTTGAACCCTCTCCGCCTCTCAGGTCCATCAGGTCATCTGGCTGCTAACTGCTCCCAGAGTGCAAACTCAACATGGAGAGGCTGAATTTAGATACTGTGCACCACAGAGCTGGAATAAACTTCCAGAGGATATCAGACTAACTTTGACCTCTTTTAAATCCAGGTTAAACACATTTGTGTTCTGCACTGAACCTCAAATACTCATCAGGAAACATCTCGCCTTCCTATCCTGTATTTATGTCTTTGTTCTTAACATTTAAGATAAATATTTATGCTGCTTTCTTTTCTCATGTTTTTAACAGACTATGTAAAGCACTTGATTGCCTTTGTGTATGAAATGTGTTATACAAATAAACATACCTTGCCTTAAGCCCAGGCTTTGAAGAAGTGTATCTATGTTTTGTCTTGAAACATACAGGTTTTCTGCAGCAGCGAGGCTCCTCCTAAGCGGTTTGATGTAAATACTGGTTTGGTGGACCCCCACTGCAGAAGTGACCCTTTATTACAGGTTAGATAAGGCATAAATGGCTGGTATGCTCACCAAGGACCCGCAGATTGATTCGCTCGGAGTCACCCCTGCACTCCACATTGAAACAAATTACCACTGAGCTGAATCTATTCCAGTGCTGAAATGCCACTGACATGCGGCATCAGAAAAATATGTTAAACCAGAGAAGTCCTGTTATTACCAGAGGTGCACTCATACTGTTTGGCTGAGCATAAAATGTGTAATTAAGTGGATCAGCTGAAGTAGATTATCAGTAGAGTATGAAATGACAAAATGACATGAATGCAGAATTGTATATTTTTCCATATAGTAGCATTATGCGAGCCACAACAGGGACTTTTACCAACAATGTACCTAAAATGAACAAATTCACAATGTTGTAGTTGTCGCTGAACAGTGTCTTTGTCAAATGTCTTCACATTTTATTTCAGTAGTTTTGCTGCTTATTTATCTATTTTTGCCAGATTCTCCACAGAGATCCACATTGTCGCATTATGACCTTTATTACATGCGTCGGGTGTGTAAGATACACTATGATTGCAGGGGAGTAGCAGTCGCGGTTATTCCTTTTATATTTTAGATCACCAAGCCGAGAGACGCAGCAAAAAGCAGCAGTTTAACACAGCACTGTAATGTCCTGCACTGCACTGTATGGAGGATGTTTACAGTGGCTGATGACAGGAGCTACAGTGTTGAGGCCGCTGCTCATGGAGCACAGACCCCCCCGGCACTTTCTCTCTTACATACAAATGGATACAACTTGGCAGCTTCTTTCAGGCTGGGCTGGAGTTTCTGTTTGCAAACGTGTTTATTCTTTTTAAAAGATCTCATAAAGCTGTTACAGGATTTTTTTTAGCATACTGATGAATACAAAAGTATGTTAATAAACCTGAACGTGAGTGCAAAAGCAATTGAGAGAATGATGAGCGATACTTGTCATTTCCTAGATCAATGACGTGTCGTGTAAGTCTGATCAATACAGACTCCTGTTGAATTTGAAAACCTGATATGTGGCACTTTCTTCTTTGTGATGCAAATAAGCCCCAAAACACAAGTGATAAAGTATTGTATTCTTCTATTTAAAAAAAACGAAGTATATATACAGTGCTTAACAAATGTATAAGACCACCACCCAGTGTACGGTGTTTGCCCCCGCTGCCCTAAATTAACAGTATTGCTGATGACCAAAATATTTGATGTTTCTGTAATGGTTAATCCACCAGTATGTGCACGCCAAGCTCTTTAATCAAAATGATCTCTTTAATGCTAAAATATAATTATCGTTGTTATCCAAGAATTTTGAAATTTACTGTTTTACAAAAAAGCAGAAAACAAATAATAAAGCACATTATTATTTTTTGATTGAGATGCTGAATCACAGTTATTTACTTGCATTCCTGAACAGAAACATTTGTTTTGTGGTTGCAAGAATGCAAGCTGTCATCAGGGCCAAGGTTTAGTTCAAAAAAGGTTCAAAATATTAAGAGTTTTGGTTAATATATGTGAATAAGGACTATTTAGTTGTTCCAGTTTGTTATTTGCCTAATAAATAACAATACAATTTTTAGTTTGAAACAAGTTTTTGACAGATTTCTAAAATATTTGTTTTCTCATTTTTATGACAGGTGGTCTAATAAATTTGTTAAGCACTGTATATATGTGTCGTTACCTGAGTTGAAGTTGTTTTTAACCACATACCTACTTGTTTTGGACTTATTTAGAAGAAGCAGCTGATAACATTTTGTCAATAATCCAGATTTGTTATTTCTTCCATTAGATAATTACTGTTTTTCAGGCGGAAGTGTGTGAAGATGTTTCCACTGGCTATCAGATGTCAGCATCTGCCTCCTCAGTCTCATAAACCCTCTACTACTCTCTCCTAATGACCTGTGTGCCTTCCCTGAGTTCAACAGGCTTTGATCTCAGCTGCCCAAATGAAGTGAAGTAAAGGAGTAAACATGCCAGACTTCAAGTTCACAGCTCCAAGTATGGATTTTGTGGATGTGAGCTGCTGGATGAGTAGAGGTGCAGTACAGTAGCTTTATACACCCATCTCACTGCTGGATCTTTACGCTGCTGCTGGGATTGCAAGAGAATATGATGGGAGGGCACGGTGAGGGTTGAGCAGTAGTGATCCATGAATTTCAAACAGCAGGACTCAAGCCAGGACAACCCTTGCAGGGACACATGCATGGGCTAAGGTGTCAGATGTGAGCTATACTGCATAGTTAAAATTCAAAATAATAAATAAACTGTTATATAATAAAGATCCTTTCTTGTCTTGACTTCCTTGTCACTGAATTTGACAGCGATCCATATGGTAAAATAGGTGGAGGAAGAGTGGAAGTTAAAACATCTAAATCAGACATGTTTGTAGGAATCCTCTTGTGAGACATTAAGTGCTCAATGAGCCAAACTCCTTCAAGGTCAGAGTGCTCCTTCATATATGAAGCTACTGCAGCTGAATTGCTAATAAAATCCTTGCTGACATACAGTGGACATCATACCGAAGCACAAGAAATACATGAAAAATACATAAAACACTCTTGTTTAGTCTTCAACACTGGTAGGTGAAGTAAAAATGACACGATGTCATTTGTGTATTGCATTTTCTTTAGTACTTTACATATAACGGGAAAATACAAGGGTTTGTTTTCAAGAGAATACAGGAAATTTAACAGTGCTCTGTACATTAACATATTATTGTGAGTGTGGTGGTTGCTTGGCACAGCTGACCGAGCCGTGCACATCGTGCACAGTTTTCCATGAGGGGGGAGGAAGGGGGGGCAAAAAGGTACAATTCAAGATGTTCAATTACATGTTGAAAGAGGACTAAGTTTCTATTAGCAGCCTGAAGAAAATACAAAATCAGCAATATCTGCACCGTCACCAAAGCAGCATTACAAAAAAACACAAAATGCACAGAGGAAGGGGATTTAAAAGTGATGTGAAACCTATTACTTTTTATCCATGTATCATGGGCAACATATTTACATACTGTGTGTGTAAATCAAAGGGAAAAACTAAAACAAAACATATGAAAACAGTGTGTGAAGCTGCTATTAGATACTTAATCTGTTATAGTAGTGTCACCAGATTGGGCTGACAACATTAACACTAAACACTAAACAGCCAGGTTTAGTTAAAAATCCTACATTCATCCTGAGAAACCATCATTTAAATTTAAAACTGAAGGACCTCCAGTTGGCTGCTGCTTCTCTTAATTTCATGGCAAATCATGTTGATGCTGTGGCTGAAGGACGGGCTTGGACTGTCAAAAAGAACGTCTCATCATCTCTTTAGATGTTAACACGGATTGAATATTTTTAAACACTAGAATCAGGTCATTATTCATTTCAACCACATGGAACAAAGAGAGGGCATGCAGTAAACCAAATCCTTAAAGTCCCAATCCAGGATTTATGAATATATCAAATGTGGGTCTATATACATGTAGAATATTGAAAGGTATGGTTTACTGACAGAAGAAAATAATCTCATGGCAACTCTCAGATAAGTGAAAAATTAAAGCCTGTTTTGCTCCAGTATTTACAATGTGAAAGTGAACCATTTCCATCTTCAGGTCACATTTAACACTTGTGTTTAGCTGTCACATACGGTCAGTTAATGAAGAAGGAGCCTCAGGAAACACATTTTCAAAGCAAATATAAAATACGTCTTTAGTTCTTGTCAAATATAAAGCTGCCTTTTATGTATAACAGCGCTGCCTCAGAGAGATCAATTCTGGATTGGGTCTTAAATAAGGCTGTAGGGGTTGAAAAGCAGGTAGGATGGCAACAAAATGTTGTACACTTTGAGTGACAGTTTAGTGACAACTAGAGCTTACGCTCATTATCACCACAACATAATTCTCATAGGATCACTATAATCTGTCAGTCAGTTAACATAAAAGAAAAATCCAAGCCCTTAGATGCAGTACAGAGTTAAAGGAAAGTGACATGGAAACCAATTTTTATCTCATGGCCGCTTCAATAGTCCTGAAAAGGACTTATTTTATGTGAGATCAGAGATGGAATAACATCAACCTTCAAAAGTAATCTCCAATCATCCACTCTAGTACTAAAAAGCATATGCTACGCTAACAGGGCAACTGCAATTAAAAATACTATTAGCTCTGCTGTCATCATGCTCTCAGTCACTACGTGTCTGGCTGCCTTGCAATGTTTTAGATGAAATCTCACTTGAGATGTTTTATGCGCTTTCTAAACCTGCCAGATCTTTCCTTTTTCTGCGTCAGCGTAGTTTAAAACCCACGTCGGTAAACCTTTACAAGCTCAGCACAGCAATTAACACTTGCTGCACAACAAAACCTGCAAGTGACATCCACTGGCTGTGCTGTTTTCAGTCACTTTGATTTGTCAGTGAAGCCAATCAGCATCCTGGGATACTTTTACATGTTGTCACAACCACAACCACACCCACGGCATCCACACGGCTCATCTGCCAATAGCAACACAACTGATTTATGTACCAGTAAGAGCTACTAGTCTCTGGCTCTGTACGTTTAGTTCAGACGAAGCCAATTTGTGACCTCCAGTTGTGACAAAATAGGGACTACATACAAAGCAGAGTGTGTTTAAAAACAACATGACAACATGGGATGGCCATGATATAAAAAATGATGGCGCAAAATCAGTAATTTATTCAGTAATCTTCTTCTCGGGTTGATGGCATTTTCCTGCAGAGTTTAGAGGATCTTGTGTTCAGTGAGAATGTTTCAGTGTTTCCAACTGGTACTCTAGCACAGTCAGTTTTTTATTTTCCCAAAGGCTGAGGCCAGCCAAACTTGAAGAAGGGAAATAAATCATCAAAAGATCAAATCTGTTACAATTCTGATGCATAGCAAATCCCCATGTTCAACAGTCAAACGTGATACCACTTTGTTAAAAAGCTACAGTTCTGTCATGACATTACTGAAGAGGACCTTCTACTCACCACAAGACTATAAAATGTTCAAGACTTCCAACCAGCTTCCCACTCTTCTAGCGTGGAGTAAGTAACTTGTTGAATGTTCGTGCGGGAGGCGACTCCGGCTCGACGCGGTATATACATATACTAGAGAGGAATGTCTGCGTGTATGTAGGCCTGACATGGCATGCGTGTAATGCATGGTAACATATTTACTTTAGTAATGTGTATGGATGATTATATAATTACAATACAAACATTTACAAATTTGGAAAAAGTTGCTGATTGTGCCTCAAGATCCCCTTCCATGCAAAGAACGTTAGAGATCCTCACAATACACAGGCTCTTTTCTATTTATACCTCATGCTTGAGATCGTAGTAGTAGAGATAGTACTCTACGTCTTACTACACTGTCTCTAGCCATAGTGAGAAAACAGGGTGTCCGCGCTGATATAACAAGTGAACTGTGACCATTTTAATAAGGCATTAGATTTGTTCAGGACCAGGAGGACTAGTAGTAGGGCACTGCTTTTGACTACCTATGAAATGTAGAAAAATGTACGGAATGAACATGAGTACAAATCATGAGTGTGCTGCACCAAGAACAACAATGAAGAAAGTTTCGCCATTAAAATGCTTTTCCTACTTTGGCAAAAAACAAAATGATTTTTTTTAACATAGCTTTCATAAGAGTCTTTGACAGTTTTTTGTTCATCAAAGGCCTTTTTGTTTGGAGTAGGTACAGAACTACAGAGTCCCACTGAGCCAGCAAAAACACAGCCAATAGCAAACCTCTTCTACATTCCTGTCCATATCAGGGTTTCTCTAGAGTCAAATCCTGAAAATAAAAGAGCTGGAGCAGCTCTCACATCTGGCCATGGCTCAGCTTCCCACTGAAACATGTTTCCTATAGCCAAGATTTACAGATTCCTCTGGTGATTGAGATCCTCTGGTCAAGTCTTTGGCTTCCCCGCATTCTCTCCTGTGTGAGCGTGTATGAGATTACAGCACTGTGCAAACTAAATGGAACACACCCTAACCAAAACAACAGTTGGCCTTTTAGTCTGTGAAAATTTCACTTAGGTGAAAAAGAGAAAAATAGAAAGGAACATTTCTTTAGAAAGCTGAGAGTGGTGCTTCACATGGCACCTCTTCTCTCAGGCTATTTCTTTTATTCTGCGCATGTAATCGTGCAGTTCCTCTGGGTCTTGAAAACCCATATCCTGGCAAACCCACTGAATGTCCTCTTCATCTGCTATGGGGATGGAGTTATAGGGCAGCTCCTCTGTAGGAAGGGTGGTAAAGGTGGTAAACTTGACTCTCTTGCGCTTGGAGGTGGGGGAACTGGCCTCCTCGCCGTTCTCCTTCGTAGAGCCCCCAGAGCTGCCGTCACCCCGCCCGTGTACCTGGCTTTGAACGCTAGTCTGGGAACTGCCACTGCTGTGGTGGTCCCCGTGGCAGCAAGTCTGTACGCCCTCCAAAGGGTTGCTGGGACTTTCTACCTGCTGCGGTGACAGATCACACTGGGCCCTCAGTGGCTGGCCGTTTCCCAGGAACACCCAGTGATGGGAATGATCCATGTTGGCTTGACCCTCCGGCGGGATTCGCTTATGGCGGTATTTAAGCACGAAGACGATGCAGTTGATGAGAAAGACTAAAATGGCCAGACAGAAGACTCCAAGGAGAGCATACATGCCAATCTCAAGGTCAGTCATGTTACGAGGTGAATGCACAAAGTCATCTTCCTCCTCTTCATCACTCTCAGTTGGTTGCTCCTGGTTGCTAATGGTGGGGAAATTGGTGTAATCAATGGGAACACTGGCAGGTTGCTCATTAGATGTCTCATAAATTCTTCCACTGATGTTCGGATCAATGATTGGACGCCTGGTGATGGGCGCTAGCTCGATCTCGCCCTCTGTGGTTGCCTCTTCCTCAGAGTCTTCCTCTGGGCCGAAGCGGACCTTGACATAAACTGCAGCCGATGCGATCACACTTTTGCGCTTGGTCTTCTGGCAGGCCTCACAGATTGTCATCTCTACACGCACCATCTCGCCTGATCCCTCCCCTTCTGCCACCACCACAGGCCAGCGTTGCTGAGGCTCCTGGGACACCGACACAACTTTGTCATCCACTGTGGAGGCATTGAGGTTGTAGTCTTTGGGATCAAAGTAAGTCAGAGTGGCAGCTGTGTTGTCACTGAAAAGCATCCAGATGGACAAACTGGCCTCCTGTCAGACAAAAAGAGAGACATACAGTTTAGTTTCTCTACACTACAAATAACTTTTGTTAACTTCAAAAACAAAATAAAAAATGCACTAACTTCTCTTATCACACTGTGCAGGTATTTGAATATTTGTTAGTATCACAACAGAAATTCACATGGTCTGTTATTAACATCTAATCAATGTCTTTGATGTCTCTGACAACCCACAGAATCAGAAGTAGACGGACCTCATAACTTAATAAGAAGGGAACAATAAGCATCTCCAGAGGCTGAAAAGTTTTACAAGTTATTCAAAAAATCCACAATCTCTGCCAAAACTTGACAGCAGACAGTACAGAGCCAAGAGCAAAATAATCAGTACCACTGTTTGTGTGTGGGTCATGATGGACTATTTGTTACTGATTATTAGGCTGAAAACAGAATAATGCAAGGGATTATTGTTACTGGAGGCTTCGTCATTGTCTCAACAGTAAAGCTGTATTTACTTAACTCAACATATTGAAAAGTAGATATGAATATCCTTAAAAAGGAATCAGAATCAGTCATTGTCCATCACAAAGCAATGGAAATGGAAATTTGTATTCAATGTTCATGACCAACTTTTGCAATTAAAGTGGGTTGATTACTTCAATCTTTCAGTTGGACTATTTGTGATAGAAAACTTAAAAACCCTTGAAATGATGGTTAATGATTCTGCAGAGTAACAGAAAACCCTATTAATGTGTGTTGCTGATTATGCGTCATGAGGACAAACAAGTTCAACATGTCTTCAAACATAACAGAGTTTCAGAGGTCTACCAGAGATGGTGCAGCACTGGTTTACCCTTTAAGGGCTTTAAGACTTTAAGGGCTTATAACAGTGTCTAGTTTATCAAGATGACAGACAGATGTTGGGCAGGAAAGTGACCAATAGAATGAAGGAAAGGAAGCAATACCATTCCTACCCCAAATAGAAAAGTTATATGATTGCGTGAAGACTTTTGTACATGTACATTTGATCATTTCTGCAAGTAAACAACATGCTGCGTTAATATCAAAGTAAAAAAAAAAAAAAAAAGAGTCTAAAAGCTGTGCCTTGTGTTTATATCTCTCCAAAGAATATTTCAGTGGTTCAGATCCCATTCTTTCATGGCATTGACCGTGATTTGAAAATCTGTTACCAGCTGAGCCTTTGAAGTTCTGGACTTGCTCCAATCCCTAAATCTCCAGAGCTTTTGTGAACATGTGCAGTACCCTGTGCTCAGTGCAAGCCTCGACACGCACACAGACGGCCTGCCTCTGATGTGCACACCAGCAAACCACTTTGAGGCACGGAGGAGGAAGGGGTGGCAGGAATGACTGCGTTGTCCTGAAGGCTACAACGCGGCTCCGCTCTGCAGCACAGACAGATAAGGCACACACAGCAGCAGCGTGTGCTTCGAATGATGAGCTGCAGTCCGTCTCTTCGTGTTTGTTGCGTGTGATCTTCTCATTTTGTACTTTCTATCTACTCTTCACTGTCTATACTCCCCTATAGAGAAACTGGATAAAATGTCTGAATTCCTGCATGCTGGTTACCTGACAACATTCATCTGCCGCGGAGTAAACCGCAACGCTGGTGTCCATGTAATCAAGGCTGCGTTTGACAGTCCCTTTTGTTCACAGCTTGCTTAAACATCAGCAACCAACCATTCGGAGAGCTGACAAAGAGGGAACATTTTGTCTCTAAAACAAAGTTCGACAGTTTTAGTTTCCTTTTCTTTTTCTTTGCAAGCGGCACATACACACCCCGTCTTTTCGGGACAAATATCCCTTTGGTCCAGTTTGGGAGAAGACCACTATGTTGTGACAACGTTCCACCATGAGCAAAAACCTCTATCATCTCAGCATGACAGAATGAAGGCAGCCTTTGATATGGATGATTTAAATAATACATTGAATATGGCAGATCTGTTTTTATGAGCTGACTCTGCCATGAAAAGGCTGAAAAAGAGGCAGTGAGTCGGCGTTTCCACACCGAGAAAACAATCGGCGCATGCTTGTTCTATAAATTGTGCATGTAGAGGAGATGATTTTGTTTAGTCAAAGTATTGCTGAGGTTTTTCTTGTAAAAGGCGACTCAGACATCAAAGACCTGATGAGACCCAGAGGGATTTCTGCCTCTGTCGATATTATTTTACGCATCTAGCTTGCCAAACCATCGACACGCAATTTCCACAATTAATGTAATCTGTGCATTTCCATAAAGTAACGTGTATAAGGAAGTTTCCCATCTTAGATTTTCCCACTTTCTCTGATATGTGCTTTACGGCATCAGGGGATATATGTGGATGTAAAGTGAACGTAAACAGCTTGGGTTATAAAATATGCATATGCAGAAAAACATTCCCCTTGAAATATTATTCTGAGACATTTGCATCAACTTGAGATGTAATAATACTATCCAGATTCATAAATACCTTATTAAGTTGCTAATTTAAGCAGCAACAGTGAGTAAATCATATCAACAGAAATGGTTTATGATGAACCTTCAAGTACTGAAGCCTTTCGTTCCTGAAAGGCTTGAGCTTTGTCAAATGGAAAAGAGAATGATGCAAAGAGACCTTGATTGTCCAACTCTCCCCATCCATAGTTTATGTGTTCATTCATTTCTAGAGTAATAGAGGACATTTTGAAAGTTTTCCTGTGAAACAGAATCAAATGGCTTGAAATAGCTCCAGTACTCCTCTGAGAGCTTTGCCGGCAGAGGAATTGGCTGCCTTTTATGGCCCGGCCTTGGAGAGCACTTAGGACAATACATTACAATAATTAAATTTCAAGGTGGCCAAGAAGCGGAAAGCAAGAAAAATTGGAATTTAATGCTCGCTTCTCTCTCACTGATGCTTGATGTGGTTGTCGTTGCATTTTTAGCAACTTGCAGGCCAATGAGAGGGCAAAGCAGAGCAAGGAAAACTCAGACCCACACACACACACGCACACGCACACACACACACACACACACACACACACACACAGGTCTCTCCTTAGGTGAAGCAGGGCTGCCAATTAATTCATTGCAGAGAATCGCAGAGATCCTTAGTCCTGTGTGAAGAGACGGTGGCAAAGAAAAAGCACACTTTCTGCATTCCCCCCGCCCCAGACGTCTTTTCACTTCTCACTTGAGCAATAAAATCCATTTTGGGAAATGTATTTGGACGTATCGGAAGTGTTTTGGCAGGCTTGGCAAATATGGAGATTGTGATAAAACAGCACCAAGGATACTTATTAGTTCCCTGCAGCTGCCTTTATCTGGTGTCCTTGCTAACAATGCTGGCTGCAGCTTAAAAGATTTACCTCGGAAATAATGCTGCTTGTTGATATAGAGCCACTGAAGAGATTTAATAAACTTCATTTTACCACTCTGGAGACAGAAATAAGGAAACACACAGAGCCACGAACTACATGTGCACCCTACTGCAATTAGTAACTGATAATTGGTCATTGCCATATTTAAGTGTATAAAGAGGTCAATGGTATTATGTTTATGTTTGGTTTATTTAGTGGGGACCAGCTTTTTGTTAACAAATTGGAGGTGAGCCCCCATAATGTGACTGTAAGAACATGTGTGTGTCCCCATGACATGACTCATACAAGTATACACACACACACACACACACACACACACACACTTGAAGCGCAGGATTGCAGAGGAAGAGTTCAGTTTTTGATAGAAACTTCATACAGACTTTGGTTCTGACATCAGTTTTCTGATACACTTCAGTTCATCTTTCCACCTCTAATATGAAGCAGCTAGTGAACATAAATAAAATAACATTGACTGGATGAACAACTGGTCATTTCTGTGTGATATGTTATGCTGTACCTGCTTGGGAGCAGTGAGGGTCTGGATGCCGGTTGCCTTGGCCACCATGGTGTGGCTGTTGCCGGGGCTGGGCTGCAGCGATAGGGTCAGGCCTGAAATGGCGTGAACACGCATCTCCGTGATGGAAACCTTATCATCCGTGACGGAGAACGCAGACTCTCCCAATACTGCATCCACTGCCAGCGGAGACTCCACCTGCAGAGAAAAGATGCTCTTTTATTGTTTCTCCACATGACAGAGGGGCATCTTTTAAGTCCAGAATAGACAACATCTTTATTGTCTTTCTGAAGCTCATAAAGCCCATGACAAGCCAATTTTGGATTAAAGTGCTTTGTGCTGTTGTCTGTCTATCATAGTGAAAAAAACAAACAAAAAAACCCCACTCGAGACAGAATCCATCAGCAACCAGACAAGGTACAATCCGAAGCAGCCAGCACATGCTTTCAAAGTGACGGTTAGCAGAAACACTCGCGCCCATCGAAGTGTCACCACATGAAAACCAAAACCATTTGAAGCCGGTCTCGCCTCTTCGTGTAATCCCAGGCTTTTGACAGGCCTCTGCACTCAGTACTTTGAGCACTTTTAAAAGATCATCATTTCACTCTGCAATTGCAACCAGAGGTCATGAGGGACTTGAACAAAGTAAAGAGCCATTCAGCGAAGCAGTGGCCTTGTCCTCGGAGTCAGACGGGGAAATCTTTTCCACCTTCGTTTCAAGCATTTTCAAACCGTCAAATAAAGCATGCGATGCTCGAGCAGTGAAGGGTTTGGTGCTCTGACAAGCTTCGCCAATCATCATCAACTGAAACCTTGTAACAGCAAACCAACTACACCACCTATACACAACAAGTTCTGCTTCCAAACAACATTATTTAGGAGCCTTAAATTTGCCTGATTTGTAATTTTAATGTGTCAAGAAGGATAAAAATAAAATGCCATGGTATTTTACCTGAAACCTTTAATCTCTCTTTATACAGCATACGGAGCCTGTCTGGGACAGAGAATCTGTTTCCATGACTGCTTCTTCTTCCTTGCATGATTTCCACATCATTTGTCGTGCAATGTTTTTCCTTTTTTTCCTGCCTTTGGCTCAGATCTAAGAGCCTCATAATTTGGTGCAATAATTTGTCATGTAATTTGGTGCAATGTAATTTGTCATGTGAAGGCTTGAGCCAAATCATCCGCGGAAACAGATGCATCTGCAGGTGCCTGGTTTTTATTAATTTGGTCTCGATACATTATGATTTCTCTTGTGCTCCAAACCATAAACCCCCTTAATAAAAAACACACACATGCACAGACTCAAGCCACCCACACAAACACACAACACACACACACACACACACACACACACACACACACACACACACACACACACACACACACACACACACACACACACACACACACACAGTGCAGCGGCCTGCCAATCTGTTTTTATTACAGCCCCTGTAGCTTGTGCTCTATGCTGTTTAGTAAGTGAGGTCTACATAACAGAGAGACAAACAACATGTTTTCTTTCATTTGAGGACGGCACGGCTTCGTTAATACAAAAACATTAAATACAACCGGCCTGCAACACACCTCTGTGGAGCACGTAATGTTCCTTTATTGTCTGTCAGAGATTTGTTTGCAACTCTGGGGTCTAAATTTGACAAAATAATCTTAACTATTCTTAATTTACAATCTTTTTTTCAAAAGCATCTCACGGTCCTAATCAGAGATTGCTCTGTTAAGATTTTGCCAAACTTCTTCTTCATTTCACAGGTCAAGGGTTAGGTGAGGGTCTATTTCTTCATCTCTGCTGATAGGCTTTTGCTGTGTTTAGCAAATAATTGTTTTTGTTTTTTCCTCAAGATTTTTCAGCCTTTAAGACATTTTCTGGCCTCTTTGTAATCCATGTAAGACGCCCTACACTGCCTTGCTTTATAATTTCACACAACAGACCTGTAAATAATATCAAGTCCTCAGAGGGACTTCAATGAGGTATGAGGATACATGCCAACCAGAGGCAAACAGAACGCATAAAAGCACAACACGTGGAAGACAAGCCTGTTTCTTTCTCCTATACTCTCTTTTTTTGAAGCTGTTGACCATCTCTTGTCCTGAGCACCTCAGAATTAGATCCCCCCCTTCGATGACACCTTCACTTTCTATTTACAACATGATAGCTGCTCTGTAGCTGGGTGTGAGTGTGTCTCCTCTACAGCACCTCGACCTCCCTGCCCTTGATATTTTTGCTTTATATATCTCCTCACAACACACGGTGTGTACCGCTGTGTTGCGGCCGCTGTATGCTGCATTAATATCAGATTGAAGTGTTACAAAGTTACAAAAGTATTTTATAAAGTTATAAAATAGATATCATCCATACTGGTAAATGCTTTAGGGCTAAAAAATGGGAGAAACCTTTTTGTTCCTCGTGCATATTGTTTGTGTGTGATGGATTAATGTGCCAGAAAGGAGGGTTATGGTCCACTGGACACCACACTCGCACATCCAGCCGCACATACACACACACACATGCGCATGCATGCAAAACCCTAAGGCATGATAGTAAATGCATGCATAAATAAACTTTTAAAGTTTTCATGAGGTCAACTCAGTTGCATGATGATGAGTTTTTATTTCTAGTGGTGGATTCAGTTCAAGAGTAGAGATAACGGAGGTAAAGACCATAAGCCATTTTATGAATAGTGACAGAGAGGTGAAAGACGTATCCTGAGCAAAAACAAGTCAGTGTTTGTGTAAAAACACGTCAGACTGAGTACGACTCCTCAGTGTTTGCTTGCAATTGATTTTCTGGTATTTCACGTTCTGTTCCACTGTGGCTGATATTCTCACAGGCCAATTGAAGTGACTAAAAAGAAAATCTAATACTATTAAAATCAATATTGGCGACTATGTACAAATGTCAAAACACAATTCAAAGATCCACCACATTGTACATTGATTGACTAAACTAAAAAATGTAATCACAGAAACTAATCTTGTTGGGGGTTATGATCCATGCTGCAAACATATCATACTGTGTAGGTATTTATTTCTGAGCTGTCATGTATCCAATTTCAGGGATATTTAAGAAAAATCACTTTGTCGCAACAGAACAGGAGCTGCATTGCAAGTTTGGTATCACTGCTTGAACCTCCCCCAGTCTCTGCTATTTCTGTTGCTTCAGTTGGCACACACAGCCCCTCAGAAACCACATAAACCTGTTTTACGCGTGTTACAGTTGTCTATAGATTCTGCACCCCCAATCTACCTGTACACAACCTTAATTTTCAACTGAAACGGGCACAATTATAGAAACATAATAGAAACATGAAATAATAAAACATTTGATTTTAAAATCAATAAGCAGCCAAGCACACATTTTGGGACAAGAGCGATACCAAGTGATATTTATAGATAGAATGGCTCACAGGAGTTCCCACCCACAGCTGCCAAAATATAAACCGAGGCTTGAATGTGGAGGAAAAATATTAGAAGCGCACAGAATAATTCATGATTCATTCCTTCATATTATGTGCAAGGGTTCACGTCTCCTTATGAGATATTGCTCTAATTCTTGTGTATGTGATAATGTGATTTAGGGATACTTGTCGGTCTTATTGTCTGAACCATGGTGCTGTTATTGGTATAAAAGCACAGCAGTGTTAGGAGTTTCTGGACTCTTTTGCTGACCCTTCACTGGTTGAAGTTTAATTTAAACCTTTAGCACAGCACGGCGGGGAGAGCAGTGCTTTTAAAGGGGGAATGAGAGGGATTGATGGGTCTGGCCATGATTGATGTGAGCTCAGTCATAACCTCCTCATAATTTAAGCAATTTTACAATGCCAACTTCCAATAAAATGATCCAATCCATTGGTCACACCTAGATTTTGTAGCACCAAGTATGCCTTGATTCACTAAAATGTCTTTTAGGGTGTTTAAGGTCTCACATGCACAATTCTGTTTTTTACTTCCCTTTTGTGCAAATTAAATAAACTTTTTTTATTTAGCCAACGTGATCTGAGAATTTGTATTCAGTCGCAAATTCATTTTTATTGTTTGAAGCTGAGAATAGTTCAGTTGCAGGATGTGACCGATGATACTGAACATTTTGGTATTCAAGTTAGTTGAAACTGACGGCTTCGAAGCTCTTAAGAATTGCCACAAATATGAGTTGCAGACACTTCAGTCCAGAGCAGAGAAAGATTGGTCAGTGACAGAGTCCTTGTAGAAATGTGTATCACGAGCGCCGTGTCTCAGAATAATCATCCAGAAAGTCAAATGTGAAAAAAAAATGACAACAGCAATGGTCACAGTTTATCATTTACTCTATTTGCACTGATGCAGTGTTGTTTTTAAAATAATACTTGGGGAGAGAACTGCTGGCACTTGTGGAGGGAAATTAAACTTCAAACGAGCTTTTGTCACATTAAAAATGAAAACTCAGGAGAAAGATTTTCTCCCCGACTGTTATCAATTTGTGATGTTTGTGATGTATTCCAGAGTGTATTTGCTGATGAAGTGTTGCAATTTGGTTTTTCGTTTTCTCCCAGATTGCCTCATTTTCTTTTACCACAGTTACTGATTTCCTAAATTTCCCACAATTTCCTACAATGGAAAACTCCCACAGAACGTTCTGGGACATATTGCATCCAGCACGCAGGAGGAGGGAGTGTTATTGACTGTGATAGCATCAGATGTAATTGGATAAAATGCAAGATTCAATGACTCAAAATCCCACATGAAGGATGTCGTGGTTGGGTTGTATTCTGGTCTATTGGTGGAGAATTTTTATCTCTTCTATCTTGTGTGATGTTCACCTTCCTAGTTAGCATACTAACATTAGCTGGTTAGCACTGAACACAACGTGGAGCTGAGGGTGATGGGAATGTCTTTAGGTTTGCAGGTATTATGAATATGAAGGGATCACGAAAACTATTACAATTCATCCTGAGAAGAACATGAATGTCTGCACCAAACATCATGGCAGTCTATCAAAACCACAAATGTCAACCTGCTGGTGGCACTAGAGGAAAAGTCAGGGGATCACCGAAGTCATTTAGGATTCATCCTCTCGGGAACATGACTGTCTCTTCAAAATTGAATGGCAATCCATCCAACAGCTGTTGAAATATTTCAGTCTGGACCAAAGTGGTGGACCAACCTACCGACCACTAACATCACTAAAAATATGTTCAGTCTCGCAGCGATTTGTCAGGACAATGAGCGGGATTCACCATGGCAACAATGGAAGTTATGTTGCTTCCTGCTTTTTGCTGTTTGTTTACACAATTAAGTGATGACATTTGATCTTTATTGAAATTTTTGAATGTACTTTGGGACGAAACGTATATATTATTATTGCTTCCCACCTGTTAACACTGCTAATTGTGTCATGCAGCCTCTTCATTTCTTGAAAACTCACCAGTACATTTTAGATATATCCCAGTCAATGCGAGCGCTGCTTTACTGTGCTTTTAAGAAAAGGCTGTTTCATGTTCATCAGGCCAATTTAATTAACAATTTGAGCCATGGTTTATTTAAAATCCACATTGGACAGGGACAAAAAAACTATTCTTGAACTGAGTCTGTCCCTTTTACTTGGAAAATGCTTTCTCCCGTTGTGATGGTGGGTGAACATTAACACATGAAGAGCCAGCACCTCCCGCCTGAAAGCAAGCTATTTTGACCAAATTTAACAATGTGGAATGAATATTGATTCATAGCTGCATCAAGTAATGAATGATGAATGTGTTCCATGTTTGTCATCTGCATTTCTGTCTGCCAGCGAGGAGAGGTCAGCTGTAGTTGTGTCTCTCCTTCCAGCCCAGCTCCCAGTTGAATTTGTCATCGCTGCTGCAGGCAGGGGAGGTGAAGTGAAGCATGAAAGTAGTTACACTTTACATGTTCTTCAACGACGAGCTCCTTTATCAGTCACTGTTGAGCATTCGGTAGTGTGTATCTGTGCGTGACGTCGTGCTGGTGGCCTTCACATGAAGCCGCTGCACTATATCACTGATGCTTAAGGCAAACAGAAGATCAATGATGAGTCCATGCAGCAGATTGACACTGACCAGCAGAGCTTCGTCACTAAACATGGGTGAGCACTCACTCATGCTGTCGCATATTACTTGCACCACGCTACATTATCTTCCCCTTACTACACTCTTCTCTTCTCCAACCTTGCATTAAATAAATCACACTTTTGGTGTGCAGTGCAACAGAATATCAGTGGACGATTTCTTCATGCGAGCCGCAGATTTCATGGGCACCTTATACTGTCTCCTGCAGCAGAAACACACCTGAGGAAAACAAGTCACCTTTCAGGCAACGAAGCATCCTCACACATCTACGGAAAATCACAGATATCCGTTTGAGGTGAACAAAGCGCTAAACAGACCTTGAAAATGGATCATTTATACCTTTTTTTGTTGCACTGAACAGTCTTTTCACTGAAAGCTATGCCCTATTTCACCATAGGTGATAATGCAGGGATCTGTAGAAGGCAATTTAAGCCTTGAGTTAGACTTTCATTATGCTTTATTACACTAAAAGAAACTCTTGCAGGTTGAAAGGTATAGCTGTGCTCTGAAATTTTTATGTAAAAGTACATCTAAATCACAAAGTTGAGCGGCAGTATACCGTTCCCACTAATTGAGACACTGTAGATTCACACTGTATACACTGTAATGTCTTGTGCCTGATTGGGAGACTGGTGGGAAATCTTATCAAACAGAATGTGGAATTATATGAACCCAGAATATTGAAAGCACTTTCTCACTTTCTGAGACTCAAAACAGTTTTTTTTTTTCCTTCCTGCCACTTGGGACCGCCAAAGTGCGAAGACACATAGTGTAGTTTTATCTTTGTTTTTAAGAAATACACTGTACACACAGCTTCATCCGGCTGAAGACAACAGAAAGAAAAAACTCACTGCTGGTATTTTTTGAGTCAAATGTGTTCCTTTCGTTCATTTTTCTACATTTGGGAAGTAAGAATTAAGGCATACAATAAATTTAGAGCAGTACTAAATAATACTATATAATTGTTGTTTGCTATAATTGATTCATTACGTAGCACACATATGAAGCATGTGACAGGCAGCATCGGTTAACAACATCAAACAGTACCTGTGTACCACATCAATAAAGAAAACTCAGAACAAAATACAATTTACTATTCAGAAGGAGAGCTTTAGCAAATTGAGCAGTGATCCATTTTTTGTGGACTTAAGTGACAGATCAATTTAGTCTGGTTACGCTTTGACTTCTACAAGCTCTAGCCTTCATCTTGTAGGAATGATGGGCATTTTTCATTATACTTTCCATCAGTGTAATTAACATTGACGAGCAGCGAGATGTATTCTGCCTCTTTATGCTTGTTTGCACAAAACAAGTGCTTCTCTTCCAAGAGGATGAACTGATGAAATACAAATGTAATACCTCTTGAAACGCAGTGAAAAATGAACATGACCCTCGCTTTCAACTTTTACCGTCCTGTAAACTTTCAGGCAATTACCCAGCTTCCCACACTGCAAAGTAAGTGGGTGCAACAGCAGCAAAATAAACCTCTGCACCACCCTGCAAGGCAAGAGTTCCCTTGACAACTACAGAGCCTTGCAACAGAGGAGTCTGCTTAGTGCCCTTGATAGTCACTCCAATAAAACTATTACTTTCTGGGGGAACATATTTGACTTTATTAGACAGATCAAAGAATGGTGAGACAAAAAGAGAGGGAATGACTTGTGACAACTAGGTCACAACACCTCTCATATATTTGACATCTTGGGATAGAGGCTGTGATGTGGGACTTTGTTTACAGTCACATAAGACGACGTGCTCATGTGTTTTCATGCACATCCTGTACGCTTGCATGTACAGACAGAGAGGCCTTTATTTTGATATTGAATCTATACATCAGTGCCTATATGCTCGAACATTTTAATACATCGAGGATTTGGTGAAACTGTGAGGAGTGCAGTTCATTGATGATATAAATGTCTCTATTCTTAAAAAGATGTGATAATAGTCTGACCATGGTATATACTTGTTGTGGAGGGATCTTGTTGCACTTCATATCAACTCAACAAAGCTCCAGCTCGTGTTTGTTTTATATGAGTGACACCATTTCTCCATATTTCCAATTTAAATCATCCAGTGAAGTTAACATTCACACTAACTCAAGTCTATTTCTATTCCACTGTCTGCCTTTGGACGAGTGGTTGATGTTTGCAGATATTAATTAAATAATCTCTGATCAGAGGACTAACAATGAATTCAGTCCATGTCTGGTTTTTCTCTTTGAGAAGCTGCTTTTGTTCAGTAATCCTCGAGATTAAACCCCCAACTCCCGCCAGGTTCTGTGAATTCTTTGAAAGTCATCATTCTGCCATGTAATCACAGGATACAGACATACCCTTTACAGAATAATTAAGATCTGCTATCTTTATAGGTTAACCTCTAAACCTCAGATATGTTTCTATTTTGTGTCTTTAATTAAACCTGTCAAATTTAACATAAAAATACTTAATTCATGCAATAATCCTCAATCATCCTTCCAGAAAGAGAGAAATAAAATGACTCTGGAATACTGCTCTAAGTGGACAAAAGCAGCTCCTTTTCTTTATTCATATTCATAAGCTGGTGGACAATTTGAATCAGTCTCCTAAGACTCAAAGACTGATTCAAACCCTCTGACAGACTAAGAATTTCTCTAAGGGGACCATTGTCGAGCTACACACTGTTCATTTTCAGAAAATCAGCATAATAATTTCACCGTTCATTGTAAAATAGGCTCTGCGAACTGGGGATCTTTTACTGTAACTTCTTTGTAATTTCAGTTTTGTAAGCCATCAATCATTCATGTTGAACGGATAGCGATTCCGCACAGATCTAATTTCTGTTTCCTTCATGGTGCGTTAACACAAGACTTTAAGGGATTTTTGCACATTTCATTCATTCATTCGTTCACACCTACTGGGACTGAGCTGCAGGTGCAGGAGGCAGCTGGAGTTGATCATTTGACTTAAGCATAATGAAGTGATGCCCTGCTGGTAATTTTGATTTATGACTGAATAAATGCGGAATGACATCCACCTGAAAAGACACGTAAACTGTCCTTAATTTTATTAGCCTTGTTAGCTGCATGGCTCTATGGATGGCAGTCGGTCGGTCCAACACTTTGGTCGAGACTAAACTATCTCAACGACTACTGGATGGACTGCAATGACATTTTGTACAGACATTCATAGTGAATCGTACTGACTTTACTTCTAGTGCCATCAGCATGTTGACATTTTTGGCTTTTAGTGAAATGTCTTGAAAACTATTGGATGGATTACCATGAAATCTTTGTACAGGCATTCATGGTGCCCAGAGGACAAATCATAAAAACTTTACTGATCCGCTGACATTTCATCTCGGCTCACCAGCAGGTCAAACTTTTCACCAATCCAGTGAAATACCTCAACCTCTGCAAGATGGAGTAGCACAATATTTTGCGCAGTCATGGTTCCCAGACAAGGACTTTGGTGATACCCTGAATTCTAGCGCCATCAGTAGGTTCACAATCATAAGATGTCTTGACAGCTATTGGATATATTGGCAGGTAATTTGGTTCACATATTCATGTCCCCCTCAGGATGAATTGTAATAACTTTGGTGATCCTTTTCACTTTCCATCATCAGGTCAAAACTTCAATTGGATATCTGACTAAATTTTTGCCTCACAGAGCTGCTAGCATGGCTGTAGGCTCTTAGTCTCGATGACCTTTGAATAGTAGTTAATTGATAAGGTGAACACCATGACAAGGTGGACACCATGTAATTTTCTTGATGAGAAGAGAGCCTGAGGACCATCTGATGGAAGACCCACATATGTATTTCTAGATCACTGTAATCCAACTACATCTAACATCCCCAGACCAGCTCTAGCATGTTGGTCTAGATCAATCCAGAATCTTTTGAGGTTGTTTGAGGGATGAAATCACTTCTGTACACCTTATTTATTTAGTTATTTACAATTGCTATGAGTCAGTGTGGCAAGTTACGTCTGGTGGTAAATTGATGTATAATTATTCATACCCTTCAACAGATTACAAATGATCTATTGCTCATTTAAAATGATGGATTGGCGACTGCTATCTTTCTTCCCTATTTCTCCATCATCAGACGCATCCATCAAGCAGCTATTCTTTCCCTGACAGGCTGAAACTGTGATCTTTCATGGTGATCAAAACTCTTACTAACCGTTACTTCTCTCTGTCCCCATAAATGACCAGTTAAGCATCGGTAAATCACTGCCCAGGAGTCATAACTTGTGCCGCTTCCTTTATAAGGACTTCTGAACCTGTCTCGGCTGATGCATTTATATGCGCTTTACGTCTTTTACTAGAGCGAAGTGGACGTCAACAACAGCACACACTTACAGAGACACCAGGAGGTTTTTGTTTTATAACAGACACAGACAAAATGTGAAAAAGAAAGATGAAAGAGGAAAACAGTGGCATGATTGTGAAAGTTAATTCCTTGGATCTGGGAACATGGCAAAAAGAAAAACAAGCCATGAAACCACCAGACAAGTTGTAAACAAATCCTCAGGTTAGGCAAGCTTACTTCGAAGAGAGAAGAAAGCTGAATAGCACAATTACTACCCGAACTGTCCGTTGCAACCATCAATTATCGACTTCGTCGTTCAACTTCTACCGATCTACCGTAGCTGTGTATGCACACAGTTTTCCTGTGTAATGAGGGATTATTACAGACATTTCAGGAGCACACTTTAGATAATCTAGCTAAACTGTTGGCTTGACAACCTGTCTGATGACCGGACTTCTTGTCTTTCTTGCCCCCTCTGTACCCTGTCATGATAACTAATGGAAATTATCAAAACTATGAAAATAAAAGCCAAGTTGTAATAAATTTGCATTATCCTTTTATCAGCTTCCCAACAGCTGCCGTAAAGAGTAATGAGCTCTAGGTTTTAAATCTTTGTGGTGGGCACATTCAAGGAACATCACGCCCGATTTCACGCTTCTCACTCAGATGCATCATTTGTCATCACAAGACACTTCATTTTTTCGCCGCTGATTTATGTGAATTCTCAGCATTGAGGCATGAAGGCGGTCAGTTTACCTTCAGCACAGTGGATCCCAGCTCCAGACCCACCAAGACCGTCCTGTCCACCAACTCAGCTATCCTGGGGTCGGCCACCTTCAGGGAGTCCTGGACCAGGTCTGTGACATCCACCTGCCAATCGGGCCCCAGCATGGTGATGACCTGGTCGGTGCCCTCTGTGGAGGTGGTGTGGAACTGGGTCAGCACCTTGACCAGGGCTCGCTGGTACTGCAGGGTGCAGCCTCGACTCACCCGACGCTCGTCGTCTTCGTCGTCTGCGTCGCTGTCTCTGGTGCTCCTTGGATGGAGAGAAAAGGGGAAATATAATTGAAATAGAAAATGAATGCATTAAAAACATTTCTCTATATGGAGTCATGGATGCGGCAAATAAAGTAGCAGTGCTATCCAACACCACCCATGGACGCTGTGGGAGCCAATTTTAGGCAGCTGTGGAGTTTCCTGCTAAAAGGCAACTGAGGTGAAAAATTGAGGAGCTAAACTCAAAACCCAAGATTTGGGCAAATGTGTCCAGAATTAGCCACCAAAAAGATTGGGCTCCCCTCATAAACACATTAAAAACTTAAAACTCGTCTCTTCTTTAAACTGAGCAGCTGCTGCTAAATTATGCTCAGCACTGTGGCATGATGCTACGTCTCAATTTGTGCCTTCTGTTCTTAAGGGTCTCTACTCATTTTATAATTTGACATCATGACACTGATGAGAAACCCGGCACCGCTCCACACAAATCCATCACATTATCTGTTCTGAAGTACTGGCGATGAGGATAAAGTCCTCCGAGCCAGCAGGGAAGGAGTGATAGGCACCAAAAAGCAGAGTTTTGGACTGATGCCCTTCTTATTTCACAGGAGCCCTGAACAGCAGGGTTAAACATGCCAGGTGCACCCCCCACCGAGCGAAATCTGCTCTACAACAAGATGTATGAGTTACCCAACTTCCCTCAGCAGGCTTGACACTCTGCCAGTTCCTCCTTAAAAGGCACTCATATGCTTAATCTTTGCTTTGACTTAACTATGTGAACGACTTGAGATTCAGGAGAGGCGGCGGCGCTGTCAGCCACCGACAAAGTAGATATCCCACCCATTGATTCAAGGAACGGGCCCGACTATTAGGCTAAGCACTTCTGTCCCGAGGTCTCATAAACGCTTAGAGTACACTCACTCAACAGCAAAATGCATTGTTGCGTGTACCTTTCCACATGTCCCCCCTACTGGGTTTGATTATTAATACATCTTAGCATGCTACCTCTCCACACCTCATCATTCACACCAATACTTCAGCACTCTGCTCTGCTTATAACTTGCAGGTTACATGATATTTAGGAATAAAAGGGCCTCTCATAAGGCTCTCATGGGCCATTGGAGGTGCACTACCTGCATGTAGTTGTTCAGTCGAGCAAATTAAACCTCACCTCATGAACCTCTTTCTCTCTGATTAGGCTTGGGTCATGGACTTATCACGGCTGCATCTATGGTTGGTTGAATTTGTTACTTTGAAATGGATAAAAAATGCAAAGCTCTTTCACAGCCGCTGTGTGATTTTGTAACAATGTGGTAAAACCACCATGGAAATGATTGCTTAGACAGGTGAAAGCGACGCAGATGGGGAGCGACTGTATGATTGCATTAGTACAAACTGCATGTGAGCAGTCAGTAAAACAATAACAATACAAACAACACAATAGCTGGTTTTACTGTAGCAACTTAGCCATGAAGGTTACAATAACTTTGCATATGGATTCTGTCCCAAATATGAATTCACAAAGTTTGTGAGAATAATTAATATAATACTGCACTGTATCATTGTTTAAATTTGAATATATAACAGATTCTGCTTATATGGGCTTACAAGCCTCTAAAAGTTGCATACCTGTAGCATGTGTGGCCTTTAGTTTTTAAAACTTTAGAAAAACCTAATAATAACTTATAATAACTCATTTAATGAGCAGTCATTAGCAGAGGGAATGCATGTGGCTATCCAGTGTCTACATGTGTGTGTGAGCCTTATGATGGACTGGCGAGCTGTGCACCTGTGAAACCCTGCACAGGATAAGCGGGTATAGACACTGTATTAGATGGATGGATATTTCTGTAATTAAATGAATTTTGTACAGTAGCAGACAAACATTATCGCTGACACTGAAAGCTGCATATGTGTCGCATGAGCGCTTGTTCTTCTTCTTGTTATGGATGTTTTCTAGTGTTTTTGAGATTGATGACTAAACTGTCTTTTGTGTCCCCCAACTTAACAAAAGCAGTTTCCAGTTTTTATCCCCTCAAAAAAGTAACTTGATACAAGAAGACACTGAACTGGAAGACCGGAACCTCAAACTGATCTTGGTGCACTTTTCTTCCAGTTCAGCTTGGCTCTGTTGCCTGGACGTCACCTGGACTTCATCCTGTTTTCCTCTGTGAGCAGGAGACTGACAGTGTAGCTTCAGGACATGTAGTTGCTGTTGTACTTAGGTAAGCGAGTTAACTCCACAGCAGACGCTGAGACTGCACACTCAGTTACTCATTCAGTTAAAGGTAGAGAAAAACCCAATGAGACAGTAAGGCTCTCTCTGTCTCTGTCAAGGAGTTTCACAACTCTTGGCTCAGGTCAGTGGAAGTTTACCTTCCTGAGTCTGTACCTGAAAATAAGGTTGATATTTTTTCTCCTCCAGAAGAATATTGTCTGTTCTTATTAGAGTCTCTGATACAAACGTACAAGCTGAAGCTTCAGTGCACACGGGCTGCCCGCCCGATTACACTTTCTTTCCTTTTTTAGAGCATGTTACTGGATAATGCAGCCAGTGAGCAATTCTGCTGCACAGTAGCAAAGGCCCACTGCAGGCCAAGAGACCTTGCCGCACATGAAGGTTCAGAATGTGTCACGTTGCAGAAGTGAAGGAATGTAGGATGGAGAGACTGCAACAGAAAGGAAAATAAAAGAGTTAAGGAGGCGAGGGAAAGAGTGTGGGAGGTTAGAGGTCCTGTAGAGGAGAGTCAGAGCACTTGTGAGAGGAGGAAAATAAGCAAGAGCGAGAGGATTGAGAGGAGTTAATGAAAAGACAATAATTCAGTCAAACAATTTCAAAATAAAGCAGCTTTAGCAGTCTGATGCAGATAATCACCATGATTTGGTGTTACTGGAGTGTGTTTGAGATGACTAATGAGCTACATCACATTGTATCAGAGTTTGTACTTTGCATCTTACTTTGAGGTATTATTTACAATGCTTTCAAAGCCTTTGAAAACATCATCTGATTCATTATCACAGCACTCCATAATGACTGTAAACAAACAAGACCAAGGTCAAGACAGACAGAACCTGCTGTCTCATGCCAGTGCTATTGTTAGTCCTCAGAATTAAGATAATGTCTCGTAAATCCTGTTGTCGTCTGTCTGTTCTTTGCCTCCCTGGCATCTTGGTACTACTGGCAGTAGAGTTTGCCAGTCTTGTAGGTGGTTTTGTTAATGGCAGATGTCCAGGTTGGTGTTTTGCAAGTCACAAAAAAGTCTCAAGTCTTGACACTCAAGTTCAAGTCAAGTCCCAAGTTCTAAACTTTGGGTGTGAGTCTTTAACATTGTTAAAGCCTGCTGTGATACTGCAGCAGCTACGGATCAGGCAACAGAAAAACAAAACACGCTATATCGCATACATCAAATGTGCGTTGAACACCACCACTGAAAACACAAAGACTCCTGTGGGAAGGCCAGTCTAGTTGGTATCAGCAGCTTCAATAGTCTGCATGTGGCACCATTGAGAATGATGGGAGCTGTCTTTGTCTGCAGTTGCCTGATGCTGCAAAGAACTACTGGGAAAAGAAAATTACATAGCCTCAGTAAATCCAAATGACAGCATGCAAGAAAGAAATGCTTCACCTGCAGTGAAATGAATTCCTCTGGCCTGGCTGTGTGGCAATCATCGCAACCTAAAATAGCTCACGAGGGGTCTTTGATTACTGTTTTCATGAAGGCACAAAGGAAGCTATATGCATAGAAAATGGGTTGGAAGAATTTTAGAGATACATACTTTAGAGAAACAAACTTTAAAACCACACCAATTTCCTTGAAACAAATAGTCCACCTATTGATATTCGGGGAATGTTGAATAACAAAGGTAATATCATTATTCGAGAGTTATACCACAGGAAACCTCTGGCAAACCCTGGGGCCTCGTAAACACTGGACAAACAGCAAACACCATTCAAAATAACGACGTCTGAACGTCTCACAAATCTGATAAAAGCACATATATGATTCCTCATCTGCAGGCTTCTACCTTCACAGACTGGGCCTTTTACAAAGAATGAATAAAATGAAAGACTGGTACTAACGTGGGGATTTAAGACACATTTTACACGTCAAAATAATATACCATCTACAGCCCATTATAGCCCATTGGGGATCTTTGAAAAATGAGGCTATGCAAGATGTTTTCCAAGCACTCTAGGTCATTTGAAATACCTTAATTCTTCAAACAACTCCTTAAACACGCCATTTGTATTCAGGTTGGGTAGAAATGGATTTGGTCTACGGTGATGTACTCCAGCAGCGACGACAGCAGCCACCCGCGTGAGTGTTAATGCTCCCATTAAACATTTCCTAAATGAAGGGTTGTGGGCCTGTTTGTTACTGCTCCATGCATGACAAGAATGCTGGAATATTTTAATGAGCTCAGGTTCCTTAACCTAAGACCACATTTTTCATTAGGGTCCTGGCTTGAACAACCTTAATCTCCCACTGGAGCCATTTTTTCCGCATCTAAAGGTGTTATATTTCAAACGCTTGCGGGCAACAGCTCATTTCTTTTTTTTTTTTATTGCCTGCTGGATTCTTTCTATTGACAAAAGCTTCTTTTGTATAATATTGACATGAAGACCACACAATGGGCCTTGAGTCCTTGTAAAGATAACGGAACAGACGATTGTTGAAAAGGTTTATATTCAGTGACCCGTGTACTGAAAGCTCTTCACTAGTACAGTTTGTACTACCTACATTTAAAATGTAGATATGCTCAAATAAATGAATTATCCTTTTGTCTATCTTTTGTGTGTTTATTCAAGTTACACATGAGCTGCAGGTCTGACCAGCCGGACGCAAAGCACGGTGTGAACAATGTTTATGTCAGCAGAAAGTACGGTTAAATATATCCAGAGCTTTGGTTACCAGAGAGTTTACATTCGAGACGTTAGCATAGCTCTGAGTGTAGTAGCTGCCCACGTGTGTATTTGTAGTTGGTTTAGTGTTGTTAGCCAAGACCTAAAGCTAAAAGGTATGAAATAGTATAGTGCTGTAGCATTTGGAGTCGGACTGAGGAGACGGACTTTTGAAAACTCTCCTTGGACTCTGTGAGGAGGATCTGATGTCTCCCGTCTGTAACAGCTTTGTTTTGAACTGTTGCTGCCAGCCAGAGCACCGTGTTGGACTGTTGCAGCGTCTAACCCTCCTCGTCTGTTCTCTGGCTTACCCTCGCCCGTCCTTCAGACAACATCCCATGTGCTTGTGTATTTTTATTTTCGTAGTTTGCACCAACAATTTCAAACAAAACTTGAGGCTGATTTTTCAGATAAGATGATATGTTGTTCTCAAGCAAGAATACAGTAACGAAACATCATCTGTGTGCAGAGAGTAAAATGCACGGGGACCTTAAAAAGCTGAATGAGGAACAGAACCGAGAGAATCTCAGTGTTGACTGGTCTTGATACGCCTTCAGTCTGAAGTATCCCTTCAAACTCCTGAGACCACTGAGGCTAAAATCAACCTCAAAGTACATTAGCCTGGATTAGAGAGTCAAACATGGCTGTTGGCCTGACACAGCGTGTGCAAGGCTCCTTCTCTACTGTGTACTGTGTGTGCTTCAACTTCTTTCTTTTAATGGTGTGGGGATTTTTTGGAAGTTCATGGTTTAATCGACTTTGTTCATGAATTTTGGGAACTGTGATTGCTGGCAACTTTATTGGGACACTCAATACGTGTGTCAATGCTGTGTACTGTCTGTTTGTAAAGTTCAGTTAACTATGTTCCAGAGGTTTGTTATGTCGGAAACGGACATTTAACGCCTTCTTGTGGAGGGAACGACAGGTCTTTTTCTAATGTCTCAGGAAGGGTTTTCCTTCAGTGTTTACAGACTTCAGTTTAAACAACATTCAATTTACTCGGCAGTGTTACAGGAAATAAGTGAGTCTAACAAGAATTACTTAATGTATTTGGTTATTAAACATAAATACTTATGAAATGTATTTCTTATTTTCATTCTACTCGTTAAAATGTGAATTGTGTTAATACTAACCAATTATTTAATGTAGATTTGATGCAATACACACAAAAAGGAGAGCTGGCCGTACTTCTGCATCATCAGTGTGGCAGCTTCTTGGAAGTGCAGCTACGACAACTGTTAAACTCCGACCATCACTTTAAGTCCAGAGTAACACCACAAATTACCTGCTTGTTAGTCCAAAAACATCATCGTATATCTGAAAGTACAACCAATATTCATTCTGAAAAGCTTACTGTGTACTTACTCGAAGTCAAATTAAGTCCGTCTCTTGGACTTGTTGTATAAAATGGGTTCAGATGGGTATGACACAAACATGACAACCTCGTAGATCAATTTGCACTTGAGAGCCTCATTTTGCAGGGTACATTTCTGCCATGTACCTGAGACGGAGCATCTAATTGGAGCAAAACAAGCAACTACACATGAAATCCTGGATAACAGAGAGAAGGCTGGGCTGGTTTTCAGCTGAGCAACTAATGTTCAGGACTGCGAGGTTCCATGCTCTTTGGATAATGAGTCCTCTGGTAATCATACAAAAATAATCATCACAAAAATAAGACATCCTACATTTCTACTGTGCCTAATGCATTCTGGCTCTGTTGCTTTTTACCATAGGGTATAGATAAGGAACAAGGAAATAGAGCAAATAGGCTTTCAAATGTTCCCTTGAAACACACCATTATATGAGACATACAGAGCTTCAGTGTTTGTTTCCATGAAGGTTAAACTTCACATTAATGGAAAAGTTCTGCTTTATTGCAGCTTGAGTCTTATTTTTGTATTTCATATATCACGGTCACATTATGGTCATTTGTCCTATTGATTGGTTGAGGAATGTGTCTACTTCCTGTGACACACGGCACCATTTATCATCATTTACTGCCTCCTGTAACACTGCGACAATGAGATCCGACACTGTAGAGCCAGATTATCTAAACCAGTGGATCCCAACTTTTTCATGCTTTTATATATATTTTACCACTGTATATACACTGACGACCCATTATATTCGTGCATAAAAACAATTAACCTTAATAGTGAACCGGAAGTTTATGTAAAACTAGTGATTTGTATAAAATTCTGAATATTTCCTTTGTAATGTATCAGACGATTTTTCCTCATATTTTTAGGACCACAATTGTCCGTATAATTATTTTCTTTTAATTTCACTATCATACATATGTTTTAATAGTCCAAGCAGCCGGCATTATAATAAATAAATAAAGATATAAACTAAAATAACCCTTAACCTTAGTTGTCTTCTTCACAGGAATTAATTAAATACATGTATATTATATTCTGTACATATAAAAATTCTTACACCCTTAAAATCAAGAGGTCTTCACGACCCCCCCCTCGTGGAGCTTTGGGCGACCCATGATTGGTCGCGAACCACTGATCTAAACCACAAATGTCAAGCAAAAATGGAAAGTGAGCACGATAATCCCACAAAACTGTGCGCGCACATCTGTGGTTATTACGGTAGGTTAAAGTTGAAGCAGGAAGTCGGGCTGTGAACTGTCATGAGGCTCATCTGCTCATGTTTCTTGCCCCATCTTACTTCTTACTTCCAAATCTCAGCAGTGAACTTGTTGAGTACAATGCTATTATCACAGGTGGGAATGATGGCCAAAGCTATGAAAATAAGACCATCATTACATGCGTGCTAACTGCACCCCGTTTGGATTTGAGCCTCACCTTCGGTCGGGCAGAATGGGGACCCTCCAGCCCTTGATGAAGCTGAGATTGTTGTCAGAAAGTTCCACCTGCAGGGGAAGTTTCGGCACCCAGACGGTCAGCTCCAGCGGCGCACTCAGGTGCTCGTAGCTGAAGATGACCCTTGCGTTCATGGATCCCCGCGTCTCCTTCCCATTGACGAACACGTAGTCGCAATTCATGGACACCTAGGACAGATCAGGGTCAGAAGTCAGACCATCTATATGATAATGGTCACGTCGGTGGCAAAGGATCTAAGTGATCTGTGATGATATACAGCACAGTATGGATGCAGCTGTCAGTGCCACAATTCATCACAGAGCATTTCAAGGTTGATACTTTCAGCAGAGCAAATATACAGCAGGGATGTCTCCGGTATGTGAATGTGATGTGAAAGTTCAGGGCACATAAACCATCTCTGCCAATACTTTCGTTTTGTCTTAAAGAATTGCTTCACCCAGATAACTAGCTAAATAAAAACCTGTGGCAGTGTCACTAGAGCCTTTACTTGCCAGGTTTTTGAGTCTCTGATACTTGAAAAACAATACAAACAATATCTTGGTTACTCAGGTTAACCCAGCAATTACTTTCAAGTGAATAAATAGTCTGAATGAAAACTGATATATCTTAAAACCTACACAGAAAACAAGGGATAAGTGAGCGAACGCTGCGTATTTTGTCTGTAATTTGGGTGAAACAACTCTTAAAATGAGGCTGTGTGTTAATATTTATGCACACTGCAGACCAGAGCTTCTCAGCCGAGTGCCGCCGAGGCTCCGAAGTCTGCAGGTTTTCATTCCAGCCGAACACCACAGCAGCTGATGTCGGCAGCCTAAACCAGAGACGTGGAACGAATCAGTGAAAATCAGCTGCTGCTGTGTTTGGCCGGAGTGAAAACCAGCAGACTCTCTGGCCTTGATGGCACAGTGCTGAGAACAACTGCTGTAAACAATGCTTACTGGCTGTGGGCTGTTCTCTAATCTAATCTGCATCTTTTATGCAGTCAAATTAGTGCTTCTAAGTAACCCAGAGTTTGTTAAGCATGTACAGTGCAAATTAGGCATGCAAACCACGTCCTAACCCCACCACCCTTCTTGCCCATTCTCAGCATAATGATGTATGAACAATTATACAGACACATAATATGCCAACAAAAGCTTTTAGGCAAACACATAATTCATATGATATGAAGGCTGACAGCAGTGTGACATTTCACATGAACTTTAGTTCTTAACACCTACATGGCACATTAATAAACATATTCACACATTTCACCTTTCCCGAGACATTCATGTAATGTGATATAATATGTGACACAGCAATGGCACTATGAATATGAGTATGAATTCAATATATGGAAATTTCTAAATTTAAGTCTTGGCAAATGCCATTATTAACTTAAAACCATTCTTTAGCTTTCCCATCTAGTCAAAAAGCTCCAGCTCCATTTGAATGATCATAAATACTTGTCCCCCTCTAACACTAAATTATTAACTGCAATGGATCTGGAGGGCTTTGCTTTTGGGCTCCCATCGAAGATTTATCTAGTGGTGGGAGGTAGCTGGCATTGTAATCAGAAGATCTAATCTCCCGCAAATGGAGGTCGGGCTGGCCAGTCTTCTCAGGGCTGGGGATTCATCATAACTGGGAGGAGGTCTGGGTAATATAATTCCCCCTCCATTCAGACAGGCCAGAGTGTGGGGGGGGGGGGGGTCGGGTGGTGGAAGGACTTCTTAAGATGACAGTCTTCCCCTCTGGTTCTGTTAATGCAATTTTGCAGGGTTTGACCTTATGGGCTTCCACAGTATCCAGCTTTTGTGTGTTATTGTTCTGTCTGCTCATGTGCAGTCTTATCTGTATGATGCGAGTTACAAAAGAGAGAAAAAGAAGTAACTCAACACAATGACCCCGGCCACCTTGATTAATCACAGCATGGCTTGCTGTGAGTGGAGAACATCTGCCTGACATGTACTCCCTACTACCCTAAAGCCACGCTCACGTGCACGCACACACACACACACACACACTCACAAGGAGCCCTAGCTGCAGTGCCGCTTCAGCTCCTGCGGCTATTGCTGCTGATAAACTTGGCCGGCTAATTGCAAGTCAAAAGCTGTTAGCAACTCTGGGTATCAGTGGCCCTGTGGGGGCTTGCTGAGGAGGGCTTTCACACACTGAGCCGCCACATGCCGTCACACTGCTGCTAATGCGCTGTGGCATCTTCCATGGTGCCAGCAGATTGCCTGGGTGGAGACAGATCGTCAGGACAAGTGCAAGTGCCGCCTGCATTTGGTCGTGCACTGGTCACATGACGCAGAGTGAACGACGGGCTAGGTTAATGAAGGTGAAGACACCTAAGGTCCTTTCACACATTTATTCCATAACATTAACTGAATTAATTTCCCAAACGGTTCCAGTAAAAGCAGCAGCTTCTGTCCTTCAAGCAAGCAAATGTTTTAATGACATCTCAGTATGATGTGACCGTTCACACAGCACCAGCAACACTGCAGATTCTCTGTTCATCCGCATTCTTTGCCGATAGCAGTTAAACACATTTGTTCGCATAATCCAGTGCGGACCTCGAGCCATAATTTTATTCCATCTCGAGCAGTCAGGCGGCTGCCATGACATCATCGGCTCATTATTCACATGTGGGGTAATTCAGCAATTCAGTATTGAACTTCCACAAAGTTAGATGAACAAAAACTGAATGCAGCAGAGGCAGAGATATAGACTTTTAGTCCTACTAGATCCTACACTTCCCGTAATGCAACTCCATAGCATATGTTATTATCTAGTTGTTAGACCCGTCCTGTTTAATAAACACCCACATCTTTCCAGCTCCACACCCCCAGTTTGTAGCACAGACTTTAACAAGTTGTGAACACAACACTGGCACATTATCAGCTTTTAGGTTGATAAGGCGAAACAGTTGCTTACTCACACATCCAGCAGTTACGGAGCAACATTAACACAAAACTTAACACAAAACTAAGGCTGCAGTTCATACTTCACAATTTAATAAACCAGTGATCTGTCCAAGAAAAGAAGCATAAAATCAACAATGAATCGATGACGGGAGCAAGAATATGTAATTACAATGAAACAATAACAATCTCATGTCCCATTTGGATGCTTTCTCTGGCTTTGGTGGGGGGTTGTGTACTGCAGGTGGGGGGCACTGAGTGAGGAAAGACAACTGCAAATGCAGAGCAGTATATATATATATATATTTAATTTCTATAGTATGTTGGACATTTGGCTTCTTTATTTGACAGCAGGAAAGGTCAAGAGAGGAAGGGGACGACACGCAACACCGCAGTTGCCACGGTTACATGGTATGTGTCGCAGATCTACAAGCCACCTGCTCAACCGAAAGCACAAACATGTCTTCACGGAAAATGGTAAAAAGGCAAAAATAAACAAAACCAGATGCAGACAAAGGATTGAAAATATTTTCCACGTTGGAGTTTCAATTATCCTCGAGGTTGTCAGCAATGAACACTCAGTCGGGCTTCTTAAAACTGCTTTTGTTCCAGTGTCGCTCCTCCATTGTCATTTCCTTCATGTGTATCAAGCAGACGACAGACAGACAAGTGATTTTCTCACCTGCGATTCAATGTCAAAGACACACATAACAAACAATACATCGATGCAGAATAGAAAAATTGCACCAGCTTGATGACATCCACTGCGTGGCATGTGTTTCCAGAGACCACAACTATTAAGGATTTTATTTTCAAATTGAAATGTTCACCAAATTAACTGCCAAATGGAGTTTCCAGTTAGGGATAACATATGTATTAAATGAACACTGAATGGAAGCTGACATATGGCTAGCATTACTGGGATTGTGTCTTGGAGCTGTTGTGAAGCTTTTCTTCATGTGATGGATGTGTGCTGGCTTCAAGAGCAGTTCAACCAATGAGTTCATTTAGCTCTGTTAGCAAAATGAGCCAGCTCCCATTAGCCTGTTGTTGGTAGGATTAATGATGTTGAGTGTGAAAATGATCTGTTGTTTCGGAAAGCTGGGACTTTGGAGCCTCTTAGAAGCAGTTTGGATGTAATTTAAAATAAAATCCTCATATTTTTATTTCAGTGATGAGCCGACTGGGACTCAAACGAATCTGCAAGCTGATACGTCTGGCCCCCCTCCGGTTCAGACAGATTTCCAGCCGAGCTGGCCTGGGTCGGGCCAGTCACAAGCGTTTGTCTAATATGGGGCAGGTGTGACGATTAACAGAGGAGCGCCGCTGAGGCGTTTTCGTAACAACCAAGATGGCTGCCGCTGGCACTTTCTGTTGAATCCGCTAATAAACGAACTGGACGATATATTTTCTCTGTTTTTCTCTGCACCATCGCAGCTCTTCTCTGCACGCTGTAGTCTGTTGACATTTCTCCGTCGCTCAGCGCTACGTCACATGTTTCGTTGACCTGATTGGTTGTTGGTCTATCCAATTGCATCTGAACTGAGAGATTCACATTTGCAAATTGCTCTAGACTTAATGGGTTGTTCATCCAAATGATATATTAAAAATGTACCTCTACTGGTATTTAGTCATTCAGATAGATACAATGAAGGTGAATGGGACAGATATCGCAAAACCTCACAAGCATCTCTAGCATCTTCCCATGCACAATTATTGCTGCAACTTCAAGCAATCAATAAAACTGCTTCCATCCTGAGCTGCAGGGACGTTTAAGCACACAGATAAACAGGAGCTGTCATTGGTGTTATTAGCTAATTTTTTTGTCTTTCAGATGCTAAATTTGGGGCTGCACTGAAGGTAAAAGTGTCACACTAATATGCAAGTGAAGCAATGAGGAAGGTGCCTTCAGCCAGGTACAGTATGTGTGCAGGATGACCACAGGCATGAGATGTGATGTGACACAAGGCCTTATCACTGCCTTCAGATGGGTTGTCTGACTCACAATGCCAGGGGAGAGGATGATCAGCGGGGGTGGGGGGGGTTGGGTTTATATTGCTTATGATGGTCGACAAGTCCCCCCATACCCCCTGACAGGCTCAGCCTTCTTTTTTCTATCCTTTCCCACCTTTCCACCTACAACTAGGTTATCTTAATAATTTCTCCCGCACGCACACACACGCACGCACGCACGCACGCACGCACGCACGCACGCACGCACGCACGCACGCACGCACGCACGCACGCACGCACACACACACACACACACACACACACACACACACACACACACACACACACACACACACACACACACACACACACACACACACACACACACACACACACACACACACACACACACACACACACACACACACACACACACACACACACACACACACACACACACACACACACACACACACACACACACAGCTACAACTGTGCCCACACAGGATTGGCTTATCTGCTACAGGCTCTTGATGCAGACTGCAGCTTAGTTATTTCCGAAGAAGAAAGAACTAAAGAAATAAATAAAAGTTCCAGTAAAGAAAAATGACAGCCTCTCACCTATTTTTACCCTCATCGTTGCAACCGCCTGTGGGTTGGCAAACATCCAAATGAGAAGAACGCGCGGCTGAAAATAAAGCTTTATTCAGGGAGGAAGTCTTGAAGATATGTTTTTGGTTAAATGCCGTATGAGTTGCAGTCTCAAGTCAAGAGGCTAGCAGGAGATGTGTCAAGGTACTAGAAAGCTTTGTGCTGTATGTGTTTTGCACCACTCCTCTATGCTCAGGGTTAGAAAAAAATCAACCAACCAGCATGCTGCAACTAAAACAAGACAATCTGATTAGAATAGATTGGTGCGACTTTTGGCGTGACAGTAATGTCTGTGGTATAAAAAAACAACAACAACAAAGTAATGGAGTGTTCCACCTTTGTGGGGATCACTGTGAATCTTTTATTTCTCTGTCCTGGGGGACATTTTATTGAACTGTCATGACTCGTGTATTTCCTGGGCCTGAAGGGCTCATTTTAAATTAGCCTCGAATGTTCAATGGCAGGGGCACTGAAGCAAGCCCACTCAATATCACATGGCCCAGCACCTTGTCTTTAATGGATAATGAAAAATGATAAATGGCATGCTGAGGACAGCCATCCCAATGCAACACCTGTTCTTTTCTATTGACAGTACAATACAATACACCACAACTGGATCCCCTCCCGCCTTAAAGGAACATGTCTGTACAGGAAACTCATTGATCTGAACTCTGCTAGGAGTTTAATTCATAGTTAAATTTGTTCTCCCTCAGGTATCGGAATCTATTTTCTTCAGACCCATCTGTATGCAAGATAACAGTCAGGCAGCGAACATTAGGATGAGTCCAGTATATCAGAGTGAAAATATATTGGACAGATACTGGTCTTTTAATAAGAACAGATACTGGCCAGTCACAACCGACATGATTGAAGTCAGTATCTGATTCGGCTTTATGGCTTCATGGCCTCAGTCTGTAAAATCTACAATCAAAGCTGCCTCAGCTGACCTTGAGGAGGAGGATTTCATTAGTCTGACTTGATATGATAGTTTCACTATTCAATGAACAAAAAGGCTTTTCGACACAGACCGGATACGGTAGTCTTCAAATTTAACAAATGAATGTGGTCAAATTTAAGGATTTCTGTCACTGGGAGACAATTCACAAGCCTGACGAGTCAAAGTTGATCACACTGCGAGTCACGTCTGGCCTCCCTCTCCCCCACGGCTGTTTCCCACTGAGCGCAGTGTATTCACATGCAGCTGTTTTACATGAGAGGGAGAAATGTGATAAAGTACAAACTGGTTTGAGAATAGCTGGTTAAATCCATCTTTATCCAGGGAGGGAGTTTAGAAACACCCCGTGGCGTGAGATGGCTTTCCCTTTGGGACATCTTGCCACTGGCAAAATGTATTTGTTCCCAAAATGGGTGTAAGGCAGCAGATATAATGCACAATCAACATCTTCTTCCATTGTGCTGCTGATGTCACCCTTTGTGCAATAAACGCTTGTGTCCAACGAAGAAATGCTATGGAAGCGAAGAGAAACCTCATGCAGTCCATCTCACAGAACCAAACAGAGAAAAGAAAAGAAGAGAAAAGGAAATGGCTCAGTTTCTTTCGTAAAAAGTATGCACATGAAATGAAATTTGGGTTTGATTACATTTCCTTCATCTCACCATGAAGACCATGTCCTTCATTACATGGGCTCTGTTACGCAGTACCCAAAGTATTCTTTGAGGTGCTGACACAACAAGGTGCTTTCTGGGGTTTTGTTCACTGCTAACTTGTCTGTGTCACATAGTTTGTGCAGACTTTTTGTCCACACATGCATTCTGCAAACCTTTCATTGTACCTGTTCTTGTTTTATGTGACCTTTATTGTTGTAATGACGTCTTGTAACCCCTATATATAACGTCTGCTTTTGGAAATTGCAAAAAAAGGATATTATTATATTAGTATTATTATTATTATTATAGGTTGCATGAGAGGAAACCTGAGAGGCGGAATGAGGCAGTCTGTATTGGACTGTTGTATATTTGAACACAACGACACACCGTATACGCTGTTTGCTTCATCTAAGGTCACATCTCCCCTTACACGACTACTTTTAATATGATCAACCGTGCAAAACGGCACTGCGACACTTCACTGTACTGCCTATACAATTATGCAATCTGCCTATAGTGCAATCTATTATGATCGTAATTGACTGGAGAAAATAATACCGGCGTAATCACAGCCTCTAATATGCTCTGCAAGTTGTTGTGATCCCACTTTAATTTATTCAATCAACAAATGAGACTTGATATTGTACTCCCAGCTTGGATTCCCTGTGAGCCTGAGCAGTGATTGTTCCCTGCATCCTGGGACGTTGGCGTATATATATCTGCCTGCAGCCATCACACTTAGGTGAACAAAAAGAGATTTGGGGGCTTTGCAGGTGAGCAGAACTCTGCGAACAGGGTGTCTCTTTGACAAGCATTAGGTGTGGCGCTTCAGAAAGCACAGAATGGAGCTTTTACTGCCCCCTTGTTGCCACATTGATTTATATATTTTTGTAGTTTTATGAACAGCCATTGATTTTATCTGAGGAAAAAGGCAAGAATCAAATCATGGGTACATATGGAGCAGTCCAAAATGAAGTTTTTATGCTTCCCTGATGTTGTGACTGCGGTGCTGCGCCACTCCCCTGTATTAGTGGAAGAGTAAAGGGATTAGGTTTTCTAAATTGACATCTTCTGCCAGATACAGAGATTGAGGAAATCAGTTTTACCGTACCTTAACAATGTCTTCATTGGATGACTTGCACTGCACAAAGGCCGAGACGTCAGTGACTGCTCCATTCATCTCTATGGAGACCATTTTGACAGGAATGGCCACAGTGCGTCCGGTCAGAATGGCCGTGTTGATAATCTCAGTGTCCTACAGTGAGAGAAAATAGACATGACGAAACAGTGAGAGGTAGAGAGTGATTTTCTTTGATATTTCATCAGCATTACTGATGTCCAAATTTAAAACCATTACCACCAGGGCTCCTGTGTCGTCCAGGTGATGCTCTCAGTGGCAGACCAGAACTCATCTTACTTAGATGTCTTTCATTGGATTTCATCAACTGACATTTTCATCTCAAGTATGATGCTTTTTCTGTGAGCAAAAGTACAGTATTTGAAGAAAATCCATCTATTTACAAAATTCGGTTTCAACCATGTATGATTAGAGCACCTCCATTACCCATTTTTTGCTTATCACTCATGAGGGAAATTCAGTTGTTCATATTAATGGATCTCTCTCTCTATAATAGCCTGACGGCTTGGTAATCCATTTGTTCATGAACAACTAATACGAAGATAAATGAGGAAAATTGTGCATGAAGGAAAATGGATCATGTGTCTGGTACTCACACTTACATATTATCCAATTAAGCTGGAGTTCATAGAGAGAATGTCCGTCATATTGCTGCCCTGTATTTCAGTATATTTGAAACTTGTGAATATCAGAAGTGATCAAACGGTGATAAATCCAGCTGGTTGTACGCAATGGGAAAAATAATCCTTGAATTCTGATGAACTTGCCGTAAAAAAGAAAAGGCCAACATTGTCATTCCATCTGCATATTTGTTTTGAAAGCACGGGGATGCAAACAGCCAATTAAAACACACACCAGGCCGTCTGTTGAAGTTTGAATCAATTCATTATTTTTTTTGCAGATCATGTAAGCTGCAAGAGGGTAACACGCTTTCTCATTTGTGGTGTACGAGTAGCCGAGGGAGAGAGTGAAACCGTGTACATTTCCTGAAATCTAAAATAGTATATTTAAATTTCTGCCCGACACTTATCTCAAAGTCTTGATAAGGGTGTAGAGCATGAAGGATCAGACTCTCTTCCCTTTTTCATGGGTTCCCACTCAACTGCGAGGCCCAGAATTGTTTATTCATAGAGGAAATATTATACACAGACTCAGCATTGAGTTGTCAAGGCATCTACTACCACTACTTAGCCTTAAGCAGATAACAAAGGCAGTCAGTGCGGAAGTGTCCTTACGCATGACACTGAACTTTACCTCTGAGAGGGACATAACAGCACTGAGATGCAAAGATGTAGACAGGATCTAAAGATAGAATCTGAAACCTTAATTTATTTTATTTTACCAGGTTAGTCCCTTTGAGGTCAAACACCTCTTTCACATGGGAGACCTGGTCGATACCAGAAATACTAAAAGGAGAAAGAGTGAGCAGAGGAGCAGAGAGCAAATACATATACCAACAGAAACCCACATGTGAAGCTAAGTCTGTATCAATGTAAGAGCCATTTACCGTGGACAGTTGTTTTTAATTCAGCTGGAGTCACAAACTTCTTTCATTTCAGTTTCTACTACGGTCCTTTCCAAATGGCTGGAGCAGAAAACATTAAAGCTTTCTGTCCCATCTGAGGAGTACAACTTGTGATGTGAGATGGTGGCTGAAAATAACTCTGCATGATACTTAAAAGATTTGTCAAGCCACATACCACAGTAATAAATAAAAGCTAACAACGTCAATATATTTCCCACAATAAATCCACCTGTTTTCATGAACATTTTCAATTTGTGCATAAAAAACCTGGCGAGAAACACCAGAGATGGAAAAGAAAAAAAGGTTGAAATACTCAATAAAGTTATATTACAAACATGAAGCATGTCCACTGAAGCTTATGCTCCACTAGAGTCATCTCATTGCGCCTTCTTCTTCTACAATGATTTAATGGCACCCGAATGGAGGTTTAGCACTGTTTTTCTCGATGTGCCCACCTCCTAATATCCAGTAACAGTAATGCATGGAAACACGCATTAATTCGCATTTTGTTTTGCTGATTTTCTTTGTGCTAAATTCAGATGGAAATGTGTTTAACTCGATCTTGACAAGAAAGACCTGAGACTGATAAATAGCAAAGGTGGACTGTACTTTAGATTCACGAGTACATATATCAGTATCTCCTTAACAATGAGCACTTTCTTTTCCACTTTTATGAAAGCAGAAAATGAAAGAAGACCCAGCATTGAATCCTGGAGAACTCCATTAAGCTGGAGCGTTAGTCAATTAACTTTCACACATTGAGTGAAAAAAGCATTGTAAACTAATGCTTTGTCAGATGTTCCTTTGTTAATCAACCTCTGCTTAGGCTGCAGAAAGATCAATTAATAGCTGAAGAGCTACGCTTCTTCTATAGGGAATCAATAATATCATTCCCAACCTTCACTGCAGCACTAACAGTGCACACTGACAAGTTGTAGAGATAGGGTTGTAATTATTGAGAAAGACAGGATACAAAATATTAATGAAAACAATTCAACGCAGCAGGATCTGTCTGAAACTTAAGCTTGCCCTTCACACTGTATGTTTTGGAATAGAAAAGACATATTTTGACGCTTCCTAAACCTCTATAATAACTCCAACAGAGCTCCTTTCAGTTGCCCCATTAAATGTTTCTCTGTCATAGTCTACATTTTGTGAATCCTTTGAAAATGGTCTGACACGTCAATGAATCGGTCACCCAGAAATGTGTGTTTTATTGTGTTTTAATTTATTCTCAAACCTATCTAATTCTGTGAGTCTTTTATTTGCAATAATAAAGCACACTGTTATACATATTCCAGCATTTCAGTTTTAATTTGTTTTTGTTGCTAATGCTGGAGCAGAGCAGCTTTGTTTTTGGTGTTTTTCTTTTTTAGTTGATGAAACACAGCCAATTTATGGGAAGCAAAGCACAGCAGACCTCTGTGGATAATTGACTGGACTCTGGGGCGAAATCCTAATTGAAAGACATCATCCCTAAGCTCTCCTTGCTGTTTTGGCATCTGGTAAGTATTACACTACACAAGACACTTTACAATTACATGTGTGCTGCTGTGGGAGCACTAATTATGCTTACCTGAATTTAGCTTGGAACAAAAATCAGTCATCACTGCACAGAGCTATCATTTCACTTAATTACTATGTTCTGCATGAAGCAGCAAAACAGTTATTAGATACTCTGTTTAATGGTAATACAGAAATGTTGTAATTCCAGTATCCTACTAAACTAAATTGGTTTAGTTTGGTACATTGAATGTCTTTTAGCGCTACGGTACAAAGTAAAGCACTTAACAGCAATTTTAGCAGCTATTCGAGATGTGAACTGGACTCTCAACACCTCATATTACTATTTTTTTTAAATTTTACATTCATTTATTTTAACAAACATCATAGCGGATCCAACAGGGATAATGTCTAAAGATTTAAACTCAGATCTTGTTGATTTGTCCCTAAACTGTGTCGCAGTGAACAGACCATCATTGTGTTGGCAATTCTGTGCATCATCTGTGGTGCATGATCCTTACATAACCGTTAGTGACTCTATAATCAGCAGCTACATCCAACATGTAGCTGCTGATTATAGAGTCAGTAATGGTAATGGTAATGGTAAAGGAGTGGATGCAAACAGGAACTAGTAGAGACCCAGCCTCATCTCTCAGATCAGTAACATCAGCGTTTTATGTTTATGCGCTGATGACTGTTCATTACCTTAACTTTAGGGGATTGTAGACTTAATCATGTACAGCAGGGGTCATCAACTACATTTGTCCAAGGGCCAGAATTTTTCTCGGCAGACACTGTGAGGGCCAGATGCTCTCGTAAAATAAAATAAAATAAATATTGTATCCTAAGTAATATATTTTCATTTGATATATTAACTTTCCTTCCAAATTTATGTTATTTTTTTAGCCTTTGTCAGTGTTAACAGACTCATATTACCTGTACTGCAGCAAGCCACTAGGGGGCGATTGCGATATTCTAGGCTTCATATTTGTGAGGCTGTCAAGCTGTCCATCACTGTCACATGCAGTGTCGTAGTTTTTGGAAAACGCTGGCAGGAGAACGGCCTTCAAGCTTGAAAAATGGCACTCTCGAAGCGGAAAGTTGATGCAGAAAACCGCAGCTTTAATGAAGAACGGACCGATAAGTATGTATTCATAATGCCAGCTTTTAGAAATGCTGTACCTGTGTGCCTCGTTTGCAATGAAACTGTCGCTGTCGCTAAAGAATACAATCTGAGGCGTCACCACAACACAAAGCATGCAAAGCTTCAAGGAGTCGTATCCTGAACAGTCAGAGGCCCGTCAGAGAAGAATTGCTGCTTTGAAATCTGAACTGAACAAGAGAGGGCAACAAGTGCGTCTCTGCAGGCTGCCTGGGTACTCTCCAAGCATAACCAGCCATTTACCGATGCCGCAATTGTGCGCTATTGTGTGGGGAAAAAAGCCCAAGCAAGGACATTTGTGAAAAACGACTATAGATAAAACGAGCATGTGAAACAATAAAAGAAATGTTAAATCAGAGCAACGAGTTATTGTTATTTTTGATTGAAGGCAGGCTACGGCACAAGCTACTTTTCAGAGGGCGTTTGTTTCATTTGATTTAAAAAAATAAATAAATATAGAAACATACTTTTTCCTCCTAGGGTATTCCTGAATTCAGTAATATTTTGGGGGCCAGATGGAAAGCTCGCAGTTGACGTACACTGATATACAGCATGCAGTATATACATTATATATATACATATATATTCTGCTTTTACTTTATTTGTTTAAGATGAGTGTGTGTGTGTTTGTGTGTGTGTAATCTCAGTTTAAATGTCTTCACTCCTCCACAGTTTATTAAAGCAACAAATCTGTGTTCACAGATTACCGATAGTAATTTGCTTGCGGTTATTGTCGTCCCATTAAATGTAATCCATTAGTGTGGAGCCTTGTTGGAGTAGCCTACGGGGTCTCGGTTCAAAAGGCAGCGAGGCGAGGTTACTTATCGTGTGAGACTTAAATCCCCAGTTCAACTTCTACCACTTCCACCTTCAAAATGTAAACACTTCATTTTGTCAGTTGTGTATCTTTAGGAATGTTTTTTTACATACATGTAAAAATGACTTCAAGCTTTGGGTTTTGTGGGACACAAAACCTAATCTTTTATTTAACGTCTGGTGGCTGCGGCGGCACAGAGCAGCTAATGGAGTTGGGAATCGGGCCTGACTGCTACCGCCTGCTCGGCATCATCCTTCCTGTTTTCTTGCCTCTTCTCCAGCTCTCTTCCCTCAAAGTAATAAAAATGTCCTGTGAAAGAGGGCTTCGCTGGCGTTGTGTTAACAGTGGCCTAAACTGTGTAATAAGCCTGAGGGTTGATTTAACCTTACCATTCTGGAATTGTTTCTCCTTTCACATTGTAAATTCACAAGTAATTCCACCGTTCTCTTCCTCCTTCCTCCCCTTATCTGCAGCAGGTCAACTGTAGTTGGCACACAATCTGTGGTCTGCCGACCAGAAAAACCCTCTTCTTCATTCCCTTTCACTTTACCAGCTCCTCTTCCTTCCTCTCCTCACGATCCTCTGTCAGAAGTTACGGTCGGGGTCCACCCCAGACCTTCATCTCTGTCGCTTTGTTCCACAAAATGCATCGTGTTTGTATTTTGGAGACAGAACCACCTCCCACTTCTTAATATCAGCAGTTTCTGAAAGTGCTGATCTGTTCTACGAGCTGTCAGTGGGTGTACGGCACCAGCTGAAAAGTGCTGGTTGGTTTGCATCTGCCGCTAACCTTAAAATGACAGTTATTCTACAGCATGTCCAACTTCAGAGCCAGTCTTTTCTTACACTTTTAGATTGTTGTTCTTCTGACCTGATTCATTTCTGCTTTAAATGCTTTAGTTCTCTGAAATGTTGGTTGATTTGATGAATACACTGTGGTCATGTTCCCTGCGCTAATTACAGCACATTGTGATGTTAAATAAAATATCCCTTCTGTACTTCAGTGCTGTGTTGTGCTCCAGCTGCATGGTCGAATCCAGACTGGAAACTCAACCTCCAGTTATTACTGTTCTTCTATTCAACAATCAGTCATAAACATTAGGTTATTCACTTCACAATAAAAATAGCCTCGAGGGGTGTTCAAAGCACGATTTGCAGGAGAGGTTAAACATAACTAGCTTGTTCAAAACAACAACTGCAACAAAGGAAAGCACAAAAGCACAACTGTCAGTATTCATTTTTTTCCCCTCGATATTGGTAACTCTGAAGTCAGTCTTTAAATTGGAAAAGCATACATTTTGAGAGTTAGTCAGTGATGTAGCGTCAAAATGAACTCCAGTGGGTTGATAATCAAAAGGCAAACAAACACCGATATGAACAAAAAAAATCTTTATAATCAGAAGAAAGCCTTAATTCGTGCTACTTTCCCAACCTGATCTTTGACATAACTTACATCAACTTAATACAACTCAGTATGATTGTAAATTACAATTAAAGTCAAGATGAAATGAACATTTCCATTATAATTATTTTAATCTTAGATCATATCCCCTATCTAACAATATATGTATTCTTATATCAACCAGTGATATCATGACATCCACCCATCATGTGGATCACAATATCATCATGACACGGACTTTAGAGACTCTCAAAGTGCCGTTTCATCTCGACTTTAAATGTACTTCTGTGATTTAAACTGAGCTCAGGAGGTCCAGTGAAGTAATTTCTTAACTCTCTGATTGTACAACAGACAGCCTCGTCACTACACACCATCCCATTAAGCTTCTCAACAACCTGCCATAATGATTAAGCTGGTCTGCTCTGTTAGCTCCGATAAGACCGCCTGTTTTCAGTTAATCAATCATGTATTTCGGTTGTTACCATTGTTTAACTGTGTCACTGTCTCCTGGTGGGGGGAACTGGAACGTCCACTTTTTGTTTTGATATAATTTACAGTCCAATTAGTCGCCACAACTGAAATGATGGATTAACCTTCATCTTTCAAGGCGGCCACGGGTGACCTACCTGCAGGACTCCCTCAGATTTGAAAATCAATACATTTTTCCTGATGAGTAAAGTTTTTAGGGTTAGTCTGACTCTCTTTTTCACCACATGCCAGCATCCCAATTTAGAGAGAGTAATGAGCAGGTAGAGTTGATCTGAGATGGTCTCTCAAAATTGGTTTTGAAGTGAATTGTGACTATTTATATCATTGAACAATGTCAGCGATAGACTAATTGGAAGCACTCAGAGAATTCCCACGGTGTGAAAACTTTCTGAATTGATCAAGCTTGACTGTGCTTAGTCGTAGTGTGTTACAGATCATTTCCTTTCTTTTCCATTTCAAAACAAATGCAGCCAAGTCTTCTTTTTTGCAGTGACAAGGAAGACTACTGATGTCCTTGAAATTCCCTGTCAACTAAAAATATTGAAGATGTTGACAACACCAGCCCCCTTTTACTGTTCCATCTAGTATTAACGTGAGTCCTGTGCTTAGAGACGGCAGCTAGAAAGCTTTAAAATCATACAGCAGCACGGCCACTTACCCATAGATCTAATTACTACGTAATGCAGAGTGCAGAGGTGACAGGCAGCTGCAGAAAAAAGCACCAACAGTTCCTGCCATCTCACTTCAGAATGTAAATTTTACAAGGGAAAGTCACACAGGCAGAAATCTAATTTTGCAATGCAGCTAAACACATCTGGGTACAAGATGCATGCTAATTCCAAATTTCAAGGGGACCAGAGATATGAAGTGAACCTTATGTTACAACAGATGTGCCGTACACAAAGTCATAACTGCAGCTCAAGTATATTTAATGGAGCTTTCGGTGAAGAACAGTTGTAATTATGCAAATATATAACAGATAACCAAGAGTAATTATCCTGGCAAAAGTATCAAGCCTTCTAGATAGATAGATAGATGTTTTATATTGTTAGTAATATTATGTATTTTATGGCCTTCAGTAGAAAACAGTGAATGTGCTTCTGGTTCTTGAAGAGTCTCTGAGCTGCAATGATGACCTTTGCCCACCATGAACACTGCAATGCGCTGTCCTCAGAAAAACCCTCTCATTCAGCAACTGCTGGACATCTACTTCTACATTTCACCTGCATCCAGCCTTCTATATTATTTACCATGCACAGTAAATTTTAATGAGCACATATGTGGATTTGGACTTCACTCGAACGAGAGGAAGTAGGCAGGCGAGGCATAGACAGAGGTACTCGGCACCTCATGCTTGATTAATTTGCCTTTGTTCCGATAATCTGTTTACTATCCTCACTAATTGCCACCTTTCACGAGGCAAGGAGAAGAGCCCTGATTAAAAGAGTAATAGACAGTTAAGTGTTCTGGGATTGGTTGACTTTCTTAACAATCAGCAAGTCATTGCAGAGACTGTAGGTGTTGTTTAGATGTATTTGTAGTGACAATGCACCTGTCTGTATGTATGTCTGACGCTCTGTTCATGACATTTACTTATATACAAGTGCAGGCTGCCATGAATGAAGATATTTAAAGCTACAGTTTTATTATAGAAACAAAAGTGTCCCTCATAGAATTCCTGCTAGTTGTGCTTCAACACATGCAACCATCATTCCTGAGACTGAATAACCGGAGAAGATCACAGGATCCGTGTACACCCCCGATCCATGCATCTTTTGAACGACCACTAATGGATATATATATTGTTGGATGTAAGTGTGCTAGCCGTCCAACGCAGTCTACTGTAGGATAAGTGTGCACCATGCAGCTGTGACATTAATATAAAAATAATAATCTCACAGTTTTCAGCACTACTGACTCATTGTCAGAGCCGTGAAGGAGTTTTAAGCTTTAAAGAAACCAACCAGGTATAACCAACTTTTGTGTGGCATCCAGTGTACTTGCACGATGTAGCCACACAATGGGGAGTGTACTATTTCACAAGGACGGCTTATATGAGATCAGACCTACCGATGGCCTCCGGGCATTTCACTTCTGTTTTAGTTTATTCAGCAAAGCTTAACATAATTAAGGACCTGAGTTGGTCAGATAATGATAATTAATCATTTGAAATAATTTGAATGAATGAGTGTAATAACAATCATATCCACATGAATGCGGCCGTCCTGCCACTCACCATAGCCAGAGGGATGATGGCCTGAATATCTCGCTGCACCACCGTCAGCTCCGTCACAACCTTCTCCGAATCGGGAGGCGGGTTCTGTCCCTTGTAGTCAATGTTCCAGTTGATCCTTCTGGTCACCGAGAGGCTGGTGAAGTTCTCCATCTCGAAATCCAACTGCATCACCTCGACATTGCCCAACACATCCCTGCCAGACCATAAAAACACACACAAAACAGCAAGAATTAAAGGTCAGATATCCGTTACTGCAGCATGGGTACACTCTGGAGCTGTCGACACGCTGCTCTACAGTTATTTTTAAAGTTTTCTTTGAGTTATCTTGAGTTGAAAAAATGACTATTACTATTTGTTCTTTATTCAAAGTCATATTCTACATCTGCATATCTGAAGGCACGTCTCTTTGTGAAGCATGAAATAAAAACACAATGACAGCATGTAATAATGCATATGCACTTTATCACCTTCAGAAAATAACGTCATACTTTTATTATCTCGCATTGAAATGACGGAAGAGCTGAATGTACAACTCACATAGTTTTGATTGATCTGAATGAATCAATACCCAACAAGCTGTCCAGAGAAGATTTCATAATAAAAGCCAGTATTCAGCTTCTGGCTTCTGGTGGAGTGTAATTAATGTTATGCATTTAACAAAGCTCACACAAGTTGTCAGACACATTCCCTGATGAAAAGGCCCCATCGTAACATTTCACTCAGTCTGATTGGTCAGATGTGACAGTCACAAGGCAGTTAACACGGCTATAGGCAGAGGGGAGTAGTAACAAGTTACATTTACTCAGTTGTGTGTACTTTTTTTGAGTAAATTGTACTCGTCGAGGTAGTTTTAATGCAACATACTTTCGACTCTTACTTGAGCAGATTGTTGGGAGAAAAATCATTACTTTTATTTATTCATTATTTTATGCATTCATGCACATTTCGTTTAACGGCAGCTGGTCCCAGGTCTGCTGGCTCTCTGTTATCTTACCGCAGCCATGCCTCCCCATGACTGTTCAAAGCAGCATAATGGCAGAAGAAGCTACAGCAGGAGTATGGCTTTCAAACAGCGTTAGCAGCTAATATTTACACACAAATTAACAGCACACAGTGCAGCGGGCTGCGCTGGTCTGAGGTCAGTACATCAGAGAACCATGCTGACCCTGAGCTGACAGAGAGCAGTAAGTGTGGCTGTTGTGTTAATGCGAATAAATTTAATAATATATACACACAGTATATCATGTTTCAAAACTACTACTCCTGCTCTTTGTCGTAATGTAAATACTCAAACTGACAGAGTGCATTTAACTAATTCATTTAACTAATTTAATTTGTGTCGCCTGATGAAGAGAAACAGAAAAGTAGAGATTAAAACAAAAAGACAATATTTCACGTGTCTTCTTCAGGTTAAAGTGAAGAAGTGAACACACCTTTATGTAACAGGCAATTAATGATGAAAAGTCACAGCATTATCTCCTAATGAGCCTAAATGAGTCATCTGATATGAGACATTTTCAGAGAGATAAGAGCCTATAAGATAAGAGATTTGGCCACTTCTCTAATCTTATTGTCTGCATGCGATTGGAGAGACCTGGATCGGGGGGGGCTCAGACCTGATCTGTGGATGTCTGTGATGGAAACTGGGACTTGGGACATCTATACTGGAATTATCAAAGTTTAAGGACACTGTAACATGTTGACACTCTTTAAATTGACTTGCTTTACTCACATAAATCTCATTCCTGGATGTGAAAAACAGGCAGCAAAAGCAGCTGTAATGATATTCATTATTATTGATGTCAATACAAAAGCTGTAAAGAGACAACACGCCATTACTATTAGTGGTTTTGGTTAATACAATTTTGTTGTCCAGCCATTATGATAAGTGGTTTCGGTTCACATCTCTCTTGATTAAATGAAGTCAAGGTGAAGTGAAAGGCTCAAACTCTGTTAAAGCATATATGAATCATTCTCTCATGCTGCAATTTAATCCTTTAGTGCCATAATCCCTTTATAAAGTGTTTTTTTTTCTGTGTGTGTGGTAACAAACCCTGAATACTGAAAATGTTTCTCCTGTAAAACTAAAAGGATTTATAGCCACCCGGATTGAGCCCTACTTGAATCTAACTAATGATGCATCCGGCTGTCTTCCACTAAGGTCTGTCAGGACTCTCAAGCCTTGGACTTAAACAGCCTCAAATGGATCAACTGCTCCATGATTTTCTCATATACAACGTTCACATACGATGAAACAACACGTGTATTGTTGAAAATGTTATTTCGTATTGAATTAACTCATCATGAGTAAATTCTACTGAATGTATATACAAACTGAGTATTAAAGTTCATTCTTGACCTTAGAAATAGCAGTTTGCCAAAATAATTTTAACTCCTACCAATAATTTCTGTACAGTATAAGTATGTCACACTTCCTGGTTTGGAAAATGTATCCAGACAACAATCATATTTCCTCCATAAAGTATCTGGCAAAGCTACTTAGATGTATACACATGTGTTTTGTAGGAGACTGGGTTGGATTGTCTGACATCTGACATTAGACTTATTTATTTTCCTAAACGTTTCCTCTCATACATGTGGCTGCTGATAAGAGAGACGCTAAAACTGATGAGAAGTGACAGTTCTATAATGGCAATTCTGCTTACTTAGATAAAGTTCATCATAAGCTAATTTAGCTAAATTAATCGGTGATTGTCTCTGAATGAACAGTCTGCAGGTCTTGTCAAGAAACAATCACTGCTCCTTAATCTTGCAGGCCAGCTTTCTTCTTCTTCTTCTATCTTAATGCCTGAGTGTAGAGCTCGTGCAAGGGGATTGCAAATTTGGTTCTGCCTCTCACTTTCAAATAGCCGTAATTGTAGCGGCTGCAGATTTGCTTCTGACCAATCAATAGCCTTTGTTAGGTAACCTGATTGTTCTGATGGCCGTGCGCATGAAATTCCCGAGCACTCCCTCTTTTGCTTCCCTCTGCTGTGTAAAGATACCGGAGACTTCGGCTGGAATCTCCGCTTTACCATCGCGAACATGCCAGCGATGTAGAAGCGATAACAGAGCTCCAGTTATGAAAATCCTGCTTGTTGGGCTTGTAATCCTCAGGTTCAACAAGCCTAACATGAAACTGTCTCAGTTGTGGCGAAGGGGCAAATTAAATCTCTCTCCGCCTGTGACGAGAATCATCCCGCCCAAACCTCACCTTTAGCTGAGAGTGTCAGCTCTGTCCTTCACAAAAGCGGAGACCCACCATTCAGTCTGAGAGCCTTTTAATGAAAGCTGGATCAAACTATCTGTACAAGCCTCCACCCACAAAAGGTTCCTCTCAGGAACATCGTGATGAGATCTCTGCCTATTTGTCTCGACATCACTCACTGAAAACAAACACCCCCATCTGTCTGTGACACACTAAAGCTGTCATCAATATGGCCCACTGGAGTGAGTACATGTACAGCAGCTCAATACAGTGTCGACTGCCACCGCGCTGGAGGGAAGGAAAAATGATGTTCACAATGCACTGAATTGGGCAAGAGGGCATGCTTTTTTTTTTTATCAGTGATGAGTAGACTGTAAAAATGAAAGTGAAAGCAGCAGAAAAAAAAAAGACATTTCAACTTCACGTTGTATCCAACGAGCTACAGTCACTCTTGACTTTTTGACTTTCAAAAAGAGCAGATTTTAGGAAATATCACGTCACTGTCTGTCGGCATAATGCCCTTTTCAGAATCCTTACTGATTCTCTGCTTTAGGTTTCAATCTCTTTATGTCACTTCTACATGTATTGTGACTCCATAGAATTGCAATGCAAGCTTCAAGTTTCCCTTTAGATCTGCGTCTTGCCACTTATTGCATCATGATGTGACTGGATGATGGGCTGAAATAACTAAAGAATCATATTAAATCCACGACAGCTTTTATTTAAATTGGCGAGTGTTTTTCTCTCCACTGCCGTAGTAGCTGCTGTGTTACAGTATGTCTTATTACGTTTCCCTTTCGACGTCTCAACTAGATTGCAGGGTGACCTTTTCATCAAAATACTAAATAATGAATGTGTTAGCTAATTAATGTCACTCGAGTCCAGCTCCCGAGGTTTCAGAGAGAGAGAAAATAAAACAAGGAAGAAGGAAATGTAGAGGGAAATGTTGATGAGCTCTCCGTACCCTGCTGTCCATTGTCTTCCATTATTAAAAAGAACAATCTTCAACATCTCTCGTGTTATTATTCATGACACCTTTCAGCTTTGATAGCAACAAATAGAAAAAAGAGCACTGATGTCGGACAAACATTCAACTTAAAGGCATTTTTAATAAGTAGTGGGCGGTGAGAACTTAAATGAGTGATTTCATACCAGAGGAGGAGAGGAGGGAAGTAAACATGCTTCGAGAAAGTCCGGCCTTGTTTCCATTACGTTAATGATGTACTGCCTGTATAGCACAAAGTATATACTTTAAAAGCTGTGGCTTGGGGCTTTTTCAGAGCTCAGGGGGAATTCGTTCTTTGATCACAGGTCTGTTTGAACTGATTAACAGGGAGAGTTCATTGGATCAAAGCACTGCAGGGCAGAGTTACAACAGCAGAAGAACAGAGATGGTGAACAGAGGGTTCAGAACGGTCCATGCTTTGGTCTATACTATAAAGTCTACAGCACTTTAGACTATAACACTGATTTTTATTAGCATTTAAAGTGAGCATAAGGACGTTTCATTGAAATAAAGCAGGATTTTGAATCAACAGTTTGAAATATTTGCTTTCTCCCTTAAAGTCAGATCTATATTAATTCTGTGGACTTTCTTTGAAGATTATTTTTTGGCATTTCTGCTTTATTCTACAGCGGCAGTATAGATGGACATGACGACATGCAGCAAAGAGCGCGGGTTCGATTCTGACCTGCTGTGGAAATGAAAACGTGATACACGCTCCACAGCGAGCCTTCAGAGCCCCAATTCTGTGTGTTAAGTACCGAGCTGAAGTCAGTTAACCTAGCTTAGCATAAAGACTGTAGGCAGAGGGAAACAGCTAGCCTGGCTCTGTCCAACGTGAACTCCTCATTTAACATGTTGTATCTCTTTCGTGTGATCTGTTCTGTGTGAAAACTACAATTCAAGCTGGACTATTTTTCTGGTGAACAGCAGCTGGGTGCAGTGAACGTACTAGCTATTCTACAAAAACCTGTGGCCACTTAGCGTATTTGGCAACCTGCGACACAGCAAAGATGGACTGGGCAGAGGGATAAATTATTGTTTGTCAAGAAATAGTTACAGTGCGTAAGTCCTCCTAAAAATCACAAATTGTTGTTTTTACATTTCTGTCCCTGTACAGGTCAAACAAACATGTATTTTTGTGCTTAGTAAAGACTCTCTTACTCTTACGGCGTGTCTACCCAAGTGCATGCGTAACTACGGTGATCGCGTATGGGATAATGTGTAACGTGTGTGTAATGACTCTGAGTGCCGCCTAGACATGGCTCACCTACACTCAATACTGTGTGTCAATACATCCTGTATAGGTGCAGACGGAGGACTGAAGCTGCACATACTCAAAATGTGAGAGGGGAACAAGATTGATTGTGCAATTAAGACAGCTTTAGTGGTGTTGGTAGATGTATTTTTCACTTTGGATAGTGCCAGGCCAGGACTTTCCTCTTGCCTCCGGTATTTATGCTAAGCTGTGATAACCACGCCCAGCTCTGTACTTAATGCACAGGCATGAGGTTGATGATCTTCTCCTCAACAAGTTAAATATCTGTCAGAAAAGCTCGAGTGCTTCAACTAACCAGCAAGCAAATACAGATTAAAAAAAGAGTGGCGTTAACTAGTGGTTGCAAAATAGGTTGCCATTTTGTGGCCTACAAAACTTACCTACAAAATAAAACACAGATTGTACATAATAAAGGATTTCCACTCTAGATACATCTATTGTGCTAAAAACAACATTTTCTTTTTCATGCAGCTTCAAAAGGGGCAAACATCAGGGACGATGGAGCAGCTTTGAAAACAGAGTGCTTGTCAGTCAGCCAGTCAGGCAAGGAAATGAAGCAAGAATCACCTTATTAAAAGATTGGCTTCTGTTGTCCTGACGGTGATGGTGGTAATGCCGCAGCATTTTCAGGAACATTATTCATTTGAAACCCATTGACCGCGATCAATAATGCATTGGTTCATGCGGCGTTATCAACGAGCTGCTGTTAGAATGGGACTGTTCCAGATGGAAGAATAAAGTGTTGAATTTTTCCAGCAGAAACTAAAGTGTGGTCTGATGAAGAGAAAATCCAAGATAAGGACAGAATAATAAAGAGAGGAGAGTGATGAAGAGATCAACAACACGCCCCGGAGGGAAAACATTGTCACCTCATTTCCTCAGTTTCAGGTAATTTTGAGTAAACAAAACCAGATGTTCAAACAGAATAGGTAGTCAGATGTATTCACCAATGAGATGCAAAATGATGCTGGTGTGTGTGCTTGTCTTTTTTAGGAGAGTGTGTGTGTGAGGAGGGGGGGGGGCTTTAAATAGCGAGCAGTTACTTGTTTGCTGCTTAAATCTTGCACAAAAAGACATATGAATGAGAACAATTATTGAACTTAGAAAACATATTAGAATTCTCCTTATTACTGCATTGAATTGTGTAATTAGGGGAAGAATTGTCTCGAGAATTCATGTATTTTGGGGCTCATTACTGTAAAGTGTCTGAGTCTTAGGCATGCTGCACATAGTTTCGTCCTGCAGCAGCAGCTCATCCACTCAAAAAAGAGAGAAAATAGGGTTGGATATACTTTCTTGATAAAACAAAGGAGAATATAATCAAAAAGAAAGCTGCGGGGAATGTCGGTGCTGAAAGTGTGATGACAGGAACTATCCACAAAACCCACTGGATTCATTGTGAACCATTAGAATACATGTAAAATGAGTTGCAGGTCTGTGTTTGTCAGTTTATTTTTGAACACTAATGAAAAGTATTCACCTGTTCAACTGACTCTCTTAAATCTTGTTGTGTTTTTGCAACTAAATCACATTTATTTGGGATATTAAAGTGTGAAATATATACACGCAAAACACTATTTTCTGTCAAAGTCAAGTAGAAATTTAAAGCATATGAAAGCATAATATTGTATTCACATGACAGTCAGATATCAAATCTATTTGTTCTAATGTTGCCCACAGACAACAAATATCATGAAATGTTTTTGTGACACAAAATAAAGTTGATACGAAAGGTGATATTTTGTTGAAATGTATTACCAAGTTCCAGTTTGATACAAAGACTTCATGCGGACGTCCAAACAACCCAATATACAAGCATTATGAACCAATTTCACAACAATACATTTCCCAGAGAAAATCCCAAGAGGCATGAGTGCTTTTTATATAAAAAGATTTCACGCTCACGTTCCATCAATTTGATGGGAATGAAGCATCAAAGACAGGAATTCTTCCGTGACTCCACTCTTTATGACTTTAGATGCCTATTGTTTGGCTGTTTGGCTTTAGGTGGTCACAGAATTGACTGAGTTTCTGACAAAATGCAGCATGACACGTTGTTTCTCTATCCATGCTTGACCCCCTACTGGACATTTCCCACATGGTGACAGGGTGGCAAAGATTACATGACATGGGTCACTAAATATAGCAAGAAAGGCTGCCACTAAGGCGCTAAGAAGTAAACAAGAGAGGAATGGTGGATTTCCTTTTCAGGTAAGGCCACTCTCTATCTTCTTCCTCGCTGTTCTCTTTCTCCCCAGCCATAAAGGAGTCCATAGGGATGCCAATATTTAGACCAGCAGTTTCTACTGTCTCCAAGGCCTGGTGATAACCAGCTGAACTCCTTGTGCTTCAGTTCTTAATTAATTGAATCACTGCATATTGTGATTTATTTTTGTAAAGTTTTCGTTGCTCAGTGGATCCGAACTGCACCTACGTTAAAGAGTGATGTTCACTGTGCTAATGTGCAAGCAGCTGTTTAAAGGATGAGTTATAATTTTACATATATTTGCAGCCTCTGAGATTTCTGCCACCACTTCAATACATTTGAGGTGAATGGGATTCTTAGTGTTGCTCGAAGTATTTATTAATTAACGACGTTTAAAAAAATTCAACAGCAATTCCAGAAACTTTGTCCTGGTTCCTCTGGATAACCCACAAACCTTACTGTAAATAGCTTGCATTGGAAATTTGTGTTTTGTAATTTTGGGTAAATTGACCCTTTAAGTGAGTGGCAGAGCCTCTACATGTTCATCTCCATACCATCATTCACTGGGCAAATTATTTAGGCTGTGCTCCTAAAAGCAGGCTAACAAATGCATTAATAGGCTATACACCATTTAGACTACATTGGGCCTGCAAATCACTTAGCAACTCTAGTTTCACTATTACCATAAAGTTGCATTTACCGTACAATCCGGCCAGACAGAGTCCATTACAGTCCCATCAGACACTACAGGACTGTGATTTGGTGTTTTCACTCTTTTGAGGAAGTTGGCATAATTACTGCTCTTAGACGAGATCTCATCTCAAAGGTATTTTAATGCCGGCAGTCAAAGTCGTCTACGTCCTCACTCCACGTAGACTGAATTAGCAGCAGATGTAGTGAGACCAAGCAGATAACATCTCCATTCATTTAACTTTGTGCTATAAATCGGAGGGTGCTTTAGAGGACCAGAGCCGTACTTTATCTTCTGTAGCTCCTGGGGCATTTTCAAAGAGTGGTGGCATGCTTTTAAAAGCTGCCTTTAATCAGAGAGTGAACTATGACCGTTACACGCAATGAAACCTTTTTTGAGACCTTTTGTTCATTGTTAAGGGAGACAAACATCGTTGTCTTTGTGTAGCAGGAGCGAGGGCAGGAATCAACAGCTGCAGCTGCAGTAGTTTGTTAGAAAGATGCCGTGTGTTTAGGCCCGGGGCTCTTGACTTACCCCTGTTTGACTGCTTTGTTCTTGTTCACATCGATGGTGGTGATGGAATGCTTGGCGCCAGACTGCACCTCCCAGTCCACCTTCCACTGGGCGTTCTTCGACTTGGTCTGGAGCAGGTTCACCCCTTTCTTAGCTTTGACCCTGCAGGAAATGGCGAGGGGAAAAGAATGGGATGAGTCAATTTTATTAGAGGGGATGATTTATGTGCAAGGTCAGAGGTGAGCACCCTCTGTGTGCAGCAGTCCTCCTCCTTGTATAGCGTCATGGCAAAAGCAATTCCACAGATGAATCAATAACTGAGATGAATGAAGATGACAGTGCAATGATACATGAGGCCAGAAGGCTAGGACTACTTCAGGTCACAGTGTTCACTAACACTTTCTATAAAATCACATCTACAAGGCTTCACACAGCACCCACCAGGCATTTAGACAGTCTTATTAACTGTATCTGAAAGTGACATCTGAAAGCCTCCAAACTCAGCTCGCATGCTTTGTGAAAACATTTAGACATGCGACTAATTTGATTTCATACAAATAATGTTGGATTCCCAACAAAAGAAGCAATATCTATGATACTGTAATTGATTCCGAGGTGAAATCCTCCCTCTGTAACCCCTCAGCTCCTCAGGGAGAACACACTGTACAGGTAGTTCAGGGTGAGCTACAGAACAGGGACCCTGGAGCTGTTATGAGCTCCGTTATGATTCACATTTTTTGCTCAAGGACACTTCAGCAGGGAGGATGTCTGAACTTGGGAACCACTCATACGCCCTGCTGTGTCAATATATCTCTATCTCTTAATATCTCAGGTGTTCACATTAAATAGGCCAGGGACTGAAATGCACTGAGTTGAAAATTAGAAGCACTGCAATGTTTTATTGCTACATACATGTCTTTAAACATATTTCTTTATCCATATTTTCCTTTAATGTATTCACATAATTTACATGTATATAAATAAATATGAAGCAAATCCTTCTTTTACACCATATATAGGGAAGAAACTAACAGTGAACCCTCTTGGTATGTGCATCTCGACGTGCACACACAAATCCACCAACCACAATCTACACATTCACACACTTTGTGTCTGCAGAGATGTTGCACGTTCACATGCGGGATATGCGCGTGTGTGTGTGTGTGTGTGTGTATACAGTACAAAAACAAATGTGTGCATATTCCCAACACGTCTGAAAGCCTTCAAATAAGGAAGAGAGAAGAGAAAAACTGAAGCTAAACACAGTAAATACATAAATAAATTGCTTCACAAAAAGTAGAAAAGATAAATAATAATGGAAAGCCTAATATAAGGATTCAGCTGTGGTGCTGCTCCAATATGTAGCAAGAACTTTCCCATTTCTAGAAGAATGGTCCGGCCTTGATTTGTAATGTTCTGTTTGAATGGATGTGAGTGGATTTAGACTTGAACCTGAAACATCAGTTAAATATTGCAAAGATGTTGATGACTGTGAAAGTGAGCTGGGGGGCTTTTTCTGGTGAGAAACAGACATTTCTGGTTCATAACTGCTAAAAGAATTAAGATCATTTGTGAGGAAACTTTTGGGTGTGTACAATCTGCTGCTCTTTTACTGCGCATCTCCATGACAGCGCCTTAAACCTGAAACCTTAAACCAAGAGGCTGTTCAATTCAGTGAGGAATAAATTTTCAATTTTCAATCAGCTGGGTAACAAACCAGTTCTGGCAGCTGTCCTTTGTGACTTTACCTAGACGTGCTATTAAGGCGTCCACTGACAGAATACCAAATAGCAGAGAGGAAAAACAAAAACAAAAGCGCTCTCTTCCCAGTTATTGTGATTCTGGTCATTCGACCACAGAGCCACGCCCGACTCCTGCTCTGATGCATGCTGGAGACGAGCGACTCATCCACGGACATGCAGAGCCAATGGAAATTATCGATCTGATGTTCTCATTTTCATGAAACACAAGACAGAGATGAATTATTAACATATTTGGCTTTTGTTTGTCTGCCTTGTGCCTTCAGGAAAATTCATTAATAACCAGGCTGGAAGCTAAGTTAACGTTAGGAAAGCATTTTAAATTCTGTAGTAAACACTAAATAATAATGAAACGGAGAGTGTCAGACATGACATGGTTATACCAGTGAGTACCAATTGCTGCTTTCCTGAGAGCAAAACTCTGGGGATTTTAATGATTTTACCTTGTTTACAGGAAAACACAGTATTGTTTTTCTCTTCCCGCCATGAGATCACTGCATTTAAGCTCTGTCTGGACAAACTCACTGAGAGCATTATCTAAATCATATTTTTCCTCTCAAGTGTCTCATTTACATTCGCCTGAAGGTTCGAGGCCCCGGCAACATCTTCCAGATCGTTCCATTTATTTCTTTGACAGATAAAATTTTCTGAAGTCCCGCTGAGGTGTTTCCATTTGCTACGCTAACCTGCGCTCAGTGCATCGACCGCTCATCCATGATTTGTGAAAGCAATTGACTTTCAGCTGAAGCTGTCTCCCCTTCTTCAGCCAGAATAGGCACACAGCTCGAACACGATCTGTGTTTTAATGTGATCACCACCATTCTCACTTTGCTTCTGATAGTATTCAACCTGCAAGCTCATTAAAACCACTAACTTCTCATTAGCCATGGAGTGAAAATGAATTTAAATTTGTCTTTTTTCATCAGTTTAACTTAATGTACACACAGTTCATGGGATTGTTTCAACAAGTCCTCCAAACTTTACCTTCCAAAATTACAGCAGCACGACATCCAAACCTGTTACAAATCACTGATCTACCACCTCAACGTTTGGTTAAGTTTAGGCACAAGAACTAGAAAGACAGAGGTCAACGCTGACAATCAGACTGAGGAGGCAGGATGAGAACAGCAGCTGTTTTCCAGATTTTGTTGTTGTTGTTGTTGGCATTGCTGACTTCTTCCGTAGCCACAGACACTAAATCCCCCAGATTACTGACTGCACACCGATACAGATTACTGTACCTGGATACAGGCAGAGCTTATATAAATTGACAATATTAACATTTTCAATATTGTAAATACAGTTCAGACGCAGGGCTGTGGCAGCCACCGAGGACACGGAGGTCATGTTCTCATTACAAATACGGTTCATGACCATGTGATACCAGCTACAACACTGACTGAACCTGCAAACACTTAACTCCGAGAGAACGTTTGCTTTTGCCTTCCTTAATATTTCATGTCTGATAAAAATCCTCCCATTTTATGTTTTCCAATTTGTCTGAAAGAAACAGAAGAAGAAGAAGAAGAAGAAGAAGAGGTTCTCCCAGGTTGCAGTTTTTTAAGACGTTGTTTCCTGTTATTGCAACTGTTATTGTCTTCTTTCATCAAATCCTCCACATTAGAGAAAATACAGTAATTATCTGATACAGCACCGTCAAGGGGAGATGAAACAGAAATGTGTAATGTTTAAGAAATCATCCTGATCAAGCGTGCTGCCTTTGATGTGAGTTGAAAAGGGGAAACATAATACCCTCAGACTCTCACTAAATGAGGTGACCCAGTTGCTACTTGATTACTGTAGCTTGTAAAAATACTGATCATAAGAGATGATAATTACACATTATTGTAGGGCATAACCATTTCCTGGTAAGGATGCAACCCTGATGAGTAATACTTGTATTTATACTCATTACCTACACTCACAGGCAGCGTGTAAAAGCCACTGCATATTCATCCTAATCTTTTTTAGAGAGCCTGCATATTGTACAGAACCAACGTTTTTAATCAGACTCCGCTTCATTTTTGCGCCACAAATGAGAGGGGATGAAGCATTACCCACGGGAGCACCGCATGAATCGGGCCCCCCGTTGAACAGTGTTAATACTGATTAATGAAAGAGCATTGCAAATGGAGAAGCTGTACAGCAGTAACCCGCAATAATACACGCCCAGATTCTCAGAATCTCTGTGAGTCCTGCTGCTGCTGCTACGCAGGAAAAGTGGAGAGGCAGTGTGAGCCACTTCAGCTAAGACAGAGCTATTACTTACTCATTCCACACAGATGCCTTCTGCCATGGAAACACCTATTAGACCCCGAGTTGGCTGACGGACTGCTAAACAGGAGAGCTTTTGGTCAACACATTTCAGGCCAGATTTCTGAGCTGCCTGTTTGTTTCCCCCTGAGGTTATAAATGTTAGTCCTGTATTTAGCGGTAAAAACAGCAAGAAGTGACCACAACACGGAGCGATCAATCTGTGATGAATGCCAGAATTTGTTCATCAGCTGCTGTGATTTTGGACTTGCATTTCTACCTGCTTAAAAAAGTTAAAAGTTAAAGTTAAAGACACGACACATACTACATAATTGCTCATCATTTTGCCTAATTACAACATCCTTGTCTGTTCTTTGCAGCTTGCTGTGTCTCCATGGTGTGCTTGTACTCAAGAGTTTGGATTGCTCTCCACTGGGCACAGAGGCCCAAGTCCTCATGACCCATTTATGACACTTGCTGCCAGATATCATGTCAACTGCCAAGCCACACACACACACACACACACACACACACACACACACACACACACTGTAATTTAATCTAACTGGCCGCTGTTAATGAATAAAATATGCAAACCAGGATTAAATCAAATCACAGCTTCCAAGTCTTTAATTTGTCCTTAATGGCCCTTTTAAAGAGTATTTATTGAACACATTTGAAGAGAACGTCCCTACAGGCAGAGCAGTCACAAAACTGGAATTTTTCCACAGCATAATGAGACAGACAGTGAAATATATATTTTTTTAGACTTTAAATCACCCGACAATTAAATAAAATGTTAATAGTCCGGACTACATATGTTTACCGTATAGGATCAATCTGAATGTCCATTACAAAAAGGGCCATTTGACAAGCTTAGCACACATCAGACAGAAGAAGTAGTGGGGGGGGGGTGATGCATGCATGCACCACCGGTGTGGCATATGCCTTAATGATGTCGCAGGACTCCCTTGCAGAGTCTGGAAAGATGCCACTGTAGAGGGCTTGAACGCCCCCCTTGTGCCCAGCAATATGTTGGGTATCACTCGCTTCCCTTTAGAGAAGAGCGTCTTGACCCAAATACATTTTTGGATTTGGATACTTGAGGGTCTGAAGCAAAGTTAAGGGTTCATCCTTAAATTCAAGTTTTGCTTTCCTTGTTAATCAGCCCAGCTGAATTGGTTTATTGATCTACACCAGTGTGACTATTGAAGATGAACATCACTCACTCTTTAATTTACTAAATAAAAACGAATGCGTTTAAATGTGAAAATATAAAAACACTGAGTGAGTTTGCAGGTATTTGCCAACAGTTTCAGAACGTATCGAAGCACAGCTGCACAGCCATTGTAATGTGACACTGCTGAAAGGCCGTGAAGTTTCCTCGGTAACAACATTTTCTAACATGGCCTGCTGCAGGGACTCGCATCTAACTTGTTCTTCCTAAAGACGTCAATAACCACTAACACGGTTCCCTGGCACTGTAATGGTCTCCTTGCAATAGACGGCAACTCTCGAATGACAAACATGGCCTCACCCTTGGATCGCAAGCAGCAGTCTTATCAATCATCTCGAGCACTTTGATATCTTTGATATGGTGTTTATCGTCGAGTTAACAGCTTTGAGGTTTTTTCTCGACGGCAGCACGGAGACGTACAGCTGGAAAGCCAGACGGGAGGGACAGACCTGCCAGGGACAGACTTTTTAATGGGAGGCTCTGGAAATTAGAATATGAGAAGCTGGGGAAATATCACAGAGCAGATTAAGAATTTGAAACTGCAGCTGCTGGTTTGCAAATGCTGAAGTGATTTATTTCTTATAGGTTAAAATGAGCAATGCAGTGCAATGATAAATACGGCTTCTACAAAGTAGGGCATAGTTAACGGCTGCACATTCCTTATCAACACCCAAAATTTTCTTACAAAACAACCGGAATAAGTTCCAACCATAACTGCTTGGTTTTCAAGTAACATCAGCGGCGTTTTGTTCCAGCTTACAGTGCTCTGTAATTAATACAAACAATAAAGGCACATTGTAACAGAAGAGATGAGTAAGCCAGATAATTATAGCAGAGATCCAACAGAAACATCTAACACTGAGGTAAGATATTTCAGTACCACGCTAAACACTGCAATTACAAAACTGCTTTATCATTTTCTTTTTGTCTGGAGACTGATGCTTTTTACCCTCCAAGTTTTTGTGATGCCAGTTGATCCTGGATAGCTCTGTCCTCCATTTCTGAGCATTTGAAAATGCTTGTAGGTGATGTTGGATGCTTGGAGGGAATAAGGGGGGCCAAAATGTTAAAACTGCTCATTGTCTTTGTTTTAAAACAAGACATTATGACATTATTCTACATTTTCACATTGTCACAAATATTTCACAAATATATGGTTTAATTTAAAAAAGGCTCTTTCTTGAAACAGCTGGGCTCTATAGTTTTTATCAAACGTTATTCAAACAGGAGGAAATGGAGAATAAGTTGGGGACTATTTTGAGCCGCGGATTAATACATATTTGGTGCTTTAGTGAGTTCGGTGATGTGTGTGGGACTGACTCAAAATAAACTACAGTGCCCATGTTCACCCCACCCACCCTGTAACAGTGTGGCTCATTTCTGTGTTTTCAATAGTTTTGGAACAACAATGGAGCTCGTGGCTCAGAGGGAATTCCTGTTTGTAGGATTGATTCATTGTTTGTTTTGATCTTTTCATGGGATTTGTTGACATTAAGAAAAATACAGAATCTCACAAGCCTCATCTTTCCAAAACCAGATTTTTAAAAGCCAGAAATGTGAGCACCTGATGAAGTCATGTTTTAGTCACTGGCATTGATCAATAAACCCATCAAACCCAGCAGATACTGTACAACCATGACAAGGTGGTAAAAAATCGCAGTACTGCCCTGCCCCTTTCAGTAAGTATCCGACAGCTGATGTTACGGCTCATGGCTGTGAGTGAATACCCTCAGATGGCCTTAGGGAGCACAGAAGCAGACGATTAAGCGATTAAGTGTATTGTGACGCTACATGCCCGAACACGAGCATCATCTTTCTGTTTCTTCATCACATTCAAAGGCGGCCAAAACATGTGTGACAGAGATGCACGAGGGGAGGACTTCTTACCCACCGGCTGCTTTTTAAACATTTTCTCTCTTCGCCTTTGAACTACAGAGCACTCACCTTATAAGGCTCAGGCCTTCTTACTCTGAGGACCAAGTCCTGGTGAATAGCTGCAGCTCCCTACCTCTCCTTATGTAAAAACATATACATCAATAGAAACACATCATTGGTGATGTGTGATATTGTAATTTCTCAAACATAAAGAACAGCTAGCCATTTTTCTTTTTATCAGTTATTGAGAGAGAGTTTTTCTCTATAATAAGGAATTCATGCCAAGGGGTTGGTGTGTAGTAAACCAGTGCAAGCTCCATACTTAGCTTGGTTTACTTTAACAATGTATTATCTCACTTTTCCATTAGCTGAGTAAATAACTCTATAATGATGAAACATTTTCTCAATATCAAACATAAAAGCAGTGCTTTTTAAACCCGGCCTGTAATCATACCAAAATTTAAAATCATTACTGAAAAATATTGCAAGATGTTCCAGAAAATGTCATGACTGATGATGACACATCATGCCACATGGACAGAATTATTTAAAAGAATTCTTAAATTGCTGAGATTTCATACAAATTGAAACGGAAACTGTACTCTGTTAAAGGATAAGTCCAGTTTTTTACATTGTGGGTCTTATATTTGTAGTGTTGGCCATCATTGTGATGATAACTAATTGTACTAACAAGTTAATTGCTGAGATCTGGGAATGCGCCGAAATCTGACAGGGCTAATGAAGGATTATCACATTTCGGGCATAGCTTCTGTTTTAACCCATATTTCTTTGACATGGTGAGTAAAATATTATCATAACAGACAGATATTATGGCTAAACTATATGAAAATAAGACCCACAATTTAATAAACCAAAAGTATCCATTAAATTAGCTAAAAAAGGACTGTAGTTCTGTCATACATTGACAGCACTGATGGCACACATCAGTGTGTGCTGCAGGCTGTAAAATTTCAGATTTTTTAGGATAAGAGAAAGTGCTTTTTGTCATTGTTGCCAATTAATTTCGGACATCTTTACAACGCTTATACAAGAGAAGTCATGCCAGAATCATTAAAAATGTCCTTCCCTTTGGGGTGAATATCAGTTACTAATTACAACCGTTCCCTTCACTCACCACGAAAGGTCAAACTAGATCTAGGGCTTTGCCAGCACACCAACAAAGAGTTGATTTTGATGAGAACTTGATTTTTGCCTGACCACTACCTCAAATTCCTTCTGCTCTTTTCTGAGCTTCACCAAACACAACTCCCCACGCTGGTCTGTGCATTTCATCAGGGCCCGACTACAGTTCCCTTGTGAAATTATCACATGAAACGACCAAGACCTTCCTCTCTGACTGCCAGCCCCAGACAGATTGGACTGGTATTTGGCATTCACTAGTGGCATGTTATGCTGCCGAGTGGGACATCGTAAACAAACATTTGATCGCAGATGTCGGTGACAACAGCCCACAGAACACTTGTAGTGCCACCATTGGTGAGCTAAACCCTGATGGATGGAGTCAGGCTTCACGGTTGTCCCTTTAGTGATGCACAGATGAAGGCAGAAAAGTAAATAAACAACAAAAAATGTCAGCACTTGAATGTCTCAGAGGCATTAGCTGCACTCCCTTTTGCATTACAGCAGAAACGGGGCCTCTCCCCAACAGCTAAATCTGGCCAGCAACGTCTTTTTTTCCCACTCATCTGTAGGCAGAAGCTCCATTAGTTCCTCTGAGGGGGCACTTTAAAGACAACTTTGCCACTTGTGCTCCTGCAGAAACAACAAATTCCAGCCCATGAAGATATGCATAATTCAAAATAAGTGCAGATTTTTATTTGTCCTTGGCCAGCAGATGTGGTGCTTTTATGTGTCCAATGACATGTGATTCAATTACATACTCCGCTGTGCACGATGTTTCAGCTTCAGCATGTTATGTTATGTTTATAGGGCGCTGCTTTAGAAGCAGAAAAGGTTTGCTGCTGGTTGTCAGAACTTCACTGAACCATTCAATTGACCTCACATTCAAAAGAAAGGCTAAATCCTTTCTCAACAGGGAATCATTTAAATGGAGGATGGTAAACAGTATAAACATCTGCTGTATAACCGCGTCCCGTTTCACGGTCAGGCTGTTTTGATGTTAAGTTTTACATAGAGCTTCCTGAAGAATTGTAAAGATACACTCATGAAAAATCACTGCAACATCATCTATACTGTATATACAGTCATGGAAAAAATTATTAGACCACCCTTGTTTTCTTCAATTACTTGTTCATTTTAATGCCTGGTACCACTAAAGGTATATTACCTGAAGAATACAATGAACACGACAAAAAATGCAGCTGATTACATAATACTTTATGTCCTATTTGACATGCTTAAGCTTAATTGTATTCCCAGGGTATATAAGAGGCCATTTCATGTCATAAGCAGCACTGCACATGCAAAGGCCTGGAGTGGTTTCCTGCTTACATTCAAGCCGTAGCACAACTCAGAAGTTGTCAGCTCTCACATAATGCCTAAAACAAAAGAATTATGTGAAGCCACAAAGGCAGCCATCTTGGCACTGCTGGAAATTGGCATGAGTGAGAGACAGGTAGCCAAAAAACTGAAGATCTCCAAGACAGCCGTTCATTACACCAAGAAAAAACAAGCCGAACATGGTACTACCAAATTGCTAGCTGGTCGAGGCAGGAAACGTCTTTCTACCCCACGAGATGACCGTGCACTCATCCGTTCCTGTGTCAGGAATCGTCGTCAGACCTCCAGGGACCTTAAAAATGAGTGGGCACTGTCGAGAAATGTGACTTGTTCGGCAAGGACAGTTTGAAACCGACTTCTTGAAGCCGGTCTGAAGTCACACAGGGCACGGAAGAAGCCCTTCATCAACGAAAGGCAGAGGAAGGCCCGTTTACTCTTTGCTAGGGATCACAAGGATTGGACTGTTGATGATTGGGCTAAGGTTCTCTTCAGTGATGAATCCAATTTTGACTTGATACCCACTCCAACTTACTGGTTAGGAGGAAGCCTGGAGAAGCCTACAAACCAGACTGTCTTGCCCCTACAGTAAAACACGGGGGTGGATCAGTGATGATCTGGGGTTGTTTCAGTATGGGTGGAACAGGGCAAATGCAATTGTGTGAAGGGCGAATGAACCAGGTCATGTACAGGGCTACTCTTGAAAACAGTCTTCTTCCATCAGCTGGAAAACTCTTTCCTGCCTCGAATGACTGGATTTTCCAACAAGACAATGCCCCTTGCCACACGGCAAGGTCAGTTAAAGCCTGGATGGAGAACCAGAACATTCGAACCATGCCTTGGCCTGCTCAATCACCAGATCTAAATCCAATGGAAAACCTGTGGAAAATCATCAAACTCAAAATGGAGAACCACAAGCCCAAAAACAAAGCAAATTTGTTTGAATTTGTGCAGCAGGAATGGGCTGCTGTGACAGCAGAACAATGTCAGAAGCTGGTGGAGAGCATGCCAAGACGCATGGCTGCAGTCATCAAAAACAATGGTTATGCAATCAAGTACTAACTCCTGTGTGTATCATGTGACTAAAACAGACAGAAAAGAAAACATGGAATGCCTAAAAGCACTGTTTTTGGCAGTACAATGCCATAGCTATTGATGTAAGAACTTAAGTGATTTTGGTTATTATCAAGAAAACCATGGAAAATGGCTAGATATCAGCTCTTAAATTAAACTCTTATGAGCTATTTTTGTTGTTATCATTATATTTGTCCAAACAAATGTACCTTTAGTGGTACCAGGCATTAAAATGAACAAGAAATTGAAGAAAACAAGGGTGGTCTAATAAATTTTTCCATGACTGTATATATATGACTGCATGTGAAGTAGTTCATTGTGTATCAGCACAAAGATACTATTGACAGTGTTATATGATATGCACTGCCATACAGTGTGTTTTCTTTTTCTCACAGATGAAGTCACTCACTGACTATTAGAATACGTACATTATAGGCTGCAGCCGACAGTGTCACATACATGATGTGATATTAGATGACGACTGATGAAAGATTCTATAAGCAGGTGGCACCACTGCTGCAAAACACCAACTTGTGTCAGCATTAATAACTAAAATCTAAACAGAACAATAATTCTCCAAACAGCCACCGGCTCACATTACAAGAATACAAATTAGCAACTGCTAAATCTTACGACAAGTCTTTCCTCCCGTTTTAAACGAACTATACCATAAATGTATATTTCAGGCAAATATTCAAGACACTCCATGTTTACCACAAGAGCTAATGTGTGCACGGTTATCAGCACAGCCACTAAGTGAACAAACTGGGTAAAGTTATTCATGAAGGCAGACTTTCATGGGCTCTTCCTTGCCCACGACATCCCAGAATCCTATTACTGAAATTTACTCCGATGGTGCCTAAAACTCAGTCTGAGCTTGAGAAAAAGATATCCCTGAGACACTGAGCAAAAGATATCCTTGACTAGCACATCTAAATTAGTCTACCTTTCCTTGCATTACTTCTTTCCAGTGGTGGAGAGGAGTCAGAGCCGGCCACCGTCTGAGTTTTGTGCTGCTCGATCAGCCAATCAGAGAGCATGGAAAGACTGACAGAGACCTCTCTGAGTTTTGTGTTTCCTGGTCTGCCAATCAAACGTTAGAAGAAAGCCTTTCTGTGGCGTGTGGGTGTGGTTGTGGGGGGCATGTCAAAAACCAGGCCCCTTCTGGTCCACATGAAATGATGCATTTTCTGTTTGCAGTTTATTTGGGATAAAGAAAAATAAATAAAGTGAAAATAGTCACCATGGCCCAACATAAGACCCCAAAATACTAAAGATGATCAATCAAAAATACAAAAATAAAGATGTCACAGTAATTGCCACAGAGCTGTGACATTTTGACAAGTTTGACAGTATCTGGGAAATGCAGTGCAGAGATACTGCTTTAATGAGTGCTTAGCACACTTGAAGAACTTGATGCCTACTACTTGAAAAAAGTGTTGTTGTTGTTTTTTACTGTAAAGCTCCACAATTCCATCTCTAGTTTGAATACATGGTGACGATGCTAACACCTCATGGGTCCCTAAGATCCCATAACAGCCTCACTAACTTCAACATGAGCACACAGCTTAGTAACGCTTGGCCTCGTGCACTCATGCAATGTGCTCATCATTATGGCCCTGAGACAAGAGAGGTGTCGATGTCAATATGTGGGCTGCACAACATTCAGTCAGTCATGAAGACCGGAGCAGCCATCGCCACAGATGTTCACTTGGCAGAGTGATGCACAATGCTGCAAAAAGACCTAATGCTCATTATGAGAGTCAGACGACAGAACGCCCATCTAACAGTAAAAGAGCGGCCAGGCCATGCGAGAGGGCTCGGCCAACGGGGACATTATCAGCAGACTCAGTAAAAAAAAAAAGGCAGCAACGTGAAGCTCAGTATGGCCCAGTAGTCAGGATTTTGCCTAATATGACAATTCACTGGAGGAGAAAAAAGGAGTGGAAAGCAGGAAAATCATTTAGTTGTTTTGATGAGAGGCTTTTCTGGAGCTGTATGGGTAGATACTTAGAACTACTGATCTAATAAGGCTGTATTTAGACACTGCAACCCAGCACCAAAAAGACAGGAAAATGCAATGCTTTGAAAATTAAAAAGAAAAGCAGAAGGTTTTTTTGTAAGCTAAACAAATATTTGCAGCCATGGGGAAGATGACTGTACCGAGTCCAGTGATGTCTGTTGCTATGGAGCAGATCTAGACAATATAATTACAGTGTACAGGAAAGGGTTTTAAGAGGCTCAGCCTTTTCTTCTTAAGTTAGAAGTTTAAATCTCAGTCGTGCTCCTACTTGCTTTGACTGGATTCTGGCTTCTTACTGTAAAACTCAATTACAGGCCTTAAAACAGAGGCTCTTTGTCTCTGCAGCAGATGAAAAGGGTGTTGTGGGTCTTGTGGTGGGTTTTCCTGTAAAAGGGTTGAGGGCTTTACAGAGTCTCCCCCAGGCATTCCAAGCTGCTGTGTGCAATCTTTGCTTATAGACCATGGGCAGCAGTTCACCACTGATTTTCAACCTCTGATTTGGGAGAAAGTGTGTAATTCTGCACACGACGAATGCAAATGAAAGAGACAGGTGAAACCAGGACAAGACACAACATCAAGACGTCAAGCGACATGCTGCTGTGCATCCAAGACCACAGAACCACCAACATACCTCCACTAAAAAGATCTTTAATAACATACAGAAAACATCTCGGCTCTTGTCACAACCTGCAAAACCTGCACAAAATGCAAAAGCTGCAACGGCAATGCAACAGCACTCTTTATCCAACAGTAATTACATAATGCACAGTCTAGTCTAGTCAGAAGCAAATCACTTTTTAATGCAGAACAATGAGAAAAACAAACAAAGCAAAGTGTTTAATCAGTACCAGTGCAGCTGTGAAATGTATGAAGCGTCACTGATCTTCACGTCACAGCAACGTTTACTTTTATACGTTTTGAACATGTGGGTTGTCATATAATAATAGTAATAAAACATTTTATTATGATGGAGCAGAACAGATAGGACTGTATGACCTGCTGTATGTGACCTGATATCACAGCATTACTGTACTGCCACTATGCAGCCATTTTACCTCGCTGCTATTGGCCGACATGTTGCTTGAAGCTCTGTGTGTGATAACACGGATGTTCATGTTGTGACTGGATGTGACCTTGGCAGACATACTGTCTGTAGTGCTCAGGTTGTCTGGAAGTAAAACACATCAGACTTAAACCATGTTTAATCTAACCCCGGAGGGATGAGTCTGAAGTGAGAAAGCAGTTGGACCAAAAACAGGAGAAACTGCACGTTTAATTATGCTGATTGACCAGCTATCGATGTCCTCCTGTGTTTTTAAATGCATTGTAAAGACCTCTCGTATTTGCTTCTAGTTAAGTCACAATGATGAATTAACTGCATACAGTATGTTTGGGCTGAAAAGAATTATTATTTTCTTTCTTTCTTATTATTTTTTCAATAATTAATTCATCATTTGGTCCATATCATGTCAGAAAATGGTGAAAAAAAAGTCCATAAAGTTCAAGGTGATGCCTTGAAATTGCTTGTATTTCCTGACCAACAGCATATCTGAGCCAAATTTCAAGGCAACCCATCGAATAGTTGCGGAGGTATTTCACCCCGAACTGCAAATGTCAACCTCATGGTGGCGCTAGAGGAAAGGTCGGGTGATCACCAAACTTTTGTGCCAATCCATCAAGAAGATGTTGAGATATTTTACTATGTACGCAAAAACCCAGTACAGGAAAGGGGGATCACAAAATCCATTAAGATTCATCCTCTGAGCACCACGAATGTGTGTGTCCATCCATCCAATAGTTGAAATATTTGGATGGAGTGGATCCAAGTGGTGCATCGACAGACTGACAGAGCCATCTAGCTGCTAGTGTGGCTGAAAACTTTTCAAGCCCAACCTGAGATAACCCAGATGGTATCACTGGGGTTACTTTTTCAGACTTTTGAAAAGCTCCCTCCAGAGCCACAGAAGACATTATACGACTGTTTTCACAGTCAGTAGCGCTCCCCATGATGAATAAACTGATCTTCATGTGTTAATGTGGTGGAGTGCCCTTTAATCACAGTACTGCGCACTGTGGGGCAGTAGATGACATCAAAGCAGATTTTCAGATGTACTTACATCATCGGAGCAGTTGTGTTTAAAATATAAAGCCAAAAACACACACTTGTAGGGCTAATGAACTGATAACCAGACACCAACGTACTGCAGATGACATCAGTGGATTGTAGTCAAAAGGCAGCATTCATACATATTGTATGAACCTCTCCATATTCCCTACATTTACATCTTCAAATGTAGAGATCAAAGTAAGTACAATAACATTTTGTTACTGCTGTCAAGGCAAAAAAAAAATGTTCCACTTGCAGCACTACAAAGAAATCTGACCTGGCCTTTCAGTGTTCCAATAACAAGGCAGTGCCAGAAGTGAACACGTTGAACACAAATCCTGACACATAACCTTAGAAGTAGTATCCCCTTTTTTTCTCCCTTTGTGTGTCTCTCCCTCAGTTTCTCACACACACACACACACACACACACACACACAGGATGCACATGCAGCAGCATGGAGGCGACAGCATTGGCTGGGAAGGCATCCTTTGGAGGACAATTATTCTAAGTAGTTTTCCCATCAGCTAGAGCCACGAGCAGAAGACCCTCGGGTGAGCCAGAACCTTTCTGAGGAGGCAATCGGGGAAATAGCCACTGTCCAATTTATTTGATAAGGCGAGTGGAGCTCAGACCTGCCAACAGATGCAGAGGGGAAGAAAACTGTGACTGCGCTGCAACCTAGTTGCTGGCATTTTCGGAGTTCAAATCACTATGCATACACAGCGATTATAATGATATTCGAGTCAGGGTTCAGGGTAGATATTCAAAGTTCAGGGTGCAATGGACGACTGTTAGCTTTCAGTATACTGCACCGACTAGGCGATCAAGCAAAAGTATGGGTTACTACTACTCATTGGAGCATGAGATAGCGAGGCTGCCTCTTGTGAGCAGCGGTGATTAGTGAAAGTGGGCAACTGAGCTTCCCTTCAAGGTACCGACAATAGGAGATTAAATTCAAAGATCTTTTCAAGCAGGGGGTGGTGTCAGCGCTCCTGATGTTCTCAACTTTTTCCCCCGAGGAACTTCTCTTTCAAATTGGACAGCTCAGAGTAAAACTAGCTCTCTCTGGGGATCCACACCCACACAGAAGCCAGTGTAAAAGAAATGCCATCCCTCTCTGGGGAAACACGCACACATTCACTCACCCAGTAATGGAAATGATGCTTCCACAAGCAATAAATAAAATAAAATCACAAAGGAATTGGCCGACAACATTCTGTCATATAAAGCTTTGAAATGATCCTACCGTACACGGATTTAACTTGTTTAACTAGTTTTGAAATAAATAAAAACGCATGTGTTACAGTTGCCACATTAACTTTGAGACATACTGTTGGATGAGACGATAGTGCTGAAATCATAAAAGGATTATCGGATTGAAAGAAAAGTGTACAGAGGACGATTTTATTAATCAATTATTCATTCCAAGCAATAAATACCTAAAGTGTGAGTTGTTTATATGTTGTTTGGACACACTGCATTTTACCTGGTATGCTACTTGATTGGATATGATTCAAAACATGCTAGTTTGCTTTACAGCACAAAACAGGAAACATGAAATAAATGTTTTTTTTGACAAATATATACTTGCCTGCAGAATAAATTGAAAAATTACATATTTTCATAAAATTCTACACATCATGGGGACAAGCCAAAGAGAAAATCCATCCCCATTAGAAGAAACGTGGTCTAAGAATCATTAATACAACTCTCATCTCTCATTTGTAGAAGATAAAACATTCAGGACCATCTTCAAAATTACATGAGGCATCTCAAGGGGTGTATCTTGTAAAGTCAATTTGTTCAAATAATCATGCTTCCCTTTGCCTTTTTGATACTTCATGGTTAAACTGTGCAAAGAATACACATTCAAAGTTTGCAGTCCTCGACAGCTATGGATTTTGAAATCATACTGAAGGACGTCCGTACGCTAACTACCTGTAATTTGGGCCAACTTCCATTCAAAATGTAAAATGTCTCTTGAACTGAAGACATTGGGAGGATATTTGGACATGACAAAAAGTGGACGGTAGCTGCAGTATCAATAGGTATAATATCTGGAAAGAAGTCCTCAATGAAACATGTTCTGGACTCTAAAGGTCATGCATTGTCTTTGAAAGAGAGTTATCTGTCTGTTCCTGAATACCAGTCCATGCTATCTCTAAAGAATAGGTTGATACAAATAAATGACAACTGTGAAGCAGAAGCTGAGGATACAAATAAACCAAGAAACAAACTTACGTGATGTGAGTGTTGCTGCTGAGAGGGTACTGTAAAGCAATTGAGGCCTGGGCCTTTAAAGTTTCTTCACACTCTATGGCACTCTTTCAAGTAGTGCATCTCAGAGAAAGGTCTGTTAGATGATCAATGTCCCAAACAGGTCATGTTGCAGACAGGATGAAAAGCAGACGGAGCAAAAAGGACCACCGCAGATTCTTACTAGACCTGCAGCCAAGTGAAACCTTCCATCTCTGATTCACGCAGCACTATACAGCCAGCTTTCTTGTGCCTCTCCTACGATCGATTTTCAAAACATCTTCTGTAATCTGAGGCAAACAGAACTCCTCCGACATCGTGCTGGCAGCAGCCCTCTGAATGATGTCAATTATCCTGCAACAAATGACGGCAATACACCTGAGAACAGCTCTGAGCTATCTGACATACCCTTACCTTGCAGATCTAGCTCTTTCAAATGCAAATCTGCCTTTATATCCCCCAGGCACAGGAATTCCTCCCTGCACATCTACTGTATATCAAATTGGTAGAGAGAGAGAGAGACATCCCTCAAGAATGGAGTATGAATATACAGTCTAAAGTAGCCAATAATCTGCCCAAGACGGAGAGAGGCTCCACCTGAACGTCATCCAGACTTCTTTGAGCTTATGCAGAGCTGCCTGCACTCTGAACAGAACTGTAGAGGGGAATGCTCAAGGAGATGAGAGAAACCTTCTAGACGCCTCTCCACATGGAGTTTAAAATGAAAATGGGAGACACCTTGAAGTGGTATTTCGAGAAAGATGACATTACAAAGAAATCATATGTCCCTATAGCTGCCATTATGTGCCAAAAAGTATATGATGGCCTGCCTCCAGGTAGACCGGTCGTCTGTGGAAGTAGTTTCTTGGCAGAGAATACATCTGCGTCTGTTGATTTCTTTTAAAGCCTTGTAAATTTCTTGTCTCTTCCATAACATCCCACAGACTGCATTAAGGTCTTGCACTATCTCAGAGACAGAACTCCTGTCCTCTATGCCCTTGACTACAACTTCATAAAAGGTTTATCCAGTCCTAGGTACCGCTTTCTACTAGCCCTTACTGAATGGACATCTCTCTATTTGGAACTCTTATTACTTCAAGGAATATAGTATTGCCATGGGACCAAGTTGTCATCCAGTTTGCCCACTGCACTAACAGGACTACATTCCTAATCCTGAACATAACTCCGTCTTCTGTGAGACATTTTTCATTTTTTTCTACTTCTGTAGCCAAAACCAGAGTTTCAAAAAGTTCATGGGCAGCAAATATAACCCTTGGCTTTAGCAATATGGAGTCAGCCATGTGAAAAGATTCGAGGACATATTTGTTATTCAATATCACAGAAAAGTGGTATCTGACCTTGAGAGAAAATCCACAGGTTTTCTCTTCTTATGGTTAAAGCTACCAGTCAGTGCCCCTAAAAAATGCACTCCTGATAAAGCAGTTTAATCAGTTCACACGCATGCCTAAAGGAAGACAAAGATTTGAAAAACTGATTGAGGTAAATGTAAGGTGAGGCATGGCATGGATGAAAACTACCCTGCAGCATTTTAGTGAGATGATTCAGAATACCTGAAAAATCAAAAGAGAGAAAAAAATGAACCAAACAACTGACAACAGTGTGAAACAGCGTTTCATCCCACACTGCCTTCTTGACATGCAGTTCCACTACATCATTAGTAAACCCGCCGGCATGTCCTCTGTACAGACTGCTGTCTGAACTATCTTTGCTCTTTTTCATCAGGTAATGTGCAAAATTTAAGCTAAAATAATCTGATGGTCAGGGCCTATCTGGCTTTACCATGTCCACACTCTGTGGAAAACATCCATGTGATCAGAGAATTCTTGCAAAAGACACTTTTCAATAATAGTGAGTGCTAGAGCTGCAAAAGATTGAATCTGAAAATTCCACACTTTCATTAAACATAGTACAAACTGACAGTGGACTTCTGTGGCACCTCTAGAGGGCAGTGGCATGTGCATGAGAAGATACATAAAAGAAAAATAACAGAACTGGAATAGACAGAGTTGACTCCCTTCTCAAATTGGACTGCAGCGATTAGATGAAACACTTACAACCGCAGCATCCAACCATTTACCCAACCTTGAACTGAATCTCTGTTTACAACAATAAGGCTGTGAAAGGCAGCTCACATGGGACCCAGAGAAACTTGCTGAGCCATACATAACTATTGCCAAGGAAATGGCTGTTAAACTAAGAGGACATTTTTCTGAGTGCATTCAACATTACCCACTGAAAAGGCACATTTTGAACCAATATGTCCAATACACATTTAAAAGTAAATTAGAGGCCTATCAAGATGTTATTTTGTGCTGCCAATGCCATTCATGCAAGAATAGTGGGAAGTTACATAGTAAATAGTAAACTATATTGGCACTGGTGCTGAGGTTCAAGTTCTGGTTTCTTGTGTGTTAGCATAGGCAACAAGTAACCTAATCTCACAAATGTACTATTAAAAACAACAACAACCAGGATTCAGTTCACACATCCCATTTGATAGCCAAAGAACAGCCCATCTACCCTTCCTGTTGTGCCTTTATAAGCCCACACAGCCACCAACTCTGTTAGCTAATTAGCTACTGTGTGTTGTATTTAAATATACACAAACTGTTTTCTAATCAGCTGAATGGAAATTCCCCTCCTTACTTACAGTGTATTCAAAATGTTCACTTAGTTCAAAATGATATAATGATGCAGACATCTACAAATTGGATAATAAAGTTGGAGGAATACAATCTACGCCTACTGCATATCCAAAATAAATATATGAATACTACAGTCTTAACTAAGCACTTGGAGAAAATACTTGGACGGAGAGGCCTGGCTATACAAGACCACTTCTACTGCTGCTGGGAAATAGGTTTCTTGGATTGTTGGAGGGTTAGAAGCAATCCATAACTTCTAACTTCTAAAGCCAATTGGGGAAGAAGCAGTTGCCACATACAGTATACAGGCTGCTCCGGATGACTCCCTGTGGGCATCTCATTAAAATGCAAATAGTGTGATTGTGTACCGCTATCTCTTCAAAAAAAGGCACCATACTTTTCCTCCCCTATGCATTTTGTTATCAGGAATCATGCATAATGACCACGTTATCTAGATATTAGCTAGATTCATGCTATGAAGATAGGGGAAAGATTTGTGCTACCAAGGCCTTTAGCTCCTCAACAGACAAAATCTGAGTTTATAGTAAATTAAGTACACTTGTGCTGTACATTCATACAAGCAGTTGCTCAGTACTAAGAGTCCTCCACTGCAAGTCACTAAGATCTTCCAAGTATAAGCACAGACAGCTCTGCTGAAGTAGTTGAGTCTTTCTGCTTTGCTCAAGGGCAACTCAACTCATGTCGACCTTCTCGACACAAACCCACTTGTTTAATCTTTGTTACTTCGGCTTCACTATTTAGGAATTTATTAACAATGTATTACTGAAAGCCCAAAACTTAAGAGCATTTGGTAATACATACAAAAAGCAGGGTCCTACTTACTACGTTCTACATTACTGAATACTGAAAGGTGCATCTATGTTGCTTTTTTTAAACGATGTAAATATGAAAAAAAGGCCATTATTCCTCAAAATGAAATCTACATTTTCCATAAACCCTGTTGCTTCCTTTCACAGACACATCTCTCTCCCTCTTTGCCTTTATTGCTCTGAGGCCTTCTCTTTGTCTTTACTGAAGAGGCTAAATGTTGGAAATGGTTTCTCCACTGGCCTTTAGCTCCTTCCACCTTCTGGCGTTGTGAAAAACAGATAAATGTAGCACAGTTTGCAGTGAAAGAACAGCACCATTTTCCTTGGTGCCTCGAATCAATCTCTCTTTCTCTCTAAAAGCAATCCAGCAGACTTCCCACCAAACCTGACCTAGTGGCACGAAGCATAAAATACAGAGCAGAGGCTGGCAATATACTCAACAACGGACTGCGTTTGCAATAATTACAGAAATGTCTCATCCTAAATGTTGCTATTGATTTATTGATGTTAAAATCCTATATGAAGCACCAGTATTTCTTCCTAAAGCCATCTGTGCATCAATTTTCTTCCATCTCACTATCTCATATAGCTATCTTAAGTGAGCAAAATAATTCTGTAGCTGCTGTTGACAGTTGAGGACATGCGCAGGCTGCTTCCCAGTGGCAGTTAGTTCTGATGAAAGTTGTATTATTTTTGTGCAGTTTATATAACTTCTCCGTCCATCTTTGTGTGCACGCTCATTCCTCTGCCCTTTCGCCAAAGAGCAGAAACAATGATGCCAGATTAATTTCAAGAAGATATAAATGTCAGGTTGAGCACTTTTGAAAATCAATGAAATATCAGATTCCCTCCTCTGCATACTGAATATACCAAGTGTAAAGAATAGCAAAAGGAGTGATCACAAGAAAAGACGTGAAGAAAAATATCTTCATCGATTTGGGTCATGTTTTTGATCGCACCTACAGGAATCTTGATGTATTCGTGCTCACTATCATCTTGGTATTCACACACACACACAAGGAGTTTGGCAGTAAAATAATGTAGGAAGACCCAATCTCACTTCCATACATTTCTTTAGTCACAGCACAGCACATCACTCTCCATTTACCTTCACTGTCTCGCTTCAGTACACCTTCCATTCGAACATGAAACCGTGTTTAATTAAACCTTTACCAGATACAGATGAAGGCTTCTCCATGTAATCAGCACATGGTTGGAATAGGCAGTACAGCACAGATCAAATGTGGCTTTAAATGGCGTTGCCATTTGTTCGCAGCCTGTACTGACCGGCTCCTAGAACATTAATATTTCATACAAACTCAAGGCCATCTTTCTAAAAGACAGAAAATGGAGCAACAGTTGCAGTCCCCCATTTAATGTATTTTAGGCTATTTTAAGCTCCATAACATGGACGCCACCTGTAGATGAGATGCAGACTTCTACTCACTAGAAGACAGCTTAAAAAAGCAGAAAGGGACATATTCTAAAATTAGGTCTTTGGAATGATGTCAGCATTTTTTTTAAGGCATCATGATAACCCTCTCTTGTGTTTCTGATGGATGAACAGAGCTCTAATTTAAATGTTTAAGACGGATAGGAAGGCGAGTGGTGAAACAACATCCAATATGTAGTATGTAAGTTTTACAACCTTGCTGTAAGTTACATTTGACTTCTCTTGTAGACTCAAGCCTTAAGCCAAAAAACTCTCTCTGAGATTTGACCTGAGTTGACTTGGACTTGTCTCAGTCGACTTGAGACTTGGCAGCTCTGCTTTCAACATGTTTTCATTTCTTTTTTTTTGTTCAACAATTGATCCTATACTTAACAACAAAGTTATTCCTGCAAAAATATGAGTTCCCTAAGTGCCATTTCCTGCAACAAGTGAATCAGACAGAGAAACCTACCAATACCAGAAGACACTGTTTGATAATATGCCAAACTCTTAAGCCATACCCAAATAATTAACCCTGACTTTGCACCATTATAAACCACCTCCATACCAAGCACACACAGAACTCCACTCTGGCATTTGAAAGTAGCAGTACAAGTCTGAGGGATGTTTGGCACAAAATAGGGAGTATTTTGTAGCAGACTGTCTGACCAGAATAACTGATCAGAAAATGAAAAAATAAAGACCTTGACAATGTACAGATGGACTGAGAGTAATGTGGCTGCTTTGGAAAGGACACCTGTCTGACCAGAAATGGTGGTACTGCCAATATAATGGCAACACAACAAAAACAGAAACTCATTTCTAAAGTGTTCTTAGTATAAAAGCACAGGAGGAATTATTATCAAAGCAGCCGCTCAACAGGTAGCCTGCTGTCACAGCAGGATCAGCCAGTGGGACATCAACTAAAACAGACAGGACCGAAGGGAAGCATAATAAAATATCATGTAAGAAATGGTTTATTCTTTTACCATCACAACTTATGTTACCATGACCGTCATCGTCGGTAACCTAAGTCTGTCTTTCTTGATCATTATCAATAATTTTTCTTTTTTTTTTAAACTTGCTTTGGCAACGCATGACAAATGGCCTCCTAATAAAGCCCACTAAAGTGAACCAAACACAAAAGGCAGGGAGTGAAGTAAATCATCTCACGTCACACTGAGCATGTAATCATTACAGCCCTACTGCGTTCACCTCTTCACGCCTGGCTCTAATACTCGCCGACCTGTCCTCATGTCAACCCCACCTTAATGTACTTCCCCAGGCTCCATTTAAATCACTCCGCTCCAGTTCCCTCCATCCTCCAGACTCTTGCCTCCACTCCTCTTTGTCTTCTTCCTCTTCGCTCGCTCTTCCTTTTCTGTCTCCTCACCCGGCCGCTCTAATTGCCTTGCTTTGCCAAATGAGCCAACCAATTGTGCCTCCAGTTAAAAGCTGATGAGGAGTCCGCCCTATCCAGCCCTCCAACTCGCTGGGCTTGGGAAGCTAAATAAAGAGCGGAGAGATGAATGAAGCTCGCTCTGGAATGCAGATGCCATCCCCTCTGCGCTGACAACCATTGCCTGCGACAGGCAGCATGCAATCATATTCCAGCGTCCCATGAGAATCAGGTTTCTGGCACCCACATCTTCTGTAGTTTCAAACCTCATGTCAGTGTTGTTTTCATGGATCAACTGATGTGCATACTGGGTTACTGATACCGAGGGGGGAAAGAAACTATTTCTTTGTCTGCCTTGTACAGAAGTCAAAGATTTACAATAAATACAACTGTCTTGAACAGTGTTGGAAACTTTGCTGAAGGGTAAACAGTGAAAAAGGAACGGAAAAGCAAAGGACACAGTTGACACTGTTAACTGAAATGCATGGAGACCCTACGTAATAAACAACTCTGTGCCCCTATCATTTTCCAGGGTCAAAAGCTGCCTAACTCTTAAAGTATGAAAGTTATAAAGATGACATTTCACACATTCACTTATGTCTGGCAGGAAGTAATATTAAAATACGGAGTTCAATACAGGCTGTTTATTTATGGCTGCTGTAGCGTCACAGAGCTGCTTGAACTTGCAGAATGAACTGATGGAAAGTCATCCTCACTTTTACCACCAAACGTCGGCTGACTGGGCCTCTGCTCTCGCCCATTTGCCACGCTGCAAAATGTCACTTGGTACACGTAGAAAGTCCCTGAGGAAATTACATTGCTGAAAAGTGAATTTGTACTTAAAAATTCTGCAAGAGACACCAATTAACTGAATCAGAAATGCTTTCTGTATTACTGCAGAAATGAGAAGAAATTAGCTAATAATACTTTCATCAGCCAACGTAATAACTGTTAGCAAAACGTTGTTATATTCAATCAGGTAGCGGTAAATCGAAAGGTGCGTGAACTTAGCTTTGATCGAGTAAATGATCGTCATGCGACCAACAATCACCTTCAGGAAGGCATTTATGTTGTCACTATGGTGGTGGGTGCTGCACCTACTGATAGTACAAAGCACCGTCTGACTAACCACTGTCACTTTCTATGGGTCTCTTAAAAGAGTAACTCAGCGTTTTAGTGTTGTGCTTCCATAAAGTCTGGGGGCTGCAAAGAGACAGATTAATGGTGAAAACTGAAGCAGTCGAGGCCAAGATATCCCTAAAAACAATCAAGCTCCGAAAACACTGGATCCTACCTTACCCATAATGCAACTTGATAGCATCTTTTGTGAGCTCCAGAGCAACAGGCTGAGTAGTACTCCCCATGACGAGTAAACTGACAACGTGTAACATTTGTGGAGTTCCCTGTTAAGCACATTCACCGCAATGGCAGGAAATCTGCGCTGTCACATCATATCAACAGCACCTCTATGGTCGTTTTATAGACACAACAATACAAAGTCTTTTAAGATTATATATTTAATTGTAATATACTGTAAATCAATATTACATAATGATTCAATTCATAAAAATAATTCATTAAATTAAAGTACCAAGTATTGAAGTATCTCAAGTCATGTGTTTCGCTAGTTTAGTTTGCAAATTGCAGCTTTCCTCTGGGGGGTTTATCCAATGTTTTCATGAGTAAATTGAATACATTTCCCTGACTTCACTGACATAAAGTAAAACAGGTGTCATAGTAATTTCAAATATTATTATCCATTCCCTTTCTTTTATCTCTATTAAATGTCACTTGGTGTCTGTTTCAGGCTTGACGTGTATGAATTTGCAGCAACCAAACTGGTACATATTTTTTATAGTCTATTTTATACACACACAAGCTGCAGCTGTAGCTGTGTTGTTTACCCACTTCACCCTGCAGAGGTGTCCTCCTTTATGGAGTCATGCTGGTGGCAACCCTAAAGCTCCAGAGTACCTACTGCGCAGGTGGCTACTGAACACGGATTTTTAAGATCAGACTATAAAAAGAGAATACAAGAGCATGTTTCGACCAACTTACACAGAGAGAATGCTTGAACAAATATTTGCCACTTGCCTCTGAGTCGTAAACAAACACCGGCTTATTGTTGATACTGATCCAATTCTCAAGCGAAGGTTTAAGGATCCCCCTACATTGATCTTTAAGTGCTGCACTAATATAAGAAATGTTTAGTGGGGCTCTGACATACACTGTAGTCTGTATGTACACCCACTCCTTCCCCTGCAGTACTTTGATGGCAGAGATAGGACACACTGTCTCTGAAGCCAAAATCCTACAAAGATAGGATTTCCTGCAGTAATACATGTTATATATCTCATACAAAGACCCTGTGGCCTGAAAAAGCCCTGCACCTACACACCATGGCAATAACCGAATGAGAGATGCGCAATATGGTAACCGCCCATTTTAAACTGGCTGAGCACAGTGTCAGTGCGTTGGCAGTGAAACGGTTGAGAAGCCACCTGGGGGAGGCGAACACAACAGGAAGCTTTTAAAAGAGGAAACCTCTTGGATGTACTCTTTCTCCCCTCATGGTTTAAAAGAAGGGTATCTATCCTGCATCTCACAACTTCAACACACAGAGTTGAAATTGATATTGATCTTTCCATCTGACTCTTGGTAAGACACCAGAGAGGTACAACATAAAATGGTGGACTGTTCCTTTAAAAGTGGCTACAGCAGCTTTCACTTGCTTTTCTCACTTTATATCATCAGTAACGTATGCTTTAAATGTATGCTACAGTATGTGAGGGTGAAAGTGTGTTGACACTGTATTCAGTAATCATAACAGTGGTGCTGAGTTTAGGCTGCACGCTGGACTATATTCATGGTTGTACTGCGTTATAGAAGTCTATCAAAGCCACCATGGGTAATGTGTGCATCCTCATGCTGTGTGCGAGAGTGTTTTTGTGAACGTGGTTGAGCGCATGAGGTTTGCGAAGTAAATTATACAAAGTAAAGTGTTCCTGCAACCTCGAGCTTGGCTTTCGCAGCAGGAAAACAGGGCCAACCAGGGCTAAGTCATTATTCACGTCCCCTGGTTTCTTCCCAAACAAAATTAACGGGAATGTGTTGGGATGTTGCTGCTAAAGGAAATTGTTTGTCACTCCGGCCCTGGTGTCAAAATAGCTGCAGTGTGTGTCGTCCGCCATGTGAGAGAGGAGAGGAGGCCATTATGTGATAGATTTGAGGAGAGGAGACAGGAGAAATGGTAGATAGACGTTAAGAAGCGTGGGAAACAGATGTGGAGAAGGTGGGACAGGTGAGGAGTGATGAGCGGCATGATGATATATCAAAAAAAACTTTTAAGTTTTGGACAGTCTTTGCTACTGGAAGAGTGTAAGCAATATGGGCTGATAAATGTGTGTGTGTGTGTGTGTTTCAAAGAGCGACAGAAACAGAGGGAGTAACACTTGACCACGCTTTCCAGAAAAGTACTTTCCAGGATGAATGTCCCTTTAAAAATTATATTCATAAACATTCAAGATTTCTTGTTCATTGACTAAAAAATGAAGGACATGTCCAAATCCACCTACGCTTGCTACTATAGTCCCAGTTTTGTGCTGACTTCGGGCTAAGGTCATTGAAGACAGGCTCATTGACAAAGTCAATCAATTGAGAGAGAGAAGAGTGTTGACTCACATGCATCTTTTGATATTTTACAGCTGATGCTGCTGTTTTGTTCCAGCTGTAAATATAATCCAGTGGTGAGTTTGACTGCCTCCTTTGTAGATCAGATTCACATCAAAATCCTGATATTTGGGTACAATGTCCAGGGGGGCTAGAGTATCTGGATTTTAATCTGTCTTTGTAATTTCTCATCTAAAGTCATAGCAAATTTAGTGAGCTCTGGAATTCTAAACCAAAAGAGTCCCAGAGGCAGCAAACTAAGTTGCATTTGCTTGAGCAGAGGCAAAGTGGATGTAATTGTAACTGACCCTCATGATGGGAGCGATTGCTGGTCATTAAACCGTAAAATACCAGCCAGGGTAGGAGATAATAAATCTCAGACAGGAACGTGAAACTCAGCAAAATCAGCCAAGGCCAGGACTGTAACGGCTGGGGGGGGGGGGGGGGTGTTGGTGAAGAACCGGGTCTGAATTTCAATTGTGTCTGTCCCCAAACGTCCAACAGATACACATGTACACACTAAAAATTGCTTGTGTAATAACATATAAGCGCACACACACACGTCGTCGTAGAGCGGATCTGCTCCTCGTTTGATTATGTGTGCATAAAGCATGTCGATATTAACAGTGACAGTGACAATATCGGCGAGCCCCCCCCCCCCCCCCCCCCCACCTCACCCCTTCAAAGCATAAAAACATGAGAGCAGTGAGCCAAAAGAACATCCCAACACCATCACCCATCATCGCAGTCACGGCCAGGACAACATGAGGTCTGTGTTCCATCGAGCACTCACCACCAGCTGAAGGCTCTGCAGCTAGTGGCTCGACATTTACTTCTCACACAACAAGCTGTATTTTTGGTATCAGAGGTGGGGTGCAAAAATAGAACATCGTACTCTTTTTTTGTACCCTAACCTCTATCAAAGTCAAGTTCGCATCTCCTTTTCATCGCACTCCTACAAAAAGCACAGCCGCGGTGAAGGCAGCCAAAGATAAACCTGGATGCCTGGTTTGCTGGCAGGGAGCCACGCTCCGCATATGGCACAAATATGGACGCATTCATTGTTCACCTGGACACTTATGTCTGAGGTGCTCTGCGCCGTGAATGATGGTACAGTAATGTAATACATTGCTACAGGCATTTTAACGCATGAAAGGGCTGTGACGTTATGCTGCTCTCCCGACTGCATGAAAAGGTGGTTTGCTGAAAAGATAACAGTTAGCTGAGAGTACAGTCGTGAAAAAAAAAAAAAACACACATTAAACGTGTAAGTTTCGCAGCCATTTATTTAGTTCATGAATTATAATGAGCTGAGTGTCTGTTCAGTTTGATTTGGTGGCCGTTGAGAATTGACATTTTCTGCTAGCAGCGCATCAATGTTAAATAAATGTTTGTTAATGAATGTTAAACCGAATGGGATTTGGGAATGTTCTCTGCTGTGCATTAGGAGGAGCAGTTTGTGTCACTTAAATGTGGTGTGCAGTTACCATAATAACCTAAAAAAAAACAACAACTTTACATTTGCTGATGCACGACATATTCAAAACCTTTCAATGCACATCAATGGTATTTAATACACAGCTGAATGTTTCTTTGTAATATCTTTTTAACAAAAAGGTGTCTTCACCCAGGATTTAGAGAAATAAGTCATTATTTTGTTTTTATTATTATAAGTCATTACATTAATTTCTCTGTCTTGCTATGTAGTGAAAAAAAATGTGTTATTTACACATCGAACTGAGACTTTCAGACATGGGTCGAAAACAACCTGCCAGGATGAAAGTCAACAGTATAATTTATTTTCTAAAAAGAGACAAAACATAATCATACTTGTGTCAAATGTATTGTTTTTGCAGAAAGCAATTAATACTTTTGTTTTCATTTGTGACTGTTGGAAAGAAACACTGCAGCAGTGCCCTCTCGGATCTCCCGATGGTTGATAAAACATGATAAAGTGCCCTCTAGGGTTCCCTTTCAGTGGAGAAAACATGATGGGTGATGGAGAAACCTTCGGGGCTCCAGCGATGAAGCTGGTGCCCCTCAGACAGCCTGAGTCCACCACTGGATCAGGATGTCAATATTCATTACCATTAAGACAGTTGTGAACAATAGTGATTAAAAAAAAACTCTAAACACAGTCGCAGTTTCCTGTTGTATTCCTTTGTTGGTTTCTCATCACAATCATAACAATAACCTCGGGGGCTGTTGCACTAAGAGCGCCAGTTGCTGACTTTTTGACATTATAGTGAACTACACTGATAAAAACCCTGGTCCTCGTGTTATTTGATGACTTTGGATGTCCTATCTCTTGACACTCATTGTGGCCTTATACGATGGACTTTACATATCTCTCTCTCACCAACAACATAGAACAACTTAGTTGAGGATATCATGAAATATTGAGAAATAAAATGCATAATGTGCAAAGATATGAAGCAAAATCAATCAATCAATGCTGTGCATCAGAGGGTTAAATAAAACTCTCTGTGCAGAAAACAAAATCCTCTGGTTCACAAAAAGTGCTGTTTATTCCTCGGCAACCTGACTTGGTTTGTAATAAATACAAGAAGATCAAGGTACTTAGCATGAGCAGTGTTGTACAAAGACAAAATAACAGACACAGACGAGCGCAAACTATATCTACATATAAGAGGAAATCAAAGGAAAGATGCAATGGCACTGAATGTACTGTTCTCTGGGCAGCACACTACATAACAACAGCCCAGCAATGATGGTTTACCACCAAACATGCTGTAAAATTATACGACTTTAAAGAGCAACTACACCCAGGCAACTAATCATGCCTGCGCTGCTAGTGCAACATTACAGCTTGTACAGCAAACCACACTTGATTACACAAAATGTGAGGGTGAGTGTGGCCATAATGCAACAGATGTGAACCTTTCGACCTATAGGGGTCACTGTGCGATGCAATGCTCCTCTATACAAGATCCAGTGTGGAGTGTCTCTTAAACACTTGTCTGTAGACTCAGGAGCATAGAACAGTTCAGCTTTGTAAACAGCTATGATGAGAAAAAGAGCTTCCAACTCCAATTTCAGCCACGCCGCTAAAAGGTAGGTAAGTTCTTTTGATCTTTGCACAAGAAGATGAGCTCATCCGACCACAACGGGAACTTCAACTGCAGAAAATCTAGGACAGGGTATTGTTTGAAATTATTCAATACTAGTGGCTTTTTTTTTTTTTGATACTTTGACGGACATAAACATGTTTTTCCTTTTCATTTAACAAACCAAGTTTTCAAATGTTAAATGTTGTCTAAACACAAGCAGCCATACAAGAGCTTTGCTGGCATAAAATACAGTTTAAAATTGACATAATTATCATTTATAAGTGAGTAAATATCTGATGAAAGAATGAGTATACATGACAGCACTAAATCTGGCCTGACTTCCGTGCTATCCTCCGGGTACTTGAGAGTTTACATCTCGGTCAGTACCAAAAATGTACTCGGGTTTGATATCTGGCCATAAGCAAAGCAATGATGGCAGTGTTTACATGCAACGGTGTGTGCATCAGTGCATCAAATCAAATGCGTTATAGCGGGCGAGCTAACAAGCCGGCTTCAACTAGACACAAAATCAATATGATGGGACAGCGTTGAAGTGCTCAGTTCAAAGTCAAATAATAAAACTATGGTAAATCTACAGTGTCTCAATCAGTAGAGAGGTGTCTTCCTTCTGTCGCACTGTGTGTCCCACTTTAGCTGACGGGTGTATGTCCACATAACAATATTGCCCAGTGAAGCTTTAACGCTGTAAAACATGATAGGCAGCAGACACACTGGGCCCAGGTGTCTGAGCTCTGTAAACACAAACTATTCCCCTCTCCTTCCTCCACACCAGATAATGCCGGGCCCCCGAGGGAGGCAGCACACAGCAGCCACGACACCAAGAGGTGGGGAGAGAGGGTGTTGGGGACCTGTTGTCAGTTCCAATTGGCTTGCTCTCCCACACCGAGCTCTCCGAGGTCCACTAAGGTAGCCGAGTCGAGCGCCTGCTTGGTTGGGGAAAAGATAGGGAGAGAAACTGAAAGCGAGAGACGGACTGAGCCGCTTCCACGTCCTCAGCCCCACTGCCACCTCGGGCTTCTGGTTTCATTAGGCTTCAATTAACTGCAGCAAATGATAAGGGGGGGGGCATTGATGCTGCTTAACAAGTTAATGCACATGCTGTGTACTTAAGAGTGCTTCAGTTAGTGTAACAGATGATGCTCCGTTTGCTCTTTACATAGATGCAGTACTACGATGTTATTCAGCCTATTCTACATCACAGGACACTTCTTCTGTTACGGATCATGTGTCTCAATTCTCTGTTGTGACAGTAGATGAGCACCAAAATGGCATTTGCTGCACAAAGGGACTCTGTGATGTTCTGGGCAGTGAGAGCTGAATTACTACATGAGCCATTCACTGTGGCTGAGAGAGAACATGAGCTGAAGCCAAACAATCTTCTGCCACTCGCTATGAATTCAATTTCAATGCCTGTGTCTATCTCAGGTTTCAGCAGGAGAGAATAATTAACCCCCCTTCTGGTGACATGTAGCAATTTCCTTAAGTAAATGAAGTGCTAATATTCTGAACAAATGCGTTCAGACGCCTTGCTGGGCTTAGGCTTAGGCTTGTTGCCTGGTAACAGTGTTTTAGAAAAGAAAAGAATGGTAAATCCTGATTTGATCTGAAGGCGATATGTTTCAGAATTTATAATCCCATATCAACAGGGAAGCAAAATGGTCCCTCTCTTTGTGTGATCCCATGATAAATCTATGTGGAATTATTAAGATTAGCTTAATGGTGTTTTAGACAGATGCTGGAAAACATTTCATTTTCATTAATGTCACTTTAGGAGTATTGGTTCGAAATACAGGCAGTATTTATAGACCTATGAATATTGTTAATTGAAGTACACTTGGAAAGCAGCAATTTGAGTATTCCAAACTGTCAATTGTGCGTTCTTTATTTTGACTTGTGTACAGTCTGTTTTCGGTTAATGCACTTGCTGATCTCTTGTATTCCAACACTTCATCATTGCGCATTTACTTCTTTACGGTCTGCAACTTCTACAAGGTTTAAAAGTTTTTTAAGAAAGCTGATCCGATTCCTCCTGCTGTGTGCTGTTTGACTCTCTTCTTCATACTGTCTCACTCACACAACAGACCTCGCTAAAAATACCTTTACTTAGTACCAGTCGTTCCTTTTCCAAATGGATGATTTACTTGTCAAAATGATTTTGCACGGCAATAAATACGACACCGTCTGATCTCCAAACCTGGATCTCAAAGGATTAAAGGTTTGATGCAAATAGGGTTAAGCTATCAGCTTTCTAAGGCAGTGGCAGGTATTGTATAAGTGAATGACAAATCACATGTCAGGTTGGCGTGTGAGGGGGCTGGAGTACAGTCGGGGGCGGTGGTGACAGATAACGACAGAGGGGTGTTTCCCTAGAGGGATTTATGTTGTATCATATGTCATAATTATCGCCATTACATAGATTTTCTATCAATTATGAAACGTTTACACGTAATACATACAAGTAAAGGTGCTATTAACATACAGGTAATTAGTACAAGGAAATACGGGCCTTCAGGATCATTGCACCACTACAGGAAACAGTGAAAGAGAGAATGACTTATGAAGCCAAAGAAGTCCTTAAATACTCAATAAAATGGATCATATGGTGATTTAATGATTATACCTTTACATGGATGGCATATTGATATGCTACAGAGAATTCTTGATTCTTATTGGCTGACAGGTTTCCAACACTTTCTTGTAACAGACAGTATAACCAGACACTTTTGACGCAGGTGTTTGTCTGCTATATTGATGCACTTAATGAGCTTTAATGAACAGTTCATAATCCGGCGGTTTAGCTAAAGAGACTGGCGTTTTTGTTTAGTATGCGCGACCTTGAAATTAGATAAGTAGCTTAATGAGAACCACACAAATTTAATTTCAGACTTGATATTTGCAAGAATCTAGACGTCCAAATGAAATAATGCTAAAAGGCAGAAAAAAAAAACTGCTAAGCCTGTGGAAATGAGGCCAGAACTGTATAGAAATTTAAGAGATTAAAAACTGTGTTAGATACACTTTGTTGGGTATTATCCATTATGTTTACATAATACACGATCATGAGTGCAGATATAGGAAAATAATGGATGAGGTAGAGGAAAGAAATACAAGGGAAATAAAAGGGAAGCTGCTTACATTGTCACTTTGTGTGTTGTCACTTTAATACTTAAAAAGGTTTAATTCACCACTAAGAGCTCACTGGTAATGACGCATGAAGCTATGATTATCAGCTGTTTAATATACGTATCTGCTTGAACAATGTTGTAGAACAAGCTGTTGACTGTGCAGATATACACTATAATTGATGCAAACAAACAAACACCAGGCAGCCAATCGGAAGCTGGTATTTTCCACGGTCATGGTATAATAATCATCTTGAAATATAGATACTCGGAAGATGCGTAGGACATTAGACTTAAATCAAACAATGAATGCGTATGCATGCACATGCAGTACATACACACACATCTGACCCACACCTCTTTCTGACTTGACCATACATAACATTAATGATAAAATGCAGAAAGTGTGCAGTTTATAAATTATTATTTACTTATTTGTTTTAAAACAATCTCTGTATCCCTCTGTCGAGACTGCTTTAAATACGCAAGATCTATGCAAGATCCTTTCAAGTTGTAAATCTTGGGTAGATGTCAAATTCATTTCTAATAGCCTCCACGCTGTGGGCTGTAATACAGTGATTATTGTAGTCCTTAACTGTTACTTTGTGGGTGGGTAGAGAGCTAATGGAGGCTATCTTGATGGAGAAGTAATTAACTGTAGTCAATACAAATACTAAGTAGCTGAAACTTTCTACAGCAACTTTCTTCCATTTCTTCTGTAAGAAACATTTCAACATTTTCAACCATTTCCTATTTATGGCAACAGCACTACAACAGAGACAACAAACAACAAACCTCTACTTTAGCCACGTCATCTAAACATTTGGAGGAGAAACCAATAATGAGCACATCCAAAATTATTAGGTAATATCTACATAGAAAAACTACGGTATTTGAGTTTGCCCTTTGCTCTTTGGACTCAATGGGGTTGATAATGGCAAGGAATGTGAAAAGAAGATCCAGTTTGTAAAAAACAAAAGCTGAATTTTCCGTTAACAACAACAAAAAAATTAGAAACAAGCCTTCCAGCCTGAGCCTGAAATAACAACATTGTTCTCTTCCTCTCGTGGTCCCTCTGCTGCAGGATGCTTTCTAGTGCTACAACAAGAAGAATTGCTTTCTTAAACAAAACACTTCCCACAGAGGAATAAACAAAGACAACCACAGTCCTTAAAACCTCACCACAGAGGCGAATTATGTTTCTTGGATATGGTTACCAATTCACCTCATACAGACTGCTTTAAAAAGGAAAGTTTCATGTTTGCCCATTATAACTGGGTTGATCAACGCTACCACATATACAAATGATTTGAGGATGCACTGCCCACTCCCCTTAAAATGTAGAAGAAAGAAAAAAATAAATGTGAGAGTTCACGACTCGGTGCAGAGCCGTGAGGCTGGAGTGCTAAACAGCCATTAAAGAGCATGGGAGGGCATTGCAAATGGCCATAACAAATCTGTCCTAGTTTGCTGGGAGGCATCAATTTTGAGGAGTGTGCTCAAAATTATTCTACTTCAAATCAGCCTAACATAACAACCTTCCAGCAGCAGGAACCTACACTCTGGAGCCCACTCCTCCCCCGAGAAGAACAAAGAAATAAGATGAAAGAAAAAAGGTTTCACACGTGGTGGTATGAAGAGCTGGGCTTCACTGTGTTGGGGGTGGAGGATGCAGGTGGGTGGGTGGATCGGTGGTGCAGCCAGTCCTCCTGCACGCTGCCTGGGAAGCTATCACACTATTCTTGCAGATAATACTGACCACATATAAATACAATTTGCAGTTGTTACACGCCACCCCAATATTGTTAAAGAGATACAGTAGGAATAGCCAGGGGCCAAGAACACCACACTGTGAGACTCTCTTTGAACTCCCTTTAACCCCCTCCACTACAGCATACATAACGTTTAAGAAATGGCTCCCACTGAAAAAAGGCCCATACTGCACTGCATACATTCTTAACCTTCTAAAGATTGGTATATTAATATTTGACACATTCAAAAATACGTTTGAAATGGATAAATATTTCTGCGTAAGATATTTAAAACAGAATACAAAAATGTTCATTACTGGAATCCTTCAACATCCCCAGTTTGATTCTCGCTGGGGACGTTTCTTGTATGCTATCATAACCACTCGCTTTGGTATTAGTTTCCACTGAGATATTCCGGTAGAAATCATACGTTTTAACATCATTTCAAAAGTGCAAATTCAATTGGGGTTTCGGGTTGTTGAGTAAAAGTGATATAAATGCACGAGTAACTTTAAGTATGACTGCAGCGGGAAGATTCTTTACTTAACAAGCAGACAACAGAAAACGTAAACAGTACTATCATCTAATTGTATAGTTACATGTACTTCTCTTTGCAACAGTCTGCATAGATCTGTGTGCAATCAGTGAATGAGAAACAGCCACATGCATGCCAACATGTGCATATGACCATGAGGCACATTGTCATAGAGGAAGTAATATCAGTGCAGCACTTCAGCCCGCAGGTCCAGCAGAGGAGTGATATTTACCCACAGCTGGCATTCATGGAAACAGGGACCCGGCCTATCTCATAGCTGCAGGTTAGTCCACCTGGGAAATATAGTAGAGTGATGGGTGGAGTCCAGCAGTGTCTGGGCCAGCCAGAGGTTGCCTTGCCAATGTCAGATTCTAGATGATTACTGTAGACCTTCATTTAAAACTCTCCTTAAAAAAGACCCAGTGTGGCTCCAAATGTCTGTATGCCAAGTGGACTTCAAGGTTTCTGGGCCGAAAACACAACTTGATGTCGAATGCCATCAGCCTGAAAGAAATGTGACTTTTTCCAGTTCTCTGACGGAAGCGAAAAACAAGCTATTGTCCCTCAGTGCGATGGAAAATTTGAATTTCAGGCGATGCGACAGCTCATATGATTGAATGCCAAAACACTTGAACAATATGCTATATTGGCAGGCAGGGAGTGCCATACATTGAGTTAAAAGCTCTCTCCCACTGAAGTACATCACTGCAGATGCTACAATGAATAATGCCCTGCTTCAAATGAAAATGTGGTAAGAGTAAAAAACGTGACGAGGCATATCATGCAGATTGTGCCACGAAGAAAGTGGAAAAACCAATTCATGCATTTACAATCATTAGATTAGCAGTCCTGGATGGCCGCCATGTTTTATGAATATGCATTAACCCAATCGTGTCTTTATCAGAATTTCTTCCATTGAGATTGGCCAGTTTCCCATGTGCTCACAGTGCATTATCTAACCCATTATTCATTTACCATTACTCCCATTATGCTGCATAAAAGGCAGAGAGATGCTGCCAAGGGACCTTTATATCGGCATGGAACAGCACGGCTCTGCCTTCAGTGGGCCGTCCTGAATACAGCCTTATGACCGACTTGTGTTTCCCCCCTCCCTCTCAGCTCTGTTGTGACTTCCAACCGTCCAGTATTTACAGTGAATACAAGGTTGTGTCTACATGTGGATTCACAAATGTTAACATGTTAACAGCCTCAAACGTAAAAAAAAAAAATACAAAGAACTGTTCCTCCTGGATCAATACAAAGCAAACGCTGAAGCTGTTCTCCTTTTCAAATAACCCACATTCACTTCATGTCCCAGGAATTCATGCAGCTGTATTTGACCTAAAGAGGATTGCTCTCAGGACTGCAGTAAACAGTGCATCTCTTGATCTTTGTGTACGGGATTTGAAGTTCAGCTTTGCAAATAACAGCTGCGAAGAACATTCACTCAAGACGGAGAGAAAATCATTAAAATCAAAAGTTACTTGTGGTGGGAAGATGCAACTTCTCCACACCACTGCCTCCTTTGAAACTGTGGCCTACTGGGCAGTACAATCCTTCACGCTGGGTAGAGCCGTGTCTATTACTACAGATTGGCTCGGCAAATCTCTTGGCAGGCATCATAAAAAAAAAAAAGCAGAAAGAAGGAGGGAGGGAGGGAGGCAGAGATAGTAATAAAACCTCGCCAATTTCTGTCTGTGACAACATGAAAGAGGGGGGGACAGGTAAATGGAGGCTGCCTGCAGTGGAAAATATGGCTTATCTTAGTCTTGTCTCCTAAACCCCTAAAGGTTTTGAAGATAACCACATAAGGCTATGCGTGTTGGAGGAGGGCTGCTTTGTGCAGGTAGAAAATGATCTAATGGAGGAGGAAGGGGGACAGAAATGTGATGCTGACTGAGAAATATGATAACCTCTCGGGGCAGATGCCTCACTACCTGCCCATCAATCTACACATATTCCCCTTGTCTGATTTTCCACATTATTGCATTCCCCTCACTGAATGTCAGCCAATCATGAACCGAAATCTGCTCTTAGATAAAAAGCAACAGAGTGAGAACATATTCTGTCACTCATTTATTTCTTGAATAAAGTTATGCAACACCAATTTCAGCAACACTTCCCTGAACTCAATAACTGATTGCAGCACATTTAGCAGCACTGTCTGCAGCCAAACACGTCTTGATGAATTAATCAGTCTCTCCCAGACGCGTGGGGTAATTTGGTCCACTCTTAATGCAGAGCTGCTGTTAATCAGGATTTTTGAGTTTTAACAGCTCATTTAGTTTTGGTTTTTTTTAAGTTTATCTTTTGATTCATCTGTCCGTTGAGAGTTGCTCCAGATGTGCTTTCTGGTTCTCTTGACGTGAGCATTCATATTGCGGTATATACCCAGCTACTCTGTCATGAATCTCATTTTTCACTTTGTGTGTTTCTAATAGTGAAGTCATGACCACAGAAAGAAGCTAAGGGAATAAAGTTCTGCTGATACTTAAATACATTCAAGCGAGGATTCAACGGTATCCCAAAATGTATCGATATCAGCTATTTCTTCAGATTATATCACAGCAATTCACACATGGTTGAATCTTGATGTGCTCAGAAAGTCAAGTCAAATGTACCTTCTGATCGGATGAAGAATCTGATCATTCAAAGTGGTAAAATAACATTTGTAACTTATATGAAGCCATGGCCAGCAGTGAGTGCTCACCTTCTATGTTTTCTATGTTTTTATGGTGCAATTATCAACATAAAAGAAACACCTTTTATTGTGGAGTCATAGATTATAAATGAGAGAATTAGGAGCATAATTTCCCCCTATATTCTTATGTCTGTCACCATCATCAGGGCTATTTAAAACTATGCAAACATGTCTTATGGACAAAGATGTCAAAAACGAATTATGCCAAACTGCCGACATAAATACAGTTCTGCAGAAAGAACCAGCGAGTAAAACATTCCTTCAATCTACTTTCCTGGAGAGGCATCACAATATTTCACAACTTGAGCGACAGCACAACCAAACACATTCAGACACATTTTCTGGGAGGCTAAGACTGAACATAAACCAGTCCAGATGAAAACAAAGAAATGTGTTTGGAAAGGGAACAAACACATTTGGTGATCGAAAGATTTGCAGTTTCATTTGGAGCGCAGGAAAACGAATTTACAAAGATAAAAGCGTTAACATAAGCCTGTGAAGTCAAATGAAAAACATACTTTTTATACCTGAGGACTGCTTGTTTGATTACCTTGCAGACCAAGGAAATAACGAACTCTGAGCTTTTGTCAATTTGTCTCTAAAGGCTCCCTCTATGAACTAACGCAGTCTGCAGGGGGGGTCTGGAAATATTCAAATACGCTTTGGAAAAAGTGGTGAGGCTCAGAAAATCCTCAAGTCTGTTTGTGTTTATCATCTGTCAGACAAGCAGACATTTGATCAACTGACTCCCCAAAGCATGAGACCTATATGAGCATATCAATAAGATAATATATAGAGAAGTCCTTGATAGGGTACCCTCAGTGTACAACATATTAAAGTTGATCAAATTAAAAATTGTTAAAGGAAGATTTGCACGTCCAACCAATCACTGACAGAAGCACACAGCGGCTCTGAGATTACAGCTTTGATTAGATCAATGCCATCGAATGGACAAAATAAAGCTTCACATAAATATTTAAAAACCAAACCGATGCAAAAGAACTGAGCAGAGCGCTTGAATGAACAGCACTCGGTAGTATTTTACATTATATTAATTAAACAGGATTAATGAAAGCCATTTAGACTACAGAAGGCCTGCGCACTGATACTGAGCAGTGGGAATAGATGATAGGGATGAAACTGTGCGACGCTCTCTCCAAACATACGGTTTTAAAATCACACGACTTGTGATTTGAAAAAATAAAAATGTATGTGAAATGATTTTCCCACAAAGCCTGAGCACATCACAAAGGTCCAGCACAATTAACACTGTCAGAAGGAGTTCATTCTGGTTTGATTAAGTATTTAATGGGGAAAATGGGGGCTGATTACACCATCTTCTGCAACACATTTAGAACATTCCAGATGTCATTATTAGACATTTTCCTATTATTTCGCCTGATGTTTGGTGGGATCTTTACTGGAATTTAAACTAATGTTTGTCCACGCAACACGTTTATGTAATGAGCCCACCGGCAGGTCCAGCAGGGTGCAAGAGGTTAATGAATGAGAGCTGAAGAATAAGCCACTGGTCATGGTCAACAGTGCACAAATTTGCGTGCCCCGCTGAGAATGTGATACGTCTACTGATTAAACTGAGGCTCTTCTGGCTGACAGGCTGCACTGATAGGATGGAAAAAGGATGAATATGCAGATATAGTACGTGTAAATCGTGTAAATGCCTAATGAGTTTACAGCTGTGTACTTGACTCTGATGAACTTTGTGGGTTTGAGTTGAGTTGATATCGAATGTTTCACTTAATTGGTTGTGCTTTGTGTCACTGTTTGTTTGTCTCAAAACCAAAACAACCCCTCAACGGCATGCCGAGAATAGGCCCTCAATAGATATGGGTCTAAAATAACAATCTTTCAAGCGTTTTAACTAGAATTACCTAAACAAAGTTACACAGCTTGCCCATTCAAGGTTAGAAAGGGGCTGAATTAATTTAGCAGTAGCCAAGCACTGGAATAAACCTGCATAAATATCTGCGTTTCGCCTGGTGCAGAGAGCTGACACATGCAACTTTCTTTAAACATTAAAATACTAACTTGAGCTCGAAACAGTCCATTTCATTAAAATCTTGGCGCATACAGTGCACCCCCCTTTTGTGATTTGTGCCAAGAGCCTTTAAGAGGAGCTCCACACACATTAAAGTTCACAATGGTGAATACTTTCCCCCCTGCTGTTGACCTCAAAGAACTTGTTCACAGTTGAAAAGGAAAGACAGAAAGGAAGGAAGGAAGGAAGGAAGCAGTAGAGGAAGTCTCAGTAGTGGTGGTGCAGTCCAATATGACCTAATAGAGAAGCTTTGTTTTATTATGTCATCGTGAAAGTGGAAGCACTTTGAGGCAGCAAGACTCTCCTGACCTCCTCCTCTTTTATCAGAGATGAGTGCTGATAAACAGCGGTTCTCCGTGTCACCCGATGTGTCGTGACAAGGCGGCCCGCGGCAGAGGCATCACTTCCCGAGTCATACGATCTGAACGTGCGCACGCTCCACGGCGAGAGGTGCTGACATTTCCCATCAAAGCATCGGGAAAAGACGAGCCGACACTGACAGCGACAACGAGACGTGGGACGCGGAGCGGAGCGAGACCGCAGAGCTGGCAGGAAGCAGAGGTTGAGGTCAGGAAGTTGCTGTGTTCCCTTAGAGGCGCAAGCAACCATCTAGCTGCCGGGGATGAAGCTACTACTGCTGAATGTGGGTCACTCTCCCTGGCTTTCACTGCGCTCTCTCTCCTCAAGCCTTTATTTGGAGCCAGGGCATTTGAATACTGCATGTTGTTCCCAGGGCTCTGGAGTACTGCACTGTTTCCAAGAGCCTTGTACCGTGCACATAGATGAGGATAATGTGAATATATTTCATGCGTGTGTACTGCAACGAGGCTGTATTTACTTCAGCGAAAATGCCAATGAGTCACCAAAATCTAAATTGGCAGCTCATGATTGACTGCATTTACATGCATGCAGTGGCCGAGCCGCTGTTTAAAGTCTTATTCAGGTTAAGCTACTTACATGATCCTTTGATATCCCACAACTCCATATGAATAAACCAATGAACAAAATATTTCTGGCTCCCCACCAGCTGCAGCTCTTTGGCAAAGCAAGGTTAGATTTAGTGCAGTGGAAATAATTATCATTTAATTAGCAATAGTAGTAGTGCTTGTGTTGAAATAAATATGTAACTATGTGTGTTCACAGATGGCAAACAGATACAGGGATAAACGCTCATGTTGTGCCACATGGTGTGATAACACACACGCTTTCCAGCCAATCAGAAATAATGTGACAGTACATGGGGAGTTATTACACAGAATAGAGTACGTCTGGAAACACATTTTAGTAAAGCTTTGGGAGAACTGATGCTATGTGATGACACAATACTATAAAGACATCACAAGCATTTCAGAATAATTTACTGGCCAAAGCTTTGTATTTAGTGGGGAAATTGTCCATGTGTCCTTGAAGCTGTGACAGATGTCCTAAGAGCCAAGAGTGAGATTTAGTGAGATTTGCCTGACTTCTCTTTATTACTGTCTCGATGTTTCTATCTGTGGCCAGAATATTGTGGTGGTATAAACATCTCCGCGTCAATTCTAGACAAGCACAGCTTTTAGCTCTGTTTTTAGTCTCCACCAACTCCTGAGAAAGATATCTGGGTCTTCACCAGCTGGTGGCCAACTTTATCTGTCCAGCGTTCGGTGCTTTACAAAACCACCAGTGAACCAGTATCCAAAGCTGGTTTTCATGACAGTATTCCCTCAGCTACTCAAACCACTGACTGAGATTTTACCATTATGACATTTATTATACTATCTTCATCTGGCTTCTACAGTACTGTCAATACAGAGCGGGTGAACTAAAATAAACACATCAAAAAGTATAATGCAGTTAAAGCGGCACTCTGTGAGATCCTTGATATTTCACCAGCTATTTTGCTGTTAGCCTTGGGGCTAAGGCGTCAGTGTCATTTTGTTTTAGCACTGCACTTCTCAGATCACTTCTCTTTAAATTAGTGTATCCAGTGCCATTGAATTCTTTGTTGAAATTGTAATTTCTGTTCAACACATTACTTTTTTTCTGCAAAACAAGTACTTGATGAGGAGTAGAGCACCTTTCATGAACCGGGTATTGATGGAGTCACTATTGTGGTAGTATATCAGTCTGCGATGAGGAGTAGAAAACATTTTTAAATGACATTTACAGTGCAAAAGAAACACAAAAGCAATATCCCTCTGCACCATGACTAGCAGAGCATGCTGGATAACATTAAATACAGCAACGCATATCATTATTGTATTGCCGCGGTAACCCTATTCTGACACACCACTACTCCCCATCCTACTGCACGACATGCACTCATGCAGGCAAACACAACGCACGTTTCTGACAGCGCTGCTGTGGCCGGGGAAGAAACTAGGGCAGATTCCACAAGTGGCCAGGCTCTGCCCCCTGTCTGCCTGGCAAGCCATCATCTGCAATAACAAGTCAAAGATCTTCAAAGCTGGACAACTGAAGAGGAGCAAAATTGGAAGGAACGATAGAGGCAAAGGGAGAGTCAGAGGAAGAAGAGGAGGCCTTCTGATTCATCTTTAAAGATGCTCCTTATTGCATCTTTAATCATCTTCCTCGATGCGCAGGGACGACTCGACAGTTGGCTTCCAGAACTATTCAATTCACACCCTACTGAGTGGAGTCACTCAGGAGGCTCAGACTGGGCTTTCTTCTCCCTGCTCCATGGCTTTTTTAACTCTCCTGTTTTATCACTCCTCATTTCCATCCCTGCAAGGCGCTCAGAGAGGCAGCCTGCCTACGAATTGCAGTGGTGTAAGGATGCTAACATGGTCAGCTAAATGTTTCAAGAGGCAGGGGATGTGACAAAGCCTTCCCCTTGTACTACAAAGCCTCGCTGTAACTTTGTCACACCACGCCTTGACTGACACATTCCCACTCTTTTCTCTTTTTTAATGAAACTATTTTGTAATCTAGATTTCAGATGAAGGCTTACATCAGTAAAAGTGAAGAACACAGGCAGAGACTCTGTGAGAACCGAATATTATGACTGACACCAGATCATACATTTTACAGAGGGGGAGTCTTAAGGAGTGTAAATGTTGCTCTGACGGTGTGAAGACAAATGCTTGGGATTTCTAAGGGTTGGGACCAGAAGGAGGACTGTGAGAATATCTCTAAATATACACACCGAAACCAAATCCAGAGCATTAATTCATGAATTGATTTCAGATTTCAGCTACCCTCTGGTGATTATACTGTAACTGTCTTCTGAATGTCTTGCAAATAAAAGTGCTGTTTCAAATGTAATCACACCCCTCCATAGTCCAGACGTGTACTTCATTTTGTTGAATATTCGTGAAATTACACAGAAACGCTTTATATACCAAAAATGTTGGTGAATGATTCTGGTTTAAAAATATCCCGAATCGACGTTTCATATCAAGTGATTCGTTTTGTCTGTTTGTCTTTACAGGGTGACACAGAGCAGGTCTCACCACCATTTCTGTAATCCAGCTACTTGTTGAGGATGTTTCAAGTCCAATCACAGTACAGGCGCTACCATGTTTGATTTGTTTGGGTCGTAACCTTTCGAGTCCCTCCTGCTGAAACAAAGGGGAACTGCTATTAATAAACCATCTCTGCAGGGAGAAATTATACTGATTTTCTCTTGGAGCTTCATGACTTATTGAGCCTTAATTAATACCCTGCAAATCTCTAAATATAAGTCTGTAAGACATTCAGTTAAGGTTACAACAATCATATTTACAGTGTGTTTCATCATCATTCCTGAGTTACTCAGTGATGTTGGGCTCCTCGCCTTCCTCTTCTTCTCGCTGCCTTCACGCCTACGAGCAGAGATAAACTTACTTTCCTCAAACTTTGTCAAGTGCAAATAATAATTTTTTCTTTAACCCTGAATATTGTGTTGACAACCGAGGAGAGGAAAGAAGTGCAGAGACCGGAGAGCAGAGCTGAGCCTCATGCTCCCTCAGCTCTATTTCCAAAGGCAGGGTCAAACTCAGGAACTTAACACTGGCAAATATGTTTTACTTTAACAGACAATATGGTCTTTCTGAGACACATTTATAATGTCAGAGAACATGAAAATGAATATTGAGGCTCTGAGAAAATAGGAAAAATCTTAAAGCTGAAATTCAGAGAAGGCAAAGATGGCTGAGTTGTGGAAATAGTGAGGGAGAGTGCCTAGAAAACTAACATTGAGAGCCACTGCTGCTTATTAACTATGATGTCATGTATGGGTCCGTGTCACAATCTAGCAGGTTCATCCAACCCAGATGATACTCCAGTGTAAAATGTATGAATTAAAAAGCACACATGATAGCAAATCAAGCTAAATGTACACAATGTATATCATGTTCAGTATCAACTAGACTGATACAGAAAAAACAAACTAAAACACTTTAGACGATTCTGATTGTTCAGAATGATAAAGTTCTATTATTTTCGTTTGATGGGCTTTTGCCATTTATATGCTAATAAAATGAAGATGTTTCTAAAAGCAATATGAGAACTAATTGCATGTATTTAAATTCAATAAATCCTTTTATTCCATCTCTAAGTAAATGTAATACATTAAAAGCTCATACATTGCTATTCCATAGCTAATCATTTGATGTTAGATGTTACTTATAGAATTTAATGCTATAAGAATTGAGTTTATTGAGTTCAGTTACTTCATGCAGTTGAAATGAGGTTTATTTAAACATGACAGAAATATCCTCCAACTGGCATGTTTAATATTTGGTCAACTTTTCATTACAAACAGTGTGTGCATCTTAAATAATGAGCCGCACTCATTATTACTGTGAAGTGGAAACATGCAGTATGTTGCTGTAGGCATCACTAGTAAATAAACATTTGTGTAGAAAAATATAAAAAAGAATCATAAATAATGATAATGCTGTTGCCCACATTGTGGATTCAGTTTGTTCTCTTCTATAGTAATACTGCATGAGCATGAAATGCCACAGTGGAGCGTAGCAAGGCATTTCAACATGTGATCCACTACCATTACCTGGTCAAACAGCGCAGGCCTTGTGCTTTTAAACACAAACTGCTTTGAGCAGCAGTTCACTACAAATTATTCATACAATCCTGTCCTGAGAGAAAAAAGAAATCTCTGGATGTTAAGCCGCCACTTCAAAAGGTGAACACCGTACACTGCTGCTACATTTTAACCCTGTCTTCTCCGCTTTATCTTACCTGAATTTAATTACTGCCGGCACATTACTTGGCTCAGTGAAGGAAAATTAATGAGAGGGATGAAATATGTGATTACATGCTCATTTGGCTCTTTAGATCCAAAATGAACATAAATGGCATTGCAATACAGACAATATTGTGTGGATTAGAATAACGTAACCATGGCCACACTTGCAGTCACACCGTGATCTTACGCTATCATAAAATGCTGCAATTAATTTTGAGGTTATGTAAAACCTTTATCTAATTATGCTGCTTTGAATGAGGCTTATTGTCAAGATCGTAATGAAGACATCCAGTGTTGAGATAATTGTTCCAAATGGAGGGCTATTTGGTCATGTGCATCCTATATTTGTTACAAGCCCGTCCACTGGGGACTTCATAGGATGCAGCATTCACACTGTATAGCTCTATTTACATGCAGTCTTACTGCCTTAAGCCTAAATCTCGGACAAATTGTAGACGATTATGTGTGAGCATAATTATAAAGGGAGGTGCAAGACTGTGACAGTTTGTGACTAATGTTGGCTGTGGTCTTCCAGGAAGCTGGCAAATAATCTATTCATCAATAATCATTGTGTACATGATTTCATGGAAACAGAAAAACTCACAGAATGAGCTTCTGCAGCTGTGCATGTAAACAGCTTGATCATATCTTTTTTTTTCCAGAGGGTAAATGTGTGAACATAAAGACATTAAATGTGACATTCAGGATGGAAAGTGAATGCATTTGGAAGCAATCAGAACACACAGAACATGTCATCAGTATACATTTTAAGGGAGACTTACTTGAGGGTGAACTGTTCGACAGTGGAGTTGGGCATCAAGTAGAGGAAGATTTTGAGGGTTTCTCCAGGCTTCAGGGGCTTCTCAGGCAGCGTGAGGAACATGTTCTTGTCTAATTGTTTGTCTACCAGCAGCTGCTCTTGACTGGCCTGGTATAGGCTGATGCTCCCAATGCGCAGTAGGGGGTGCTGTGACAGAGGTTCTCCCCTGGAAACACCACCACCCCTGTGACCTGAGCCCTCACTGCACTCACCATCCAGAGTAGGCCCATGCAGTGTGTAGTAGAGCTCAGCCTGGAGGGTCTCACTGGTTAGCCCATCCAAGAGCCCGTCACTGGAGCCTTTCCTCCGACCCAGTGGGGCTACATTGGTGTTAAACCAGGACGGAGGCAGCTCCAGCTGGGCCAAGCACTGAGCCAGGTTGCCTTTCATGCGGCAGGAGGTTTTGATTTCACGGACGTCCCGGAAGGCGTGCAGGCGGACGCAGGGCAGCTTGTCCTGAGCCTTGAAGTCATCCCAGTCGCGGCCAGCTATGTAGAAAAACACCTGGACTGTGGGGTTGTTGGAGAAGACCCGCGCCTGAACAATGAAGGCCCGCACCTTCCAGTTGACTGTCAGCTGGCCAGGAATATCCAGTGGACTAGCTGGCTGGAGCAACTCCTTGGACAGAGCCTGGTCCCTGGCAAAAGGCCCAAAGCTTATGTTGATGGCAGGGAGGTCTTTTGTCTGGAAAACCACAAAACTCTCAGAGCGCTGCAACGGGTGTCCAGTGCTGGGGCTGCTGCTGCTCTTGCTGCTGCCGCCAACTGATTGTCCTGTGATCTGGGCCTCCCGCAAAAAGAAAGCCAGTTGTGCATTGGACATTTTGAAGTTGGCGGGAAGGTACACATTGGGTGGTGAAGGACTGGCTGTCACTGCTGAGGAACTGAGGAGGGCATCTGAGCTGGTTGGAGAGATTTTACCTGCGAGAGCTGTGAAGAGAGGAAAGAGAAGAGAGAGGTTAAAGCTTAAAATACAGTTTCTCTTTTTCAACAGCAAGAATTAAGGGAAAAGTTGAGAGAATAAGAGTTACAATTTGCGAGAACGAAGGAGACACAAAGAGGAGGGGTCAGTGAATCGAAATGATGAATGAGGTATAAGCAGGAAGTCACCGAGGTCTGCTCTGCTCAGTCAGCCATAGCGAGGAAAAGGGGAGAAGGTCAACACACACTAATCAGATGATAACTGGACAACACATGTCAAGCATCCAGAGCGCAGGCTATCCAATCAAACATGTTGCTCACATTGTGAAGCTGCAAGGCACGCGACCTTTATCTGGGACGTAACAACACATTCAATCAGTGTTTGGCCATTCAACAGTTGAACTGGAGCGCACACAAAACTCTTTAAAATCTTTTGAAAAAACTGAGTAACTCACAAGTGACATGAGGTAACCCAAATTTTCAGAATAAAACAAGAAACTTGTGTTTGTATTTGAATAGTGAATACATTGTTATCCAACACACTGCACTGCACTTGTTGAGAGAAACAAGTCAACATAGCTTAACACCTAAGTTACCACAGTGAAATCAAAGTAGGGCAAAATCATTGTAGAACAAACAGAATAAATGTGACATACTTATCAAAATTACCCAGAGCTGAGCACAAAAACATAGTTGCCTGTCCCCATGGTCCAAATCATAGATTAGAAGTCCCATATTCCAAATGGTTTTATCATTGAAATCGCATCCTTTAAATCTGAAAAAATCAAGAGGATCTTTTTGAAAGGAAAGCCTCTTCAAAAGGTTGTGTTACTCAGCGGGCACTCCACAGTAGTTTGCCGTCTATTTTGGTTTCTCTTTAGAAAATCTTTGTCATGAGTTGCAACAGAAGAATTAATGAGTGAAAAAAAGAAAACAGCAATATGCTCCAGCAGTTCTTCACTTGGCCATGTCCTTGTTGCTGGCTACAAAGGTTCCACTGAGCTTCTTGAACTTGTGCTTGTCTAATTCCCCGTGGCTTGGTTGAAGAGTGGTTCAGCCCCACGCAGCAGCTCTTTCAATCCCAGACTGTGCATGGCTCCAGGACAGACTCTGATAGACAGGCAGAGCCTCCTCCCGGTTGGTGGGCTGTACGGGAACTATAGACAAAGCCTTTGACGCCGCCCCATCTTGCCACACCTAGTCTCTAGTCTATAATCACCATTTTAGCTCCCGGTCAGAGCTAAGACACACAGCTCTCAGAGGACTCGACTTACACCACACACACACACACACACGGAGGCGAAAGAAATAACACTCTCCAGCTCGATTCATCCTCTCCCTCTGGACGTGTTCAGGCAGACTCTTATGTGTGTGTGTATAAGGGCTGGGTATGTGTGTGTGTGTGTGTGTGTGTGTGAGGTGGGGCGGGGGATGGATGTATTGCTTGAATGCCTCCAGGCAGAGAGAGAGAGAGTAAGAGAGTGAGAAGGAGAAGGGGAGAGGGAGGGATTAGGTAAAGATTATTGATGAATTAGCCTGGCTCTCCTTCCCTTCTCCTCCTCCTTCTCCTTCTTTCCCTCCTCCTCCTCCTCCTCACCCTCCACCTCCCCCATTTCGTCTGCTTTAGCCCCATGAGAAATCCATGAGAATGAGGGGATACCGGCCGGGGGGGGAGGGGTATCTGGACTACCTCCCTGCCTCACTCACATGTGCCTGGAATTCCCATAATAAAAGAGAGTGGGATCCCTGGATGTGTGTGTGTGTGTGTGTGTGTGGGCCCCATAAACTGAATGGCAAACAGTAGGGGCAACAAAAGATGAAGCCACAGCCAGTGAAACATCCCACACTTACAAATGAGCAGTCATAGCCATAGAGAAGGCAGGAGGAACTATAATGATGAGAGAAGCTACTTAGAGGCTGTCTAGTCTTTATCGACCAAAAGCTCCCTACCTCACAGGAATGTGTGTGTGTGTGTGTGCGTGTGTTTGGAAAGAAGAGCTACTCTTGCCTTGATCAACATTAAAAGCGACAAATATGCACAGCAATCCACAAACTTCCTTAAGGGCTCCTCTACCAGAGCGCCATCTGCTCCGTTCTCCTGGGTCCAAACGCAGAGCCACCCTTCGAATCTCCCACCATTACTGTATATTTTACCATTCACACGACAACACTGCGAAATTGTGAGACTCTACTACCTCTACTGGCCTCGGGAAAGGATAGAATATGGGCCTCACATATAAGGATACATACCTAGTATGGCTGCCAATGTTAATATCAAAGAGGTGTCTTTTTCCCCTGGACCGTTTAAAGCACTATATGACTTTATTGCTGTGTTTAAGAGGTAAGTAGATATTGGAACAGCATTACAGACCACTTTGCTCGATCTATCTCACTATGTCTTGAGGCAGCGGTAGCCTAGAGCTCGGAGTAACCTTGAATCCCCAGACCAGAATGTGGAACATTCTCCCCTGCTTAGGAAACGACTGTCGAGGTGTCCTTGAGCAAGGCTCTTAAAGGTCTCCATGTGTTCCAAAAGCACCTGCTGCTGGCCAAACAGCCCAAAACAAAATGGTTTCCAGCTTGCTGTTTTTAATGGTTATTTAGTTTCTAAAGCAGTTTGCTTCTGACTTGGTACTGTTGACTGCTTCTCTCTCCTGCATCTGTTCATTTAAACACGGGGAGGCTGCAGGGCCACATCAGGGAACTTAAGGTAAAGCTGTGACTGCAGACAGCTTGCTGACATTATTTGAACGTGTGCAAGCCAATAACAGCACAATATGTGACTGTTTGTATCATCACTGATGTGCAATGTAATCTAACTGTTGGATCAGCTCAAACAGGGTGCAGCAGGAGCGGAGAGAAAGTGAAGTAGGAGTTGCACTTTGGTAATGTGAAGCAATTACCCCCCGGAAATTGGTAAAATGCACAAAAATAACTCAAATTCAAAGGCAGAAGATCTCTCTTCACACTCGACTGGTTGTGACTTGTTTCAATTATACTTTACAATTATCCTGGCTTGATAGAAGATATTATCTCAATATTTATTGAAATGAGATGAAAATCCTCAAAACACGACCAAAACATTTTACACTGTGGTGGCCATGGAGATGTGCTTTTAATTGCATGGCGTTGCTGACTTTGACTGTGACTATTTTCTAATGCTTTAAATGCTCAATTCTATTAATTCATTATTACATATTTATGTCCACATGCACTTTATTTCAAAAATAAAGGAAAATGGAAAGGTATCAACATACTTTGGACCACCATCTGAGGAAGAAAAGTCAAATTTTCCCTTCATCTGCTGGAAAACATTGTTTTCTCCACCTTCTACCATGATACATGTGTATTAAACAGCATGTTCCTGCAGTCTACACATGTGCTGTGTTCATTGTCTTTTTCTACAATAATAACAGCAACAAAAATATAGTCTATAACTGTATAACTATCAAGGAAATATGATTTATCACCAATCCTGACCCATTATTATTATATACACTACTGTAAGGGTTGGGGTTAGCATGCACATCCAGCATTCCTTCAGAGACACATGATCTGAGAGTAAATGATCTCATTGCATGTTGCATGAGATGACAAAATGTCCATCATCCACTAGTGGAGCAGGGGAGTGGCTGTTGCTGGAACAAAGTAAATTGCAAAAGTATATTGTGCCAAAAGCTCAGTGGTCCCTGGCCTCCGTCAGCCTCCTGGGGACTGTGAGCCAACAAGGACACAGATACTTTCATGTTACGCCTGAAGGTCACCTGACTACTGCCCAGGAGTCTCCTAATCCCTTTTCAATGCAATGAAACTGTGCAATGACAATACATGCATTGAATGCCATCAAATGAAACAAATCTTTGCCCCTTCCTCTCAACCCCCGAGGCCTTATGGTGTCATTTGAGAAGGCGATTATAGCCTACGATGCATCAGGGCGCTCTTGTCTCATTTCAGTCTAACAACATCACTGGGTGGGTGGGTTTGAAGGGGAGCATGGACACAGATGGGCTTCCAGTGTGAAACCCTATCGCCTTCCTCTTCCACTTGATGTCCTATTAGACCTCGGGCCAAATTGAATTGAATTCTCTTCCTGTTGTGCTCCCATTACGTGAAACATCTGCTCTGTGTGTGTGTGTGTGTGTGTGTGTGTGTGTGTGTGTGTGAGTGGGTGTCTAGTCTAAGGGCACTTTGTATTCATCAGATTACTTTGTCTGATGTCAATTAATGAAAGTATGGGGCCACTTTGAGGCTGAGGCGATGCTATTCTACCTCTACAGTTATGCCAATAACAGTATGCGAAGACAGACGCTTTAGATAAGAAAAAAAGAGAGTGATTCCAACCGCAATACCGCTGACTTATCCCAGTGGAGAATTTAATCATCAATCCACTTATTGGAGTTTTTTTGTGTTTTAGAACTAGATTAACTTTGAAGCACATCCTCAACAAGCTTTTCTCCTCAGAAGCTAATGCAGGAAAGCTTTTGTGCAACAAATTTATTGTCATTCTCACAAAAAGCAGGAGGTTACTGAAACTAAATTCGGTGTGACGCAAACTTAGTACAATAATACTATTGATGGGGGCTAAAGTCTATGGAGCAAAACATCTGGAAATAGAGCCTGGCAAGCATATATTCTTGGAATAATGCATGTTATAGACGTGCAACCAGACAGACTTTCAACCCAAATAACCCACTTATACACAACCTTCTTCGTTTCAACCAGGTATGCTGCATATTCTACGCATTCAAATTCAGAATGATCTGGAAGTATCTGTTGTGCTGCTGTTTAATCTCCTCAAAAGCATTCAGGCAACAAAGCCTTGTTCCATAGTTAAATGACACACTTAACTGTATATCTTGCTGCCCATACAAAAGCTGTCAAAAATAAAAGCCGGCTGCCAAGTCAGGGGGAGATATATAGAGAGGATGTCATGAGAAGGGCAGACATTTGATCTTGAGAAAGCGAAGTGCATAAATGTCTCTTCAAGTAAAAGGTCAGGAGAAATTGTTGAGAGGGTTTGGAGAGAGATGGAGAGAGCATCCGTACAGCATTACTAACGTTCCAGCGCCAAGGGTTTCCCCATTGATCTTTATCTTACCCTTCTTTTACTCTGCTTTGAGTGTCACTATACTGCTATTACATTTGGAAAGGTGAAATAATACCTTTCAATTCACCCAACCACATACTTCCACTGTACTGACTGTGAGATTACACTAAACAAACACAGTTATTGCACTTTTTCTTGTCTTGTCGACTTTTAATTCCAGCATTCTTTATTTAGATTCCACTTTTGCTGAGACGTGTATGCAAATAAAGAGCCAAAATCTAAAATGGTTCAAATTATCACTCAATTAGCTATGAACACAACACAAAGTGCAGATGAAAAGACACGTTAGCCTGGGGATGAAGGCTGTATTAGAACTTGAAACACTGGTGGAGGAAACTCTCTGAGGAATGTCTATTTCTATCTCAGTCAGACCTGGATTACCTTTACAGATGGACTGCAGCTGGACTTTCTCAAATACGCTCAAACTGTGTGTGGCTTCATGTTTCATCAGCTTTCATATATATATACATATATATATATATATATATATATGTATATATATGCATAGGGAAATTCCCTACAAGTTTTAGTCACACTGGGGAGGGTTTGTCCAGTCCACGGGTTTGCATGAAATCAGATCACTTTGGTGATTAGAGTAAAGCGGAGTAAATCAGTCACTCTACAGGCTTCTTGTTATATATTTTGCTGCATTACGTCCCCTGAAGCGTGCACATATCTAACACATTTCCGTCAGATTAAGCAGCTCTAAAATGTGAATGAGCATGTCAGTAATCACATCATGTGCAACTGACATCCAATGAAGCAGAACAACAGATACAAAGGCCAGTTAAGGCCGTCGTCCACAGCTGCAGCAGGTGTGCTGTCTGGCTCCACGGAGGTCACATCATGAAAGAGCGTTTACAATGTGGATGCAATGTAGAGAAGCACCACCTAAAGTTTATTTTAAGTGTTTTCGACAGACATTTTTCTCATTTATCACATTTAAGGGTGAGCAATGAATCGACCAGAACATGGATTAGTTTTCACATGACTAACCTGGTCTGCAATTGGTCTTTTCAGTTAATATACAGCCACAGATTTGACAGACAAATAAACAAAAAGGCCACAGAGCTGCCAAACCCACAAAAGTCAGGTTGAGCCTGTCATTCTTTCATTTCAGCCAGGAAACAGATTCAATGCTATATCTGTTGGACCTTAAAAAATGTGTTGTTCAACAATTGTTCCCATTTCACATGAGGATCAACATCCTGTCCTCTTTTAAAGACACGGTGAAATAGAAAACACTGTTAATTGTTCAGTTATTATATGCCAAAAATATGTAACTGTTACAATATTTTTAATGATTCATCTTGAACTTGGGGGTGCATACATACACTTATCCAATCAAATGCGTGCGTTTGCAAAAACTTTGTGGCTTGTCACAATACTGACGCTAAAGACGAATCAAATCAATCAAAAAATCACGTTTCTTTTCCTTCAACATAACAGATCTTGTAATTTCTAAGGTGGATTTGTAATCAATCAAAAGCCCTGTACTGCTTTTTAAAGAAAAAATTAAAGAGTCTACATCACTGTCACTGAGCGTTTCATAGATTTATCAACATGCCACGCTTTGGAAAAGTTGAAAGAATACACAGTATTAAACATAAACCTAGTGATTTTTTTGATTGAGTGAATTGTTTTCTATTTGTGTCACTCCTTGAAAAAGCAACCTGTATTTAATCTGTAGAATTTATAAATGCTATCTGTTCTAACCTTGTAATCCTCTTAGTCACCTTGATTTTAAAAACAAATCCCTCACGGAAATCCCTTATTAATATTCTATTCTCTCTCTATCCACAAACATTGCTTGACCTTTACAACTAATTGGCATTTAATCTTTTGCTTCCTCAGGTGGAGTGCTGTATGTACAGGGGGACCATACGTATGTATGTGTAGAGTCGGTCGGTTTGTGTGCAAACTACCACTAGTCTCTTGTTGTGGGAAAAGTGTTTTTGGGAAACACTAGACACTAACGGCTATCTAGAAGAGGCTCTGAAGCCCCTCGCTCTGTGAAGCTTGATACAAAAGGATAACAAAAGGACGTCAAGGGTTAATGATCTAAGACTGGTGAGTCCAACTTCCTCTGGATGAAGCAATCCCCTTGTGGGGTTTAAGAAGCAGTTCAAAATCCACCCTCAATTTTCAATCAATCACTTCCTGTGGACAACAAATGTCTGACAAAGGAATGTTTGGTGAATCTACAGGGTCTCAATTAGTGGAAGAGGAATGTTTTCTCTGTTAAAGTCTCACTTTGTAATTTAGGCTGATATAGCAGTGTATTTCCACATTAAATTCATAGTGCAGCTTTAATGAGGCATAATTTGCAGATTAAAAAGGAAGAATATATAACCAGCGTGACACCATCAGTGGGAAATGGAACATTTCATCATTGATCCTTTATATGCACATAAAGTGAATAAATGATCAGTCGCCCTTATCTGGTCCAGCGGAGGCTGTTTGGATGAAGCAACAACTGAGGCAAGATACAATGTGGTGGTCTTCGGACCAGCTAAGAATCTATCATTCAGTTATGTCACTCTTCCTGACCAGCGGACTACCGACGCAAGTGACATCAAATATTTACCAACCAATTAGTCAAAAGCTGGGCTTTGAAAGGAAGTATTGCAGGGTGAAAGATGATACATGTTTTAAGAAGTCTTTGAAGAGAACAAAACACAAACACCATCACCCACACTTTTTCTTTCTTTGTTCCTCCTTCCTTGTTTTTACCGTGAGAGCTAGTGCGAGTTGTGCGAGGCTGAAGACAATGTCTTTCACTGAAACTAACCTTCTGACTAATGATTTGAGGCTTTGCAGCAGTTCTTCTCAAATGGTTTTCAGTAAACGTAGACTTTAAAGTAATGCATGACACGGATATAAATAAATGTCCATTTCTCTTCTCTCAATCATCAATGCTTTTTCTTCAGTCTTCTCATGAAAGCTTTTACAAGCCTTTATGCATAAACACATCAATTTCAAATTTAAATCATGTTATATGGTTGTCATTTGACTTAACTTTAATCCTAAAACACCACACCAGAGTGGTTGCGGGTTTTTAGCTCATTAACTACAAATTAAATGTATTTTTACTGCTTTTCCAAGCAACCGTTGGTTTCCATTCATTTCCGTATGGTATGAAAATCAGTTCAGCAGACTCTTGAAACTTGTTAGACTTGTATAATCCATCACAATGAACATATTTGTCATCGCCACATTATGATTGTGTGGCGGTGCAGTTAAATAAAGACTGATTTAAAAGGACTGCACTGTGTGACCTCATAATGATTTATTTGGCAAAAATGAATGCAGACTTGATTTTTACAGGTGGATTTCACAACTCAAACAAGGTTTTAGAGTTTGCTGATAGATTTTCACATGAAACTAGTGGGAGAAAATGTATTTAAATTTCACAGAAAACCCCTCAATTTTATTATGACATTACATTTTGAGGATTAAATTACAAATTACATTTTTCAACTTCATAATGTACAATAAGGTTACAATAATTGTGTAGTATGAGGATTTGTATTTTCTTGTTTCACTTTTGTGTCTGGTTCCTGTTTCTCTTCATCACTGGTCTCCTTATGTCTTAACAGCATCGTTTTCTGAATAAATTTGGAAACTGAAGAGGTCAACAAAGAAGCTTTTCAATTGAAATTCAGTTGGCATGAGACTCACCAACAACCTCAGCAAGTACTAGAAAGCTGAACCTCTGTGTGTGAAGTTGAGAGGACCACAGAGGCTAGGAGAGAAGGGGTGCCCTGCAACTACAATCACACACTAGAGCTGACCTATGAAGTTGCAGATGTTTAGTATGTGTAGTTCGTGTGTGCCTCAGCTAGCTGCAGCTTCCAACATGGCCCCTGCCCTCTGTTTCTCTGCTGCCAAATGGAGCCTTGTAGTCACAGTCACTGCATGCATTAGTGGTGTATTGATGAAAGGATGCAAATGCCTCGAGGCAGCATGATCTGTGCCTCAATACGATCTGACGCTGACGCAATCTATAGGGCTCTAGACAACAGGGTTTCCCATAGGGGATACTCTGTGTGAGGTAAACTGAGCCTCATAATATTATACAGCAGCTGCTACAAAGGGATTTCCTATACAAACGACTGTACAAAAGGATTTCGCGTATTATTTGATGCATTAAACTCTAAAGTTTCTTGCTAGTTTTTTTTACGTTTGGTTTCATATCATTCGGCTGTGTAAACGTTTATTAGGTTTATTAATCCAGTGATCTGTATGATGTCTACCTGTTGTATATTGTCTGCAAGTTCCTTCCTATATACAGTTGTGTCCAAAATAATAGCAGTGTGATTAAAAAGGTGAGTAAACGTCAAAATCCCTCAAATAAATTGTATTTTAATGAACACAAATGCATTGGGGACACAGCACTTTCTATTTCAAAGCAAGAAAATTGGAAAAAGTAATTGAATTTGATAATATTTTACAGAAAGTCAAGAAATATAATGTTCAAAAAAATAGCAGTGTTGACATCTGTCTTTACAAACTCAAATGTACTGTATAAACTAAGAAATGCTTGAAGATTCAACTTTCCTGAGAATCATAAACTAATATTTAGTTGCATAACCACGGTTTCTGATAACTGCTTCACATCTGTGGTGCATGGAGTCGACCAACTTCTGGCACCGGTCAACAGGTATTGCAGCCCAGGACAATTGTACTACGTTCCACAATTCCTCTGAATTTCTTGGTTTTGCCTCATGAACAGCATTTTTCACGTCAGCCCACAAGTTTTCTATGGGATTAAGGTCCGGGGATTGTGCTGGCCACTCCATTACTTGAATGCGGTTTGTCTGGAACCATGATTTTGCTCGCTTGCTGGTGTGTTTGGGGTCATTGTCTTGTTGAAACACCCATTTCAAGGGCATTTCCTCATCAGCATACGGCAACATGACTTCTTCCAGTATTCTGATGTACTCAAACTGATCCATGATCCCTGGTATGCGATAAATAGGACCAACACCATAGTACGAGAAACATCCCCATATCATGATGCTTGCACCACCATGCTTCACCGTCTTCACTGTGTACTGTGGCTTGAATTCAGTGTTTGCAGGACGTCTGACAAACTGTCTGTGGCCCTTAGACCCAAAAAGAACAATCTTACTCTCATCAGTCCACAAAATATTACGCCACTTCTTTTTAGGCCAATCAATGTGTTCTTTGGCAAATTGTAACCGCTTCAGCACATGTCTTTTTTCTAACAATGGGACTTTGCGGGGGCTTCTTGCTGGTAGCTTGGCTTCACATAGATGTCGTCTGATTGTTACACTACTCACAGGCAACCTTAGATCTTCTTTGATCCTCCTGGAGCTGATCATTGGCTGAGCCTTTGCCATTCTGGTTATTCTCCGATCCATTTGAATAGTCGTTTTTCTTTTTCTTCCTCGCCTTTCTGGTTTTGGCTGCCATTTTAAAGCGTTTGATATCATTTTAGCTGAACAGCCTATCATTTTCTGCACTTCTTTATAGGTTTTCCCTTCTTTGATTAATTCCTTAATCAAAGAACGCTCTTCTTCTGAACAGTGTCAACGACCCATTTTACTCTGTTTTTTAAGGACAAATGCACAGCCAGCAAATGCAGCGTCAGTTGCCTTGATCCTTAAATGAGGGCCACCTGTTTAACACCTGTTTTTTTCACATTATCAATGACCTCACTTATTGAACTCAGCACTGCTATTTTTTTGAACACGCCCCTTTCAGTTAATGATTCAGTTTCACAGAATCAGCAGCATGCACGCCATGCCTGTTGGGTCTGTTGGTTTTCTATACTTTTACTAAACCTTCTAGAAACTTACTTGCAGTGTAGAAGTTGAAATTTTAACAAAAACAGTGATTTATCTTGCTAGTGATGTGGGACTGCTATTATTTTGAACACAACTGTACATCATAGCTATACGTCAAAATTGTCAAAAAAGTATTCTATCTGTGTAATTAAACCATTTATAGTCTAATTAATTTCTTTATTGTCTCATTAGTTTTACTGTTTTGTTGCTTGTTTTAGATTCAATTTGTAATCCTTTACTCAACTTTACTCCCCCTGCTAAATCCCATTACTTTACAATGCAACGACCTAATTTCCCCATGGCGACCAATAAAGCTTCATCTTATCTTTTTTTTATGGAGCATTATAGACATTTTAATCTAAAATGATGACATCTCTTTAAATGAACAGACCAGGCTTCTGAAATAAGCCACACATCCATGAACCGAAAAAAGGGAAACAGACCCTAAATGATTTGAATGAAAGAAAATAGATCAAGTTACACCCATAAAAATGAGAGAGCGTCTTGCATTACACTCAATTTACCTCCATTTTATACCATCATTTTGACCGATCTGTCAATGGCTTTGCCCCGAGGAGTGCAAGGACAACGCTGATGCATGCAATTCCCTGCGACAAGATAGCTCTCACATTATTTGGCATATCATTCACAGACTGAAGCTAACTTCACGTGGAAGAGTCTCTTCTTTGTGAATCTAATTCCATTGTATTCCGTGGCAAAGCCTGCTTTCCTGACTTTTAATGTAATCACTGTGAGTCTAATTAATGCTACATTATGCTGATTTGTAGGTTATACATTGGCAGTCTTTCATTGTATTTGACCAGATTCAGCAGTGCAGCTCTAATTGCAGCCCTTTGGGGATAATAAAGCCTGCTGAACATTGTAACAGGATACAACACTGGATAAAGCTACTTTTTATTACCATATATGTTTTCAGCCTTCTGGTGTTAGCCATTAATGTGTCTTGGGAAGATTAAATGCAAGCTAGATTATTAGAAAGAAAAAAGGGTGGGCAAGACAATATAAACAGCACATCCAGATATAGAGACTGAAGCAGGGGGAAGATAACTACAAGCTCACTGTTAATGGAGAAAATTGGTGGTATTCTATATTTTTCTTCTTGCCCATTGGTTCCAATTTAATCTTTAAAAACGGGTCACAAATATACTTTAATATTTAAAAAGGCAAATGTTACTCAAACAAGAATAAAAAATGTATTTACTGGACACTATTTTCAGCCATGGATTAACCTATTGAGGCTCATGAATGTGTTTTTGGAGTTTAACAGATTGATTCATCTGAATAAACTGTATATTCCCCCCTGCTGAGCCACATGCCAAGCGACAAGAACTGCACGTATTGGTGTATATGCCATACAAAAATAGTCTCGAAAACAGAAAATGGATTTGAAACTAGATGGCAGAGGCTGGGAAAACATCAGAATATCCATAATCCACGTGTCTCATTTTTATAGTTATGACCATCATTTCTATCAGTTTGTTCACAATCGGTTTCTTGTCCTGTTGTATGATGTTACTTTTGCAGATGATTGTCAAAACAATGACAATAAGATCCAAGTTGTAGTGATGCCGAATTACCCTATAACTTCGTTTCAGCACATCTCAATAGAGTCACCAAGTTTTACAGAGAACATCTTTCTTGTTGTGATTGTAACATTCCCCTACACCTTGCTCACAATATCGATGCACAGTGATCTGCTGAAATGGTTTTCCGGGTTGTTAAACTTATTTGCTATGAAGGACAACGCAGTGGCCCTTCCTCTGTCACAAACAGCCACCTACAAACATGTTTTTTCAGCAAACACAAAAGACTCTTTCAAGGCTGTTTAATCATCAGGGGAAAAAAAATAAGTGCTGACCACATCCCTGAGATGACTGCTCTATGTGTGTCCTCCACTCTTTCAAATTGTTCCTCAGGAAAGGCTTTGATCCACTTTCTTTGTTACTCGCACAAAGCTGGTAAAGCTTCTAATCTTGTGCCTTAGTTGATTCAGAAGAGCTGTACTTATTAATTAGTTAAATTTAGTGTTCATAACTTTGTATAATGAAAAGTTGAACAAGAAAGCCTGTTGGACCCTGGAGCATCCATTTGTTAACTGGATTTCAGATCAATTTTGGGTTTCTGAGTTTTGACAGATTCACGCCTTCATGGAGTATTTATGTTGTTTGTGTTTTCTAAAAGGATTTCTTTCTTTTTGGTTTCGCATCCAAGAACTATTCTACGCGATGATGAGGTCACACGACTAAATAAGCTTAACCCTCCAAAGCATTTGTCTGTGGTGTCTGTGGTGTCTATGGTTTACCAGCGCGTTTCAGCTTATGGCCTTCATCAGGTCCACAGTTCGAAACGCGCTGGTCTGACAATAAAGTTGTTCTTTATACTACAAGTGTTGCTGGAGTTTTGACCTCTTCAGACTCTTTCCCTTCTCCATGCACCTTGGAAGTAGGTGACGTTCTGCTAGAAATCCCTACTCTGTGTCCATGAATATTATCTCATCATTTTTTTTCTTCCAGTGGTTAAATGAAAATGAGACCTCATTTTGGCTCCTGGGGAAAAGCTGCGATGAGGAAATAAGATTGGTTTGTAGACATACTTGTTATTTGCCAAGGGGCCGCAGGCAGCATGGGGTAGATATTTCCTCTCTGCTTTTGATTTTCCTGCCTCTGATCATTAAATTTCATTGCCGGTGGGGATACCATCCATCCCCTCGCTGGTATGCATTTAATTTAGTCATGGTATTAACATTTTTGTAACCTTTGTTTGTTCAAGAAAGCTATTAGTGAGCCTGAATGCTTTTAGCCCCATCCTGCTTTACACCTGAGAGCCACCCGGTGTGACCACAATCATCTTCTTGTTGACCACGGAGCAGTGGGGGGTTTGGTTCCTCGCTTGAGGCATCTTGACTGTGGTTACTTTGAAAGGGAGATTGAGAGTCATTCACTTTTCCACACACATAGGATCTGGGATGGGAGCTTCCAGCTTGGTTTTACCTTTGACTGATGAGGACTTTGATTTCCTCTGTTATATTGTACAGTGTTGTTTTTGGAAAAGACTTGTAATGGTATGCAGTGCTGTGGATTGACACAACAATCAATTTACTAATGGTTATCTAAGATGAAGACCTTGGTGGTAAAGGATTTTGTTTTTGGTAAAATGTTGTGAATAAATACACTCCAGTTACCAGTTTATTAGGTAGACCTTGCTAAACTCTAATATAACAGCCCTGCAATAAATCATACCTCCTGGAAGGTTGTAATAAGAGAGGTATTGATTCAATTTTGTGCTCTCTTTAGAGGCTGTAGTTTGTGGTGCTGTTGAATTGTATAACATTACGCCGAGAGGGGTTTCTAATATTTTGTCCATCACTTTTATATAAATGATGGTAAACTAAATATTAGCACCACCTTTCATTATAACACAATACAATTCAGCAGCACCACAAACTACATCCTCCAAAATGTCCATAAAGTTGAATCGACATCTCTCTGAAACAGTTTCAACAAAATTATACCTTCTTGAAGGTTATAATGGTGAAGGTCTTCTAGTGACATTAGTCACATGGACTGACAGGTAACACATTCGCAGGACAGTTTCAATGAGGGAATTTTGAATTACAAAGACTGTAATTATGGAAAATACCCACTTGGTTTGTCTAACTCAGACTGCTGAAGCCTGAAGAAAGTTGAACTTGAGAATTCATTTTTTCTCAGAAGGAAGACTGTAGATTTTGTCCCCGGGGGGGTTACAGTCTGGACATGTCCTTTAAGGTTAGGGAAAGATTGTGGTCTTGGTTAACAACCCTGTCTCCTACAAATTATGTTCGCATACTACTAATTTGCGATAGCAACAGCATTGTGAAAGAAACGCGATGTCGCCCAGTTTACGTGATATCTTGTTAATTAATTTGTCAAAAGTCACGAAATGTTGATCCTGAAGGTGTCAGCAAAATGTTCAGTGACAACATAATTCGTTTCCTTTCCTGGTTATGTTTAGGCATTAACAGCAGTTGGTTGAAATTAGGGAAAGATTGTGGTCTTGGTTAAATTGGTCCATGTTGTAATCAGAGCCTCTGCTCGTTCTTATGCAGCTTTACAGGCATGACTGAGCCAAAAAACCTCGTCTAACTACCCCATCAATTAAACTCAAATCTTAAATTTGCTTGGAGAACATCAGGTGCTGGTTGTCTACTCAGGGAGCCAAGACTGGGCAAATCATCTAGTCCAACTATAACATAAACATACAGAATGTACTGAGCCCATTTCTTTGTTCAAAAAAGGTTAGGCAGACACCTCACTAGCCTCTCTTGTATCACTAGGGTAAAATATTTTCGCATGACATCATACACCCTTGATTTTCGGGTCAAGAGGCTCGGGCGAAATCAACATTCTCATTTTCCCCTCATGGGACCCACATGACATTTTAGTTTCACAGCTTATCCACTGCTTGTGATGCTTTTCAAATAAAAACAGCAACAGCAGCCTTTGGTCTATTGTGGTGGAGGTCTATTGTACGGCAGCCCTTCATAGTGTCATGGCCACCGCGCGGCCAGTGTGGAGCTTTCTGAGTGGAATGCCTCAGTGCTTTCGGGAAGGAGAAAAGGATATCTTTGTTTCAGATTTCCTTCATATCACTGTCACACAAACACACAGCTTTTAGTTGTTTTGTTCCCATGGTGACGGGTTACACAACTCGCAGCCAAATCACCATAACAACAAGTTAAAAAGGGGGTGTCAGGAAAAGCACTTTCTCCTGGACAAGTAGGGGCTTAGAGCGCAAGATCTTGATGCCAGCATAGTAACACAGAGTCTTTTCTCCAGTGGCAGATTTAAGAGACATAAAATGTTTTAGCTCAAATGTTTAGTCATTGAGTGGAAGGACTAGAAGCAACACAGACAGAATGAACTCAAGTCTTATCTCCAACCTCAATAAAACCCTGGGAAACTGGGAGAGAGCACAGCATCTTAACACGGAAAATGATCATCGTAAACATACATCAAGAATGAGAAGCCTTTAGGACATGACTAACTAAAACTCAACTTTTGAAAAATAAAATGTTTTTGTAACTTGCTTGAAAACACACTTACTATATATGGTGTTGAATGTACAATACTAGTGTTTTTAACATGGTTTTAATTTCTTAAATGGCACCAGCAGACCAGTCTTCATTCAGTATGTTTTCCAACACTATCATACAGTATCTGTGTCTGTGCTAAATCACTGTTGTGAAATTTTGGCAGTCAACTTGCAAGAGTAACCAAATTTGGTGAAAATGTTACGCTCTACTTTTTGGGACTGAAATCCCCTGCATGGCCTAACTCTCGAAACATCCATATTACTCTGGAAATTGCTGCAAGTGTCGAATTCCTTCCACTGAACTCGGCCATTAAGCTGTCAGACAACTTGACATTACTGGCCATCATAATGTCCAAACCATGGAATCACTGCCTGAGGATATTTTTTCTACAAGGTATTTCTACATAATACTGAACAAACCAGTATCCCCTCCATTGCAATATTTCCACCCTTTCTGCAAATTGACATTTGCACATAACAGCTCACTAATATTGCTCTGCGAGATTAATCCCTATAAAAGGTATTACTTCCCAGAAACTGCCTACTTAGTGAAGACAGTTGATTCCGGGAGTTTCTGCTTTTCGCTTTTGATGGGATTTTTTTTGCAAAACATTTTTTGGCCAACCACTTCTATCCTGTATGAAGACACCTGCTGCAGTGTCATGCCACTTGCTGGAGGCAAGACTACTGTATGGAGTCACAATACAGACAGCTGATGAAATAAGTGTCCACAGCATACAGAACAGAGGTAGTAGATGGTACAAGAAGTATGACAAAAACCAAAATACAAATCAATGAACAATTTCTCCAGTAGAAAGTGGTTCCAGTGAAACATGATTACAGGGAGGTCTGTGGAGTAAGAGATGCTGTTGAACTTTTTGGAGGTGGAAATTTCAGAGACGGATATGCCAAAAAAAATGGACAAATAAACCCCAAACTATCTGCAGGGTCAGATACCACAAATAAAAGTTTTTCCCACCAATAGCTGTTTCAGAATATAGTCTCTTCTTCACATATATGTAAATGACTATGTGCACTTCACTTCAGTAGGCACTCAATCAACTATTTACCATAAGACGGCTTAAGATCAGGGCAGTGAGTTTTCTTAGCGAGACATGGCATTTGTGAGACTCAGACACGCTATAGTAATTCTAAGGATTTGATTTGAATGAGACACACTGAAGCGAGAGGATTTTATTATTATTATTAAACTAAAATTTGACTTCATCTAAATGGAGCTGTATGCTGCAATTTCTCACTTCTTTTTAAAAAGCTTAAAGGGGCATTCACTGAAGACAAAGCTGATTTATTATGTGCATAATATCACACACACCAAATCTGCAAACAGTTTTGAATTCATTTGTTGTGACACTCTGAATGAGCCCAACAAAGATGTAATCTGGAGGCCATTTATTCTTTGTAGTGTTAAATATACCTCAGTAAAAATGATGAAAACAGATATTAGCATAGCCCGAAGCTCCAGAGAAAGAACACAATGTGGAGATATAAGTTTTGGGGTTTGTACATTGTTTTTCTTACTCAACGAAACTACAATATTACTGCATAACTTTATGAGATCAGAACGCATTCATAGCCGAATTATGAATGAACACAGAGGCAAAATGCTGATTTCCGCAATAAAGACAACAATAATCATTTAGGACAAATGACAAAATCAAATGAATTGTCTTAATTACCAGTGACTGGCTTCTACTTTGACTTAATCTGTTTTCCATCGGTTGGAGTGAAAACAAAGGGGTTTTTATAATAATGTGCAAGGTTTATATGCAGTTATCAGAGAATTAAGTTCCTATCAACATGATACAGTGACAAGGTGCAGCCTGTGCTAGGAGCATGAGAGTGGAGCGTAATAAAAGTTTTAATGTGCCTAAAGGCTAAATGTCAGGGTTTATTATGGGGTGATGTGATGTGAAGGGAGTGCCATCAGACAGAGAAAACATCCGAGAAATCTTTAGTGCGGTGAACAGATCTTATTACAGACTCTGAGACTGAAGAAAACTGGGAGCTTTCTGTAGGTATTATACTGTAAAAAGGCCCATAAATATTGTTGTTTGTACAATAGAGGAATCATAGATTAATTCGCACACTACAGCTCAAAATACAGAAAACAAACTGCAGACAAGTAGCTTTTGTATAGTTAGGCACAGTACGTCTAACGAGGAATATTTTTTAGTTTTAGTTGTATATACGATGCAGCATTTTCTAAACAGACACTAAACCTTGCTGACCCAACACTAATGTAATATTTACAATTTTATGAGTTCTACTGCAAAACCAAGGCAATAACATAACTGAAAATACAGCCAAGAAGGACAGTCAGCTTTAGAACAGGTGGATCTTGAAAAATAAAGTCTATGTACCAAATGCACTGTCTCTGCAATAATTTATATTGCTTAGAAGTAGTTTATTTCTCCTCTCCTCAGATTAAAGTTGGAAAATAACTTGCTGGTAGCCAAACAGGGGTTAGATAACACATTTTAAAGTATGCATTCTTCATTTTTTTCCCCTCTGCTCTTCAGTCCCTTTACACTTTCAAAGAGCTGATAGTTGACATAAAGGTGGGGATTTCTGCAAAATATGAAATTCAGCAATTGCACAGTGACATCCAAAGTGTCGGCAGGACTGATGCTGATGCTAATATAACATAAGATTTACATAAATGCACTGTTTACTTTGTATTGTGCATTTAAAATAAATAATATTTCCACTACTGAATATTTATGATAAAAAGTGATTTAATCTGATATCAATCTTTGTATCAATCATTGTATGTTTTATCTTCACCGTTGTTTGAATGCAAGCTTCTTTCAAAACCAGCACACTTCGATACTGATAATAGACAGATTGAAATTGTGAGTTATGATGATTTCACACTGATTTAATTGAAGACTTTAACCCCGTGGTACGGCTGTGTAGATGTTTCAGAGCGAGTATGACTGAGATATATTTGCATCTCATAAACACAATTCTTTGATAATGAGATGTGAACAAAAGCATGCAGTAGGTATGTAGACACTGATGGAAACATCAAGCAAAGTGGTACGTAAGGATGGATGCGACTGACAAAAGACTAGCACTTTCAACAGGTTTTCCAATCCCTTTGTGATTCTACATTTATTGTTTCCTTGCTTCAAATGGGGCGTATAAAAGGAAACAATTCAAAGTCACCGACTAGCAAAGATTTCCTGATCTTTCTTTAGTGATTTAGCAGATAAAAGGACACAAGTGGTGAGATTAAATATTCACGAAACCCTGGCATGTGGAAGCATATGTTTTATTGATTGAGAGCAAAGAACAATAGAGTCTCAGGTTTTTGACTTTAAAAGCACTCGGGGAGTGAATGGAACTTTTTACGCACTGAAGAACCACAGCGAATACAGGAAAAGTGACGGAGTCCTCCCTCCAGAGCAGTTTTCCTGCTACGCCACAAAGGCTAAGGTTAACACTCTGCTCGAGAGGCTAATGGAATGCATTGGAGCTCTCCACTTAGAGGCATGTATGGGGTAGCGCTCAATGTCTGGGGAGATATTATGGCTTTGGGTTTGAAAAATGAATAGGAGGGTAAAGGAACTGTTTGTTCAGGGATCAAACAGCCGAGACAAAGGAATAGGCGGATAACAAAGAGGCTTGCCAACATGGACGCTGGTTAAGTGGATGTCGTGAATGTCAGATTGAGCATTGTTCTCTAATGGACCTTGCACAGGAAGAAGTCTACGCATTTGTTTTCAGACCATTAAACGGGGCAGAGGCCTACCTGAGTGGCTTCACTGGAGACTGTAAAGATACTAATGGTAACCTTGCAGGAGAAACATCCATGAGGGGAAATCCGAGCATGGGGAATTTCTATCAGTTGGCCGATGTCGCGGTTTGGTTTCCATTGTTCCAGACCAGAATTTTAATCCAGGCACAAACACCTGCAATAACTTTATGATTTCTTTTCTCTTGAATTTTAATGTTCATTGAAAAGTGTCAAGTAACTGAAACTGTCATATTTACTCCCGGGTACTCCACTATTTCCTGAAGCCAAACAAGTCTAACAAAACAAGCTTGATTTAGGCACAGTAGGCAAAAAGGCTTTATCTGGACCTCAGTATGGTACAATGGATCAAGACGTTTCAAACCAAGTGGATAGCACTCTACCAAATACCAATAACATCATTATACAAGCCAGGGCTAACACAAATGTCACGGCTGCTGTTCACAGAAATGTGTCCAGGTTGCCAGTGTGTGCCTCCTATTCTAGATATGGAGCCTCTCCTCTGTGCTGCAGTCATAGCCGTTGAATAAACAGTGCTAGCAATTTTGTCAAAAGGATTACTCAGCCTGCAGAGTGCTCTATCGCAACTCCCTCTCTGTCATGGTGATAAAACTTGTGAATGGGAGATTAGCGGTGGCAGCGTTACTTGTCCTCGGCCATCTAAGAGAGCGGCGAAAGAAACGGAGAGCAACCGAATGGCCAGACACAGTAAACACATGAAATAATCTGTGAATTGTTAAAGTGAGAACCAAGGAGGTCAAAGCTCATCACAAGACTATGGCATCCTCCTTCCATTTTACGGCTTGCACTAAAATGCCAGAGACTACAGCCATGTATGGACGCAAGTGTCATATCTAAGGGGGTCTGACAGACTGACATTGCAGTCTGCCTGACTTTCCACCACTTTGGTTCAAAGTAAAAATCTTAACAACTGCTAGACAGATGAAGGTGTGAAGGTTTATACACATATTCATGGTCTCTAGAGAATAAATCCAAATGACTCTGAGTCTGGTAAGTGAACGAATCTGGTGAGCCCCGAAGTGGTCTCTTTGGTATTCTTCGACGTACGGGCTGCTGTTTGGCATCCACAGGAAGTGTCGAGGGTAGTGAGTATACAGCAGCCAAGTCGAGTCAGGTCGAGTCGAGTATACGGGTCTCAGTATACGAGTACATACACCTACAGTAAGCCATGAGGGGAAAACATAATTCAGTCACCACCCACACTGCTTAAAGCAAGCTAAACTTTGTCACACAGTACCGAGTGAGTTTGTAACACTATTTAAGGTTGTATATGCTTCCATTCACATGGCCGACAGTTAGCTTGGTAACATAAAAGCTGAGTAGGCGGGAAAAGCCAAGAGCTTTTGTCATGTCGAACTTTAGAGCTGGGGTGGGCATATGGCTATTTCCTGGAGACAGTATGTACCAGTGTAGACGCGGTACGAATCAAACTCCGCAAACAGTCAGAAAATGCAACCAAGTTCAGCAAAGGTATCATCAGTCCTAATCTTAGTATATATCAATCCCTGTTGGTTGGCAATTTATATTAAATGCAGTATATTTATATAATAGGTCATTTCTCAAATAGTTTTGGTAGCACAGTTGTATAAAGATGAGACCATGTGCGTGAAAACTGGTCTATGATGTGTGTTGTTTTTTTTGAACCCTCGTAGGATTTCCCCCAAAATATGCAGGATTGATTTATGACACAAAGGCTTCAACCCAAACGGGAAGTGGATATAATTTTACAGTGCCTGAAGCAGCAACTGTTGCTGTAGATGACACAGTGCTTATATAATTACAAGCACCACCAGGTCCATTGTCATGCATCGTACTGTCAAAAAGAACAGATTCAATTAATTGTATTCCTGCTGTCATAATGTACACTATTGGCCTGTTTGGCAAAGTCTTTTGTCCACATTGAAAAAATAAAATACATTCCATCCCAAAGTAATTTTCTCTCACAGATCAATTAGCCACTCCAGCAGCAGACACACACTCTGTATCCGAGACTGTACCAGCGGGCAAGTGAGTAATACCCAGCACAAGGTCAGAGTGCTGTTGCCTTAGCACTTTGCAAACAATAATTCTGCTTCTGTTATGCAAAAAACTGCTATGCAAGCTTAATCTACTTGGTCATGGAAAGATTAGCCTCTGCTGTTTCCCCTGCCCATGATAATGGAAACTGTAACACCAGGCGAGTGAGCAGCACTGAATATAAGATGTGAAAGCACTGTTACGCTAAGTGACCCAAATTTGTCCCCTTACGAACCAATCGGGTGCCCAGTAAATAACATCTATCTGAACACTGTTATCTTTTGTTGCAGTTAATTCCAATCCATTCACTTCCTTTCAGTTTACATTATGGTAATTTCGCATCACTTCTTCTGCATACATGTGTAGCGAAGCCGTGATGTTTAACACTACTACTACTACAGAACTCACTTTTACTGTGCATTCACACGAACGTCCCAGTTTTTAATGTTATGCTGGTTTAGATGTAGTCAAGGAGATAAATTAAAGGAGATCATTTTTACAAGGAGCAGACTTGATTATCCATCTCCCTGTTTACATAATGTGAAGTTTCTGATAGTGTGTGAAGGCAGTCAGACATCCAGCATTTCTGTACTGACCGAGTAACCTCAAAACTGAGGATGAACCCACTTTGGTTTTTGGCTGCAGTACTACCACTTTTCTGGATTTAGCTTCTTCACATCAGTGATGGCAGACAGGAGTGACAGTACAATTTCATCGCTGCACTGCAGTGTCAGACATTCACTTTAATTTCAGTGTGTATCATCATCATTTATCACCATATTTCCTTTTTTTAGACCTACTAAATAACTAAGAACAAAAATTCGTGAATTTTGTCAGTCCTATTGGTTTTTCTTTTTCTTACTTCTATTTGGGATAATCACATTCTGATTTTTAGAACTACAGTTCCCACAATGCTTTGGGTGATGCAAGCAGGAAGTACGTTTCCTGTCATGGATGTATAGGCAATAATCATTTGATGACTTTTGATAATATTATTAAAGAAAATTTCCAAACATGATGTTCATGAGGCAAAATCTGAAGTTATTAGGAGTATTATTTTCCTATGATTTCAAAGCACATTCATGGGCATTTATGGAGATGTTGAAGTTTAAGTCATAGGGCTGCAACTAACGATTATTTTCTTTAATTTGACTTTTATTTTCTCAATTGATTATTTATTCTATAAAACACTTGACCAAAAGTCTAGAATCCTCTGGAACCATCAAATGTGTGGCATTTTTGCTTGAAAAATTATTTAAACGATTAATTGATTAACAATTACAATATTAATTTTGACCAATAAATCGAGTATCATATCTAGGTGTTCAGATTTGATTCATGACTGAGAAGAAGGGGCAAGATCAAAGGGTTAAATGTGCAAACATTTATATCTAAAACATCCTGAACATCCTGATCATAACTGTGATACAGGTGTGCATGAAAACCAGAGCCATTAAGATTTAAATTCGTATGGTTGTAAGAAACGGCTACAGACGGATTCATGAGGCCCAGTAACCTTCTTATCCCACCATGATGGTGCCAGCTGTGGCTGCGACATGATGAATGACATAACCATACATACATATGTTAATCCATGTGGAAATGTACATAAGCCTCTATTGTCTCATCCATTGTAGTACTGTTTGCTTTTTTCCTGGTACTCACCTTTACACCTCTGTTTAATCATAGAAATTTACCTCCTTCTATAAAGCCATCTGAAATTGACACAACAATTACAGCCCTCCACCTTTCACAGCTAAACAGCTGTTGAATTGTCTCAGGAGAAAAAAAAAAAACTCAATTTGTCCCCGTCTTTCAGAACTTTATCTCCATATTGATTCTTTTGTGGGACAGAAAACTAGTATCAGCTGTGGCAAGTTGAGGAAGACGGTATAAAGCCATCAGTTATCTGACATTTACACTACCATGAGGAAACAGTATTGATGGTGCTCCAGGTGGGACAGGTACAGACGGTACAGCTGGAGGTGTCGTCTCCAGTCTGTCCTCACGTCAACATGACAGAGGCCCTAACTGCTCCAGCCTCTACGCCGAGCAGATGGGAACAAAAGAGGAAGCTCAAGAGGAGGCCTCATTGATAATCTCCCAGGATGAAGAAGTTGGAGGCAGGGCTGAAGGAAGACGGGTGCATCAATAATTTATGAAAACGGCATCAAACGGGCGCAGAAGTGAATTCATGTTTTGGAGTGTCTGTGAACATTTGCAGGCGGTGTTCTGCTGCGACTTTAGATCTGAAACCGTCATCAAAATTCACAAATTTAATTAGAGCGAGAATATATTTTAAAAGTTTGTAATCATGCTATAGTCGCATTCTCAAAGATGGTTACCATGAGGTATGTCATGATCAGTTCACGCTGCTGTTTCAGCTGTATGCAAATGATTGCTGCTCTGATCACTTTTACAAAGAAGTCTGCTGCTCAGTTATGGAGCACAAGCAGGAATATCAGGTTTGATAACAGTCTCACCTCTGAGTCGAGTCTAGCGAGTCTTGTGTGCTATACAGCAGATGCTAATCGCTTTGAGATTATGATAAAATGGCTTGTACCATCCACTTACCAAACACAGCGTGCTAAAGTAGTGTCACACACAACACTGAACCAAATAAATACTCCACCAAAGACGCGTTATCTGTCAAACTGGGTGCAAACACAAATACAGACTTCGGTCGTAAGCCCTTGCCGGTGAGGCCAATTAATTTTTCTGACTGTAGCCACAAGCGTAATACTGACGCAGCGCAGCACAATACAGAAAAGTGGCTGGAGCAGGATGAATACACTCTTAGCAGGAGGAATACATTATCAGCAGGTGGACTTGGGGCGAGCCTCAATATGGCCAATCACATCAGCTCCTCTCATCCCCTTTAAAAGCAGCAGACAGTTGCCAAACTGGCCCGGGAAAAGACCCCAGGCCTCTTCTGTGAAAGAAGACTAGTTATGAAGGAGGTGTAGAGTCCCAGAGCGCAATTATACAGCATCCTGAATACAATTATGTGGAACTCCAAATTACAGTGCGGCAAATATGTTTTATCAAGGGCAAATCATATTCTTTTTTAATGTGGACTTGTGTGTTTTAATGTCTGTCCTCATCAGCAAAATGACTGTGATGGTGAAAATAATGACTGAACTCTTTCAGTAGAAAAAGCAGAGGTGTAAGTCGCTACACCCAGCCTTTGGATGGAGGTCGGAATACATAATTGTGCCTACTTTAACACTGCAGACTGCAATTTGGATCCTCTCTCCTACCAGCAGACTATTTTAGTTCCTTTTAACCATGACCATGATATTTCCCTAACCTCAACCAAGTAGTTTAAATTGCCTAAACTTAATTAACATAACACATTAACCTTAACAATGGAGGTGGCAGAAGAGACATTTTTCATTTGTGGAAGGCACCAACTAACATCCAATGTTACTATTCAGGTATGAAGACTTTTTGTGTGTAACAGAGTCCACAAAGTTATTTTAGAAGACACTGATAATCTAGTTCGACGAAAACACCTTCACTCAAGGTCCATTTACAAGCTTTTTCCAGAGCTTTCAACCGCTTCTCACGCTCTTCCTTAGCAGATGGAATTTGCTCTGTTGTAATGAAGATACAGAAACTCATCACGTCACACGATAACAGCTTTTCAAATACAGAGCGAGTGTTCCCTTCGCTGAGGACGACGGTGAGATGCAGATGAAAGCTCTGGAAAAAGAAAAAGGGTTACCAGATCTTTAATGAACTGCATAATAGAATGGAAGATCAAATTGCACTGCAGCACCTGATCTGCATAATTAACACTTGCCTATTTTAGTGGGTTTGTTTGCACCCACATTAAAAACTAGCCCAAAGTAGAGAAACTGCTTAAGTACATGTGCACCAATTCGTTGAGAGGAACAACCAAGAAAGATTTAGTTCGTGCATTTTATCAACATGCTTCCATTACATGGAGCCAGCTCTGGCCACTTAGACTCGTCTTGCTCATTTGGTTTGGCCATGGATGTTGAGTTTCTCTCTGAACAGAAAAGGACATTTTCTAACACAAAGCACCAACTGCCTCCACCATCTAGGCCAGTGCACTTCCGTGGAACAGAGGAGGACATCCAAGGACCAGATCAAAACTTCCCTGCAAAGATCTGCCACTCCATCTGTCAGAGGGGAAGACGTGGTCACAGATTATTCGGCCTGGCAGCATGTCTGTCAAGATGCAGTCCAACACTTGAGGAAAGACAGAGCAGCAGGAGGAGGAAGTGAACTCCGGCTACTAAAAACCTTTTACACACTTCTCCCTAGCAGCAGCGTGCTCCTGTTTTTACAAAATCCAAACTTGAATTATCTGTAAGTTTTAAGATCCATCTCTATTTAAGATCTCTTCGTGCTCTTTTTTTTTTTTTTATAGATTTAAGAAGGAAAAATAATTTATTTTTTTTAAGTTCACCTTGTGCTCTACTCTCAGTGTATCCATCAATAGCGCCCCTTAAGAAACTCTAAAGTGACTGTTTGCAAGAAGTGGAAATTATCATCAGAAATGAGAGACTGCAATCAGGTAGATACTGATGAGTGTGTGGAGGAGGGAGAGGGTTGGTAGATGCTTCATATCAGTAAAGAAGGCTTGAGAATATGAGCAATCTGCTGTGTGAATTTGAGTCCATATGCACATTGTAAATATCTGCAAGTTCTACGATACGGTTCACATCATTTATTCATACATACAGCGTGAATGTGTTGTGGTCCAGGTGTGGTTTTAGCAGCACACTGCGGGAGAAACGTGAAAAGAGAAAATGTGTTTGCGAACATGTTTCTTGTTCAATTTGATGCCTAATTTGCGTGCATATTTTAACAGATTCCCACTAACACAGTCTTTTTAAGGAGTGATACGGATGCAACCAATGGCATCGCACTGCTCGCACTGCTCATTCACGTGGCTCTGTCTCATTAAAATGACTGACAGACGCAAATATCCATCCTTCTCTCCCAATCTCCCCCCACCTCCCTCTCCTGTAGGCTGTGTGTTTGTTACAATGCCAACACATCCAGATTCCTGTTAATTAACTGGAGGAGTGTTGCCACTTCTCGCTGATTTTTACATGTTCCCAAACAGCTTGCTGGTGTGAGTGCTGCCGTAATGGATGAAGGACGCTCTCGTCTGTACGCCTGCCTGGTGTAACCGCACTCATACCGATGAAAATAGTCATTAGTCTTCAGACTCACCACTCTGCATTTACTGATATACTAGGGTTTAAGGAATGTATGAATTTAAAGGCTAAGAGGAATTAATGTTAATACTTGTAAAGGCATCAGTGACTCAAGTATTACTGACTCTAATCTTCATTCTTGCTACTTCCATTTCAATGCTGTCACTGTGGAATTACAAATTGTTAAGGTGTTTGTATTAATGTCCACATTAATCAGAATCAAATTTCATTTAAATTAAAGGAATGTGGTCTTGATGCAGATTAATGTCATTCAAAATGGGGTTAGAATTTGGCTGCCGTTGTGTCAGGAAAGACACATTTTAATCAGGATTTTGGCAGCTTGCAGGTCTAGACACAGTTAAAATGATTTGACCAAAAGGGCAAGTGCTTCCGCTTTAAACTGAGAAGAAAGCCCATTCATTTTAATCAAGCTGTTTTAGGCCATATGCACATCTTTCTGGATTGTTTAACTTTGTAATTGATGGTGAGCCACTGGGTTGGGTAAAACTCTTCCTGTAAAAATGCTTGGCTACATGCAGTAATATAAAATAAAATAAAAATCATGGCCACCAAAATGATTAAGATGCGTAAGGGTCACTCTACTGATTTTATACATAAAGTTTAGTCATCATGGCCAGTTCCACTCAGTCTTTACAAAAGTTGCACAGCAGCGTTTTCTGTGGCTCGAGAGGAGCTTTGTTAAGTCCTGACCCTGGAAATGGTAGTTTGACAATATATAACCTTAACTCCAGGTCAAATGATAACTGAGCCATCTCCATGACAACTCAGCAAACTCCATCAAGTAATAACCAGAAACAATCAAAACTATTGAGGACTCTGTGTTGTGTTAGGACTGTATTAGCTGACGTGGTGACTACTCTACAAAACAGAGAGCGTACAGGCAATACACACTTTTCACCGCCTGCTTCACTACCTGCTAATTTTCAACTTGACATGAGCTTACTTGTCCAACATGTATTATTATTTGTCGAGGGCTGTTAGTGGCTCTTATGCTTTGAGCTCTTCAAAGGGGGGGGGGGGGGGGGGGGGGTGTAATACCTTCAGCAGGAAGGGAAATATGATGATTTTTAGATTTAGAACAAGGTTATTGGGTTCATTGCATTGATTGTAACTGTTTAACTATTGACATGTTTGTTAGAGGAAGATGGAGAGAACTGGAAAAATACTACATACTACAAACATGTTGTGTGGGTTTTATCTGAATGGTTGATATTCTACATTGCTGTTCTTTCCATGACACCTTTTCAGTCCATCACAAACAAAATAAATCGACTTCCAAGAGATTACCAACATGTGAATTAATTACTTTATAATTTCTGTCTATAAATACAGTGACGTCAACAGTGACGTCACACGTGTATATAGGTCCTGGTGATCCATAGTCACAGTAAAGAATACCCTGTTGGATATTAATGCTAAAATATGAAAATTGAGTGTACTGCCCTCTGGACAACCAATATGCACCTAAAAAATTGAAACATGACTGTGTTTGGCTTTCACACTTAAAAGGCTTTGCATACATATGCAACTCTCTTTGTAACTACCTTGCGGCGTTCCACCACTTCAATTTAGGATTCTGGAGAGCTCAGCTGCAGAAAGACAACACTTAGGAGGGGCTCTGAAAATAAACTTCTATATTAATAAAGATCTTACATGATTCCTAAGTTTTATCTCATCGATCAAATTAGGCAGCAGGATCCCCCCCAAAAAAGATAAGCAACACAGAAGGGCAAAAAAGGATTAAGAGGACTAGAGCTGTACTATGAGAATGTTTATCTTTTTTTTTAAATAAAAAAATGTTTTTGAATTATTTTGTGTCAGTTTATAGGCAGCTTTGAACTGGCAATAAAAGGCTTTGGTCTCAAATGGGCCCGAGACATTTTTCTTTCCACTACAGTGCTCTTACTATAAAAGTATAATACCTGATGGCAATCTACAGTATAACCGTGCTATGGATTGTGAATATGATTATAGTAGTGATTCAGATGATAAAACAGCACCTTAGCACTACAATAGTCATGTTAAACAGGGATCTTACTCCTTTTATACGACACTTACCGATGCAGGGAAGGCCATGCTTGCTGTAAATACACATTGTTAGCATTGTGAGTATTTTAAAAAACACATGTCTTAATGAAAATAGTACCAAATAGGGTGTGATCAGTAAAACCAGAATGTGATTAAAAAATGCACCGCTGCCATTGTACCATGTCTAAACTTAAAGAACTGAAAAACTGAAAAAGAGAGACGCCATGTAAAGTAATCTGTCTACCTCCAAAATGAAGTGTCAAAATTGTAATGAGCCTAAGGCATTCCTCTTAATATAAAAAGCATACAAGGATGCTTGTAAATGTTTGCTAAATTAGTTCATCTAAAGGGTCTGCAATCCACGTGCAGCCTATTCACATGCTCGACTGCATCGCAGTGCAGAAAAGCAGTGGAGAAGCCAGTACTTTCCTTCCACAGACAAGGTGGACTCAGATGTGTTCTGTGTGTTGCCAAGGACAACAATAACCTGGGAAAAGCTGTCAGAGAAGTGGCAGAAAATCACGGGCAGCCACCAAACATATGTATCTGCGCTGTGCACTGATGATGAGGAAAACAAGGCAGATCATGGCTGATAGGATCCATCCTCTCCATGGACATGTCGGCATATACAACGGATGGGGAGCTGCCTGGTTCACTCAGACAAGTCGTATAAAGGAAGTCCCATTTCCCAGCAGCCACAAGACTGTATGACAGCTTGAACCCACTTTTTACATTCACAAATTTTGGATTTGCTTGAGGGGCTTTACAGAACAAACTCAAAACTTTGTGTCTTTATATGCGATTCTAAAATATGTATAACGTGTTCCTAGACCCTCACCAGTAGTTGGTAAAAAGTTTGAATTTTGATATCTGATGTGTACAGGTACAAATTGTGGCCTGATAGTGGCGCTAGAGGAAAGATGGGGGGGGGGGGGGTCAACACTAATACTAGGGTCCATTCTCTGGGTATATTGATATCAAATGTCAGTCGGGCAGACCAAGTCTCTTAGTAGGAAGAAGTAGCACGATGCTACCCTTGCACCACAACACCTGGTGTGTGCATGGCGTTTCCTACAAGCAGTCAACAACGGTTTCTTTAAACCAGGAACATGATCCTGAACCTTGACCAAGTCGTTTTAGTTGCTTAAAGCTAACCAAACCTAACAGTAGAGGCGGCAGATCGGAAACTGCGCATACGGGTTGTTTAGGCTGCAGAACAGGATGTTGAATGGAAGGTGGATAAAAAAAAACTACAATTATGGAAATGTTATCTTTCACCCTGACACTGTTTTGCTTCAACCCTGCGGTAGAAAATACCAAGCACATCCTGTAAAGTGTCTCTTGTGCTAATGCTAATGTAGAAAAACAATGTTGGTGCCGTTGCTGAGGTTTCAGCAGCAAACCCGACTCCCGTCTGAGCTGACAGCTGAACACCTGACTGTCTCAAGGAACAATGAGAGGTGCTAGACACTCAGAGGGTCTACTGCTACATCTTACAATAACCCTGGTCATGTTGCACCAGTCTGTTTCTAATGAGTGTGGAGGTTTTCACCAGAGGGTCATGCTGGAGTTGTCACCAGCCTCTCCTCATGCTAGAAAGACCACAATGCAAGGAAGGAAAATAAGTGAGATTCAGTTTTAGATCAGAAATGCTGCTAAACTCACCATCGCCTATACTCCCCTGCCTTCAGAAAGTGTCATCAGTCACACATTTGTTATCAGTCAATTGTACAGTTTGGTCTTATTTTTGTAGTTTCATCAGTGAACTTTGTACTCAAAGTAATTGCTGAGATCTGGGAAGACAGCAACAACGCTACAAAAATCTAAACCAGATGATCTAAACCTCTGTATTTGGAGGCAAAACTGAAAGTAAATTCACCAGAAATGTCAGTAATAATCCCTCATTCTGCAGGATAACTATGTGAGCATGTATGGTTTGTTAAAACCTGTCTGATCTCATGGTTCTTGCCTTGTCTGGATTACTTTTCATAAACAAGTGTGTTCCTAGATCTTAGAAACTAACTTGGTGAGTACAACTTCATCATTGCTGCTATAAATGATGGCCAAAAGTACGGAGTTAAGAACTGAATTATTCTTCAACACAGTTTGAATGACTGTAAGCTACAGAGCACCTTGGATCATCAGGCTGGCTGATGAGGCCACCGGCGGCCCGATAAGGAAGCATCGGGAGGACCAGATTGTTCCCAAAGCGCTGCAGGGCTCCCTTGAGCCTCTCCCTCATCACACCCTCACTGCAGCTCAGCGTCATGGCTCTTTGACTCAAAAGAGAAGTTCTGGACAGATGCTCTGGCAGCCATGGACCATTAGGCCACTTTCTCCTGCTTCACCTGGGACGGGACGGTGCTTTCCATCGAGGCGAAGGTCAGAGAAAAGTACACGTCGTGATGGAGAAGCTGCAGTGCTTCCAGTAGAGAAATATGTGTCATGTTTGAGGCCCAGAATAAGTCCTGAATATCAAATATGATATGCAGACATGAATGATTATGAAAAAGACGGATTAATTTGTTCGTTTCTGGGCTTCTCACTGCCAATTCTTTGGAAAAGTTGCAAACAGCAATTAATCAATTTCAACGATGTCAAATTTTGACAAAGAACCTGTCTGATGAACCCATCTGTCCTTCACTTCCTTTGCTTTTACATCAGACTTTCTTCTTTGTTTTGTTGTGTTTTCTGTTTGTTTATCTTATCCAGTTCTGATGTATTTTTTACTGTCATCTTGATTGGTTTTTGTTTTATTCATTCCTTTTGAGGTTTGAATCTTTAATAAGGTTCTTGTTTTTTTTTTCCTACACATTCCATATTTCTGTCATACTGGCTTTTAATCTTTTTTTCTATACATATAAATAAATGCATATTATTCAGGCACTCAACAACAAGTAAAACATTTCCCAGTTTAAATGTGTTTGATCTTTCATTGGTTACAGACATAAATCCTGCCCAGAATCCTACTTGTCTTGTCAGTTCATTTTGCATTTTTTACGGAAAAAAAGCCAGCCTCTTCTAAAGACTGAAAAGTCTTTTTGCATTTTTGATAGAAATGTGTACTTTGGATGTCTTAGATGTGGGAGTTAGCAGCCCTGCTCTGGACTCGGGTAATGTGTTGTCTCCTCACTCTCCCTTTGTGCCAGCTGCCAAACTGCACTGTTGCATCTTTTAAGAGAGCAAAATGTTTGGAGAACAGCCAAATCTGAGACAGGCATCACAATTTAAACTGTGAAAAGTGAAGGTGAAGAAACCCCAAAGGCAAGTTAAGCGTTAAGAAAGTCTGATCAGCCCCGTATATATATATCAAACATCTGAGAATCACTCTTTGGATTTACAGATGGCACCACAGTCTTACAACACACAGAACTTTTCTTTGGTACTTTTACCTTACTTGAATATTTTAATTTTATGCTACTTTATACTTCAACACTACATTTCAGAGGGAAATGTTGTACTTTTTACTCTACATTTATCTGACAGCTGGAGTTACTGGTTACTTTACAGATTAGGATTTTACAAACAAATCAAACACAGGATCACAGTGCTATAGGTTAAACTATCCCACAGTATACAAAGTAGTTCAAATATGTTCCACCGCCACCAGCTTTAATATTAAAATTCTGCTAATATGATATATAATGATATAACTCTCTGAAAGGGACCATTCTGTCCAACAAGTACTTTTACTTTAATACTTTGGGTACATTTTGCTGTTACTTTTGTACTTTTACTTGAGTGAAATCTTGAATGCAGGACTTTTACTTTTACTTAAATTGGAATACTTCTTCCACCACTGACAGTGAAGGCCATTGCATATGATTCACATCATTTTCACCAAACCATCGCTCAAGAGCGCTTTATGTTAAGTTTCTCCACTAATTTCTTCTGATTTTTTCTTTGTTTTGTCTGTATTTATCATTCAGGATTAATTAGCCACCCGTCTATTAATCACCAATACTAGAAAGCATCATATCATTTAGAACACCATGAAAGCCATTTATGTCACTGACAAATTCAAGGTAGCCTCCCATATATCTACAAGTTTCATAGTAAACATAATGTTTATCGGCTGGAAAACGTTGCCATTTCTTTGAGGTGCAATAAACACATTATCGCAGTTGTGAGGAACCCTCATTAAAACTGCCGTAGCTGTTGGTTTGTTGACGATTAAACATCAGTCGCAAGAAATCTCTCATTTTCCACAGAGGTCACAGTTTTGTAGGAGAGGTTTTAATTCCAGGCAAAACCTGTCACAAGGATTTTTAATTCCATCAATATCTTAGCAGACGTTGTTATTTTAAAGCAAAATGTCAACATTTACACACCTGTGTATGCACATTTGTCTGATTAGTCGCCACCTGCAGAGATCGCCTAACGGGGTTTCGACAGCTCTAAAACTCCCCTAATTCTTGAAAGTGACAGCAGATTAGGATGGTTGATAAGCTACTTTTCCTCCCAAGCCTCAAAATGAAACCAAGTATGTGTCACACATTTACAGTAGGAGTGATTCCCTATATTCATCTTAGCTATGGCTCGATGTGGTATTGTTTACATACAGTGATCAGTTCTTGACAATTCAACATGTATCTTCTGTCGACTGGGAGGGTCAGGAAGTGGCATTCGTGTAGTTTGAGATATTCAATCTCAAGTATTGACTCTGGCTGAATATGACACACTGCCCTGGCCCACTTTTATTTTCTGAAAATATTGTTACGGAGGGATTTTTTTCACTTTACTAGACAGCTTTGCAGGAGAGACAGGAGCGAGACGGTGTTGTGATGTGTGAAAATGAAAGCACCAGGATACCCTGAGTGAGGGCCTCAGAACACTCTACTGTCATCTCCAGCCTTTTCAACTCCGACGTGTCTTCATCTCCGACACTTATCAATGTTGATTCAAACTTTTCCAGCCGAAATATGTTAACAATTCCAAAGATCAATTTTTGTCCATCTTTGTTTGCTTTCTCTACAGCACCACAAACAGCTTGCTGTGTGCAGAATGTTTGCATTGATTTATTGGATGCTAAAAGTTATAGAAGAGAGCTCCTGAAACTCCCTGTTCATCCTAAAGCAACTTCTCAAGCTTTATTAATACATGATTATTATCTATTTAGGACCTGCTCTTAAAGTATATTTCTCAATAGAGCGCAAGTGGAAAATAACCAGATTTATTGCCTTGACTGGGTTTTAATCTCCAAATTACATTATTTTCTCTTTAAAGAACACATGAATGAAATGAATCGGTCTTCAGGCCGCCTCATGACACGAGTCGACAAGAGGTCACAGAAGGTGTCCATATCATTGTGTTCCATCGTCAGCGAGCCATTTTTACGGTATGGCTTCCTGTACTTTCTCTTTGCAAGATAGAGGCGGCATGGTTGGATTAACCTGCTAGGGACCACAGGGCAAAATTGGGCCTATTAACCCCCATTCCTCCCCCTCTCTGTGCATTCTGTACAGTACTCCTATGCTGGAATAACATTCGAGCGCAGGTTTACTGTGTGGTAATTTGATTAAACACAATTAATTTACGATTGCCCCTTGAACGTAAGCACAATATGAGCTGACACAATGAAGATCTTAGAGGTAGATCTTTCTATAAAGCCCCTCCTTCAGACAGAGCCTCAAGACAGGTAACACAGTGGGACCCACCTTAAGGCCCTTATCACACCAGCTGATATTGTGCTTAAGTGGTGCATATTCCCATTTTCCCAAGCAAAGTAGCAGTCAATCAAATTACCATAAACTAATTACCACACAGTATGGTCAGTATGAAGATACATGTGATATTATAGTTTACACTTCAGGCCAGCCAAAGCCTTCAGAAGGAGTCAGACAATTCATCAGGTAATCATTAAGTGAGCAGATTAATTAATGAATATGTTCTCTGCTGCGACAACACTGGACTTTGTTTTCCTGCAATGCTTCACATTTTTAGCATCTATACCATTGATGCCCAACAAATTTTCCAAATTATCTGCGCTATCTTTCCACACACCCCTTGGAGAATAAGCTCATCTAGACAATGTGACCAAATCCACATGTATTTTTGTGTTCATCTACATACACGAGATACATTATACATACAGATACAAATACAATACACCCCTTCAATGATTCAACAATGTAAAAGAGGAAAACTACTGAGAGCCTCATGTTGCATGCATGATGCAACATGAGGCCTGTTTTAATATTGTTCGTAGCACCATCTGGAATACTGATGAAGCAGCAGTCTCTAAATAGGTCATCTTAAGAGTCACAATCACATACAATACACTTTTGTCAGCAAAACCATACAGCATCTACACGTTAGCCCTGAAAACATGTTTTAAAATAGAACTGATGAGGCTACGCTTTGTATGAAGCCCATGGATTCAGCTCCTCCGGCTGCAGCACAGACTGTGTCGAAGAAGTCACCTACTGACTTCAAATGGGGAAGGTTTTTGGATTCTGGGATCAGGAGATGTTATGTTTGTAACACACACACCGCTGGTACAGACATACAACATAACTATACTGTGTGTTATTAGCAGTGATGAATTAATTAATATGAATAAAATATTTATAAAGACATGGAGGAGTCTGACCAGGCAGGCAGGAACGCATCTTTATTATATTCCTATTATTTGTACAGTGATTCTTATGATTGTTTTAAACTACATTTGAATTATTTCCAACAATAATAGATGTTTTTATACTTTTATTTGGATCAATATTTACCTTTACTTCAGTAAAGTAGTATCAAACTGTGATTCACGTGGAACAGTAATTGTCTTCTCAGACCTGTAGAGTTTTGTTTAGATTTAATCTTGCAGTTGAAAAAAGGGGACATTGATTTGTGATGTCCACAGTGTGTAATTACAGACATACTGATTGGTCCTCCGCAAAGTTGAAACGAAACATTCATGCTTAAAAATCTAAAAAAAGAGCTATGTCAGGTTATAATACCTCCCCTGCTATCTACCTGCTGCTGCCAGACTCATTAACATGAGTGAGGAAAAATGTTCTGACTGCTGTTAAACTGTGTATAAAAGAGAGGAAGAAACATGACAACAACCCTTTACAGAACCAAAGATATATCTATTTTTTCCCTTTTTTGAAAAAGATTTAAGGCCCAGCTGCCACACACACTTCACATATGAAGTTGTTTGGCACAAGAAAACATTTGGAAGGGAGGAGTGATATAAGGAGGGCTTCATATCAGAATCTATCTGGGATCTTTAGATTACGTCCGTTTACACGCTGGCTTTTTTTGTGCGGTCGCTCCGACCGCTTCTAGTTGAAAATCTCTGAACTTTTCAGAAAGGCGCTGGTGTCGCCTTTTTCAGGCAACCAATCCTACAGGCCTATTAGATGGGGCGGGACTAGTCACCATGGTAACGAAGAAAACAGAGGGGAAGCTTGTCCTGGCCGTGTCTGTCCATCCTTTATGCGTCAGTCAGCAGCTGTCACAATACGCATTGTAAGCTTGTTGTTAGCTGTGAAGTCAAGCCTCTGTTAACGTAACGTTAAGATATTGTTTTTTTTTTTTTATCTCACTGCACAAGGGCTTCATCCCAGCACTCCCCAGTGCCCTGCCAGCACTTTTCTGCCAGAGAAAAAGACTATATGGACACAAGCCCTGAGTAAACTCAGCAAATTAAACCAACAGCAGCCTGCCACCTTCTCTCCTATTACAGAATGTTCCCGCTGACAGGTTTGCATTCCCCTTGTTTTGTTTAATTATTTTTTTCTCATGTTTGCCTTTATTTGAGAGTCAGTGTAGAGAGAGACAGGAAACATGGGGGGAGAGAGAGGGGTATGACATACTACAGAGGACTCAAACAGATGAGAATCTGCGCTGGGCAATGCAAACAAAGGCGAAGACACATCTGTGTGAGCTGAAATAACTCAAAATAAAAAAACGTGTGCGTATCTCGAAACTTCATGATTTTAGAGACGAGCAGAAAGACGACAAATGACTCATGCTGTTGTTTTGCGAGCAGCTCGCCACTACAAATTCATAATATATCCGAGCATATGGATGGACTTTAAATGGTGGTGTTGAAACAATGTGAAGGAGCGCCCCCAACACAGAGCAGATTTCTTTTTTTTTTTACTTTTTTCCAGAGCAGTATGGCATCACCTTGCATGCCCCCCCCCCCCCCCCCAAAATGAGCCTTGGTATTACACATTACATCACTGACATAGAGAATATTTTCATATAAATTAGATTTCCCCCCCATTCTTGATGTAACAGGACTAAAAGTCACAAGCCCTGGTAGCAGCCCTGCAGAGATGGACCAACAGAGAGACAAAGCGACAAATCAACCGCCATCACCATCCATAACGCCAAAACCTGGCGCATCATGAAGAGAATAATTGCAGTGTAAATTAGTTGCGTAACAATTTCATGGTTGCATAAAATCATTACACATCTGTGTCCATTTAGACTGATTCGGTTTGGCTGTCCGATTCAGCAAAGGGTTGAAACAATGACAACAACATTCACTATTTAAATGGTTTTCTCATCATGGAGACTCAACTCACCCCGTCTCAGAGCAACAGAAAATAACATCTTTGAGTTTCACGCTGGTCCTAGTGGGTATATCTTAACATATCTTCATGCTGCTGCATTGTGACGGTGATAGGCAGTACTGAGAGCGTCATTTCTGAAAGCACCAACTAACACGCAGGAATACAGGCGTTCTCTTTTATTGAGGGTTTAGTTCAGAGGTTTCTTTCTGTGCTGTCACATTTCATTCACACTGATATGCTATCATTCTTAAGTAATACTACACTAAGTGACATTTTCAAATTCTGTAGGAATGTCTTTAAATAAGGCTTGTAAATGCGCTTCTTAGGAGCTGTGGCACCCAGGAAAATGTGTCTATATAACTGTAAATGTCAGCAGATACCAAATGCTCCACGTCGGCCTATCCATTTATTCCCATGTGGGTGACATTATTGATCATGTCTTGAAAAGCTCTCAGTCACTGCATCACATTATCCTCTGTCTGCACATTTGCCTTTGTGCCCCTGTGGTTAATAATGGATGCTCAATGAAAACTTTCATAATTTCTGAGGAAAATCTCAACCATTTCATTAGCGGTTGTTTGTAACGGGGGAAAACAGCCAAGAGAATAGAGGCAAATCATTTACTTGGCCACTTGAGCATTATGGTGACAGCCCTGTATATTGATGCATGATGTGCAGTTTTGTTCCCATCACAACTACTGGCTATTAAACAGTTATTCTCTCCTAAATGGAGTTCAGCTAAACAGCCTACTGATCAAATTAATATGTGCATGTCAAATGTATTGAAGCGAGAGGTAAAAAAAAAAAACCATCTGAGATGTGGGTAAATTTTAAAATGATATATTTCTAAAATGAAATACATGACACTCATCCAAGGTTAAACGCCTGCAGGCACACTGGCTATTTGTCTTCAGTCTACTGCAGACAAGAGACATTTAGAGCTGCTGATGGAGAACTGACAAGATGTTTGTTTTCTTATTGCTGTCAATTTAGTATGTCCAAGTATGAACCAAGAACCACAAGGGAGTTAGCTTGAGTCCACTTTCATCTTCAAGAAAGTCTTAATCATTTCAGTTTCTTGCCTTTATTAGTGAAATCATGAGTAATTCTGAAATGCTTCTTTACATAACTTCATTTTAAGTCCGACGTTAATCTTGTAATTTCTATCATTATGAGTAAAGACCAAGACAATAATGTATTTACTTGGAAGCCATTATTATAAGACTAGTATTATGGTCCTATGTCACCTCTGCAGTAAGTTGACAGATATGACAAGGTTAACCTACTAGGGGGGCCCTGGGGCAAAAATCAGCTGCTGGTCTCCAATTAACCACCAGTTCCTTCCACTCTCTGCAGTGTGTAGAGTTTAGTTTTTGATAGAATCTATCTGGCCCCTGTTTTACTGTGTGGCAATTTGATTTAACACATTAATTATGCACATCAATCGTGAAATGTGCAACATGTAAGCACAAAAATGAAATTACAAAAGGTCTTAAAACCTCAAGATCAGGCAATAAAGCAGCACCCACTTTGAGGCCATTATTATGTCAGTTAATATTGTGCTTTACTGGTGCACATTTGAAAGAAAATGCCAATTAAATTAAATTAGCACAAAACACTTGACTCACAGGGAGCCTGAAGCTTTAAATATTAAGCCTATTTACGTAAATCCCAGTGTCTGTTTACTGCCTTGTTTTGCACCTCATGCAAAATAATGTTGAAGTAATAAGCCTGGTGTTGAAATGAGCTCTAATAAACTAATATATTATATTTTATATCTCTATTTCACACACAACTCCAACTTTGTTAATACCTTGTTTGTGTCTCACGAACTACGACGAGATATGTTTTTCTAACAGCAACACTCTGACTGACCAGGCGTTGGCAAGAAATACGAGTATAAGGAACACTACTCTGTCCGCCTCCATCCAGTCTTCATCAGGGGTCGAGGTGTTGGTCATCGCCATCTTTCATTACTGTGTGACTGAGCACATTACACGGTCTGTAGATGTAAGGTGGTCTGCAGCACAGGCCGAGACTTGCACTGAAAAAATGGAACGTTAGTAAACTGTTTTATAAATACAGTTATGTCGCTTATTTTGAAAAATAAAATAAAATGAAAATCTATCGACATTTCGACGCATCACGGCAGGAAAAGTCGCTAATAAAGGCTGCATTAAATTTAGGTGAGCCAGTTCCAGAGCCCTGCTATTGTACATGCTGACTCACTGGCATGACTTACTGAGACCTTGAGAGGAATAGAGCCATTATTATTGTCATTAGTTACACCTGTGCTTTTCTGCTTACACGACGAAGTCAAAATGTCTGCCATTAAAATGTGCAATTCATGCACCTCTTGTGTATGTCCCGTGGATTTGTTTAGAGCAACTCAAATGTTGTGACCTAAAAGCAAAAAAAATAACAACACGCCTGCCTCCTTGCTGCAGTCCTTCGCTCTCCTTGTGCCTCTTCCTCCACTTTCATCCTCCCCCTGCTGTCAGGATGAGTGTTGGGCTCTTTGCTCTCCCAGATGTTAGCTGGCAGGAAGAGGCTACATGTCTGTCATCAGTCAGGACAAGTGACAGCCACGTCGGCGGCCTGTCACAGCTGCCGTTCCTCAGGTCACTGAAGGTGTCGCCATCAAGCCTCCACGCCCCGGCGACCGCCACAATCCCGCGGACCCAAACGGAGACTAGAGGAGCTTCTGGAGAAAATGTTTGCAGCGAACCAGGAAGGAGGGTTGCAAATATGTCTCATTTAAAGAGCCATAATGCATAGGAAAAACTAAAGCTATTCTTTGCCATATTTATGTTTTTTGTAAAAGTTCTTGTCAAACTTAGTATAATTGCACACACACATTATCTACTTTTTTTGTCTCAGTATGTTAAAGCCACAGGATGTTGAACTCCTCTGAAGCTCAGCCTGCATAACAGATTAAATGTAATCCTCGAATGCCATGCAAAAACAAAAAGATGAGGCACTTTCCTTGAATACATGAACACTTCTCAGACATGATAAGCCTATAAGTCTATTTCTAGGTTTCCAACAACACACCTATGTATAAATTCATGTGGACATGGACTTACGCATGCTGCACGCCCCCACACCGACGTCGGCTCAGACTGACCTGTTTAAATGTACTATACAGTAAGCCACCAAATGTTACAGTCCAATCCTGCAGGGCTTTGATGAAACCATTATTCCAAACAGGGTTACATCATCAGTGAGAAAATGTTGTGACCCATTTTGACTCCAAATGAATCATGAACTATCTTTGAGAGTCTTATGAAAAAAAAGATTTCAATATCCGGTACCTCTCAAATTGTCTGAACTGAACTGATTTTTCTGATTTCCTTAATGTGGGCTGAGAGTACATCAGGTGATGGTCACTATATAAGCCTGTGTCTTCATGACCTCTCGTTCTTTGTGTTTTGTACATGACTAAAATAAAACTAATCATGTGGCAACAACTTGTCAAACTAAAGTAAATAAGCGGACTGAAAAAGATAGTATTTACTATCAGACAAGTATTCACTCTTTAATGTTGAAGGGCTAAAGGGATTTTTTCCTCTTTGCATTCAGGTTGAACACATCTTAAAAACTGAAGTACAGAAAGAATGAATGAGTGGGTTGAATTATAACACTGTTGAATTTAATTGCTTCCACCTTGCAAGTAGTTGCTCAACACCATTTTTTGCTGTGAGATTTATGTCAGGAAACATCGACTAGCACTGGGAAGTGACCAGATATGCAGTGGACCATTCCAGCAGTGCTCTGATGATGACATGACTCACGAACCTCAAGCAACATCTTCCTGTCATCTTGGTGATTTCGATATAAATGAAACAGGATTTTACAACTGCACAATCTTGAATTCAAAATATGACTTGGGGGGTAGTTTAGCAGAGAACAAAAAAAAAGAAAACAAGGAATCCAGCACACTTGTACTCACTTTATTAATGCCATTTCAGTCCCAAGACCTTCCTCAAGTGATCAAGAGTATGCTGGATTCTTTGATTTTCTTCACAGTCAAGAGTTTCAAGAGTTTCAGTCAATAAGACTCTCCGGTGTGCAAGAACTTTGTTGTAATTGTTACCCGTGGGGATAGTCCAGAAATATGATGTCTCTAGAAAAAATATGGCCATGACAACAAAGGTCAGCTAGTTCTTGCAAGGTTTCCACCTTCCAATTGCTGAGAATGCAGAGAAAAGATCCCGTGGCTCTTGTTGTTGTGTGGTTGCTTGCTCTCTATGGACTGTAAAGAAGACATGTCCAAGAGTATGTTTTTATTCCCTGAAGACAATGAAAGGTGCAGTGCATGTATCAGTGCACCGAGGGAGAGGTGAGAAGTCAAAGCTGAACAACAAGGTTAGCCATGATTTTCTTTGACTCTCTACTGGTACCTTAATATCCCACAACTGGGATGACCAAGAATCTTCCAGGTAGAAAATGTACAAAAAAGTATTCCAAATATGAGTGGTAGTTGTATAACACATGCTAGTTACGTAATCCACGATCTATAAAAAATCACATCATCAACCATCCACCTCCACATTGTGAGAGTGATTTATGACTAAAGCCAAATAAAACAAAAACATGCCGGAGAGATGTCAAAGTGCAGACATTCCCAAATACTCGGCACAGTCTCACTTTCTAAGTTGAGGCATTTTATTAATAACTCTGGGACAAACAAGCTAAACTTGAGTTAGAGATCCAACAATAACAATGCTTTGAGTACCTCGAAAAATGACCAAAAAGTCAACTTTGTAACAAATGAGCAACTATTATCTGGTTTTTCCATTTTGATTCAAACTCTTTCATGAAAATCTACAATGGTTTTTCATTGGTGCTCGATAGTTGCCGGCTAATGAAACTTCCTAAGCACACAAAAGGCCATAGAACCTTTCAATCTGAAAGATATGAAATTGGCACTGAAATGTTTTCCCAAGACAGCAAGAAAAAGCAAAGGAGAGATCTGAAGGCTAAGCCAGTGGTGTCAACACTAAAAACTGTCCATACTAATTACTTCCCAAAGGGAGTTTCCACTTTATTCCCTCTCTGTTGTCAGCACAGTCACAGACTCCACTGCAGGAGAGCGTTCTCGCTTCCACTCCCAGAGAATGCTCAGCGTCCCATTTCCATTTTGATTTGCACTAAAAGTATAATACCGCCGTTGTCTTCTATTTAAATGCAAAACATGACACTATTCAAAGTGTGTATGTATGGAGCTGCTACCGAGATGCAGCCCATAGACACTAATCAGGAGCCATGTAACTGCAGGGGTGCGTTGACACCCTGCTTAAAACAATCCGATTATATTGATGTGTTTATTTATTGAATGTGCTCAGGGTTATCATAACTCATCGTTGTCATGCCAACACCCCCAGCGTGCTATATCTTCACTCCCATTTTCTTTTACCCCACCTTCTGCCTTGTCCTCCCCTTTTTTCAGCAGTTATTTTCCCTCTCTGTTCATTCCAGCCTTCATCAGTCATGCACTCGTTGCTGTTCTCTTTGTCTTTCCTATCTCTCCTCACACTCCTCCCTGTCTTCGCCTCCCCTCCTTTCTATTCAGATCACTCTCCTTCATTTCAGCACCCCCTCCTCCCTCTGGATCTCTTCATGTCTTCTCTTCCTCCATCTATCCTTTCATCCCCGTCCTTCCATCCCTCCCTCCTCAAAAGCGATGGACCAAGGACGTGACGGGCTGATAGCAGTGTGATGTGCATTTGCTGGGCTTCCTGCCACCCAACTCTCTTCTGTCAGACTAGTAATGAACGGCCTCTGCTTCTACTGATACATGGCTAATACCTCCAAAAAGTCATCAATACATCACATTAACTATCAAGGCATGGTATGAAGGGTAGCAGTGGTGTGTATGTGAGTGTGTGGTGGGACTACTGATGTTAGGTACTGGCTGCTGTCTCAGCAGAGTGACATCTGGGTAATGAAGTCCTGATGATCTTTCGGAAATGAAAGCGGCCCACATCGTGCGGTCGTGCTTGATATAGATGCATGCTGCCATAACTTTACGCCGCTCTTCCAATGAACGACTCGCTCATGATCGCTGCTCATTTGCCTGCAGACCTGTTTGGACTGTAACTGTCACTTTCAGGTTAAAGAGGCATCTGCTGCATGTACAGCACAGATACAGCCCAGAGAGCATCAACATGCCACCTGGGTGATCACAATGTCATGGCATCGTACTGAAGATCTGATCGTCCAAGAGGTGATCAGGGACATTTTTAGTCACAATAACAACAAAGAGGAATTTACATGTCAATGGAAACAATGCTAAACTCGAGGAATGAGGAAATCAATGGAGATCAAACTCATTTCTGCCAGGCTGGATATCAACATGTCAAAACAGTGGTGTGTGGAAACAGTGGTGGATGGTTATCAAACTAGACCAGATCTTTAATGTCAGTTGTATGAGATGTAACTACAGATTGCACATGATGGCTGCTTTGATGTTACCTAATTCAGCTAATTGTCAGACTGGCAACAATGCACGGCGAAATGATTATTTTTACTGAGGTTAGGGAGAGATCATGGTTGTGTACAAGCCCGGCTGCTGTGCGCCTCCTTAATAATTTAACTATACATCCCCTTCAGCTCTATAGGGCAGAATGCAAAACCTGTGACTGGTCAGCTTGGGCTGCTTGTGTTTTCTCCTACAAGTTTCCGATGACAGAGGAGAGGAAAGTTGAGAAAGGCTCAGTTATCTTCTCCTTCTCAGTCACAGCTACCCCTGCTCTCCATCACAGTGAATAAAATGACTTAAACATGGCAACCGTGTGGAATAGTTTCATACTGGTGGTATGGTCTATTTTGTAACATAAAGCTATTTTCTTAAAATAGTTGTCTTCTGTTTTGGTTCTCAAAGAGAAACACATGTACGTATAATAAAAGAATAACTGGCTGAGCTGCAATGGACAATAAATTGAACCAGACCAATGAACAATCGCCACATTCAGATTGTGCACCTGCAAAGTAATGTATTCAGTGGGGTACATTACAATAGGTGGAATAATTACTCTCTGCAACAGTGATCAGATGTGCAGTTTGTCAGTTGTGTCAGATCAGAGCCGATTTTCAGCCAGAGATGCAGCAAATGAGATAAGGCTGAAAAAGGTCCTTTGTTTCTGAGAATCTAATAAACAGCGTTGATATGTTTTGCCAGCACAGACTGTTTTGCTGTGTTCATATTCAGATGCATGATGTCTGTCAGACCTCGTATTGGTCCACCTGCTCTGCTGCACCCCGTTTTCCCTCACCCTCTCACCTTGGTCTGTCTCTTTTGGTCTTTTTTTCCCCTCCACACTCAATTTCACTTGTTTCGCCATTTCTGATGGAGTAAATCAATGCGACAGGAGCACTCTCTCTCTCGCCTAGATTTTACATTGCCAGTGTAGAATTTTTTGTTCTCCTTCCAAACAAAGGAAAAGTGGTTGCCAACAGGGGCAAACCGACCACATGAAATGTTGACAATCGAACAGTGGAGGAGACAGAGGATGACAGGCAGGACATTTTCTTAGGCTAAATGAGAGCACAGGATTCTGTGGGTAAATGAAGTAGTTATATGCCATTGATGGACATACTAGTACACACTGTTCACTGTTAGATATGATGTTGAATGCAGAAGCAGCTGACAGTATGAAAATTTCAAATAAACTCAAGCAGATGTTATCTGAAACTGTGAACATTAAAATGAGACATTGAATTCATTTCTTCCTCCTGTCACGGTGCTGAGGATTATGCCGGCATGTTTTAACACATCCGGCGCTCAGCCTGTGGGCCTGCACTGGGAGTTGACATCATCAGAAAACAAAGCTGCTACCCAGCCACTGGGTCAGAAGTCTTTCCTGTGCTCCGAACATAGAGACCGAGCAACAGGAGGAGGCTGTGCCCCCACCCCCCCGTGGAGACCGCCCTCATCCTATTCGCACCTCCTCTGCCTCCCTGCACTAGAAACACATCAGCAAAGTATATGTTTTTCCCTGTGCCAGGCGAGACAGCGGTCTATCTGGCAACCTCGATCTAAGGGGTGACTTGGGGGCAACTGCATGGCATGGAATTACTCGCTACCTTACATTCTCCTCCTGTTCTGCTTTTCAATCCCTGACTTCCTTCCTGGTCCTCCCAGGACTGTGGGAAATGTTCTGCTATTCGGCAGTAGAAAACTATTGCCAACTATTTCGTTGAGGGTTTTCCTACAGTGACTTGGCAAGGCAGAGTCGGAAAACAACTGCACAACAGCTCACTTATTCTTCGAGTGTCTCATTTGAAATTGAACATCAAAATCACATATAATGACAGTGAGGTAGAAGAGTGTGTGAGAATTACACAAACAAAATTGCTTAGCTTTATAAAATGTCCTCCAGCTGCCTCACTTCTGGATCAAGCCATGGTGCCCTCCATAGCATTAATACTACAATGATATCAAACAAAAAACTGCTCAACATTAAAATCAGTAGGCTCGAAGTTGTTCCCTCTGAGTTGGTACTTATAAATTAGAACTGGCCACCTTACAAGTTAATAACATCTTGTCAATCTTTTGCAATACTGTGACTGCTAGAAAGTGGACATAATTGGGTATGCAAGTTTTGATGGCTGAAAGATGCAGGAAACTTTCCATAGGTTGAGGTATAGTAAAGTGATGGTTCTTCCGTACTTCGGTTTTTCATTTTAAACCACGGCTGTGTGATTCCAAACATCTAGCCCACAGGATGGGAAGACAGCCGAGCCTTTAAAAGCTCTCATTGTTGAATTGGGTGCTGCGGGGCAGCAGTTATGAATGTCGTCTAGACTACCATTACTCACAATTCAATCAAACCGCACTTGATGCTTCTCCAACCTCACTCCAATCAATCAATTTTCCATAAGTGACTCATGCACCAGTAGGCCCTGAAGATCCTACAAATCATGCCATTGTCATTAGAAGATACACGGGTTGAGGTTCTCATGTGTTCAGATATACAGACGTGTGTGCACATGCCGAGAGTTCATAACCAGAAGTAATAGAGAGTCCACTCAGAGTGCTGAGTGCTTATCTCAATGACAACAAGTAATCATGTAATTTATCAAAGAACGCTTATTTCTAAATGAGACTGAACATAGAGATAAGCTTTCTCCAAGCTTCTCGGGCAGGTGTACACTGACCAGTCAGTGACAAACAGGGTTAAAATCATTTCAACTTAAAGGACAGCCAGTAGAAAGGTAGCACTGCAGTGAGGGTTGGCATCATCAGTCTGCACAGGAAAATAATGGCTCAAATCAGTGCAAAACGATCCTGCTGCTGATGATGTGTAGACAGCCTCAGGGTTACTTCTATTACAGTCTGACTCACTGGATGTAGGCAGCTGGGATAAGTCTGGCGACTATTTCAGTCGCCATTCTCCTCCTCTTCCGCTATCTGCACGTTACTTTTCAATATCCAACAACCTCCGAGCTAGCAGCCTACACGCTGAAGTTTTGACAAAGATGTGGATGATCTGTGGTTTTCCTCCAGAGCAGAAGTAAAGGTAGCATCAACTGCATCCAGGACTCAGCGCCGCCCGAGACGATTGTGATTGGTTTAAAGAAAAACAAACAAGCCAGCTGTAGCAGCTTAGGTTATCCCCACCTTCTGGGGACTAACTTCGACGTCAGTGGTTTTCTTGTTTTCAAAAGGTAGATATCACAGCCCGAGAGACTTTCCAAGCTTGAGTACAACCTGTACTAAAACATAGGCTGTGACACACGTTGCAGTTTAAGTGGCCTTTGTAGGCCATCATGACAGAAGGGATGTCTAGAAAATAAGTTTCTAAATGTTCCTTTAAAACCCAGTTATTCCGCCACGTGATGTTCTAATTTGTTTGTCTGAGCTAGCATGATTAAAAACTGTGAAGTTTGGAAGGAACTCACTGTCCTTACAATTGCTGAAAAAGGTCATTCACTTGCTGAAAAAGGTCATTCACCATCTGTAAGGCTTTTTTCTGCTTCATTTGCGAGTTTATTTTTGTTGCAAAAACAGCAATAATCATTATTTAACATTAAACAACAGCCAATGTATAAACAATCTTATACACTGGCTATGGAATGACGTCCATAACACCTAAATAATGAGCAAGCAGAAGAGACACAGAAGAGTCTCACACTTGGATTAACACGCTGCCTTCAACTCATGAAGCTGCCACAAGTAACATGTAGTGTTTACCTTTACTGCTGTATGCTTTCCATTAATATAAATAGACTGAGTACAGTTGTAATTATTAACAGGGTGGACTGTTCTTATGTTGTGCATAATGCTGGTGAGATTTGCAAATTGTGTTTTCTCAGGGACAATAAATACCAATCCCTAAATATTGTACACTTAATCTATTCCTTGCATTTACATTTACATGTATAGAATGTATGGACCACATGAATAATTCATAGTGTTGCTTGAAAGTCCCTGCACCATTTACTGCCGCATTACAAATGTGGGCTCAGGTGCAAAGCCCCTTCTTCAATATTAGCCAATGCACTAGTTGCCATTCATGTGGGCCACTCCTCAACCCTGGTCACAAGGCTTTAAATCACTGTCGGAGCTTGACACGGACCTGCACACATAACTTCTGACTCGACTCTGTTGGTTAGGAGCAACGGCAGATGATCCAGGCTTAAGTTAGACAAATAACTCCCCTCCACTCCTTCGTGCCCCCCAATCTGCTCTGGGCTGCTTTTGTCAATATCCGGTTCTTCTGTTCCTGCTTCTCGGTTCGTCCCTCCATCCTGCTCAGCTCTTATCTCTCTTTGTCCTTTATTGCCCTCTTCAGCTGAGTGCTTTTGGTTGGACTGAGGAGTATCACTGTGACTGATGTGATATCGACAGACTATCAATCTCAGTGGAGTATGTAGCGTCCACCAACGCTGGTGATCAAAATCCAATTCTTTTTGATTATGTCATTTGGCGAAAAAGGGGCTCAAGCTCCCATTTTACCTGAGAGGCCTAGCCTCTGAAAACCCACTGGACTGTATATTATCAAAAAAAAAAGCAGTGCCATTCAAAATGATCTAGACAAAGAGCTGACCTACACACCAAATTGACCACTGCTGTCTGTCAGCCACAATCCTTCCACCCCACATCAGGCCGACACACACACAGCCACTGAAGCACTAACATGTCAGCATAATGAAATTAGACAGCGTAGTTTGTGACGCTGCATTGTCCTTGTTCATTTGTGGCACCATTCCCACCCCACACGGCCTCTTCACCCTTTCCAGAGCTTGAGCGACCAGGATATCGCTAATCGCTCACAATAGAGGGATTAGCAGGCGAGGACAATGGGGGTCTAAATGTCAGAGCCCAGCACCTGCCTAAAGCCCCCTCTGTCGGACAACAGTCACGGGGCAGCGGGCGGCTGGCAAACTGCAAAATGTTGTTTGTTGATAACTGCTAGAGGGGGGTGGAGCTAGAGGGCCACCAGAGAGTACTACTACATACATACAGAATCAAACCAAAGTCCACCCAAGAACAGTCTAGTTTTTTATTTGGACATGGAACTGAAGCGTATCTTCCCACAGCGATGAAACCTTGTTTTTCATTTCCTTCACTGCCACTTTGTTTTCTACACCATCATGGTTTGTTAAAGTTTAGGCATTAGAGGGAACACTAGAGTATAGACTTTATGCATTATTCAATGTCACAGTTAGAGTGAAACCTCACGTGTAAAGCTTTCCCAGTGGCCCCTAGAGGCAGTGATTTTAATGAAACACACAACAGAAGTTCCCAATAGAATAATCACTTTGAGGGTTTTTGTCATTCTTAAAGCCTTGAAACCTAGAGGTCTTCACACTTGACAAGGACAGTCAGACCCAATATGAAGAGGCCTAAGGATATTTAAACCTGATCCAAAATGTAGTCGACCCAAACAGACCGAAACAGAGAGAAAACCAACAAGATCCTCGGCCAATCAACCAGCAGACGTCATGTTTCCTGCACTTCACAGTTCACACTTTTTGTTTCACTTCAACACATTTTTCTGCTGTGATGATTAGATGACGCCCCACGACCAGAGCTGATAGGGTGTCAGCCGGGATCGCCTTGAATATTACACATATTGACAGACAGACCCCAGACCTGGGGTAAGGCAACGGGACGCTACCCGACCCCATTAGACTAAATATAATTTGCATGTGGCCCCAAATCAGATTCCAGACCTCGAATACTGGGAACCAAATGGACCCATGAGAACTTCCATTAACAGCATTGGGGCTAAAAATGTAAAATAAATGCTGGGGGCTGCACTAAAATCTCAAGGACTGACATTTGGATTTTGAATGTGCTCAGCAAATGTGATGGCAATCTGCCTTTTAGATTTAGAAGCAGATATTTCATGTGTACAAGTGCAAATTTTGCCTGAAAATGGCACAAGAAGAAAGGTCACAGAGTTACCAAAATCATTTCGATTTCTTCATCACTGCTTTATTGCTTTGTATGGCATCATACATAAACTGTTAAAAAAACGCAAGTGCCTACAATCAAATAATGACTTCATGAATTAAAAATCACCCTAATATTAAGTGTAAGTTGTAAGTGAGTGGGCAAAAAGAAGAAGTGGCTGGACATAGAGCTGCCATTATTAAGGAGAAGACAGTTTTATGATGAAGTGACATGTTGTTTCACTATATGCTTCTTTATTATTGAGGCGTTTTTGCTTCTCACTTTTGCTTTCTTCATTCGCTGTTGTTCCATTAATTTGTGGCCTAGCCTCCAGCCAAACAAAACACAATATTACAGGTCCAATTTAATCGGCGAGGTGCAGGACTTGAGAGAGCAAATCTTGCTCAGTGTCACTGGTATAAAAATCATCGTCTCATAATAGCCGACTCTCAGGAGAAAGCTGGCATTCTTCAGCAGCTGGCTTTTTTCAAAGCAAGGGCAAAACTGCTTTGAGAAATACTGAATTCAGTGCTTTTCATGCTTTGCAAAGAATGAAGACTTCACTTTAAAAGATGCCACAATTCTCTTTCTCTCTCCGCATTTTCCTGCAATAATTTCAGAAAGCCGACCGAAATTGGCCTTGGCACATGTTGGTAATTGTCTCACCAGTGCCATCAAAGGCACTCCAAATTCATCCTGCTTGTTGCTTCACTTTGGTGCAAGTGCCTCTTCCTGCTCAGCAAAGCTTGCACTAATCTTATCAGTGCATTCTGCTCTCAGCCAGCCAGACAACCGCAATGCCTGCTCTCACCGTGTGATCAATGGAGATCACTTCATGGGAAAAAGAGAAATCCACCAAAGTCTGTTATCAAGTGAAGGTGATACAAAGCAGGTTGAGAAGGAGAATTTCTTCAACAAGTCTGACTATGCCGCCACATGTTGCAACAAACAATACACTGACTCATTATCCGACTGATTGTGCTATTCTGCGCCAGTACTGGGGCTCAAAATGTAATGTTTGTACTAAAGGCGGCGCTAAAAAGGCCCGAGACGTCACTACAAAATGAATGTGCTTTGCAAATAACATGCCAATCTGCCTACTTGATTTTGATACTTCTTGCAAATTGCGACTGATAGTGTTGTGAGAGGAAAGGTGACAGTAAAACCCAACGCATTAAGATTCACCTTCTGGGGAACATGAGCATCCACAGATTATTTCATCGACTTGTGCCTATTGGATTAGTTTTTGTTATGGCCCAAAGTGTTTAATGGGAAAATGAAATGACCTTGGCCTAAAAAACATTTGCACAATGAATATCTATTCATTTTCATGGCATTCTGACCTGTTGTGAAGAACTCTTTCTTAGGACCTTGGCGCAACATTGATGCACTTATTATATATTATTATATATACATATCTGCAGAAAAATGTTAATACACCTTTTTAGGGACTATATTGATATATTAAAGTCAAAATGCCTTTTTGAGATACAATATATCAGTGGTTTCTAATGCTGAACATGTACTTAAATCAATGTTATGCAGGATGTTTTAATTAATGCGTAAGTCTCAGGCCTCAACAAGAAAAATCTTGCTCCAAACCACGTACAGGCCATGTACTCCAATAAAGACGACTGAAGGGATCAACTTGTTGCCCTCACGTTTTTGCCCCTCTGCTCATGGCTGCGAGGATAAAATTACCTCATGAAATTCATGAATTCATGCTAATGAATTCATTAGGTGATGAAGAAAGCATATTAGGATGCCCACCTCTGATGACCCCAGAACAACTTGAGCTATTTTATCCTTCATCACTGTAATAACAATTTGGGAACAGCACATCCAATATTTAACAAATGCAGGCGAAACCACCATTAATCTTCTTGTCACACAGAAATAAGTTTCTTGTCAAAGACCAGAGCAGCCAGAGAGTCAGTGGCCCCCGTTTTATTTCCTTCAACTCCAAGCACTTTTTCTCAAAGCCAATGTTCAGTATAGTGAAATATAAATGACATGTCAGACCACCCCAAACATAGCAGCCATATGCTGGTAAAATCCATAGTACATGTGCAGGAATATGTGTCTCATACAGTATAAAGATCGGACCCATTTCAGATCGCGGCGCAGAGGATGTAAATAACCGCCGTTGTCTATTTCTGACATGAAAGAATCACCACAGGAGTTCGATTTAAAATGAGCTTCGTCGTCATATTTCAGAGCAGGGTGGTGTCATTGACACTCATCACTTTTTAATTACCCGAAGAACTTAAGTGAAGCTGACACCTTCATAATAAGCCATGTGTCCTGGGAGCTCATTTGACACAGTGACAATGTGTCTGGGTAATATGATTAGCTGTCACCTGTCTATCAATCACACAGATGTGCATCAAAGAATCCTCACGGGACTGTTCGAAAGAAGAAAAAGTAGACCAATGCAAACTGTGATTGTTACATCTATTAATGGCTTCAATACTCGTGTCAATGGGGAGCAATCTTTTTCATTTAGCATCAGAAACACAGATTTAAGGTTAAATACAGGTGACTAACCTCCAAGAGCCAACCACATGCTCACGCTGAGTAAAAGAAAACCCCTCGAAGGACTCGCAATTTAAATATTCACATAACAAAGAGAGCCGAGGATCAAGTTGTAGCTACACAGCACAAATAACAGAAAACAGATGGAGCAAAGGATTATGGGGAGGTTTGGGAGGAAAAAACAAAGTCAACAAAACAAAACAAACCACAAAACAAGAACATCCCTCTTCTATTCTGAGCAAAACTACACTGTTGATCACCCACTTTTCATGTAAAGGAGGTAACCTATCAAGGGCCCCCACGCATTTGTCTGAAAGACTGACGTGGCTGACAGAGAGAAAGAGAGGGAACTGGGGAGAGAGGGAAAGGCTGACTGATGGTTCATATGCCCCCCCCCTCCCCCACTGTCTCCTTGCATGTACTTAGGAGCTGCCAAACCATGTATGATATTAATGTCATCTGCCTTTTGTAATTTGACTTGGGAGTTCAAATCTTGTCTCAGCTTTGCCTCTCTCATGTCTGCAGGGTCTTACATCTCCTGCAAAGAAAAAAGAAGAGAGAGGCTTGTTGGGCTTTAGTTTCGAGCAGATGTCAGATGCACCTCACTTCCTACTATAAACTGGGATGAGGCTGCTTCTTGCAGGAGAAAAAAAAAAAAGGTCATTTGGCAGCACTCTCTGCATTTCACAGCAATATTTCTTGCGTATGAAGTGGTAAATGGGAGCCTTAACTCACAGATGGCATGCACTTTGGTGAGAGTCATAAACTGTCTGCTTCCTCTGAGGGATTTGTTTGTGTCAAGCACCTGATAGGCGTCCAGGACGTCTGATAAATCCTGACAGCGGCCAGTACACACAAAGTGCTCATGCATGACACGAAGTTAGATGTGTGAGCAAACATGCCGACCAGCACAAGGTCATTTATCTGGGATAACAACAACAGACAATACATCATGTACTAGTATTGACAGTGCATTGCTTTGGGAAAGAAAAGTGTATCTATTTCAAGGTGTTGTACCATCAGGAAATTATACAATGCATGCTTTTAGTCAAACTACGGCACATTTCACTGTATTACTTTACGTCAAACTGCCAACCACAATTTTTTCAATACTGCATGACCAATATTATCCGGCGATATTAGCTGATATGTCAGTATTTCTGTGTATGTTGGCCAATACATCACAAAACATTGCAGTACAAAAACACCAAAGATATGTTGAGGTAGTTTCAAAACAGTGTTACCAATGTTTGTCTTATTTAATAATTAATTTAAGGGATCCTTATCAAAATTGTCTGCATATGTTCTGTGTTCATGTTTAATATATCAGGAAACTTATTGTTATCTGATATTTTAAACACTCAAATATATAAATATGTGCTTCAAAGGTTCAGTATCAGTTGGGCTATATTTGTCACTTGCTTGCAGCTGTATGCAGCTTCTCCTTTGTTACTGTGCAGGTGTGAAGGTGTGAATGCAGACAGTTCGGCTTACTGATACATTTCCATCCAACTGTCTTTATAGAAAAGAAAAATGAAATACCAGAAATGGCACACTGGAAGAAAAGAGTAATCAGTACAAGCTCATGGAAGTAGATATTTGTTGAATGCACCTTGACACTGCAGCCTGCTTCTTCTACCTTTGCCAAAGCATTCGTGTCATGCTGCCATTCACCATTACCTGCTTCAACTTCAAAAAAAGGCACAAAAAAAGAAAAGAATAAAATAGGTGGGGATGTCAAGGATGATCGTGACTGCAACATCTGTGGAGTCCAGATCGGAGCTCTTGATGTCTCTCCATTACCACAGTGGCTGATAAAAACACCACACGGTACACAAGGATCAGAAGAGAAAAGCCATTCATTCTTTAAACAAATATTTTGATTCATCATGGAAACATGAACAACTTTTTAATGGAAACATAACTAAAAACTAATATTGCTACTGTGCTGCTACTTCTACTACCACAATTACTGCTACGGCAACTATGTCTACAATTACTACAGCTACTGCTACCAGCAGGTTTGGCTGTTCTGTTCTACTGTGGCTGACCCTGACCTCTGACCTCCCCGTGGGGGGGGTGGCGTCTATTGAAAACTGTCGTACATCGACAACACAAATTTTTCCATCTTCTTTTCCAATCAGCCAGCCAGACCTCAACACTAAGACCAGCTCGCTGACGACACAAGAGGTCCGGTGGTCTGCTGTTTACGCCGGATTTCCATATTCTGATTCATGTTTTGGCAGTCCTCAAATAAGACAGCCTGCCCACACTCAGGCTTTGGAACATCAAAAGAGCACAATTCCACCCTCAGATGAATATCTTAGGCCATGAGGCTTGTCAAAAAAAACACCAGAGCAAATAACACAAAGGCAGGTGATTTATGGAGAGCTCCTGTTCGGACCAGAGAGATGCAAAATAAGACGAGGAGCCTCAGTTAATGGCTGGAGCCAGTGGATTGAATTTCAGTCGATAGTGGCACCGGCTATCAATTTTGGCCCAGATAATCAATACGAAATATGGCCCCCAGGTTACTGCTCTGCCTCTGGATAATGTCAGAGAGGCACAACAGTACATCAAAACTGTTTTAAATATCTCAATATTTAAATAAGCTTTTATTATGGATTTTATTTAGCCAGGTAACTATGTTTATTCAGCAATCTGAGCAGCTCCTTAGCAGTACCCAGGGGTTACAACCAGGGCTCAAGGGCATCACGACAAGGAATTAAAGGAAAGTAGAGCAATACGTCTTCCATCCATAAATTCAACTAAGGTTTCTCATGTAATATTTGTAATATATAGAAGATCCAGATTGAACGCGTCATCTTTTTTATTAACCAAGGACTTAGACTCCTATATCCCGACCAGAGCAACACATTATCAAAGCCCCGTGACCTTGACTTTAATATCAAGAATAATGTTTAATTTTCTTGGATCGGACAGAAAATATTTCTAACCCAGTTTTTGCTGAACACAAGCCAATTAAGTAATTTCGTCTTTATCTGTTTGACCTTAAGTCTTGAGGTGACTACCATAAATGATTTAGATCTAATATCTTGACCTTTTGAAAGGCATTCACAAAAAGGTCAGATTCTACCGGGCAAATATTCTCATTAATGAAAAGGTTTTGTTATTAGAGCAAGTGGAATTGACCTAAAGTTGTCAGATTTCTTAAAATGAAAGGGCAAATAATTGTATCTTCGTATTTAAAGGAGTTACACAACATGCACTGCACATGCTGTATCCTATTCCTGATCAAAGGACACGCAGCACAAGTCTGAAAAGTAACTTTCCCTATGTATTACCGTGTTACTGGAAGACTTACAACACGTCTGAAATCAGGGAACTCTGAATGGACGGAATTTAAAAAGATGAGACCAAGAGGCTAAGTAAAGTGTGTCTGTGTCTTTGTGCAGCTGGTGCCTTTATTTACATATTTACAGCTGAGTAAGCATGTGGTCCAGCTTGGGGGACAAAGAGAAAGTCAAGAGAGTTGCTCTCTTTGCAACTTCGCAATCTGGATTTTGTTTTTTGGCATCCCTTCAATGCTCATGTACACATTTTGTATGTACAGGCATACCTAGAAATCAGGATGGGAGTCACTTTACTCCATTTACACCATAAATCTGTCTCTGTGGTGAGATATAGTGACACTGTGCCGACACATTACATGTGTATAAGAGTGTGGCACATATAAGGTCTACATACTGTTCGGCCTAGTATACATATATATACATATATAAATTCAAGTCATAAATATGCAATTCTGTGCAACAAATTACAGTTAGTTGTTTTATTATTTAAGCAGTCATTTGTCTTCCTGTGCGATAGAATATTTTGACCAGCAGCCTTTACAGAGAAAAAAGTGATTTTGTTTTGCTGCATTGCACAGAAATCCCTTCGTCAAGCTGTCGTGTGTTCGTAAGTGATCGTCTAGCTCACTACGAGAGCCTGACTGATACTGGATTTTTGAGGCCAATAACAACTTATCAGCTGATACCAGTTCTTAAGCGTAAAAACACACAACATAAAAAAACAAATTAAAAAACCGTTAAGAATCCCTTAAGTTTGGTTATCAAAGAGTTTTGAGTACTGAGCTGGACATTTTACAGTTCAAAAATAACAATAAAAGCAAGTATAACAGTACATTTTAACACCAAACATCACTTGAAATTCAATAAAGTATCAATAACAACTATTGAAAAACAACTCAAACACTGTTGAACTTGAGATATGGACAAACGGCAAAGTCAAGTCTCCATCATGAAACATATGAAATATGGCCTTACAGTATCTTCTGTCCCACACAGTCCATCAGTGAGTTTTATTTTTAGGTGCCTTAAATATAGTGAGAAAGATCGCAAAGTACCACTAAAGGTGAAGGGGGACACAGTGCAAGCATCAGTCCCTAATGGCTTTCATGTAGTATTTCAAGGAGGGGAGAGCAGGAGCCCGAAGCCCCCAGGGGCCGGGCTACAGGGTAAACACTCTGCAGGTAATGGCACTGCAACAACTAAATGGCTTCAATATCACTGCTCCTCTCTGCTGAAGCATCGGCATACAGGATAATGGTGGAGGCAGCTGCTGCTAAGCTGTCACGTTAATGATGAAATCGATGCTCTCGGAGGAAAAGAATCAGCAACCAAATCCAAACGTCTCTGAATGCACCTGAGCTGCTTTTTATTTTCTGATTTTTAATTTGTTTGCGATCAATGACTCTTTAGAGGAGAAGAAACTCACTTAGGCATTCTTTCATGATTTTCAAAATAACATTTTCTGCGTAGCGGTTTGTGTTGCGAGTGGCGTCTGTACTGTGGAGTGTACTGTGCTCCATGGTATGGACGGGCCAATAACTTGTATGCTTTTCTAGAAAATGGAAATAAATAAGTCAACAGAACAAATGTTGTTTTGATGAACTTAAAGTGACTTACATGCAGTCCCTTCTTCGCCTAAGCTCTTATTTCGCATGACAAGACTTTGCTGACTTTCTCAAGAACCATGACATTTTAAAAGCCTTGCCCCCATGTTGGTTGCACTACTGTTCTTTGTGCATGAAAAAAAAAAAAACAAGCACAAACATGGACCCCTTTTCGCAGTATGGATACTATGGTTCAGATTTCATTATGCTCTCTGGCTTCTCTTCTAGAGATGCGAGACTTTGAGCTTGTGGTTCAAAGCTTCAGATGTGACAGCCTTCATAGGCGTTATGCTTCATGATAATAAAACACCTATCTCTAAAATAACCTTAGTTTCACAGCCAACAAATCACACGCATCCACAAAATATTATCAAACATAGCCGTGGGCAGCCATTAGCAGTGTCTAAGCCCACAGGGCAAATGATTTGACAGTGAGAAAATGTGCCACATTCATCAGTTTGAGAAAGTTCTAGATCTCAAAGTTACAACAATTTAATGAAAGTCCTGCAACTGCAGGTTAACTGGTACTGGAGGAACTGCACTTTTCCAAAATTGCCAATTTGACCTAATAGTGCATTCATACTGACTAAATGGGGTCTGACACCTTTTGGCCCAGTGCAAGCCGGGGCTGGAATTTAGACATTATGCCTCTTTGTATGAATGCCTGCCTGCTTACTTACAGTAGACCTCTGTCATCCTGCCCCTCCTAAAGTGGATAAAATCTATCAGACCCAAAATAACAAACATTTTGCAATATAATGCGACCAGGAACAGCAACACGATAATGTTTGGCCTCAAACTTTTCTATAACAGGATAAAAACCTCTCTGACGCAGTCTGAACAAACTTTAATATTCCCTGCAAGGCCACTGTATTTGATTACATTATTCTACAGGCTGTTATTAGGTCCACCCCCCACGCATGTAATGTAATCTCCATACTGTATGCATAAAGAGTACTAGCTTTAACTTTGCAGCATTATGTCTGCATATCAGAGGAACCTGCTGGTACTTGCAGAAATGTGTGCATGTGAAGAAGCCTGCTCAGACTGGCTCAGAGTCCAGCTTTTTTTTTTTTAGTTTGCAGCAGTCAGCAGTGAGCATTTAGTCAAAAGGGCAACGGCCTTTTGCTTCCCCACTGTCCATAAAAATCATGAGACACTAACTTCCTTCGCTTGCTCATTGTGTTATATAAAAACCCTCTCTATATCTCTCTGAAGGAGGGCACATTTAGGGGTGGCATGTGACGGTGCGTGATAGACAGTTTTCCTCAATGTCATTTGGTATGATGGAGATTTAATATCAAAGAACATTTTATTCTAATATAATTCAATGTTCTTCTTATCTAAGAAATTACAATATTTCATTTTACCCTGCACATATATTATTAGTCAGTGACATATTAATTGATTTTCTCTTATTTAGAAGCAAATTAAAAACACAACGTATAAATAATATCAATATCATAGGAGAACCTGCTGGACCAATCGTAGTTGCACGCTCCTGTTAGACAGCGCAGAGGGGGGATCGACAATTCCAGCGTTTCACAGAAGTCTCCAGAAAATAGCTCTTGTTTGTGTGATAATTATAGCATGCAGCAAATGCCCCAATCTACAACTTATCATTTATTTGCAGAGAGAGCATTAGTGTCTCTCTATAGACTCTTCTTTTTGTATTGACCATTTATTGTATTTTTGACAATACACAGCACTGCCGGCAGACTAATTGTGAGGAATAAATGCATCTTATTGTTATAGCTGCAATATTACGCTCTTTCTTTCTAAAACTGAAATAATAAAAAGTAATATATGCTACATCACCACTCCCTGCTGGTTAGTGTGTCCTCTTGTTGGCATGCACTTGTCTTTTCAATAACTATGGGGACATTTTGGAGCTGTGGAGGAGGCCAGCAGTGAACTGTTGATGCTCCCGGGCCAAAGAGCACTGCTACAAAGATGGAGATAAGCAAAAAAAAAAAAAAAAAACAAAGCTCCACATTCAGCACTCAAGATCTGGTCATTAACATGGGAAGCATCAATGTTTATCCTTTATGTTTTTTTTTTTTATTGCAGATTAGCTGTGTCTCCAGTCTCCTTTTCCAGCTACTGGGGTGGCTTTATGGATTCTGCTCAGCTCTGCCTCGGGCTACGTGCCGTTTCAAGGTAGACAGCTAATCAAGATGAGTGTCGGGGCAGGACCGCGATGAACCGAGTGGGAGGAGGCACAGACAATACACTTCCTGTCTGAGGAAGAAAAGGATGTTTTATTCTTAAAGGGTCAGTTCACACAAATAAAAAAAAAAGCATATCTTTTTAAGCCAAGCAGAGTTGCCATTTTATTAAGGAACTGACTGTTTAAATACAGTATATGTATTCAGTGCACATTCCCTTTATACTTGCTTAGTCTAGGTTACAGTAAAGGTTAGATTTTTCTTTATTTTCTTTTGCTTTGGTTTTAATGTCCTCGGCCCAACACCAGGTGGGTGCTTTGTGCGTGTTCCAGAAACAGTTACTGTGGATTTAATCAGCTGCTTTGAAGGAGAGTGACTCTGGATGCTCAGTGAGGGACCGGGGGAGCCATTATCTCTGTGTTCTGAAGGCATGTGCTGCAGCTCTCCTCTCCACTGAGGTGAAGCATAACAGGGCCACATATTACAGCCAGGGCAAGCAGCCCGGTGCCACATTTCAGCAGAGTGAACAGAGTCAACATTTAAATGCATTTTGTTTTAATTGGGAGAAAAAATAAAATTAGAAGAATTAAAAGCATCACCCAATAGAAATGAAGTACCTCTTGAGAAACATTATTATTGCTGAATGTTGTTGGAGGAAGTCAATTATTGATTTGCCCTTTTTAGACTTGATTTGATGTTTGATAATTGTAAGTGCCTTTCTGCAGCACATATTCAGGTAAACAACTTTTATGCTCGCTTTGAGGCCATCGGCAGCCAACAAACAAAAACAGCTGAAGCAGAGGTTAATGGATGGGTGGGCGCACCTGTCACACCTATCACTCTTTCTAAGCATGACGTCAGGAGGTCAGCCGAACCAGATGGTATCAGTGGGCACGTCTATGCAACTACTCGACAATGATATTCAACCTGTCCCTGGCTCAGTCCACCATCAGTCCTGTGCCCAAGAAGACAAGACCAGCCTGCCTCAATGACTACCGCCCAGTGGCACTCACCTCTGCGGTGATTAAGTGCTTTGAACGGCGGGTCAAGGATTACATCTGCTCCTCAAACACAGCACACTGGACCCACTACAGTTTGCGTACATCCTCCACACCACCACCACCGCCACAACAAGACGGGGAGCTATGTGAGATTGCTGTTCTTGACTACAGTTCAGCGTTTAACACCATAGTTCCCTCCAGGCCCGTCACAAAGCTCAAGGACCTGGGATTAAACGCCTCACTGTGCATGTGGATCCTGGACTTCCTGCCAAAAACCTGCTATTGCATTATCCCTAAAAAATGTTTTTCATTTGTGGATCATATATATATGTGTTCCTTGGTTCCTTCCTCCACAATAGCAACACACGTAGCTGATTTCAGGGCACAGATCTGAATCAAGCTTTGGAGGCTTGAAAAGGTGAAAAAAAGAAAGAAAGAAGCATCACTTTCTCTCCACACGATAAGTGTAAAAACAGGCTGTACTTTCTTTATCTGGCGTATTCTATCCTGCGCTCGAGTCCTCCTCGAACTCTAATGTCTTATTATCATGCACTGTGAGAGACTTGACATCCTTCTTGTTAGAAAGGCAGAATTTGAATGAATCTATAAAGGGTATATTGCCAAATTACGTCTAAAAGATATGTGATAGCTTTTTTATTTTCATGTATTCATAGATATTTCATAGAGACTTAATTCTTTAATAAACTCAACATGTTTTTTGAGAGAGCGTATGTGGGAAGAATATTGGAGCTTTTTTGAGTGGTTGCATCATCCTCTATTTCACCCACCTGAACAGAAAACTTGTTCCCCTGCTGATGTGACTCTGTCTCAAAACCTCATCTTTCACTGTGTCAGCGATTTCTTCACAGGCTGGGGAGTAAAATGCACACACTATCCCGGGGACTTGTTTTGTGGCATAAACAGAAGAACAACTGAAACACACCATGTTATATTTTCAAGGCAAATTTACAGTCTTGTTTTTCTTTGAGGACCAGGCCAAGTTTCAGCTTTGATGGAACATTTCACCATCTGCATTTAAAGCTGCGCTGTGAACTATAGTCGGCCGGTATACAGCAGACAACAAGGTTTTACATTTTACTTCATACTGAGTACATTTATCATAATACATTTCTTAACAATCATCTGTTAACAGAGACTTCAGGAAGTCTGTCCTGAAGAGGAGGCTTAGCAGGATGATGAACATTTTTTGTTTTGCTCAGTTTATTTTAATCAATCTGCACAAAGAGCAAAGACAGACAATCTTGATAAATTATTCAAGTGAAGTTTTTCATCATCAATTGCTGGAACTTCAAAGCCCTGAAAGACTTATTTAAAGTAGGAAAACAATTTTTCTTTTTTTTTCTTTTTTTTTTTTACATTTTCAGTCATGCTCTTTCTTTTTTTGGACAAGCACCAGCAACAAATCTGGAATATTGGCTCACACGGCTGATCTGTGATCAACACTTTCCGCTCTTATTGATAAATATCAGATGACATCTTTTCAATTTGCCATCTATTTTACATACATTTAAAGTTGCATGAAGTGATGAAACGGTTGCCCAGCATACAGCTCAGTGCCACTTTCACCTTATTGTGTCGGTTGTAAAATGTCTGAAATTTGGAAAAGGTCTTTTAGTGCCTAGACACACTGCAAAATACCCCACACACACATCCCCAGCTTCACCTCACCAGGCATCTACGCTGTCGGTCTAATCTGCCTTGACCTTGTGACAACACTTTACTCTTGCAAAGTAACCCAGTCAATTGGAGATGACTGCTACCATCATTACAATTAAAATAAATAAATAATCTAAATGGTCTTTCTGGAAAGTCACCAGGTAAATGACAGAAATAACAAACACAGATGTCTCCCATACACTGCACACAATCAAATATAGTACCTCCAGCTTATTACAAATGCACTTAAGTTGCCATTACTGCGCAGGTATTCTATATCTGAACGTTTGCTGGCCTGGTATCGTATTGCACGAGTAGTCTTCATTATCAGATAACAATTTCTGGTAAATGGTAACAAATAGAGAGCCGGTGAGTGGAGATGAGGCTAGATAAGATATAATAAAGTTATACAGGCCTTGTGCATTCATGACTGATTCAATTACAGCCTAATGTTCTAGATTACCCAGTCTGTGATCAAATAAAAAGAAGAACCACTTTCCAATAAAAGTACACCTAGTCCCATCTGTAATTGCAATGCATTCAGCGTGTCACCGTAATTAAGCCTACATAGTTAAATGAGGTGGTGTACAATGAGCATCCTACATCCTGAACAGCAGTGCAATGACAGACAGTACCACGGCGTAAGGCATCCTTTTGTTCCGTCAATGTATGAGAGCTGAAATGAGAATCTTGCCAATTTCCTAGACATTGTTCATGCAGCACGTGTCGGGCATCGACTCGAGCAGCCTTCAGTTGTGTAAATTCCATTAGATTGATGGGTGCGTGTATGTGTGCAAATGGAAATGTGAGTAAATTGTCGAGTGTGCGAAGGAGTGCATCAAACCGTGCCACTGTCTACAGAGTACAGAATCCATAGAAGGCTGCAGACGCTGATACAGGATAATCCTCTGGTGGATTTCCACATTATACATCTCATCTCCTCCTGCAGAAGCCATATTGCATAATAGCGAGCTCAAGCTAAACAAACTGATTGCTCAAGCAGGGATCCCATAGGCTGGATAACCATCTCTTTATCTTCCACTTTTTATTTCCCCTCCTGATTCTATGAGGAAAGACTTATTGGCTCAGAGGCGCACTGACATTTTCAACAAACGTGCGTTCAGTTGATAATTTGGCATCCTGCCGATTAATAAAGGTATTTCAATTATGACCACACATGGTAAAGCAGCGGTTGAATAAATATTCCAATCCTTTACTTCTGTAAAAGTAGCAGTACCGTAATCTAAATATACTCAATTGCAAGTAAAAATCATCCTCATCCTGATTGCTATAGTTGTGCTGGGAACAAAGAACAACTACAGACAGACCTTATGAAAGGTTTTAATATATAAAAAAAATAGCTAAGCAGTAGAGTGCCACACTTTATTATAGACGGTGCAGTAACTTCACACCGCGCCGCCCTGCTGTGCCAGGGGACCTCTGCGACTGCTGGGTTACTCGCAAGGTTTCTAATTGGAGGAGGTTTCCATCCTGGCAAATCGTGAAGTCTTGACCTGACTCACATCTTTCAGCTTCCACATGTCGTGCCTTCTCTGACACCTCTGATTAAGTAGGCTGGAAGATAAGCTTACTGAGTGGCTGATTCCAGGGCGCACTGGGCAGAGAGCAAGGAGGCACTACAGACAGGTCACCAGTCCATCAGAGGGCTATTACAAGCTCACTGACAGGTACGGACAATTGACAATTAGACTGAATCATTATCTGTGAGTCCTCGTCCAAAAAAATCACCAAAAACCAACCAAACCAACCAATATGTACACAGCTGATCCAGGACAAGATGGCAGGTGTTGTCGGCATTTGTGTTGATGCTTATTTATACATACTGTTTGTTTTTGACAGAACAACAACAAATGAATACTGCCCACCGAACTAAGACTAAATTAGCCACCTGATGTAGTTACATCCAGAATGTTTGTGTAACACACAAAGCCCTGTATCTCTGCTGCTGTCTATGCACTGACATCATAGGCCTCCTCAGGTGCACTTCAACTAATGAAATGCAAACATAATAATTTGTATCTTCCAAAATAAATGCATTTGCAAAGACACCTGCTCAGATGTTGCTACTTGATTACAAGTGTTGTTGAGGGATGAAAAATGCACAACATCTTTTGTTTGGAAACCATAAGGTTTCCTCCTGAGTAATGGCTGAAGGCATTCGTCACTTTTTTTTTTTTTTCTCTCTTGTGAAATGTGAGACAATGAAGCATGAGCGTTAGCAAGATATGCCGACTTTATAAACCAAAATCACACAGTGGCATACAAAGAAAGATATAAAATTGAAAGCCAGCTGCCGCGTTATCCAAAGTTTGAACATGTGCATCCCTGCCAACTGTAACTGCAGCAGCAGAATCCATCCAGAGTGGAGCAAGCTGAAAATACAATGTACAGGAGCGAGCAGATTAGCATTGGCCATCAAAAGCCTACGTGATATTCATAACAAGATGCAGTAAACCTGTCAAACCTGACAGACAGAACGTCAGCAGCGGGAAGAAGGGAATAATGATGGTGGGGAGGCGTAATGGCGTTATGCTTCAACTGGTTCCCCTGTTAACTGGTGAATATTCCCTGAATGCCTCACTGGTTGTTTGCAGTGATGGCAGATGTTCAAAACAGGGAGATAATATTAGCTGTCCATGCAAATGCCTTGTTGTTGCCCTTTTTTTAATTAAAAAAACAAATATATTCGAAGATAAGACTCGAGTAAAACATATATAAAAGTATTTACATCTCGAATGTAAAAGAATAATCAGCACCGGGGATTCATACCGTGCCTTTATGCTAAAATACTAAAAATTACTAACCAGGGTGTGTCTGTCAGTTAACCCACAGTGGATAAAGGAGGGTCGAAGGATGGAGGGTGTCGTATGCTGTACAGACTGTAAAGCACCCTGAGGCAAATCTGTGATTTGTGACATTGGGCTATATGAATAAAAACTGACTGAATGCTAATGGTAGCATTTAGGGGCCATGATCTAATCACCGCTTTGCATTTGTGTGGTCGCGTGACAACGTAAACACAATGACGTGTCGATACGAGTGAAACAAAATAAGTAATCACAAGGAGTCAGATGCTACAGAACAGAGGTTTTACTGGCTGAGACTAGAGAATAGTCTCTTTCACTGCACTCATAACCAGATGGTGGTTCTGTTTTTCTCTATGTACGTGTCCATACTCACACTTACACATAATATAGCTATAAAGACTACAGACTTCCATTGTCATCTGGGGAACAGCATCATATTACATCCTTGCTTTGATGTGCTGGGAGGCTAAAGAGCACAACCTTATTATCTTTTTAGATTTGCGAGGACTGTAAAATAAAGAGAACACTCATTGACTGGAGCTGAAAGAGGTGATGAAGAAGGCATGTTCACACTGCCCACGTTGTACCATCAAGATTTTGTACCTGCCCACAAAGCTCAGCGCCTGTCGGTAAACAAGACCGCCTCCTCATCCTCTCCGGAGGCTCATTAAAATTTGAGTACCGGCTCCCCTTGTCAAACAGAGAGAGCTTTGCTTTTGGGGCCTAACAATCCAATAAATATGATGTACCTCAGCTGGAGTGACCCGTGCAATGTAGAAAATGACTTCATGAAAGCTGAAATAGGGGAGAGGGGAAATTAGATGGCTGACATGTCTTTGTGAGCCATCTTTCAACTTTAAAGCCTCCCTCTTTCTTTTTATTGAACCCACGTTCATCGCCCATCACATCTTCTCACCTTTCATTAAGCAAAAAAGTAAGAGGAGACACTGTATAATTAGTATTAGAAATAATTCCAATGTCAAGCACGTTCTCTTTTTTTTTTCCAGCCTTGATGCATTTTCATCTCCTCTATGATGTAAAATATGACGACATACATCATCCATGACTTTCTTCATATGGCTCAAATTGACGTGGATTATAGTGCCTAATTGCACAAAATAGTAGAAGATCTGAGTGTTAATTTGTTCATTTCACAAGAGCCTACCACGAACGATGAGCAGCTCATACTCACAGACATAACATGACATACTTAAACCCCCCCCCCATCTCTCCTGAGCCTGAAGATGAACATGCGGCTTTTGGTCCATGAAGACGCAGTACGAGAGCGATGACATGACCCTGCGCATCTCTTTTCTTAGTCACAGCCACCCCATCAAATGCACTGCCACTTATTAAACATGTTCCGGCAAAAACAACCCTTTCACTACCTCCACTGATTGCGTGGGCACGGCTCTCTGTAATTCATCTCAACGTCATTTTCTGTCAAGGTTACGCCACAGTGTGTGTGTGTGTGTGTGTGTGTGTGTGTTTATATATATATATATATATATATCCTCACTGGAGGTCATCCATTCCATTATGGATCTCCTCATGAAGACATTTCAAACATGTGTGCAGTAGTCTGAAAATGATTGCATGTATGCATGTATATGACTTACCTATGTGGTCAGGGCACCATCGGTAACCAGAGGTTGGCAGCACATGGAGAAGAGAAGGAGAGAAAAAAAAAAAGGAGAAAGTTAGTAATGGCTATGAAAAAAGAATATGAGTTCAACCACACAGGGAACAGATTCACACTCCTAAGGAGCACAATATTGTCATCTTGAGAGTGGCAATGATCGCACTCGCCTCCTCCATCATCCACTCCTGCAGGCACTCTATGACTCACTGGAAAGAAACCTCTCAACCCACCCCCCCAAATGCAGGCTGTCTACATGGACATGAGGGTGCATCTCTCCCTAACCATCCATTTCCAGCTTTAATTATCTGCAGTAGCTCTGCGCGAGTAATTCTTTTAGCAGTTATTATGAATTTGACTCGTTTCATTTCAGTTCTTGTTCGCCCTGTGCTTCCACAAACAACACTTTTAATCTGAGCTCCACTTTTTCTTTGACTAAGTTAGGCAATATTTGAGATTTTAAATCATGGCATATGGACTTTTATAAGGTAATGAATCATGATATAATTATTATTATAGCTCGACAGATACAGGACTTGTGAGACAGATGCAGATATTACAGATATTTGTGAGTTCTGATAATGATTTCTTGGTCGATATTAATTTTCTTCACACAACCAACATTTACATTTGAATGGTGACACTTGTCTCAAAACATATCTTTGGCATTTCAAGTGTCTTTTCATATATCAGCTGACATATGCGGATACCAATATCCTGTGCATGCAATGAGCTAATATCTGTCGATATACCGGCCTGTCTTATGTATCGGGTCGTCATTACTATTATGGGAATTAATGTTAGCTACTTTTATAAGTAAAATAATCAGTTGGTTATCATATGTTTTAGGCTAACCTGTCAAATTAAATAACAATACATCAAGATACTTCATCACATTGGTGCATCCTGTAAATCCAATTTGCTATGAAACAACCCTGCTCTCTTATTTGCAGAATTGCCTACAATGGTCTAATACAGTGGCTCCCAGCATGGGGGTGGGGATCCCACCAAGGGTTACCATGACTCATCTGATGGGTCACAAGATGATTACATACATTTTCTGTTTCTTGAAGTAAACTTATTTTGCTTTCCCCTTTTTGGCATCCATGTTATTGCTTTGCTGCCAAGAAGTAGATTTCATCAATTAGTTTAATAAATGCTCAGAAATAATAAACAAGTTAGTGGCAGTTTTGAACCACAGCAGAAGTCAAAAAAAATAAATGACTGTAGAGACCCATTATCAGACTGTTCCAGAGCTGAGATTGTTTCTGAATAAGCAGAGAATTGATCCAGACACTGTGCATGAACAAATTACAGATGGGCTCAAAGAACCTCATTTTTGGACTGGATTGTTTTGGTACTTCATATATCAAGCTTATTATACAGTAAGTTTTGTTTAATTTTATTTTCTTCAAAGAAGCTAGAGCACATACTGGGACAAAACCATATCACTGACAATTCATTTTCAAACAATGACCGCTATGACCACGAACCAATCAGACCTACAGGGCAGAGTGCATTTGAAATGGATGCAACCGAGACGGGGGTAATAAAGCTGGCAACCATTTTGGAGGCAGCACAAGAACAGGGCTTTTAAAAGTGGTCAACAGGTGCTCCCTGCCAGTAGGTTAATGTGGCTCGGTACTCTGCATGTGGAAGTAATTACAAAAGGGAAGGCATCACATTAATGTTTGGAAAGCTGAGAGCATCGGCGTCTTTAGCAGCCCAGTCAAACAGAATCAAAGAGATCAAGTGCACTTGTTCGGCTTAAAATAAAGATGTATATTTACAGCTACAGACTAGAAAGGGCAAATTATCCATACTGTGGTTGTATACGCAACTATGAGGAACAGAGGAAGTGCGTGTTTGTAAGACAAACATGCAAAGCTGCTGCATTCCCTGTGCAGCAGTCCAACAGGCTCATACTGTACTGCCACATACTATCCATCCATCCATACACTGCAATAAGCTCACAGGATGTGTGAGGGTGTGAGTCAGGCAGGTCTCCACATGTGAACCGCTGCATGAGAGTGCTACAATCTAAATAAAGGACAATGAAAGCACACAGAGAGAATGGGGAGTGGAGTAAAAAGGCACCGCGGGGGTACAGAGTGTCCGTTCAAAGAGTGGCCGCACTGATTCCAACTGAATGGGCAGAAATGTGACAGATAGCTGTGTCCGCTTCGCTTCCGTTGACGCAGCTCATGCATAGCTCATTCACAACGCAGCTACATTGATAGCAATAAAAATGAACTTTGCCACAGCGCTGGTGCTGGATTCTGAATGGATGGTGACAACCATGAATCATTTCTGTCACTTTCAAAAAGTTCAGCCTCTGCAAACTTTTTGGTTGCTGTCCAAATGGACACAAATCTCGCACAGACAAATATATCATGAGCTCCCGCTCAACATGGACATTCTTCGTAGAAAAACAGAAATGAGAAATAAATATAAATGGACAGACAACACAGCCAACGGGATCCAGAGCAGCGTCCAAAATGTACTCTTTGGCTAACTTGTAAAGGGTTGGTAAACTGAAATGTCACCCGAGCCATAGTCAGTGCCGCTGTGCATATTATTTGAAAATAACAGATGAAGTTTACAATTCATCATGAAGAGAAACAGATTTCAAATTACACGAGCATTATGATGTGTTGCACCGTGTGTTGCCACTAAAAAGGTGCCAGCTAGCGTGACAGGTGATTGGGATTTATTTATCCACCAACAACTAATTTTAGCAACATTTGGTGCTTGGCAGATGGTAATTTTGGTCCTTGGCTTCAGTCCCTCAAAAGAGCAAATGTCTCGGAGCAAAACATTGAAAGTCACATTATAATCAAAGGCCAACGTACCATGAGGCAGAGTTAGCAGCTGCCTACTTCTTTATTACTGCTTGGAATTGTTATTCAGAGAAAATTGTATATTTTCTTGCAGTAAGTAGTACTGCACAACACATTGTAAATGTTTTACTTGAATCCACTATTTACATACAGTATTCAAATATTTACAAAGGTAACGTATATTCATATTTGGGTAGAGAGACATCTGCCTGTGTCACACAACAAGGCTAGAAGAGAGGAGTCTCTCTCTCTCTCTTCTTAGTTTTGTTCAAATATAAAAACATGTAATGCATGTATTACAAAGCATTATATTTGGCATGTTTTCCATCACTTAGCACCCTCAGTTCTTACTAAATGTATTTTTCAGCTGGACCATGCTCAGGCTGAACCTGTGCAATTTGTATCTTTTATTTATCCATTTTCCATTTTCTTTTCAATCTAATCCGGCAGTTTGAAGTGTTTTCAAAGTGGACTGAATAAAAGAAAACAAAGCAGAAGCATTTTTTCAGACTGTGCTGACCTGTTAGAGTATTTATCGTCCGCTTGAACAAAAAGCAAAAAGGAAACAACTTACAGTAATGTGTCTATACGTCTATGTGATTATTAGAAATAAATTAGAATTTTAGGATTATAATGTGTCCTGTGCTCATTAGTTCAATTAGTTGCCAAACAGAGCCGAAGTCCCACGATCACCATTCAGAAGGTCAAACAACTTTTTTGGTAAATGAAACAATAAAAAGGTCACGGCTTCTAATTACATGTGGGCACAAAGCTGCCTGTAGCAACAACACAGTGGAAATATGTCCCAAAATTCCTCCATGCACAACAGGACATGGACCCACAGGACCTCAATTCAGTCTTTGCATCTCAAACTGCCCCCCAGTCTAACAGGGAGCAAAGGTGAGAAACACAAGTCTATGGCACATAAACTACTAATGGAAACAAACATTGGCAAATGATTGCGATGGAGAGATTATGGCAGAGCATTTTTCTCGGCTGAACTATCCTGAGAGCCTGTGGACATTTTGTACACAGTGATTGGCTTAAGGTTAAACCGAGCCAAACTGAAACTTTTACATCAAATTCCAGCACTGAGACCGCCTTGGACGGGAGACCTTGTCCGCAGCATTACAAGTGGCAGCCAGTGGCCGACATTGAATCTTTAATTCATGATCTGCCGCAAAATTTTCTGCAAATTATCTCTGGGATGTTTTTTTTTTATTTTATTTGGAGGGAAAGAAGCAAACAGGAAATATGTATATTTAGTTTTCACGCCGGGATTGTATAAATGAGTCCCCGTACGGACACAAACATGCCTAATGCCTTTGTAAAAGTGAGCACGCACAAACTCAAACAAACCGCATCCCAATCTAATCAGTCATTCATTGCTCGTCCTGCAGACAGTAATCCACAACACAGCTAAAGTACCGTCAAATTGATCATTCCCATGATTCCCCAGTAGTGCAGAGATGGACTACTGCCTACTGATGACTGAGAGGGAAATGGGGAATCTGGTGACGTGATAATAAATAGACTCCCCTGCACAATGCAATTTATAGTTTCCTCAATGGCTCCAGCAGTACCTTTGATTTGCAAGATTACATTTGTAGTTTGCTAGCATCCTTCTACCAGAGGTGGGGAGGCAGAGAAGAACAGTGGAAACACTCCATGTGGATCTCAATTATACTACTGGAGCACGAGTTACTACTTGCTGGTGCAGCTGTCACGTCTAGACGCCCACCAAACAAAAATAGGAGAATACATTTATTCTGCTTTTCTTCCGGAAACAGAGGAACAAACACTGACTCTGGCCATGCAGCCACAAATCTGCAGAGGTGTTGTGACAACAAGACCCGACCCCCCCCCCCCCCGCCCCGTCATGGTGGCTTTAGCGTGTTCTGTCCTACAAAAAAAGGAATGCACAGATTCTGCATGGGCAAACACGTCACTGCACATGCTCAGGGACATGCTTGATGCCCTATTAGAACATTTTTAGAACATTTTCATTCAACCCACTCCAGTGCTCCACTACGCCCATTGACCCTAAGAATTTGTGTAAAAAAACGCGAGTATAGCTTCGTGGCAATGTGACAGGCAATTAGGGGCGAATCATTTCTGGACAGCATCCATGGCTTGGGGGGGGGGGGGGGGGGGGTGAAGGGAAGAAACTTGAGAGGAGCAAGCCTACAAGACCTGGCATCAGGGATTGCCTGCTTTGTATACTGCAGATGTTGTCCTACTTTGCCATTTAGAGAGTGCAGCCTTTTGTCACGCATGGCTGAAACATCATTGTGTTTGGGGAACTTGCAACAGAAGAGCAAGCTGCTTCTGCAATTGTCATTACTGTTTGTGATAGTGTGTCAACGTTTGACCAAGAACTAAAAAAGTATGAAAATAAAAACCACAGGTCATCTACGTGCCATCGAGCATTTTTCTTCTAAGCAAAGACTAACCCCCGGTGATTTCATTGACTGGTTCCACCTCTTGAATACATGCAAATCTGTGAAATCATCTGGTTTGACTTCTTGCTGGAATCAAACCCTACATATGCTGTGGCACATAGTTTCTCACCCACTGTGCAGACACTTGAGGCTGAAACGCACAACAAACAAGAAGTCCATGTGTCAACAGGCATTGCCTCCAACCTGGAATACAGTTAACACTCCTGGCAACCTTTTTCAGTCATCCATCTTGTGCACGTCTGATGCAATAGATACGGTTCAGTTTTAATTAACACAGCTGTCAACAACCGCCACAGAACAGCCAGCGTTCCACTTGCATTTATATACTTACTGCAACCTGAAGCATCTTTTTAGTCTTCAAGAGTTTTTTTCTGTCTGAGTTAACCTACATTGATTCTGTATTGGGCTGCGATTGCAGTAAGGACGCTTCTGAGTGCACAGCAGCACTGTGGCTCAACAGATCCAGTGTGGACACTGACGGAGGCCTGAAGCTGCTGTTGTGCTGTTGACTTGTTCCTTCAGCTGCATGGCCGGTGTAAATAACGTGTTATGGTACAGCCTCGCCTTGTGAAATTCTGCCACATTTTTGCAGCTGGAAAATAGAACCGTGTCCTATTCTTTTTTCTCCTGAAACAAAACAGCGAGTTATTTGAAATTCAAGTGAAATTCGGTGACAGTTGAACACTTTGACTCGCAGTTTACAATGCGTCTGCACAGAGGTTAACAGCTGAATGTCTACTTTAGTGGATGCCAACCATGTGCCACTGAGGCAAAGCCAGTTAAATTGATTTATATAGGCCAAAATCACAAGTTTGTCTCAGAGGCCTTTGCCGTCTGTACACCATATGACCTCCTCTAGATTAAAACCCATGGTTCAGATAAGGAAAAACTGCACAAAAAACATTGAAAAAAAATGAAAGAAATCTCAACCTTTTAAAACGAAGACTAAAGCAGCTGAACTTTCCCATCAGGTGAATAACAGGTCAATTCAGCTGGCTAAGTATTTGGTTGGACTGAAATACTGTGGACTCCTGGGCCCGCATGGCACAAGGTTGAAAACTAATTAAATATGGTATGAAGCAGCAGCTAAAGCCAAAACAGGTCACCGCCACTTTTCCAGTGTCTCTCACAGGTGCGTGTTAGGATGTTCTCACGCGGGGATTGCAGCTTAACAACTGCACAGATACAGAAAAGGCACATATAGGAAAGAGTATTTCTCTGCTATCTGTGACTAACAGAGTTGTCAGTGCCAGACTTCAATATATTTTTTGTGGACTGCCTTACAGTATGTGACTTGTCCTCCTGAGTTCATTGTCAGAAAAATCTTCACAAAGACCTAATTTATCTGGCACAGATCAGCCAGGCCTTTATTCTCCTGACAGTCATCCTGATGAAATCCCCATAAAGTGAGTCCCGCTGCCTCCTCACCCGCTCTTCACCCTCATCCTCTCCTCTTCCATCTTCAGGCCAGTACTTTAATCTACACTTTCTTAAACGTCTCAACAGTCCTCACTTATCACAGTCTTAATTTTGTGGGTTGAAGGTGCATCGACACAGTGACCTTGAGAGTCTAGCTGCAGCTCTTTGTGTGTTTCAAATCCGTGCAGTGCAGTTTGGGAGGCCCAGCGGAGAGTGAATTAAAATTACTTAGCAGACAGTTTCTTTCCCAAAATATGTGAAGTGGAAATACCACAATGTTTGCGTGCTCTGATTAGTTGAATAGTACGCGACAAAGCCTCCTGCAATTCTGCAAAACCTCAGTGGGACTAAAACAATCCAATTATGGATAACAGCATCAACGGAACAGTGCAGGAGTGTCCTGGCTTCAGGTTGAATGTAACATGCTGAAAGGGTTGAAAGCACTTTTTTTGCATTCCCGCTCAGTGCATTGTACAGTTAGCAGGGACTGTACCAACTGTGTCTACACTGAACAGATCTGGAGCACAGCAGCAGTGCACTTATCGAACTAACGCTAAAGCCCTAAAGTTCGCCGGTGATTTTTGACTTTTCAGGTACGATGTTGGCCTTTTTTTAAACCTCTAGCAGCGCCGCTGGTCTCTCTTCTGATTATTTCATGCACGCGCATGGAAACGCACAAGCACACCTGCATGTGGGTGACCCGATACTCAAAATTTACAAAGAACACAAATCAATATTATACAAATATTGAAGCTGATAAATGTACTCATTATTATTATTACTTGTATATTCTTCACATTCTTTGTATTCATGACCTGTTCCTGTAAAAGTATTAAAAAATCAGTTACATTTGAAAACTATTCATTAATATGTAATATATGTACGCTCATATGCATTAATACGTGTTTATTTAGCAAGGTGATCCATAATCAGACATCTCTATGGTCAAAGTAACAGGTTGCCGTCGTGTACTGCACTGTCCCTTTTCACAGGAACACTGATCGGGTGATACTGTAATCTCTTGCATCCCATGTAAGACAGTGGAGGCACGTAGGAAGAATGACAGGTGTTAATTCAAATTGTGTTTAATGAAACAGATGGGGTGCAGATTTTACGACAAACTCAGTGGACATGAAACGCAAACAGACGTCTTTTTTTCACTTCGCGAAAACACATCTGTTCATTACATTTAATGTAGTTTTGAGGTCTATAATTCCATCAGGACTTTGCAGATATTTGCTGTAAAGCATGCAGATTGATAACCGCCCGTCCCTTTGTACGTGTTAACTCGAGAGACAATCCTCATTACTAACACTAACACATTAGCTTGGGCCTGATTACTGACCAGCCTACATCATACTACAAATTAACCTGTCAATAATGTCTGGATTCCCGTCTTACCATCATTCCAGATGACACTTCTGCTACACAGACATCCACTGCCATATGTAACTCAGTGACATCTCGCAGAGCCTGCTGCCACACACAAAGGCCCACAAAGGCAACTGCACATTTTTTTGTTAAAAACAAAGCTGGGGGAAAAGACATCACACTCCACCCGAGAGGGACATCACGTCTTCGTCTTAGCCGTGATCAAGTAAGTTTTGTGATCTTGCTTTGACATGTCTGAACAGGCCTCTAGTTTACTCACTGGGGTTGAGTTGCTGTGTTCCCATGAGGTCGGAGAAGGCGCCTGTCCAGCCCTTCCCTCACTCCTGCAATCTCTTGCCCAGCCTTTGCCTTTTTATAGCCCCAGTTCTTTGACTTTTTTGTTCTCTCATCCATACAGCCTATTTCTTCACATTTACATCAGTCTCTTCTCTGAAGTTCGCTGCTCACTCATCCTCCGTCTCAGACTGCTGCCCTAGGGCCCCGAGGGTGGGCCATTAACACAGGACTGGGGATTAAGGGACAGGCTTTCCCAGCTGAAGATCCTGGACAACCTGGACGACTCAGAGCACGGCCGCTGCACAACGCACATTAGACTGACCTGGAAGCCTGCATGACGAAAAAAGACATGCAGATATGCAGGCAAGGTGCACATATAACCGAATTAGAATTAGACCAATATAGCAGTTGGCCCCTTTTCAGACTTATTATTCACTTACTTGTTCAGTAATGATGTCTTTTTTTTTTGTCTACTAATTCTCCATTTCAGGGTAGAAATGTAGCTCAACATTTGCATACCATTAAATGAATGTGGTGGGTCATCCTGACATAAGGAGCTACTAACCATAAAAAAATTTGATTAGTCTGGGTGTCGGAGGAGTTTTGGTGCACAATCTATTTAACCAACGGAGCCTATTTTAGAAAAAAAAAGTATTAATACACCACATTTCATGCAGAGAAACTGATATAATCTTTTAAACTAAATTATATTAGGCAAACTCATAAATGTGCACAGTTAGTCACATGCACACGCTAACACACACGCTGCTCTGCGTTCAGACGCCCTTGGATGTTTCACCTTTAGGGTAACTCAAAGTGTAGTGTGGGAAGAGGAAGGTAGTCAGAGTCACGGCACGCCTGCAGGCAAACACACTCCCTGTCCCAATTTTTGTTTGTTTGTTTTATTCATTCCATCCACATTCAAAAATGGCTCTCTTTTTCCACCCTACATACTATCTATCTGTCCAACAGAGTATCTATCAAACAGTCTGATCCGGAGAGCAACTGTGTCATTCTGAGTTCAAGGGTGCACAGTACTGTGGCAAGGAAAGGAAACCTGAACAATGCATTTTTAGGCACTGCAAAGAGTGAAGTGTGCGCACATTAACAGTGCCTGTGGCAAATCTCAGGATGCTATCAAACCTGAGTGCAATTTCCATCTGGGGGGAAGACATAAGAGGCATGAGTATACAGTAAATGACTTCATCTCACAAGCCAATTTCCCTAAAGGCACGATAAATCCATATGTTCATCATACGTAGATGTGGCCATTACAGCCTGACAAACCAACTCAGAAGAGAAAAAAGTGTGATGCTATTTTACAAATCATTTTTTACACTGCATTCAGGCTTTCTGATGTGCTATTCAAAGAAAGAATGGTTACTATTTTTGTCTTCCCGTCTGTGTGCTGGTACAACATAGACTTCATTAATTGTAACTGTGAAAAAAAACAAACCTCAGTTTGCCATCAAGCGGTCATTTGGATTCAGAACAGAACATGCCTCCATGATTGTTTCCTAGACTACAACTTAAATTACACATGAAAATGTTGTTTTTTTAATTACATTACAGTTGATGTGATGACCTCATGGATCCCCATAATGCACTGCTATTTGAGCATTAAGGTAAAGGAGTTAATCTGCTCGCGCAGATTCTCAAATCAAATAAAAACATATGCAATGCCCACATACTGTTGGACAGGGACTGGAGCAAAGGTGAAGCTTTTGTAATGAGGGTCCATATTCTCTTTGTACGGCTTCATAATCCCTTTCTTGAAAACACAATGCGGTTAGCTGGGAGGGGGCGGTAATCAAGACATTCACCGGTGAAATGTCCTTCTCATTTGAGGACATCGTAACAATAGGCAGAAATAGTGACACAGCTGTGTGTATGAAACACACTGTGGTGGGAAACCTCTTCGGAGCGATTGTGTGGCTCCAAATCTGCCACTTCTGATCGCATAAGGCCATGTTGTTTACTGGTACAAGAGGAGAAGCGGAAGAGCTACTGTAAAAAAAAAAAGAAGAAAAATCCTGACAAAACCTTTTGCTGTAGCGTTACTTTAATGCGGATGCATCCAAAGAGGCTGGTGAGGTTAAAAAAAAAGTCTTAATGGATTATTTAACAGGACACATCCGCTCTGCATGGCTGCTCACCGGCTGTTACACAGCCTGCTTTTCTACGGTGTTACTGCCAAGTGTCTCGGTGTGACAGCTGGCACACCTGATCTATCTGATTGGATTAGTGCAATCAGTGGGCAATGTGCTTAAAGCTAACCAGGGTGATGGTGGTGCGAGTGCTGGTGATATTGTTAGTCAGGTATGAAAATAACTGGAAAAGCTCCACGACAGCACGGCTCTTCTGGCGTGTCACGCACCGAATTAAGTGCTTAAGTCTCCCCTTTAATATCCAAGAGACTCGGGTGAGCGGTATGTTGACATTTGAGGAATCCTTGGTTTAATGTCCAGCTCAATGATGGAGATACCACAGGTTCGTGGATTAGCTCTTAACTGACCTCTTAACATTGCACTCACGCTTTGTTACAAGTACATATTACATGAATGTGTGTGGTTCTTGAATTAAAGTAAACGGTCTAAAGGCTGATAAATGTACGGCTCCACACAATCACAGGAGCAGGAAACCAACCTAATATTGCTTTCAACAAGTGAAGTCAGACACAACCATACTTCTCAAGTGGAATAGTTATGCAGGAAATCAGTACTGGCAGGAAGATAACATCTCAAGATGCATTTAGAACATCTTTATCATTTATCATTTCTTTATATTACCGCTAACGGCAGGTTGGCAACATCTAAGTCGGCCTCCAAGGAGGGGTGATCCTGAGGCTGGTCCAGGCAGGAGCGGGTCACTGAGTTACAGGCTTTTATATTACTTAAACAAAATCCTGCTCATTGAGTTGTTATGAGTCATGATTTGGTCCAGTGGACTGTACAGAGTTGAACAATTTGCAATTGCTTTGATTATTTTCTACAAATTGATCCACAAGCCTGTATTTGTGTTCCAAACATAATCACATATTTATATTGTTTCTACATGAACAGAGTCCAATAAATTAATGCATGTTTGTTGACCAGTTAAGCTCACATTTATTAAGATATAGCATTAGTTTTATATGTAGACATTTACTTTACATTACATTCATTTGGCAGACGCTCACTTCTGACCAAAGCATCTTACGATATGTGCATTCAATCTCAAAAGGAGCAGCAAATATCAGGTCTGAAGGACTGCAGCGGCTACAAACAACATGAGTAAACACACAATCAACCTGTCAGCTGTACACTCATTTACTCAACATGAATCTTAAATCTTAAAAATGTATATATATATATATTTATAATAATCGGATTTCCAATGTGTCGCTCCACAAGATTTGCTCAGCACCAGTGTAATCAAGTGGAATGACCTACTTTGACCAACACCTACAGCACGGGTGGCCTCTCGGAAATGAGAGACAGTATGTTAGAGAGAGTGACAGTAGCTTAATATAGCCGTCTACTGCTTCATCTGGTGAGTCACATAGCATTGAGGCCAGGTGTAACTGCAACTACTTCAGCTCATTAACATCCTCATGAATCTGACATTTTACTGATAATTAAACTCAGTCATCTGAATGTGTGAGGCTGACCCTCGACACCGGGGAATGAGTGTATCTAATGATTCAATCTGTAAAGACTCCGACTAAAACCAGTAACATTCTCGTCTACGTGACAGATTCACGTGTAGAGTGAGTCCAGCGACTAAACAGTAGTTTTTTTTTAGCTGCAGTCTTTTTTTTTTAGTTTGAAACATAGTCGTTCCCAAACAGTTGCTTTAATCGTGTGCCAGTGGTTTGGTATGCAGGCGGTGCTCCTGTGCTGGCTCCTGGTTTGTTTTTCTCCATTCATACAATCTGACTTTAAAGCTGCTAAGGCACATAGCTTACGTGCATTCAGTTGTGATTCAATAAAATGTCAGAGGGTGATTTAAGATGGCTGCTCAGAGGTAATATTACTCTTTACAGAGAACCAGGCATAAGGTGCTTTGCTAAATGATGTGGCGCTCATACAGTCCAACACACCAACTACATTACACAGCACATGCTGAAGGAGGATCCTGCTGATGGCACTTTAACGGGCGTCGTGATTTGTGATACATTATATGCATGAGCACACCTCCCCGGCTGGAGAGAAAACAAAGGGACTCCCATAGACAACAAACAGCAGAAATCTGCATGTTTATGCCAGAAAAACAACAAAGAAAAACACTGATCTGTGTGTCCCGCAAGGCACCTGATGCCCATTCCGACCTGCATAAAAAACAGGGGACAACAGGGGCAAAAAAAAAGTCAGATTTGTTTTTTTCACAACACAAAATGAGCATTATTCATCCACAGGGGGTGATGGGGTTGCTGATCGATTACTTTGCCAGGTGCTGAAATATGTGGCCTTCAAAACTCAATAATGCTATGTATGAATATTTTTGGAAGAAAAGCCCCCCACCTCCTCTATAAACTCTCACCAAACCCCAAAAGCTAAAAGCAAGCAACGATGAAGGGGCACTCAGGCCAAAAGTCAAATGCAAAAGCACTACTATTATCACAATATCCTGGGTGGTAACACGTTTTCTGCTGCAGTTACGTCGCTCACTCACTTGTGAACATGTGACTTAATTAGTTGTGTCTATCACAAGCTTCTGTAAACCATCCAGGGACTTGTTGATTGCATGCTTGTTGATAAATTCAAAATAGCGGCTTAATTGGTTCTCCTTTAAGCTCAGTTCTCAATGCCTGACTAAACAGCCACACATATAAAACATATGGCCACACCCTCTATTGTCCCACACTTGGTCTCTAGATGCAGCAGCAGCTTTTGGTGCTTTAAATAATACAGGAGGGTTGAAATTTGTTCTGAAATTTTAATTGTGGTCTGGTCTGGGGATGTGCATTGGGGAGCAGTGATGGAGCAGTGGGCGGGGATGGACATAAGTGCTTTCCAACTGCCTTAGGCTTCATTATGAGGGGAGGTGGGGGGGGGGGGGGGGGGGGGTAAGGTAGGGTGGGGAGGTGAAAGTAAAAAGGCAGAGTAGAAACAAAGAAAGTATGGAAGGGTCTCCACTTACTGTCGTCCCAAGAGAGTCATGTTGCAAGAGCTGCGTCTGCAAACTCCTCCAGCCCGAACCATCACCGTGTTCCACAGTATTGATCTGAGGATTCATGCACCACCCACTAACAAAAAGTTCTGCAATCAACTGCAATTATGCCACATTTATGACCACATGACTGGTGTCTGGTGCAGCAGTGATGCTCATCTGCTGTCATAATTCATAAGTAATGAGACAGCTAAATAGATACGTCTGACCAAGAGGAAGTGGTCTTTGCTCCTGAATGATTTGACAACTGAAGCAGTCTCGATATTGTAACGCAGTAAAGATATCACTACGCACTGGTTACAATTAAATACAAGTTTATAAAGTGACATGTTGGCCTGGGATTATTCTGGCATGTGACGAAGATAATTGGAAAAAATTATATAGAATTTTACGTGTAACATCAGCTGTCTGTATTTTCTGAACAATAGTGTACGTTAATTGCTTCTGCCATTCTGCAAATCTCATGTTTGAAAGCAGATTGTCTGATGACAGATCCAGACAATGAGGGCCTAATGCTTCATTAACATTTGCACAAATGCAAGCACACATCTTTAAACTGCATCATTGTTTATCCACAAGCATTCCCTGTTATGTTATTAAAGTGCTTAACCCCCATATGGACCCCATTCACCTACAGTGTAAACCACAGCCATCTCAGCTGGAGTGTGTGGAGCAAACTCAACAGTTAATGCTACTGTACACAGCATATCAAAAATGACCTACATGTTCATTAAATTGTGGCCTTGGAGGCCCTCTCATCTGCAATGCAAACAAAATCCATTGTTGTTCTGTAAGCAGCTTATGAAAGGGGGAGGGGGAGCAGACCAGCTGTATGCCCATATTAGTTTAATACACACACACACACACACAACATAGTCCTTATTGGTATGCACTTCTATTTTTATATGGACCCATAGAAAGTAGTATTTTTTCAACTTCATTGTATTGCACATGGTTGCAAACCTGCTTTATATTAGTCTAAATTAAAAAGTAAGGCTTTAACAGAAAAGAGTGCCTCATCCCCACAAACGTATTTCATAAGGGTGTAGGGTATAGATTTATTATACATACAGTTATTTCAACTTCAAACTTTCAACATTTCATCAAGGTCGCAAAATGCATTACACTAGTGGACACACTCAAAACCACCTGGCTTTAGTGCAAGGTCAATTTGCCTTTCTTCTTTTCTCTCCCTTAGACTGAAGGGTGATTTGTGTCGGTGCATCTGGAGGGTGTGGTGGGGGTTCTGAATCAAAGCTGAAAACGGCAGTTCTTCACAACTGCTGGGTAACAAAAGCCAGTGGAACAGGTTTCTTATTTAAATGGGTGATGAACTCTGCTGTTTATGATGAAAAACTCATGCATGCACTGAACCTTTCGCCTTTAAAGCTTCAAGGCTGTTAACTGTAACTAACTGTGACGACACCAAGTGTTGTTGGAGGTGCTGAGCCTAAAAATCTGGTTTTTGCTGCCTGTTTTTTTTTTTTTCTGTGGAGAGATTTTATATATTTTGCTGGAAACACAAGCTGGATTGATAGCCAGATTTCTCTTTAAATAGTTTGAGGGCACTAACCATCTGAATCTGGCCTATTGACACATAATCCCCCTGTTCTGTCTCTTTCCACTGTAAACTATCTAATAAATCCAAAATAACAACAGCACTGTACACGTTGTGAGCTGAAGACAGACAGACTGGGGGCTCAGACGTTTTGGGGACTAGGTGTTTCAACACATGCAAAGGCTGTACCACGACTGAGAAAATGTTATTTTCTTTTACATGAATTTCCATCAGCTATTGCTCTTGAGACAACATCAAATGACAAAGAAGCTCCCCAAACACAAAGAAACAAGATCAAAGAGTAGAGTTTATATAGTTGGCAATACGGCTGGAAAAACCTGCTTTGTTGTCAGAGATGAGACACACCACTTCCTGCCTTAGTACTGTTTAAGGGCCTTGTAGCAAGGCAGTTTCATCAGGTGCTGCTGGGGAGATGAGTGACCAACAGAGCAAGCTTGAGGTTCTACTGAGCATCAAATAAACAGTAAATATGAAGCAAGGGACGGCCGAGACGGAGTGTTTTTGAATATATAAAGCATTTTAAAAGTCTAAATTTTTACATGTTTTAGATAGAGGTTTAGAAATCAAGTATTTATGGATGTAAAATAGAGCAGCAAAGCGGCACTATTGCTATTAGAAATGGCAGGAAGCCAGCTCCAACTGCATAAGGAAAAAGCATCCATGTGTAATTGCAGAATATCCATCACTTCATACATGATTGATACTGGTATTTAGGGCCGATAATATGGAGGATTCCATTCCCGAATGCTGGGAGCAATCAATGGCAGAGAGGATGAGAAGCAATAATGACTCGCCTGCATGATGAGGTTAACCCTGCCGCCCTGTCTCAGGCCATAAAATAAAAATAAGGGGCCTGAGCACATACCTCCCAATGCCATTAGACTTGATCATTCAGTGCACATCTTGGTAACTCCAGCAATCCTCATGAAACGATTGGGGCACAATTACACAAGAAATCCTCTGTGAGCCCAGAGCCACTTCAATGAGAATTTAGGCCGCTGTTTCCTCAGAAAGTTGCATTTAAAAGTATGTCACTTTAGAGAATCTATGCTTTTTACACTGTGCGGAGCCGAACACTACAGACTGCACGGGCTGCCGACAGCTACATATTTGATTTGTCTACACAAACACGCTCGTGAAGAAAGAGTCGTGGTAAGAATGAGGCCTGTATCCGGCGGCCTTGTAGGAAAACTATTTCATTCTTGTTTGTTCGATCATATTTCAGTTGAATGAACAATAAGATACATAACGTAACTATCATCTTACTGTTCCCTGTACGTTTACTTGCCACTTTAATATTGATGGTGAGAGCATGACATGGAAAGTAATTCCATGCATGAGGCATAGATGGATAAGATGAGATGGGGGAGCAATTACAGATCATGTAAAATAGTTTTAACTCCCTTTAATATCCAGTGTTAATAACAGTACCAGTTAATGCATTCGGTTTTCAATATACTACATATATTACAACCATCGCACTTCCACTTTATCGCCCCCCCCTCGCTTACCTCTCACTGTCAGGAGACATGCAAAATGACTGTGTTCGACTTGCAGCCCGGAGTACTCTGCTTGGGAGAAATTCAAGCTAGATGAAGAATACTTCATCTGGAAATTTAAATGCACAAATCCAAGCTGGAAATCACATGAAAGAAAACATTTATGGTTGGAGTAGAAAAAAAAAAAGTATTTTAACACAAATTAGATGAGATTTGTTTCTTACACCATTAAAGTACCATTTACATCTTTTGCACCATTTCTTGGTGCAGCTGATGACGACCTCACAACAGTGGAGCCCTGAGACTGAATAAACAGAAATATCCGAGGTGTAATTTCTGCGCCTGGTCTTCAAAATGAAAATTAATATGCAGCATTCAAGACCGCCTTCAGGGCAGCCAAAATAAAAACTGTTGAAGCAAAGTGAAACATTGCTTTGAACACAGGTCAGGACCGTGAAGGAGAAGTAAGAGAGCCTCATTTGTACCGAAATTGAAAACATTTTAAGAATCACCTAATTATTGATAATCAATACAAACTTCTACTCTTGCAGGCTCCTAGAGTTCAGCTTCTCACTGCAGCTAATAAAATGCTCAGTGGACCTTAACCAGCACTGTGCAGAATAAACTACCAACAAAAACAAGGTAGAAGAGGATGACAGGACAGCCGTGGATACTTGTGTACTGCAGTGAATCAGCAGAATAGAGAGAACCCCCTGCTGTCTCTTCGAGGCCTCATATTAACTGATCAACAGGCTCTAGCTGTGTTTACTAATCATAATCTACATAATGCAGTATTGTCTGCAGGAGACAAATCGCTAACGCAGGACATTCAAACCAAACTAGAGCTGTATCACATTCATTCTTCAGCTGTTTCATTTTTCTGTTGTATACACAGCAAAAGTACACAACAGTACTCTGAATAAACTGCAATTTAGTATTTTACTTCCATAAAGTTGCAAGAGAAAGATCTGTCAAAAAAGTCTGAGATGTCTTGATTTTTAGTAGTAAAACACTAACTCCTACACTTCCCATAATGCAATACTATCCAATTGTATTATGGGATGGGATGGGTCTTCTCAGACTTGACAAAGCTCCTCCAGACCAACAGAAGACATTATAAAGCTGGTTTCACAGGCTAAGTGTTACTGCCCATTTCTCGTGAATTGAGTTTGACATGTGAGATTGATGGACTGCACCTTTAAGTCACCTCAATATATATAACACATTTCTTTAACACCTTGAATTTATACGTTTTTGATGCCGTTGTTGGGTCAAATCAATTATTCTTGAAGTAAAATCAATGGACATACTGTTCAATCAATGATATAGTCAACCACAAGTGGTATTAGATAGATCAATACATTTGCATTTAGTATTAAACGTGGCGGTGAAGACAACAACTCCCATCATCCCACGCTACCTGGGACGTCACCAAATGCCGTCTCTTCTTATTGTTTTGATTGTGAGAAAATGACATATTGTGCGTTTAACTGTACTACAACTGTATTTACTAAGCAGGAATAATCTGTGTACAGTCCACTGACCCAGACCGTGACCCCGATTGCCAAGTTGGTAGACTGCAGCCGGATCGTGGGGGCCCACTTACGCCAACAGCAGTATGTGTACATTAGTGTAAAAGATGTATCAGTTTACTCAACTCTCAACTTCACCGGAGAAAGCAATCCTGTTAGTGGTCCCTGAAGCTCCGAGCACTCGCAGAGTAAGGATTTCACAGCTCTTTGATTACTCTGGAAAATATCTCTGCAAAATCGATAGCGTGAATGCCTGGCTGGTGGCTGGACCCCCGTATCTATTACCATAACATCAGTCTCCAGGTAAAATCTGATGCCTGCTGCGGGCGCTGATAAAGTCTGCCAGCAGGTTTCAGTTTCCTGTCTTTTCATCAAAGTCTGCTGGACAATATTTACTGTCCTATCCCTCAAGCCTAAAGACCTGCACACGAACAAACGAGCCCAATCAACTGCAGTGAAAAACATATGAGCTGTGTTTACGTTGTGCACGTTAATGGGCACATTTCTCAGCTGCCCGCTTTGTAAGAAAGGGAGAGACGTCGCACTGTGAAGGTTTGGAGGTAGAAGTCCAAATGATTCAAAGAAAAGATTTAAAAATCAGGACCCGATGTCAGAAAGATGGATGAGAATAAGCTTCTGTAATAGACTGGCATCCTGCCTCGGGGGACGGACTGGTAAACCTTAGCTGCCTCACACCGCAGAAACAGGAGATGAGCTGCTGGTTTCCGAGCCAATGGCTCCAACAAGGCTTACACAACCCAGCCATCATTAAGATATCAAATTCAAAGGCTGCGCTTCTCACTGTAGTTGTTGACTTGAGTTTTAGAATTTCATAAATCCTTCAAATATTTTGTTTTTTGACAAGGTAAGGTCAAGCCACTATGTGCAGCATTTTTATGTGATTACAGTATCTTTCAAATTACTCTGATGGCTTAACATTTGGTTTGTAGAAAAATATGAAAATCCCGGAAGAAAATAGATGCTTTCTTTCCATTCACCGCAGGTAGAGCAGAGTAAGGGCATGCACTGTTTCATACCACAGTCATTTATAATACTACCACTAGGGGGGGTCGCTAAATCAAAACAAATCAAACAAGACGACATCCAATCAAATAATAACAAAGACAAAACTGTACCAAAGTATAATGTAAATCTCTACAGTTCACATAGTGTGTCTTAAATATATATAATATAGATAATGAACTCTTCTGCACTCAAACCTCGAGGTGATGGCTTATGCTCACGGGATTTTCTCATTTTAAATCTAATGAATAACATACAGTAAAGTATGTACTGTATCAGTGTTATGTTGTTCCTGAATCCTGATGTGTCTAATAACTAGCAACACTGATTCTACTTCCTCCACTGATAAATGTATCCTGATCGCTAACTAGCTAGTTTTATCCAGCTTTGAGGATATCTGATAGGCAGTTAAGGACTTTTTAACTCATCCCTGGTTTGAGACTTTTGCCGTATCTAATTTCTTCTGTCTCATGTTTCCCGTCACTTCGTACTGTCAAGCCGTCAAATGAAAGGCAATCATTGGATGAGTGACTACTGTAATGAGTGAAGGCCAGTGGCGACAGCTCACTGCACCATGCAGTCTGCGTCAACACAAACAGCAACAGCAACCCCTCCCCAAACTTTTATGGCGGACAAACGGGACTACTTTTATGTATATACAGAAGAGATGACCTGAATGCGTTTCCCACCGCACCAGATGTATTCATCAGGAGCCAAATTCAGGTCAGTCACTCAGACGGTCCTCGCTCAACTTACATTGAGTGATGCTCGTGTTTGAGTGGTAAATGTAGCTTTGCAACTATGTGTCATAGCGCCACATAACAGTTATCAGATGGCCTTACAAAAACACTTGAAAAGAGGAAAAGAGGTTGCTAACTCCAGTCTAAAGTTCATACACTTTGTCAGCCCAACCGTCCTCTCTAAGGAGCTAAGCCATGGTATGACACAGTTTATCTTAATGCTGACAAAACATTGCACGAGCAGTGAAAATCTGATAATTTGACATATGTAGTGATATAAATCAAGCCTTCTGTCCTTGACCTATGGTGAGTGGTGTGGTCATCTGGGAGCATTAACATCAACTACAGTAACAGCAGGTGCTTCACACCGAGCTAAAAGCTGTGAGACGGCACAGCGCTATCGTTGGGTTGCACAATTCACATGCAAAATATAGCATTAGCCTCATTTTTCTAAAGCCATTATACTTTGCTGTCAGAATTAAATTGAAAATGTAAATATTCTCTATATGGGGCCTAGAAGCTCAAAATGGCTGATATTATCAGTGTTGATAAGAACGTATTCTGACACAAATTAGAAAAGTCTTCCACACTGCTACTGAAACCTACGTCATTCCCTCGTCCTGGGACTTGTGTGCATGTGTGAAATCATGCAAGTCATGTTTCCATATGGATGTTTATGTTGATTAATACCACTGCTATCTGCAAATGCAATTTTGTTGTATTCATATGCAAAGGAGAACTTTTCTTATCTCAACTTTCTACTGATAGAGAGATAATTCATTGCAGGGGATATATTCAGTTGCATAGCAACCTGCAATTATGCATGCTGTCTGGAGAGAAGATACTCACTCACTGTGTCCTTCGCCATTTCCTCCCTTTAAACTAAACTGGAGTAGTGGACACGACAAACACATCAATTAACCATGTCAAGGACAGATTTACAGCAGTCTGTCATAGGACTGCAAACTAATTTAGCCACTAATTTTATCAAAATCTAAGCTTATATATAAAGTACTCAAACGTCTGACACTTCACAAGAGCTGACAGTTGCAACATCAAAAGCAGCAGGGGGTGGAGTGGGAGAAAACGGCTGCAGCAGTGCCCACAAGGGAAGTAAATTCTGTGGTATTCTGTGGGGTGTAGCATCATGGGATTGGCAGCAAAATAGCAAACTGAACTGGATAGCACCACTTCAGGGTCACTAAATCTGTAGTTTTGGGGATAGTTTATTGTACCTGCTGCCGATAAATCTTGAACAAAAGGGACCACATGGAAAGCCTTGGTACTGACTTAGCTGGCTGTATATCAAGAGGACCCTCACCTTTGCTGCACTGGTTTACTTGAGTGTGAAAAAAAAAGACAATAACAAGAAAGTGGCAAAGGAATTATTTTCATATAGAGCCTCATTGATCTCAGGTAAAAGCAGGTCCAGAGCAAAGCTCGAGTATCCCTGAGCGAAACAGTTCATAGTCACCTGAAGTGGGCAGAATATGAGCCAGTGCCTCGAGGCTGTTAGTCAGGAAACCACAGGCTAAATCAAATACATTGAACCTCTCATTTCTACCGCACACCGTGGTCCAGCTGGACTGTCACGGAGAGCAACTCCGCAAGCTCCATTTGATTTGTCCATTTCAATGTTGATTCTTTGATTCTACATATTGTTGATTATGATTGTCGATGTCTTTATATATCGTATATTCTGATGCATTAAGTGATCCAGTAGTTAAAATGTCTTGAACTGTAAAAAAAAAGCGTAGCTCCTCGCCGTAATGTTTGTTAAATGTAGTTTGGTCATTTGGGTCACTTTGGATCATCGGGCACTGCGATGACGACAAAAAGGTGAAACAAAAAGTGGGTTCTTTTCACTTCCTATAGTTATTTCAAAGAACTTTTTACACCAGTCAGGTAGTCGAATAATCAGAAACATGAGTCAGGCCAGTGAGACAAATGGTAATATCTCCGATGTCAGACCGTGCAGTGAAAAGTACTCTATCCAACATGGGTGCTATTTACTGGAATTGTCTTTCTGCTTCCCTAAAATACATGAAATTCATGAATAATTTTGAATATTTTACCAAAATGTGAAACAAAAACACAGCACACATGCAACTTTTAATGCTGTAGTTCTAGTGTTGTTGCCAGAAGATATCTGCAAAGAGGATGTGTGGCTCAAAGTTTGTCTTTATCATATCTTTCATCATGTCCTCGAGATTCAAATACAGACCAACGCACTGATTTCTTCAGGTAAAACAAAAGCTTGAGAGACGACACATTAGCCCTGACGGTGATATAATATGATTGTGCAACACAAGTAATGCAACAAGAAATGAAAAGGGCTTTTTTGAGCTATTTCTATTATACTATCAAATGTCTTTCAGAATTTCAGAAGAACGACGTGATTCCAATTGTTTATAATATCTTTGTTTATTTTTCCTACATAATACAGAAAAGTTCACTGTATCCATGGAGAGAAGAGAGTCAGAGTAGATTTGTTGTGGCAAGATACTTTGGAAAGAATTAGACAGCTTATGAACATTACACTGAAGTTCTAATGTAGTTCTCAACCAACAGCTGCATTTTAAAAATGTCACTGAAATAGATACACAGCAATCGTGTACTTAACCCGGAGCAGTTCTGCTCACATTGCTTCGTGATGGACACTGACATATCAGTAATTAAAACTGCTGACAGCTGTTTATGTTGTTACCACACTGCTCTGCAGTTCACTTTTTAACAGCGCTGCATGTTGAGAAACCATTTCAGTGTTTTAACTGAGTGTAATGAGGCATATTTGATAGCTGGTATACACAGAGCAAACAAACAAAGGATCAGTCATGGATCAGGCTCTCTATGGCTGATACAGATCTCTGAAGATGCCCGGGTCGCCCCGATACTGATCCTTTGGATCAAACTCTACAGATCAGTATCAGGGGCTTGGCACGTCCCAACACATTAGAGTTCAAATTTTCCTTTTATTTAATGCTGTTTCAGCAATTATTCATTTTCTCAGAATATATGTTATGGTACACATGAAGTACTTTCAGTCTTTGAAAGGGAAAAAGCAACCATTCAGGAATTACTGTAGGTGTTAGCAATTAGGTGGCTTTTAGCTACTTAAAAGCTAATTTGTGATTAATCAAATAATTCATTCCCTGACTTTATATTCAGGTGCAGACGTACTTATTAGGCTATTTTCAGTTGCATGATTTACAATCACTAGCAAGGCCTAAAATTGGTGCCTTAACGTCTGATTGCTGCAGATGTGGATCTGCAAAGCGTGCGGGTAAAATGAATAGTAATAAATAGGTAATGGTGGACTCCTAATGAACTACCATTAGAGCTGAACTGCTTAAACTCATAAAACATATTAAGATTTACTCAACAGATTACTTTAATTTGCTCATACTGTCAGTGAAGCCAAACCCTAATGTCATGAATAATTCCATGCATTTCACCCTACTTGGTACAACACGGTGGATTGGTCCACAACCAGACACTCCCCCTCTACAGCAGCAGTCTCTCACACTAACCCTTGTCACTTATAAGACGTGGTTCCCCAAAGCAGACTGCAGGGATACATCATGATCCTTGAGAGAATTCCAGGGAATCCTCAGAAAGAAGAGGAAAAGTTTAATAGTTTAACCACACTGCCACTCCCCAGGACTTAATGTAATGAGAGTTTTTATGATGATTTTTGCTCATTAGTTAGCTCATTCTGTTTGCACGGGGACTAATGGCACACTGGATCCCTCCTTCAGCTTCCCTGCTGCAGATCTCTTCCATTTAGACTTAATGAGGTTCACATGGGAGTTATTCCTTCTCTCGGTCGGGCTCTGAGGTCAAGGGTTGTCATTTTCACTTACTAAGGGCATTGTGAAGCTCTAAGAGAATGTGGCAGAGATTCCATGCAGTACAAATTGACAAGAGAATTGCACTCTTCACCCTGTTGGTATCACCTCACCTACAGCGCAGGCAGTTATATCTGTTCTGTTTAAAACTATATCTAAAAGAAAGTCCCTTCCATGGGCAAAATCTACAATCCTGTTCATGATATTGATTTGGTTGAGTGGGTGGGTGAGTGGGTGGGTGAGTGAGTGGGTGGGCAGGGGGTTGTTCTTTACACAAGGACAACATTTTAAGGACTCTGATCAAATTTCAGCTCCGTTTTCTATAACTCATCTGTGACCATTACAAATGCAGAAAAGAACTTCACACCATCTGCTTAGACTAACATGCACAAACAAACTGAAGATTGTCCAAGCACCTGAAGGAAAGTGATAAAGATTTATTTAGTTTCAGTTCTCAGTGTTTGCTTTGGCATCGTCAATAAGGCTATACATAGCTCCGCAGACGATGCATTATGAAAGTTGTCCTGTATTAGTCACTATCTCCTTTGTGACTCTCACAGTATTTCAGCATTTGCCTGACTATGTGTTGGCCTGTTTTCATACATGCCATATAATGATTACTTAAGTAATGATATCAATAGAAAAATATTGCCAACCTCTCCATCCAGCTCAAATGCCACTCAACGCCCACCAGACGTTTTATTCTAGCAATGATGCAACTAACTACCACTCAAACAAAAGTGTTGTGAAGAGGACTGAAATGATCCACCGGTCCCTCCTCTTCATTTAACTTTCGGCTCACTGTATGTAGTTGCCCTGTCGTTTCACATAAACCCAGTGAGGACATCAGTTTTCTCGTTGCCTGGATGCAGCCACGTGAATCACTTATGTCTGTTTTTCTCATATTCACTTAGTAACCATGCCAACCATCTTGAATTCTGCACAATTAAACCTCATCCAGATGCACGAACGACAGATACTTTATTTTGACTTGCCAGTGTGTGAGCTTAATGCCAAAATCTACATTCCATCCAGGCAAAGCAGTCGATAGAACATTAACCCTTTTATTAAGAGTTGGCTATGAGTCATTTTCTCCACTGCCAATATGATGAAGGTTTCTCCCTGTAGATTCGCGCTTAATAGCTTGTAAACCTACCTTTTTTCACACACTGCTTATTAATGTAATTTTTCATTCATATTTTATGCAAATTATTTCACCATCTAAAGACCTAATGTATGCTGGAGTTTCCTCCATCACTGAACAGATGGTGCAGGTCAACCCATCTTACAGAGCAGCTACCCCTCAAGGAATTTCATTAGTCTGGGGTTTCATTAGAGGGATGGTGTCCCGTGATCTGCACATAACATGGAAAGTGTTTTCCTTCCAACTAAAGCCTACAACAGTTTTTATTGGTTAGTTAGTTAGTTAGTTAGTGAAAGCAGCTCACATACTCCTCTGTTGGACTGAAAGATGCATGACACATGGTTGGGGTTTCAGAGGATGTTCACAGAAGAAATGTGAGCTACAGGCAACTTAAAGAGGTAATCCTGTGATTTAGTATTGCACTCCCATTAAGTTGGGGGAATCCACTTAATGGAACATTAAAAAAATCGACGCAAGAAATTGAAGCAGTAGAGGCTGAAATATCCTGACTTATAGTTGCTAGTATAGGAAAGGTTCTACATCCTACATTTCTCACAATGCAACTAATTGCATCTTTTCATTACATCCTGCCCGGTAAATGCCAACACCTCTCAAACTCTACAAGTTCAGTTTGTAACACAGGGTTTCAGAAATGATTATGAAATTTTAGTCTCCAAAATTCTTGGCATGCCTAATGAGTGATCAAGGAGGATTTATTCAGGCGAAGCAGTTGCTCTTTAATGAACAAAATCCTGGAGCGTCCTTGTAGACATCAGCTGAGAGGTCATTTTTTTTTTCCATCAATGCACTCAACAAAACAATGCAGCCGAGTGCTGGAGTGGGACTTCACACTACAGTGTGTTTATGCAGCTTTAACAAAGCCAACAAAATCCACATACAAAACAGAATGCCCGTTGTTTCTCAAGGGGAAAGGCTCTGTGGCAGCTATAGGCCTGTCTCCTGGTGTAACCCTGTTGACTGGAGGCACATCTGCATGCATTAGGTTTTGCTGTTTACGATCAATAGTGGAGAAGCTTCAAAGAGGACAGCAATGTGCCAGAGGGCTCCGTAGAGAAGACGTGCTCGGCTAAAAAGCATCAGGCTGCGTGGATCCCGACTTCTATTGTGCTGTGTGTTTTACATTTGCCCCCTCGCAGGGAGCAAGCAAACACTTTTATCAACACCTCAGCTCTGGACATAAATAGAGCTCTTCAGATGAGAGGGAGAAAAAGAGCAAAGGCACAGAGCAAGACACGGATCTCTGGGTATAGAACAAAAGAGAGTCACTAAAATTAGGAGAATTACGAACAAAATCTGACAATATCAAGTGTGAATGTGTTTGTTGACACAAAGGAAGACACTGACAGGAGATAGATCTTATGCAAAGCTATGGGCATTAATCTGGGTTCAGGCTTTCCACCAGATTTTGGAACCTGGCTGCAGGGATTTGCTCCCATTCAGCTACAAGAGCATTAGTGAGGTCACCAATGATGTTGGGTGATAAGGTCTGGCTTGCAGTTGCCGTTCCAGTTCATCCCAAAAGTGTTGGATGGGGTTGAAGTCAGTGCAGGCCGGTCAAGATTTTCCAAATTCTTTATAGACCTGGCTTTGTTTCCACGGGGGCATGTTGTCATGTTGAAAAAAGAAGGGGATAAACCCAAACTGTCGCCACAAAGTTGAAAGCACACCACAGAGACATATACAACATACAGAGGACATAAAGGATTACAAGGATTACGTCTACTGACTGCAATCACAGCAGAAGTTGATCAGTGTGACTTTAGGTGGACAGGTACACTCGTTACACAACAGATTGGTCCTTATTATCACAAACAATAATTTGGTGCTAAATATGAGGCATCTGGCCTCTTTATTAGCTATAGCACTAAAACAGCAAAGGCACACCTAATGTTTTACATTATTTCAGGAAGGCTTGTGCGCTGAATATGGGAATATCTCTGATTAGGGCAAAAGAAATGACAATGCTAACTGTACAAAAACAAAGAGGCACTGGAGGGTGCCTTTCTTTTGTGGAAGTATAGTTAAATGTAAATGTAATAATATGCAAATACAATGATGAATGTGTTGAAAGATGGGAAAGAAAATGGGAAGAGGAAACATGACAGAGGAGGCAAATTCGTTTCTCACCTATGTTGGGCCGCATATCTGAAAGGGCAGAAAAAAGCGTGTGCATACTTCAGAATTAATTGTAGTGCCAGCTGCCAAATGTGGACATATTTGTTTGTAGAACCCGAAGCAAAAATACTCCATGATTACAATGCAATCACATACTGATTGGAAATCCTCGATGGCACAGCAAAAGAGGCATTTTGGCTTAGGGTGGGCTTGATTACAGCTATTTAGGAGAATAGAAAATATCTCCACATTTGGCACAAGTCAGACAGCTCTCCTTTGTCTGATTCTTTTTGTTAACTATTATTTTGAAGACAGTCAACACCTGAGAGATCAAACAGAAGTGAGAGGAGGATACAAACCCTGCAATTATAATTTAGTCCCTGAAGTAATTGATGCTCTGAGGATTTGAGAGTGGTTTACGGGTATTAGCTACATGACGATCATATTGTTGATGGAATAACCATTAATATGCCCTGAGTGTATGAGGTAATAATGCTCATTTGCATCCTCCAACAAGTAAAACTGAAGCAGGAAAGGATCTAGTTTTCTTCATGCTTGGCACAACATTGCAATAGACCACAGGGCACTGTATGTTCATGTGTATTTGTATTATAACACAATACCCTTAAGAAAATAATCAATACTATAATAAGCTGATGAACTGAGAAAATGCTGCAAATGAGCTATGAGGTGATTTTGGTGGCAACCATACTTACACTGGAGGCAGTTTTTCTAGTTATGCACTAATGAGGCTGGTGAGAGATTGACCTTGCTTAAATGGCATTGCTAATAATGCTACGAGGACCACAATGGGGGCCTTTAAATCACCAGGTTTATTGCTCCTAATATCCCAGGATGTGAAGCTTGCAACATTAGCAGCTTTTGTACTTTAAAACAAAGTCCTGAACAGGTTAAATTGAGTTCAATAGCTTTAAACCAACAACTTGCTTGCAACTTTATGAATTTCAGTATCAAACATACTTTTTGCACTTTGTTAACACAGGACAAGCCAAGCTCTGGAACAGCTTAATCAGTATCACACAATGCTCCCACTCCTGCTGAAATCCTTGACAAGTCGCCCTGCCAAACAACATGACTTGTGACAGATTCTTTCCTTACATACCACTGCTTACATGACCCAGCAACACCTGTCAACACCCAGGCAAACGGTTACATTCAGTTCACCATCACCAGCTCAGCTTCTGCAAATTCAGAGTCACACCGCACCTCACCATCACATTGTCAGCCTGGCTTATGACACTAACTAATAACCACACTTCCAGGGTTCCATTGCATTACTTGACTTCTTTGTGATCACAAGCAAAGACGTTTTGTCATTTGTACTCTAAGACACTGCAGAATAGTCCTAATTCCTGCTCTTCTGAGGCAGAAATTACATTCTGAAAAGCCTTTCTTCCTTGAGACAATGCAGGCAAGTGGGGAGAGAGCTATGAAGCCTGTGGTGGGTGATGGAGACTGTAATTGGCGCTATGCCTCACTAACCACATAGCAAAGGTGTAACGATGGGTGATGGAGTGACATATGGTGGCAATGAGTGGTAGGGGCCAACTTTTAACACGTGAAGCCTGAGAAAACTATGGGAAAGTTGAGTCCTGTTTATAGACTACTAAATTGGAGTGACTCAAGATGCTGTTTGTTTTATTTTCTCTCCATTAATGGTGTCTTCATTGCTGTGTTTTATTTTTTTAGCCATGCTAGCAGCATGGCTCTAGGGATGGCAATGATGGTCTGCCGGTCAGTCTGTCCACCACTTTAGTCAAAACCGAAATATCTCAACAACCAGCAAATGGATTTCCATTAAATTTTGTACAAACGTCAGTGGTCCCCAGGATGAAACCTAATGACTTCCCTGACGGTTATCTTGACCATATATTGATAACTATTAGATGGTTTTCCATGAAACTTACGACAGATATTCAAGGTCCCTGGAGGATCAATTCTAATGATTTGGTGATGTCCTGACTTTTCCTCTACAACCACAAGCAGGTAAAAGTGTCATGTCAACATCTACTGGATGGATTGGCACAAACTTTAGTTCAGACATTCATTGTTTACAGATGATGTACTCTAATGACTTTGATGGTCCTCACCATGAGGTTGACTTTTTTTATCTTGACTATCGGATGGACTGCCCTGACCATCAGGTCAAATTTTTTATTCATCTAACACTTTGGTTTATGACCAAATACCTGCAAAACTAAAATTCCTCTAGAAAGCCTCAGCTGTACTTTGTGTTTATTTATAGTCATTGATAGCATGCTGATGATAGTATTTTACTCAAAGAATCGCTGTCTAAGTACGTCCTGACAAGCAAGACTGTAGAGACACCCACCTATAGATGGACTGGGTTAATGAACACCACATACCCAGCCCATCAACAGTACCTCTACAGACCTCTTACTATTTCATGTTATTTCATGGTACTCCCTGCTGAATATGTACAGTAGTAAAGAGGAGAAAGTATCACTTTTGCTCACTCAGACACAAAGACCTTCAGGCAGGCTTCCTGATGAAGGTCTAATGAAATGAATCATAGAGCATCAGGGCATGCATAAGCTAAAAAGCCTAGCATTATGCATAGCTGTTGGGTCATGGTGGTGCGTGGGCCTGGTTTCTGGAGGAATCATCTTCTCATATAGCTGCGTCCAGGCCGAAGGAGTCTGTGTTTTGAGATCAATCTAGGCTAAGCCTTTTCTCATCCTCTCCTCACCCTTGGCACAACAAGCGGCCTCATACACCTGATCACAGGGGCTTTGGTAGGCTCAAGGCTTCCCCAAAGGTTTTTGAGATAGACTGGAGGTATTTGTGCTGCAACATAAGCCTTGGCCCTGTAACCTTCTGTACAGTGTTGGCAATTTTGTATTCATGAAAAGCTGCAGGAGAAGATGGAAAATTTGCGGTAAATGTGCTTGATTAATCTGGCAGTTAAGTCATGATGCTGGGGCGACAACTCCAAGATGCAAACTCCTCTTTCATCAGCTTGTAGCCATTATCACAATTATCTATTTCCAGCAGCATAATCTTTGCTCTAATCTGTGCTGCTATTGCTAAAGTAAGCACACATCTCAAATGAGATCCCAACTCTGACCTTGATAAGTGCGTAAAACTGCCAAAGGCCGGTTCTACTCAGAGCAGTAAATATATGGCACTATGAACACAACAGCTACAAGCTACTCTCTCTCACAGGTACTCAAATGTTTGGCAGAGAGCCACTTTGGACAGAACAAATCATAGCAGCAGCTGCACTTATCTATGGATATTTTTTATGTCCTCTCACAAAATGAGGTGAATAAAAAGCCAACTGTGTCCTGTACTTTTCTTCATTTTGTCCATCTTGATTATGCAGCAGCCAAACACCACAAACATAGATGCCTTCTGTTGTTGACCTGGGTTCCACTTCCAGCCAAAGGATGAAGCATTTTGTACAGACTAGCAGGCTGGAACCATAATTAGAAGGTTAATGATTTAATCCCAGCAACAGCACATTTCTTCATCCCTGTCCGAGTGTTTATCAGTGTGACATTGAAGCAGTGCTGTTTGTTAAGGGATTGTCTTTATTCAGTCAACTTGTGAAATGTCAAGGCAACAACATGAAGCAGCTACTGCACAGTAAGATTTACTGTAGTGACAAGTCACGCTGGAGGGATTTAATATCTCATCTGGCCTGGGAACGCCTTGGGATCCCCAAGGAGGGGCTGGAAAACGTTGCTGGGGAGAGGGATGTCTGGACTGCCTTGCTTAGCCTGCTGCCACCACGACCCGGCCCCGGATAAGAGGAAGAAAATGGATGGATGGATGGATGGACAATAAGACTAGTAAACCTACAATAATCCTTGTATGTTATATATTGCAACCCATGTTAACACTTTCATTAGCGAGGCTATACTGTTGGTTGATCATTGTTGTTCATTTGGGCATTTTCATCCAATTTTTAGCTCAGTAATTCGCAACACCAGTCCTGAAGATTTATCAATAAATTCCAAATTGGCGGTCAGAAACTGATAGCAGACGTTTTGGGTTTTAGAGGCAAAAATCTTCAGTAAATCCATGAACATATTTGCACCAAGTTAGACATCCAAGTCAACACATTCGTCATTTGGCAACCTTAAAAAGTCAAAAATAGTCCCAGTGAGCTTAAATAGTTAACCTTTATTCCAACAGAGTTTCAAGTGGTTCACAGACTTTTTGTTACCATCTACAATAACAAGTCAGAACATGGCAGATTACCACACTAGCATCAAGAAACAATTCTTTACTCATTATTACACAGGAGTCAAGGGTGCAGTCCACTGTGGGAATTCATGAAGAAGCTAAAATCAGATGTCAAAAGAACAATAAATTCAACCACAAACAGACAGTGCCCGCTGCATGTTGTTCTGCGCGACTTTTGACCGATAATGTCAACATGGTTAATATCTTCCAACTGTGTTTTGCATACAGTGGAGAATGTGGGCGACCTACTCGCTCCATGATTCCAGTCTCTACAACACTTTATATCATTTCACAATTCGTCATGATGTGTCTGTTTAAATCCAAGCTAGCATTTGGCCAGAATATCTCACAGTCTGCTTGTTAACCTCAAGCCCTGCAACATATTTTGCATTTGTGTGGCCCCAATAGACCCCCCTGCTCCAGTTAATGTGATGTCAGCAGGGCCCAACAGCAGTGAGAGATCACTGCTTGAGGAATTTGATCTTTCATCTTCAGATGCCCAGAAATTACATATTTTCTCATCAGTAAACATCTCACAACATGCTACTGTTTACCAGCCTGGCTGAACTGTGATTTTTTTTTTTACTTACATCAACATACACCGAAGGAACAAGAGAGGCAAAAGATCACAGAGCAGTGCTTACTGATGTTGAGGGGACTGCGTTGGACATTGTGCTTTAATTTCACTTCATCACTTCTTGGGAGCAGAATTCAGGGCTGATTAGACGAGTGTGATTTTTACATGAAAACACTGCACCGTGCCGCTTTGTGTCATTCTCTCACATCTACGGACAAATTAATCAAATCTTTCTAAGCCAGTTCATCAACATTATTTTTCAATTTCTAATGTTTAATCTTTAACATCCAGAGCTCTATTTGGATTGTCAGGCTTTACACAGAGTCACTTTTCCTTTCATCATCAATCGAGCTGCTGCAGGATTTCCAACTCAGACATGTGGGCCCACCAGAGGCCCAAAATGATACCGCATTCGTTTGTAGATAAATTTATGATGTCTCATACATTTCAATTGGAATATGTACCCGTGAAAATTTGTTTGTGTTGCTGTGAGCTATGAACCCTCGTGCTCCCGTCTCTGCTCTGGCATTTTTCTGATGCTCGCACATCCTGCTGATATTCCTTTGCTACTTTGTAGTTACCCTAACAGAGAAATTTGCATCAAATTTCAGCTATCTTCAGTGTTTGGGATCATTTGCATCATGTTGTTTGCCATCTGACAGGGTGTGCACTTGACTGTGTCGGAACTTGAAAGGGCTGGTACATGGAATCAGGGATGGACATCACTGCAACGGATGATGCTGGATGGCGTCAAAACATTCCCATTACAATCCGTTTATTCTCCTAATCTGTCCATTCTCCGAAAGACACAATAAAGCCTAATATATCAATTAAAAAGGGGCAAAAAGCAATATTTCTTCCCCATTGCACAAAATGACCATATCTGTGGAGGGCTGATACGGCGCATTCTAGGGATTTGTGTAGTGCAAAATATGTTTGTAATTCCTACGGGTCGCCAAAAGAGGTTGATAAAGGACAAGTGCCTCATAACGTCCCTGTGCATAGTACATATGTCTGTCTACATATTGAATGCAATATCTAGTGTACTGTGTATGTACTGCATCAACTGTACGCTATAATCCTACAGCATCCATCAACACGGGAAGGTAGTGCGACAGGCTGCAGCTTTTAGTTCAAACAGTTTTGGAGCCTTCGACATACTTCACAGATGGGAGACAAGGCTGTAGAAAAGGCATCAATACATATGATCAAGAGTGTCATAAACCTCAATACAACAACTGGAAAAACAGCGAGGGATCTCATTCATCTCCCAGCTGAAATGACACCAGGCTGAGGAGAGGTCGACTTCCATCTGCAGAGACAGAATGGCTGCCATTAATCTGCACACACCTTTCAGCTCCACGTCTAATTGGCAAATGCTAATTTGATGGAGAGAAAAAAAAAGCGTTCTATTTGGGTTGAATTTTACAGATGATGATTCACAGTGATATTTGCAAACAAAAATGAGTTGAGAGCAGTGGAGTCATCAAGAGAGGAACAGATTAGAGCTAAGAACTGTCAAGGTGATGCATATAAAATAGTCATTCTAAAAAAGATATCTTAAAGAATTCTTTAGTCTTTTTTTTTTCTTCACAAAATAATAACCCAAATCAAGCGGTTTCTCCTGTGTTTGATATTTTCTGTACGACACACAGGTGATCTAAAGAAGATCTGAACAAGTCTGTTTCTGGTAGGCACATTTAGTTACAGAAACAGCTTCCGACAAATTGTTTATGTGAAAAACACATTTCTGAAATATGAGAACGTGAACAGTTACGGCTGTCCATTGTGTAGAAAAACGAGGCAACAAAGTGTCATTTTCTCTCTATAATCTCAAGTAAAATACGTTGCTTGTAGAACAAGTAACATTATATCCAGCTATTTCTCAGGATAGGAGAGAAAGTCCTTTGACAGATGAAAATCTTTTCTACTTATCTGCGTGGAGGAAATGACAATAACAAGAACATTTCTAAACTTTACAGAGGCTTACAATATTTTCCCATGTTGTTGATTGATGGGAATAAGGTCAAGGACTGCTATATTGTGTAAATACGTCTTCTAAAAGCTTCTCATGTTGGGACTCAGACCTGTTAAGCCCAGAAAATAGAATATCTTTTCATTCATGTAGGAAAGCATGAGGCACAAAAAGTGTGTGACTATTTACTTCTGGAGTTAGATTTTGTTAACATGGTGCCTCTAGGGCCTTTAAATAAAAGACACTGTTAGATCCTAGCAGACATTGTAATAGATACTGAAAATGGGAACGGCTAAAAAGAAACAAACATGTGATTTTGATCAATTCTACAGTGAATTCTGTAATGAAATAAATATCCATCCTGTTAAAGTTAGACAGAACTAACCAAAAACCATATTTAAGTCAAATGGGGATATCAGCCTGTATTACCTCTAAACTGATTTATTGTTTTAAGCTTAAGTAAGCCAAATATCCATCTCATTGCATGATCTGTGCTGAACTGCAACTGACATTTGCCAGATTGCATTCATGGCCTGATATCTATACTGGCTTCCCTGAATGATTGCCACGAGGCACTGCTGCACTCACGCTTCATCTAAGAAATCCCCAGTGAGCACTCGATCATCCTTCAGCGTTTCCTGAGCTGGATGCAGCGCCTAGCCGTCTCCATCAGACTCCACTCGCTGTATGATTTCCTGTTTGCTTTCTGCTCCAGCTGTACAACATCTCACTGCTATGATTTCGATCAGGTTACATTATAACAACGTTTTCTAAGGAATTTCTGCATTGACAAACTGGTACAGTGAGGTCTGACGCACTTCAATGCCTTGACAATCTAATGCTTTGCGGGTTTGTTGTTGGTAAACGCCACTTTCAGCCACCTCAGAGTGGAATAAAAATCCACGAATGCCTATTCTGCACAATCACAGTGTCACAGAAAATGAGAATGAAAATGAATATTGTATAAAATGAGATCCTTGTAAAATATAAATTACGGCTCCAGCTGAGAGGTCGTCCTTGGCAAGACCGTAACAGTTAGCAGGGTCAAGCTGAGAATGAATGATCATAATGTCTTCTTTCTTGGCATGGATACCTTCCTCCAGACACACAGAAGTCTAGCTAAAAAAATCTCTGAGAGCCATGTCTTACCGATCCATGTCATTAACTGACTGCAAAGTCAACAACATCCTGCAAGTCAGCATCCTCACAACAGCATGGCCTAGTGGCTCTAAATGTAATGTTAAGTCTACTTACCCACAGCAACCACGCTGTTCCCCTCTCAGTAACTCATGTCCAAACCCAAGTAAAATGTTCTCCATCTACAACAGGAAGCAGGCTCATCAAAGCCAAATTAAACTGATTATGAGTCAATCCCGATCCTCTGAAATCAACGCCTCAGCTCCTTTTGAAGCTTTAAAAAGTGGAAACATTCATGCTTAGTTTCTAAATTCTGGAAGCACATTAATTTGTGTGCATGAATTAATAGATTGTGTGATTGTCCTGATCAAAATAAGGCAACTCAAAACTAAACAACCAGAGTGAATGAAGTCTATCCCTTGTGCATAGGCTGTATGAGGTCATCAGTCAAACTGTAGGAAGTTATGATCATTGATAAGTTTTGCCTGTTGTCCCTAAAGCTTAAATAGAGATGGGTAGGAACGTAAACATAACCTCTGTGCCCTTATCATCTATCATTTATACTATTTGTTCTTCCAAGTTTCACTTCACTTCTCCTTCACCGAATGCTTTAGGAGTCATAACAGTAATCACAATCTGAAAGACTGTTGGATCCATTCATAACTTTAAGAAGTCAAATGGTGACAACATCAACTGCATAACAGCGGGTGCAGTACCTTCAGCCAAATTCTATGAGTCCGCTAAAGTAAGCTGACAGCTCAGGAGTCTCGAACAGCCAGATAAATAGATAACAGCTCCTAGCGACAGGGAGCCTGAGAGCGGTATGACATTTGTCTGGGATTTGTCTTGTGTGAGCAAAATAAAGTGACTACAATGAAAAAGAGGAGGTTGAAGTACTGCCATTATTTTGTCCACAGAAGAAAAGCAGCAGTATTCTTCCAGATGCTTGAAATATGGGGTGAAAAACACTTAATGCAAATTAATCCTCTTGAGGACAACTTTGAGACAGAACTGCCAAAGACTAAATTAATGTTCGCGGATAATTGGCAACCTGCGTCTTTCATTCTAATGAAGATTAATGCTGACACAAACAAGGGAACATCAAAGATGCATGTCACTCCTGAATGTAATGGAGAAAACATCCGGAAACAAGGCAGGATCCATCATGACCTTCAGGCATCACTTCCTGGAGTTTTGGCAGCTGAATAAAAACACATTTTGGTCAAAACACGGAGCAGTAATCCCCATAAATATCAACAACTGAAGAAAGACAAAAAGCATCTGTTATTTTTACATGTGGAACTAAACTGGAATCTTGGCTCCTAAATTGTTCTGCTGTGTAAAACCACAACTGTGTCCACGCTTGAAAGCAGCCGATTCAATTTATACTGTAGGATGCAGGAAACTGCAGTCCACCAGGCTGGGAGTATTTTATATACTATATAGAGTTGTAATCCATCCATGTCCGAAGCAGTGTGCTGAAGTGCAGCCCTCTGGTGTCACCAGCACAGATGTGTAATCACATCCACAGCAGGGAAGCACCTGACTGGAATTCAGTGCGGGATAATGAGCGCTCTAATGGAGCAAATATGTTTGCTTATTTTCATTTCTTATAACATGAAACAACTGTGCAGGAGTTTCACTGACAGTAGCTTAACACCAAACAACAATGGAGAAAAACAGCACAGTTGAGCTGACCGTAATTAATTAGTAGTATTTCTATTAAAAAGAGAGCCTCAAAGCAATAGAGTGGTGACTATGGAACTGTACATTCTGCTGAATTTATAGTTTAATTTAGAAAACAGGCAAACATGGAGGAAGTGTTGAGTTTGCATCAACACAAAAAAAACCTTGTGCTAAAAAATATAATAGAACGGGAGGAAGTGATACACGGCTGTTTGAAATAAAGGCCTGTCTCTGTACAGTACTTGAAGTAAATAAAGACCAAAGCCACTATTTGGGAGCTAAATAGCAGCTCAAGTGTTTCTGCCCACTTTTGAATTGTTTGTGAGTGGAGGTTTGGTTGGTCGGTCGGTTCGTTGGTCTGTGGAGAATTTTGTGCCCATCTCATCATGTTGCTTCTCAAAACAGCACCTCCGAGTGCAGGGACAAGACCTCTGCCCGGTCCTATTTGGCCTGCTGGCTCCTGCTGGCTCCGTCTCCTTGCCCCGGGCAAATCCTCCCCACACGACACACTACAACCGTTGCTGCTTCTGCCACAATTTTGTTGTTTTGCTCCTCCAAATTTAACCAAGTGTTCTTAAACAGGCAGTGACACCGACTTCAACTCATGCACTTACACTGACAGACGGGCAACCTATAGCTGAGTCACACCATTTAACATCTACTTTTGAACTACGCTCATTGGGGTTTTGCATATTTTTTTCCTTAAATTTTCGGTGCCTGTGCACATATTTCAAATTTTCCTAAATGACAATGATGGTTTTTGTTTAAAAACCTATTTGTAATGGATTGTAGCTCGTGAAAACATGTAGAGAAGCTCAAGCCTGTGTAAAATGTTGACCAAGGGGAAAAAAAACTTGGTGTAATAACTTAACACTGCCAGAGCCGGAGCCCAGCCTGCTCACACTATCTGTATTTTATGGAACAGCTTTGTCAACAGGGCTGGCGGCCACCAAATCTTTATAGGCAAACAAGAGTGAAAGCGCTCACACAAGAGACATTTACTAAATAACACAAGGATGAATAAGAGCAGGGGGGGGACAGACAGGCTACATTTCTGATATAGAAGAGTGACAGCATTTATAAAAATTAGACTTGATAAAGCAGGAAGAGTGAGAGCTCAATACACAGGTAAGTGTTCCTGAAATTAGATAAGAGAGAAGAGTAAGAGCAGGATGTGAAGGTGGGCATTCAATATATTTGATAAGACGTTTGAGACTCGAGCGGGCTGGTAGTGATTCTGAACAGGTTTCTGATGATGTCTGCCTCATCGCATATCATGAAACGCAGACTCCATTTTAGAATACAGTAAACTGCTATTTCGAGTCAACATTGAGCCTTTTTACTCAATACATCAGGTATCGGCCAGTCAGGTTGTCAAGCTCCAAGACGACAGCCCGATCGACAACGGATTGATATATCAATACAATATATGGGCCAATATTTTCATTTTTTACATCAACACACAGCATAACCATTTAGTGGTAAAACAATATGGCTGAGTTAAGAGATTTAAGTTAAAAAATACACTTTAATATCAAAGATAGTCAGTAACAGTAAATATAAAAGTACGTATTAACAGTAAATCACACTGAAATTTAAACCTGCTATAATTTCGTATTAACAATGGATCAAATGAAAGGAGTCAATCAAAATGACAAACTCAGAGACAATTATCAACCAACCCTCCATGGAGCTCTATAGCCTCATTTCAGCTCATTGTTTTGGTTTTACAGCTCGCTACTTTACTGTCTATGGGCTCTCATCAACTTCGCTTTCTGCAGCAGCCGACTCTGCAGGGAGGAGGAGAGAATATTGGACTTCAACATTAAGAAACTCGACTTCAAATAAATGTTGCTCTTTGCCTGCTGAATGTTTGAATAGGCACCTGTGACATTTTCACCATCGCAACTTAAAAGGTGATAATATGTCGGCGGCGTCTTCACAGCTTGTTTCTTCTGCCCTCAAGTGGCCAAAATGAGCTTTTGCGTGTTCAAACTATTTCAACACCTAAAGCAAAACTATAGGCTCTGTTCAAGATGACGGAGATTACTCCTTTGGCACTCCTTATTATTTGAAAATAAATCTCCCCATTATAGAATAGATGTGTTAAGTCACCCTGGCCTCAGAACTGCTGGCCCTACAGTGTAAACTGACCCCTGCTAATGAATTTAACACTGGAGTCAGATTATATTAACGTGTCAGTGTCTCAAGAACTAAATGCATTTACAGAGGCTTTTACATCCTGAAAACAATACAATTCTGGCAGAGTCACAAAATCCTTGTTTTTGTTTTTACCTGTCAAACAAGTAAATAATAATACAAAATAATGCCTGTCAGCGGCTTCCAAAACAAAACAACATGGTGGTGCTAAATTTCTCCACTAAACCCAAGTCTGTTTTGAACATATTCCAGCTCTTGTCTGAAACGTATTCTTGATGTCGTATTTGTTTTATTTGACTGCCAGGACATGTAAAGGTGATTGTTTGCTAGCAACAAGAGCTCAACCTTCAGCGCTGACTGATAAATAAAGATACTCTATTTTATGCTTGAGGAAACAAATCCAAGGTGATGTTCCAGCTTTTCTTTGACATTTCCATTCAGATCTCAATGACTCAAACCACAGCCTGTTTCCATAATTAGCTGTCTGGGGAATGTGTATTCATCTCAGGTACTCAGACTAATTTAACCCTTTGCTGAGAGAAATAAGAGCAGCCAGAAATATAGACCACTTTAACGGATGATTGCGCTCGTAGATGACTGTGTATAGTTCTGATGCTTGTCAGAACTATAAACTCTCTCAAACGGCTGACGATCTGTTCAAGCGATAAATCTCAACATTCCCGTCTTGCCTTGATTTTGGCGACACCTGTCGTGATAAGTGGTCACTCCACATCCTGTCCTGTTTTCATCTCGAAAAGGGAACATGACGTGGTCTGTGACCGGCCCTATTTAGTACGGAGACCAGCTGTTCACATCTGGCTGCTCCATGACGGAAGCAAATCAATCAGTATTCAGAATGGAAACACATGCGTTGCCATTGTGTGACGGGCAAAAGAGAACGGTTGGTGTGCTACGGGGTGTGAAACATGTCCAGCTCTCTTGGAGGATTTTAGCTTTCTTTACTTAATTTGCCTACTGAGAATAATTGAGCACTTAGAGGATAATAGCCTCATGCATGCCACTTTGAATAAGTTCATGGGGAGAGTTTATCGCACAATGAAAAAGACACCTCAAAATAGCAAACGTGCAAAAGAAATATATGGGATTGTATATCGCAGTATTAAAACATCCTGCAGGTCTTTAAAATGAGCTAGTTGGTCTTAACGACCTCAGAGATCAGCAGAGGTCAGTAAGACATTTAGGGTTTCATTGGATGTGAACATGTCATGAAGTATTTTATAGGACCGCCTTTTTCTTACAATTGGAACAAAAGATGTTTTGCAGTCAGAATTCCTACGATCACTGCAGTGCAGGTCTTGAACATAAACATAAACATACAAAGCGTCTGTGCTGTATGGCCAACTACTTAAACATTGAGCCAAATACTATATGTACATTTTATTCTTAAACATAGTTAAAATCATACTTACAGCATCCTGACTTGAAAGTAGGAGCTCACGATCCTAAAATTTCCTGACATGTTTTTCTGTGGTTACAAAAATAACAATCCCAACCACCAGTAATCTCTCACCTACAAGAAAACTGCGCTGCTTACATGACTATTATCCGCTGGGATCTGCTTAAACAGATTATAAAAAGGTTTCTACTACCTCTTTTATAACAAATGAAACCTGAGTCGTAAAGGGCACGGTTCGGAGTGGTTACACGAGGCATTGTTATTTCTGCTTGGCCTATTATCCTGATTATTAATGGAATGTTAGGCTCCATGAAGACCCAACTAATGTCTCATAACCGTCTAACGCTCCCAGGAGCCGCCCGGCAACCACACACCAGTTTGTGTGATTGCTTTTGCCTTCGCTAGTTTATAAGTGAAATGAGCCAATCGCAAACACAAGCCATTTGTGAGACTGTTGGGTAATCAGCCAAAGTAATGAAAAGGTACTGAGCTTCCGCGGCTTTGCAAATTTGAGGCTCCAAATCACAGTGGTGTGCAAGGTACACTTGGTTTTTATCGACAGTGTGCACTTCCAGCACAGAAAAGTGAGAAAAATAGACTTAATGTGGAGAAAAAAGTTGAATTCTTGTGAATGAACAGCCTAATTATTTGATCATATTCGAGTAATGGGATTAAATTATCCATTCAGGCAATGTAATATTTACTGATTATGTTGACTGATTATGGCCTATTTGTATCAATCAACAGTAAGACAGTCACGACTATCACGACTGGGATTGATAATCCAGAGATAAAACAGAGCCGGTATCACACCTGTGGGGAGGGTTTGGTGTGAAGAGGTATTCGTAATAAATGTGACACCTTCAAAGTAAAAGAGGATGCAAAACGAGGATGATAACGAGGATGATAACGCAAGGCCAGGCGCAACACAACAAGCAGTCAACAAGCAGTCAACAAGCAGGGTTTTAGTGCTGAAACAATGACTATTAATGGTTTCGTCGATGGGCAGAAAACTATTCAGCAGGTCTTTCTCTGTTTTATTTCCTTGTAAATGTAATATCTTCGCTGGTCGGACATAACAAGCACCTACAAGACCTTGGGGCTCTGGGACATTTTTCACCAGTGTCCGACATTTCATAGACTAAATGATACATTGATTTAGAAAAAGAATAATGGGATACTTTACTCTTCTACAAAAGTGGCACAAAATGAAAAGTACATAATAGAAATAAAATACCCTGTCAGTGCTTTATTACACCTGTAACAGTCTACTGTGCTTAGATATATGAAGACTATGTCAATGAAATTATAACAGTGGACAGCTGTGTCTGACCTAGACATAATTTACACCCCACTGTAATAATCCTATTTTCCAAGAAGTATATCAAAAATGATAACACTACTTCCTCTTTTCGAAGCATCCAATCTCCCAAATTCACTTTTGTACATTTGATTTTTTTTTTTCCCCTCAACATCTGTCCTCACAGCACTAGCCTGTCTCCTCCCAAACACAGCAACTGTTGCTGGGTGACAGCTCATGGCTGCACGCATTCATAAATATGTATACTAACCAAATTAAAAGGCTCATAAATACATAAAACCATGTCATTTATGGGATGAATAAAGAAAACTGTAACCTGTTTATATACGTTAAAAAAGAAGTGCTACCTCTCAACAGTGTCAAGAAGTCACCTCAACGTAGGAAAATAACGTGTAAAACATATGAAGGGTGATGCATTTCTGATAAAATCTCACGGCTGTCCTTTCTGAAGATGATTTGACACCAGCTTCAGGTTTACTTCAACACAGGTTGAATGAAGTTGTACTCTGACTGAAGTGTCTGAGGCTGACATTGTCCCAGATCCAGCTGGAACCGAATCTGGAAACTGTCTCTTTGGATTCATGTCGCTTTTATACTGGTGACGCTCATTAATTTGCAAACAAGCACTGCAAACATTGGAAATTTGACTTCAGTTTATCAGCCTATCAGAACTAAAAGACACTGTTCTGGAACAATACTCAATGCTGTGGACAAAATACTGTAAGCACTTTGTAACACGATGCCCTCTGATGAACACATTCGTATTCATAAACGCTGTCCGCGTAGAATCTAGATGGATCAGTGCTCAAAAACATTATCCCAACAGCCATATTTCTGTGTAAGACCCCATTAAAAAAACAAAAAGACAGGCAGGCAGTGTCATGTAGCAGTAAATAAAGAGACCAAGTCAGTCAGCAGTATTTTCTGTACTCTCCGCCTGGCAGGGTTTTACCAATTAACATGCAAACAGGCATCGCCTGCCGTCCGAGAGCACCAGAGGCTGAACTCTGCTTCCTACTGCTGATTGCTTGCACCATATTTACAGTTGCCGTTGCGGTGCTCGTGTAGAGCGAAGGATGTTCCAATACAGATATATATACAACAGTCCTGCACTGACCACTCATGATGATAATAAGGCATTTTTCTTTTACACTTCATCATCAAATTATAGTGACGATTCTTCCCCAGTTATAGCTACTGAGGGTCACACGGCGAGCCACTCGTGCAGACATTTGCAGCTAAAACACAAGAACCGGAATGATTTGGATCTCAAAAATAGCGAGGTTTTGGTGAAGGTTGGTGAAAAGGACGGTGGCAATCAGACATGCAATTTAAACGGGCCATAGTTTGTGAGACACACATGTTCTTTCAATTCAAATTAAAGTCAATGAGGGCTGACACTTCCACTTGCGGCCCGCGGCATGTTTAAATCCCCAATGTCTGCACATTTGTAATTAATCGACCGACACAGATGGACACGCTCATATTCACACCTACACGCACTGTATGGGCAATTTACTGGAATAAACGCTGAGAAACTATGTACTGTAGGAAAGCTGCACAATCATGGAAACAACAAGCAAACTCCGCGCAAAGGACGAGAGTCAAAACCAGACGTGTTCTGCAACACCTCAACTGCAGAATGGGCATCAATATGTTTCATCTACTTTTCTTCATGAAGCACAAGACCTCTTTCAAACGACTATTCTGTAGAAACATTTTCTCTACATTTTTTAAAGTAGAGTGCTAGCGTTCTAACAAAAAAAGTCCATCAAGTACAAAGTTAACCTTTTTTTTTTTTCCCATGTACGCACTCAAGGCCTATTATGTCCTGAGGCTTAATAGCTTTCTGGTCTGATGACTGTGGGTGGAGAAACTTGCATCTCTGCTACCTACATAATGGATTTCCCCCTGTGTGAAAATGTACAAAATTGTCATTTTACAAAGATTTCTCTCCGATTTTAGGTAGCTAATAGTACAGTGTGATGTTTACCATTGTTTCCGACCAAATCTCCACGTAATTATCATGACGTCTACACTAAGTCGGTTATCCACAAGTAGAAGAAAAGCTTGCCACCTAACAGGACCATGAACACCAGAGTGCAAGGTATACAGTAAGTGTTCAACAAGTTCAAAAAGGACGACTGAAGTTACTTTGAACCCGAGCCTTGTGTTCTTTAACTGAACTGTGATCAACATTTCAAGTGTGTTCCGTCATCATGAGGTTGCAAATAAAGGTCAGGTCATTCAAGATGTCACTCCTTGTTGAGCCCCCAGACAACACACTGGCAGTGTTCACGCAGCATAACGCCAGCAATACATTTTCACTACAATCCAAGTTTGTAAAATTACTTTTATGTTGTGTCTTTAAAAAAGTTACAGTTAGGCTCATCATATTTCCCCAGGCAAGTTGTTCCAAAGTTTAAGGGCCCTCACTGCAAGAAAAAAATGCTTGATCATCTCGTCTTTGATCTACACTTTGAAACATACAAAAGAGTTCTGTTTGAAGACCCCAAAACTATACTTCTGAATACACGAAGAGAACAAGCCTCTCAGTCCTCTGTCCTTAATTTGTTTGAAATATTATCTGTTCTTAAAAGTATGTTTCTGAAACCTGAAAACAGGAAAAACACAGAGGAAAGAGGATGGATAAAAGATAACTCAGAGTGAACAACACGATAGAAGATACCGCTTTAGTTAAATGTTGTTAGCTTACGTGTCCTACATTATAACAGCAGCTATAGTCTCCCCTCATTTCCAAAGATTCTCTTAAGTCAGATGCTTTAAAGACCTGTGCAACGCAATGTGGAACTTCCAAGTGTCCAGTTGTAATTATGACTTGAATGTTGACTTGAACAGTATTTAAAAGTCCGAAGCTGGTTATTTCAGTAGCGCCCATGTGACACGAATGTGGCAATAATCATTGGCTGACCTGATCGAGAGTAAATGGAACGGGACCACAAGCAGAAAAAGACAAACAAGTCTCCTGGTGGTCCTTGTTTTACTTTTGTGACAAAACCCCTGAAATGTTCATCTGTGACACGCTGACATGTAATGTAACAGTTGCAGAAGTTAGTTAGTTAGTGAACGGCCTCAGTAACGTTACACAGCGAACGTTTTCTAACATTAGCCATCATAAGCTACCAGACCAAGTAAGGATGTAGCAGAGCGTATTGAATTGAGCAAGGGTGTGTTTTATTGCTTTTATTGCTTGTGAATTCAACTTACACAGCGTCAGTTCTAAGTTACATTTTAAATAATTATAGCTCTGAAGATGAAGGAAATGTCAAAGCACTACAAGCACTACATCTACAGTAAGAGAGGGAACGGAGGCAAAATATGGACAAATTCAGATTCAGTTAATCCACCTTGCAAAGCGGGTTGGTCAAGTTTAGTTTAAGAACATTCGAGCAACAGACACAAACAGTATGAATCTGTTGAAAATGTAATTCTGGACCCAGTCACAACAAATTGCGCAGATTAATTTGATTCGCAGTCACACAGAAGTGATTAACTGCAGAGATGTCAAGGAGATAAAATTTTGTTCAGGCACAATCTGATGAGGGGGGATTTGTCTTGTTCTGATCATCTCAACCTGTAATGATGATTTCTTCTTGTGTTACAATTGTTCTTATGTTTTGTAGACCTTATGTCTGTAACTGAAGACACACACAGCGTCTCACAGGTGGACAACATTCTAGCGAAGACTTGTCAAAAACGCACACATCAAAAACATGACATATTCAAGACAGCTCTCATCAGATAATTATATAAATGACATGAATAAAATTCAATGAGATGTGAATGTATGCATGGTTAATGATGTTTTGAAGCGATTCGTTACGCAAACAATTTTCATGTTTTAATAACGAGGACACCGTTGAAGAGATGAGGATTGATTTCATTAGCAAAGGGGAAAACACAGACATCACTGCTCCTATTTACAAGCAGCACGGCAGTCAGTGACAGCCATGCAAACATGCCCAGTTCACTCTCCACGTTCTATGAACATAGCACTTTTTAATAAGTCTTCAAGATTCATCTCTTCAGTGGATGCGTGGAGTGTAATAGATAAGATGGAGGGTGTCAGCCTCCCTGTTTAGCTGCAAGGAGTCATATCAGGGCTTGAGCATTCTTATTCATGCACTGTTTGTGTAAAACAAACATTGATGAATGCATTGTCCAAGACGCTGTAAATCATCATCTTTGGCGGTGCAGTAATCAACTGTCTCAGGTCATCTGTGAGGAGTTTCATCACCTAGCGCTGTTAGATATCATGGTACTGACATTACTTTCCGGGCTTTGCGCTGGTAGATGCAGGCGATAACAGTGATTTTCTCCACCTTCCGTGGCTGCGGTGCTGAATCGTAGGACAGACTTCTGTTTGTGTGCACTGGATGGAAAACGTTTATGCTGATTGTTCCCAATCTAACATAAAATCCATTCCCTGATTCTTTTATATAACTGAATTGGATTGTTAAACGCTCTAATGATGCTCATCAACATTTTTTTGGCTGCATCATATAATACATACCAATCGTCATCATCATCATTTTAGACTGAGGAGCAGTAATGAATATTAAACAGAGGACTGTATGTACAAGGGGGATTCAAAGATCCAAAGCACACCAATAAAATATGATTTTAACAGCTCCTATAAAGGCAGACGACGGAGACGTATTAGCTCCATGTTTCCCTCCCTGAGGCATACATTATGTTATGTTGTTATAAGTGCTGAGATGCTTCAACCCGGTGAAATACTTCAAGGCCAATAGTGAATGACAAGGGGAAAAATCACTTAGCAAACAAATCAAGAGTCCATGAAGAAGAATCTGTAGAATAAGAGAATGAAGTAAAACACAAACTGACAATGTGAATTATCATGTTGTGAATTTAGTTTTTTTCTCAAACTGCCTTGCAAAATGCTACTTTTAAAAATAATCTGCATTTTCAAGAACGTGGTTTGGCGACATCTGTGAACATACATGAACTCGATCCATTCGAATGTGCCGAATACATTTACACAACATTTAATTAAACACTTTTCTGTGTGGTTGTTAAATATCTGTGAAAAATGCTGGTTCTACAAACAAGATGTGGTCTGATTCCAACTGGAAAAATCATCAACTATGACCTTGATTTTTATTTTTAATACTGAAATATTTAATTTCTGTATAATTAACAGAATATTAACTCCACTGCAGCTACACTAAAACACCCTGGCATCATGTGATATTGCCTACTGGGGCTGTAACTAAATTTGGATCAATCAATTAATTAGTCAGAAAATGTTGAAAATAGTGCAGATGCCGTCAGAATCTCCAAGGTAAAATCTAAAACACTGCTTATTTTGTCCAAAACTCAAAGATATTTACAATAACATCAAACACAAGCCAACAAATCCTCACGTCTGAGAAGCTGGAATTGCTTCATTAACAAAATTGTTGATGATTATCTTTCTGTCGATTGACAAATTAATGATTAACCTAAGCATGGTGCTTTTGCACACAGGAAGCTACAAATGGCTCAGATGAGTAGCTGCTGTGTTGCTCTCAGTAACCAGAAACATGACGTCATGTTTATCACGCAGGCAGGTCTGTGATGTTTCAGGTTTTACTTTGGTGAAAGTGCCCACAGGCCCATCATCTGTGCTGCAATTGAATGTGGGAATGTGAATCCGGTCGGGGTGGAAGGGCCTCTGCACACCAACTCCTACTATTACTACCATTTCATTTGGCCGAATTGGGCAAATCTGCAGCTTTGTAATAAATGAGGAGCGGGTGTTCCTCTCTATTTCATGACTGTTGACATGCTGTTGGCCTGACAGTTTGCCGTATTCGTACCTACTATTTATGCTGAGAAAAGTCGTAAAATCTTATAAGCTACTTTTTCCAGTATTTGGATCATTTGCAATGAAGATGCAAGAAACACAAAAGCCATGAGAAAGCAGAAACCACTGAGAGTGACAACACAGAAGTATTTCGGAGGCAGCATGTTAAGGGATCAAGTTCACCTGCACTGCTGCACACATTTCCATGACCTAAAAACAAAACATATCTTTGTCTCAGTCATGTCCTATATTACCAGTCTTGTGAGCCTGATGGAAAGTTAAAAATGCAACGACCAAACACCCGAGGACTATTCATCATCTTCATCAGCTTCTTCTACATGCTGACTTTGCGTAACGTATCCACAAATACTGTTCAGTGGAATCACTGACCTATACAGGACTTAGAAGATGTGACCTCTCTATTTATCCTCTGGGTTAAAACTATGTTCTCCCATAATGATACAGCAAGAACAGAGTAACATGCTTATATTCACAATGGATGAAAATAACTAACACTAACGTGAAAGTCGCTTGTAGTCACAAAACTACAGAGAATTATCACCCGATTCTGCAGTTCCCCTCCGCTCTGAGTGTTTTAGCATCTTTCAGCTCATTGTTTTGGTTTTACAGCTCCAACTTTACTGTTCAGGTTCAGTCTCATCAGCAGCAGGCTGCTGTTTTCACCAATAAAGCTCTGATGAAGCCACCGCACACGACCTGCCCGGCTCAAAATGGTAGACAGACAAAGTTAGTGACTTTGAACATAGTGGAGCATTTAGCAGCTAAAGAGACGAATATTTCCTATTTCCTCTTATTTAATATTTCCTCAGGAGTTACTGGAGACCGAAACAGAGTTAGAAGGAGTGTGAGTATTGGACTTGCATTAATCTGGTGGACAGAAAACCTCCAAATGAATGTTACTGTTGCTCTCTGTCAGCTGGATCTGTGAACAGGAAACTATTTGCTACCATGTTCACCATACCAACCAATTAATGCAGGTTTAACAAAATATGTGACGCCTGAAACGTCACCGACTTTTAAGCATTTTAATCTTATGGAAATTTACTTCACATATGAGTTAGCAAACTCACTACAGATTACTTTTGGACTTCAAACCTGCTACTTATTCTATTTTGCCTGTTTCTCAATTTGACACAGCAGAAGCTGAATATATGCATAAATTGCATGTGATGTATTGCTCTGTTTTTGAAGCATTATTCACTGTTGTGTCTCGCCCATTTGCATTCATGAAAGACCTCCTCTAGATGTGTATCGAGTGTCATCACCGCACTCTGGTGTTCTCAGGTATCATGTTGTGATGCCTCCAGTAGCCTGGAGTCTTGGTGGCTGCATGATAAACTGTATAACATGGCGTTTATCTCTATTTGTATGAAGACAATCAGATTGGAGTTGCTGTGGATGAAGTTATGTCACATTTCATGGGCCCAGCAGCGCACTGTGTATACTGCATATGACTCATTGCTCTAATTGGTTTGAGTGTTTCAGTGGTGCGGGGCAGCAGTGTTATCATCTCTTGGGAGGCCAGATGTTTCTCACAGCGAGACCACTCACCAGACCTGTGGCATGTGAAGCGAACGCGTAGATAGGAAACAGAATGACTTTTTAAACATGAGCCGGTCAAATTCAATCACACAAATATTTCTGTTTTCATCAGCACAGACAGAAGGTTGTATAATTGGTACCATCTTTTAATTGTCAGCGCTTACATTAATGTAACACCCATGTTTATTTTCAGTCCTTCTAACAGAGCTTTCATAATGACACTCAGAGAGGCCCTCTGCTGTAGTGGTTAATTAAAACCACTAAAATCAGTTTTTATGTTTTCAGCTTCTACATCATTGGACGGAAATACCACGAGTGCATCAAACTCTTAGAGAAAAGCTCAAAGGTAAGTCAGCCACTCAATGTACTTTGTTCAAGTAGTTCTGATCGTTACTGACGTGGTCCGCCTTTGCCGTGCAGGATTCAAACTGCAAACCCACACATAAGGGATTCATGCATATACTCACACATTACTATCATACCATCTCATTAATGGAAGCCTCCCTGTGAATAGGAATAGTTCAATAAGAAACAGCCACGATGGGCTGTTAGGACGACGAGCTGCAGGGGACAAGCTCTTTCTGCTGTTTGTGCAAACCGGCACACCTCCAACATGTCATCATGCTGAACAACACCTTTCACCATGCTGTCCCGGTGTGTGAAAAACTATTCCCACCGCGCATGCAGCATGAGATACCAGATATATGCCCACAGTTTGTTTGTCTGTGTTGTAAACCAGTGTGTTTGCTGCCCCCAGTGGTCGATACACGCATCATTTCGAACTCTCTTAAGGTAATTCAGGTTGTTCATTTCTTTCAGAGTTGATACACTCTTGACTAATGACTAAAAACAGATATAAATGGAATTTATATCAACTGCCAAAGCCAGATTTGCCTATTAAGCATTATGTAGCATTGTGTGGATGGAAATGATCTACTATACAAATCTAAATGATTACAACCTTTCCGACAAACCCAGCCTTCCCACTGGATTATTATTCTGTCTGACATACCTGAAAGCAGTGTGCCCTTTCAGCAGGCCCTCAGGCGCTTCACTCTGTAGCAGCATACAAAGTTACATCAGACAGGGCCAGCAGCAAAATATGGCCGAGAACTGTTTTATTAAAAGATTTTAAATACATTAAAAAAAAAAAAAGAAAGGATTTGCAGCTGAATGGTGGATTGTAGTGGGCATCTTCTAACTCAGTATTTTCGTGATTTTACTTATTACATCATGGCTTGCATAAGTCTGACCTGCGACTCGTTGCCATTGGCAGAGATGCCTCCTCGTATTTGCACATGAAAGACAGCAGACATCTGTGTCGCGGCCAGCTGAATCATTTTCAACGGGACGGGCTTTCCACTCTGGCTGAATTAGAAGACTGACTGAGATGTGTCCCAGTGGGAAAATTAATGTAAATTAGCTTGACGCCTATTTCCCATGGGACACCTGTCTGCAGCGGCTAATTAATATCACATGTTTTCTATTTGGTTTTGGTTCAAGGGGTGGAACTGTCTGGGTGTGTCAGCCTCCTGTCTTCACCAGGCGCTCCACAGTATTACTCCTCCAGTGGCAGCACAGATGACAAGCAGCTAAAGTGAAAGATTACACTACTGGCTAGCTGTAAGTGAGAACCATTAATGTGATTTTGGGATAATGCCCATTGATTAATACGGCCCTGGGGGCTTTGACATTGAATGAGTGTGCTTGTCATCTAAGCTAAAAGCAAGGGAGCCTCAGATATCTGCCATCAGTACACAACGGCAGAAAAAAAAAGAGTCACTGCCAACATTTTAATTTATTTTTTCCCCAAAGGTGAGGTGATATGAGATCTAAGCTGAGATAGGCAATATTGCTCGCTGTGGGCCTGATTAAAGCCAGTATATTGAGAGTCAGACTATCATAGAAAAAAGGCTTATTTTTTTCTTTTTTTTTTTTTTAGTGTCAGTCACGCAGGATCATTACACATCAGCCACAGGGGGGGCGGATATCAAGTTATCTTCAGTTTCATTCTTGAAGGTTTAAGAGCATCAACAATCTTTCTCCATCAGCCCTCGCCAACCCAGCTGCTGCTGGTAGAGACTGCAGCTGCCGTCGCAATGCCTTATCGCTGCACTCGGGTGTGTTAACGCCGTCTCCTCTCTCTCTGTGGTCTGCTGCCAGGTCACATGAGAGAAGTACTGCTTGTTAATATGTGGCTGGCCAATTAAAGTCAAGTTGTGTTGAGACAATATCAGGCATTTACTTTCTTTCTTTTGTTTACTTCAAGATGAGTAGGGTAGCTTCGCACATTGGCAGCTCCGAAGGCAGAGGCTGAGTGTGAATTTGGAGGACTTTAATTCCATCATGTCATGTAAAATAGCATGCAGTAAACTCCTCAAGAGAAACAAGAGATTTATTGTCTTCCCCTGAACGTGTAGGAGGTTCATGAGGAACTTTCACACTTAAAGTTTCTTGATTTTGTCGCTTTCTGTGGGAAAAGCAGACTCCAGTGACCGAACCAAGAAGAATTCAAAAGTCAGAACTGATGCTCAACTTGGCAAGCGCACAGTACAAGGACTGTGATTTGTCATAATGTGTATTTAGAAGCTTTTACAACCCCATATACTATCCATCATATGAAGAAAAAAAGCCAATGAGAGCTTCACAGTGAACTGGCCTGAAACCAAGTGACGAGCCTGGGGACTGTAAAGGGTGCGTGAGTGTGTTTTTCTACCTTTGTGAGGACTGATTTGAGTTTAAGACCTTTCACACATTTTTAAAAAGTGAGCATATCTCTTCCTCAAAAGGACTCAGGGTTAAAGGGTCTTTGTGAGTAGAGAAGTGCGGACGCGTGGTGTGGTTGATCTGGTGGAGTAAGCCTACAACATAAGGCATACACATTGTTCTGTATTTGACTGCATAATTGAGACTGTTCAATAAACTTTGGGCAGATTCTGTTGGCAAAATACAAACTAAAGCATTTTATCAACTTTTGTGACTATTGTGACAGTAGTCAGTCATACAAACAAGATGAATATAAAGATAGAGATGGAAAAGAAAGAAAGAATTACTTTTTTATTTTATGTTAAGTAATTGTTGACTTATCAGTATGTATATTTCTAACAGCAAAATCACAATTCTTCTGTTTATGTACGTGTTTTTATTTCACACTTGCTCTGGCAATGTAAACGTCTGTTTCCCAGGACAACACAGCCCCTCTGAACTGAACTGAACTGAACTGAAAAAAGAAAGAAAACAAAAGAAAAGAAGAAAAAGAAAGAAAGAAAGTAAAATCCTCAGCTGTCCTGATAATTCCTTTGAAGGCAGTTTGAACTGATGCCTTCCGGGTGATTCAGAAAAGAGAGCCAGAGACTAATTTTTCCCCCCTTTTGGGATTCTTAATTTGCACAGGAAATTACAGCCTCTGTGTACAATGTATCTTGCACTGCTAGTGTATCATTTAGATGACTCATCTGGTAGGCACCATTTTTGTGTGATAACTTGTTGTGTTGTTAAAAGCCCTCTCTGCAAACCAAATTCCCCTCGCAGGAAAATAAAGATGTGACTAGATTCAGATTATGGTATTGGAGTTAAATTACAGAATAAGACACAGCATCTTACATCATTGTATTACGCTTACAATGTCAGATGCAGGTCTTTCCAAGGCCAAACCGTTGATCTCAAAGCACACTGCCTCTTCACTCCTGCATTTCTTTTCAGTAAATTGTCATCGCAGAATGCTCCTGATGTTCACTCATCGCGGACCTTCAGGGCTCCTCAATAACTGAACTGAAGAAGCAGCATTATCTATATTAGCAATATCCTTCATTCAGTTGTAAAGGGCTGCGGCGGCGAGTATAATATACATGTTAAAGGTGATTTCAGTTTGAAAGGTTTCACATATGTATAACTCACATGTGCCTTCTCGTCATGATAGTCATGCTAATGTCACGCTGCCGTTTGATGTGTTTTTGTGGACTTCCGCTTCGTTTTTTTTATCAGTCGCTTTGATGCAACGTTCAAAATCTGATGGTTCCATGCTGCATTAAAAGAAAAATTATTTTTTTCTGCCTCGGCTTTAGATCTGCTGAACGGCTTGATGAAGTGGGCTAGTGATCATGTGATCAGCATTGCTTATAAAGATGTAATCACACACATCCATCTCCCTGCTAAGAGCTCACGGCTAGCACGCTTGTTATTCGTCAAGTCATCTGCCAGCTTAATATAGAAAACAGAAGGTTCTGTTAATTGTACTTTTACAATAGTCCCGTGTTCCTGTTGTTGCCTTCAGAAGACTCATCTTTGCCATGCTTTGTCTGAGCTTTAATGAAGACCGTTTCTTCCTCACCATTTTGAACTGATCCTCCTCAGTCAACATTTCCAGCAGCTTATTCACATTAAAACCATTCCAAAGGCAATAAATGTAAGTCCATGACAATCGAGTGGAGCCAAAACACTGCCGACTCATGTCTGACAAAAGATCAACGTGACGAGTATCATTATATTTGAGTTTTTTGATGATGATTTGATGACGGATTAAACAACACTATTGGATTAATCCGAGCACTGTTAAACTATTCGCCACAAAGAACATCAAAAAGTTAATCAATCTAAGTTTCTTAAAGGTATATAATGGCTACTTTAACGTAACTGCTGTATATTTACCAAAGTGCGCTTGTTTCCTCATTTGTGTATCTATTTATTCACTTACTTTTCATTTTCTTCCTTATTGTTTTATATTTCCTTTTAACTAGGCAACAAGTGTCACTGTTCACTTACTTTCTGTTTCTTTATGTGCGACAATGTCCATTCACAACCAGTAAAAACCACCATAGTTTACTTTTCTCATAAACACCAGAGCGGTCACAGCCGTTACTGTAAAATACGAGTATGTAACAAACACAGAATCACTACCAATCCACAGTTCAGTTCGGTCACATCCTAAATCTTGTTTTGTGTTTACTCCTGAGTGAAATGTGTGCTTTTTCTTCCTCACCTGGAATGAGTTGTTTAAGATTTCACACACACATGGAAAGATTTGTCCTGTAAGAGTCTTTGCATTGTTTCACTCTGCACAAAGATCAGCAAGACGACATCCTCCAAACTCTGTTTAGACTATTGACCCGACCATCGCCCATCAAAGGGAAAGCCCAAGGGAGAGCAGTATTCCATATCTCAAAGTGGTCAAAACCAACAATTTGATCCAGAAAATAAAGATTATAAAAAATAAAGACATGGCAGGGAAATTATTATTGTTGTTATTATTGTTCCTGTAGATGTGAGTCTCGTGGCAGACGATCGCAGGCCTCACAATGAATTGACAAATCCTGACACAAACTAATGTGATATGATTGGTTGCTGTAATTGACGTCACAAAAGTTGTAGGAAATGACTAATGTGACTACAGCTTTTGTGCCCTCGCATCAACACAGTCCTTGTCCTTGACTGGGCGAAGCATGCAGGCAACCTTGGAACATGTGCTCAGCTCTGAGGAGCTACGGATATGGTGAATGAACAGCTTCCACCTCTACACATGTGCTTTATTGAACAATCACCTCACACATTGGCTGAAAGCACCTACAAAGGCTTACAGACAGATCCTGAAGCAGCTGTGACTTCTTGTGCTCCCAGATACGTCTGTTAGTTTGCTTTTAAAGGGAAATGATGGCAGTGGGGAGAGCAGTCATTTCGAGCCCCAGAATCTGATTATTACAAGGACATAGAGAGCAATCCCTGTCAATCTAGCACTGTTTGAATGTCCCAACAGTAAGGCCCATTGGATTACAGTAAGGCCCATTGGAGATTTCATCTCCGTTATACTCTCCCCGGCTTGCCTCTGCTGGAGCTCTATGTGTGACCTACAGCATTAAGAGCAAAACAATAATTCCCCATGCACTGTTTACAGCCTGAAGCGACGGGATAGGCTTTCCCTTCAACACCAGCACGCAGGCCAACAGACACAGCATAGCAGGGTGGGCACGGAGGGGGTCCAGAGGGTGAGGATTAGGCATACAGAGGTGAGAGAGGGGATCCAGGGAGAAGTTTATGTTGTGAAAAGCTTTTATAAATCCGACATGAGGTACGGGCCATATTGATTGCCCTGAAGGCAACTTTAATTGTAGAGAGTAAATAAACAGAACAAACACACTGAACAGTCTGGGCTGCTGAGTCGCTGTCACACTGGAAAACAATGAGTTGTATGTTACTGAGGATCAAACAGAAAGAAGCCTGGGAGCCTGTTGAGCACCTGAAATATTGTAAATATTGTAAGTCAGCGTGGTGCACTGACTCCTTTAACTTACATCATTTCAAGACGGTTTTATCACATCGTCAAATCTGTGTGCTTTTTTTCAAGTTGAGCCTTTATTTCTACTGTCAATTAATCTGCCGATTCACTTCTTAATCAATTAATCATTTGTCCTATTTAATGTCCGAAAACAGTGAAAAATGTCCAACGTGACATCTTCAAATTGCCTGTTTTGTCTCAGTGACCACACAAAGCTCAAACATTCAGTTTGTTGTCAAGCAAGATAAAGAAAAGCAGCAACTCCTCACAACAACTTGAACGTTTGGCAACTTTGTGTGGAAAGAAATGACTTAAACGATTACTCGATTTTCAGAAATAATTAATTAGATGTTGAATGATTAATCAAATAATCGACTAAGTGTTTCAGCTCATCCCGTTCTGCTCGCTGAAGGTGCCCCCTGTGGAGTTTTCTTGTTAACAGTCTTACTAGCAGTCTTCGTCTTCGGCCTGACGCATTGCTACGTTTCTTAGCACATTACCACCACTAACTGCTGATCAGTCAAACAGCTTGAAACTGAGGGACGTCCTATACCCCCCACAGGGGTCATTGGACAGACATGTCAATCTCTAAGGTAATTGCCAGTATTTACCATTGCATTTATTTTTCTCTTCCTGTTTTCTTGCAGTCAGGATGTTTGTTTTTTTGGTTTTTTTTGCTTTGACTGCTTCTTTATCTTTTCCTTTACCTGCTCAATTTGCGCTTTATGTCGCCCATCAGCGCACGCTGGTATGAATGCTGGTAGATCACATGATTCAAACAAAACAGGGCCGACGTTTATCAAATCATTACGTTGTGACCTTGGGGCAGTCGGAGTCTCAGTCACTGGCAATTAAAATCTATAAGCTCTTGAAGTTCTTGGGACGTGAAAATTAATCTTTTTTTTCCCAGGACAGCATTCATCATTAGTAATTAGGTCTACAATTAACCTACTTTTTTTAATATATACTGTGGCATGATTGCGTGTGAGTCATGCCGCTAAAATTATAACACGTATCTTTATCAAAAGAAAAGGCAACATCATTTGTTAGAGTTTGATTACACTGACACGGGACACGCTCAGTGCTTCCGGCTAAATCTTACTAAGATAGCAGAAATGAGAGAAAGCATTAGGATGAGTTAATCTGTGGACACTGATTGAATCCGGTGTGCGTCTTACAAAAAATTTAAAAAGGTAATGTAGAAAATAAAATAAATAAATTAAAAAAGGGCTGTGCGCTGTGAATCAAATGCAGGCCAAATTTCCATCAACCTAACTATCTCACGTGAATGTGAGTCCACAGCAGCAGAGCAACACCACACTGTAGGTGTGAGAGATACAGTACGATGAAGTGAGGACCTCTGCAGAGACATAAGCTACAACATATGTGAAGGCATCTGTTCTGCTCCTGACACAATTAGTTGATTGTGATTTATAGTTTCAAGAAATGTTGGCTCTCAAAGTCTCTTCAAGGCAAACTTTTTCTAAGAATCATCACACGGAGACTCACTTACTGTGGAAAGTAATGAATTCTTTACCCTCCTGAATGTGATTATTCAACAGATTGTAGCAGGTGAACACACTTCTTTCTAGATAATCCTCCACCAGTTTAGGGACAAAGTTTTCTGCATGAATGAAGTCTCATCTCCACCTTCTTGGATTTTCCTGAGGATTATGATCAATTTGGGAGTTCTCAGCCAGTAATATGATGGTGCAGCGGCATTAATTCACGTCAGCATGCAGCGGCGGTAAGCTTACTGTGTTGAGTGATATGACAAACTAGTGAACGTCTTTGGATTTTAGATGCACGTTAGAAATATATAAATATAACAGTGTATCTCCAAAAAGGAGTTACCAATCCTATCACGGCGCCAGGTGGATTGCGATTTACTTTCTGCCTGGGCTCTCACAACACACACACACACACACACACACACACACACACACACACACACACACACACCACCTTATGTCAGCTGCCAAACTCACACTGATGCCTCATTCGATATAGTAAATGGGGCAGAGAAAAGCTGCAGCTAAACACAGTGACTCTTAAATTAATTTGCTCAACCTTGAAGCCTTGAATCCCTCAACCAGAAAAAAAGCCAATGAGATTGTCATGTTATATTTGGAATCATATCGAAAATACAGTAACGTACTGTTACACCTCTGTCATGGATATATGGACTCTCTGTTCACAGCAGTTTGTTACGTCTACTGCTTGCTGTTTGTTTTGAGGTCTTTGGCACAGATTTAAGCTACACACCTATCATTTTATAGAGTACATTATCGCTGTATTTCCCTCCAGTTGACCCGTGTGTGTGTGTATCTGACCTGTTTCGTTGGTACAGAGACCTTTTTGAAAAACGCTAAAGAGATTAGAATACTCCAGACAAGCCAGTCTGCATTATGTGGATTGATGGTAGATTTTAACAACTTGGCTCTGCAGAGAATGCATGGATTATATTTTAAAGAGCGATGCCTCTATTGGTTTTAGCTGTTGTTTGTCCTTTTTGCCTTTGTGACTGATGCTTTACATAAGCGTATTTCTGCAGTCTTACAGTCAGGAGGGACATTTGCATCAGACAAAAGCTCCAATCACAGGTTCAAGAGGGAATTTGGGGGTCAGTGTAGAAGTAAATCTTCAAATTGACTGAATGATATTAAACGCTACTTGTTGAGCTCATGTAAACTTCTGTTCTAAAAACACCTTAGCGCAGGAAACATCTGCACTGCACAGAAATCAGGGATCTTTTCTGGCAGCAGCAACTGCAGTTTGTAATAAAAAAATAAAAAAATACAGTGGCTCAATATTTTGAGATCCAAAAACATGATGATATGTATCGAAGAGCACAGAAATGGATCACTATGTGGATGGAGTACGTTATTTAGAATATCAAGGAAATCCTATCAATTGGCTCCAAAAACAGCGTCTCGGAGGAAGTGCAGAGCTCAATGGAGCGTCTGGGTTCCCAGCTACTCCCAAGATAAAGCTTCACTTCACTGAACAAGTTGGTTTGAGATAAATTATGAACAATGTGAAGTGGAATTTCAACTCGTATTGACTGCTGGAGAGGATTTCCAGTCTGGGTCTTAAACTTTAAAATGAGTGTAGCAAACTGTTATGTGCCTACATCGTGTATCGACCCGAACCTGACTGCATCATTACATTCCTGCGGGGTTGTGATGCAATGAGCCGCCACAGCTGAACAGAGTGAGAACGTCACCTACAGACCCTAAAACTTCATCAACTTACAACTACTTACATCGAATCCAGCCACCGTCAATTTTATGTGTACATTTTTACATGTTTTTCATCAAGGAGCATATAATCGTGACGTATGAATATTGATATACAGACTAACACAGGAGTAGAGCTTGAGACTTCTGCTTCACAAACTGGCCTAAAGGTCGCCCACGAGGCCTATTCTCTAAGTCTAACATTTTTTTCCACCCATGTTTTATGTGGCTGATGAATGGACTGGATTATGACCCAATGTGAGAGACAACAACATAAAAAGAGACGAGGGAGGGAGCTGTGAAAGAGAAGGAAACAATGGAGTGGAACAGAGACCAAAGAGGACTTAAATAAAAACAGATCCTTCGCTATGTAAGCAACCCTATTGAATGTGCCGCATATTGAGTTATGCATAATGTATTCTGTGACATCTCTCAACATCTATTTGTGACGAGCAGGATCTGCAACAACATCACATCAGCAGATACTGGCTCTTTCTACACGTACCGTTCTTCTCCTCCTCTACCATCCACTCAAACTACGGCAAAAACTGTTCAATCCTATTTGGCAAAGGAGAGGAAATACCTGCAATTAGGACTAAAAATCCAAAAAGAAATATGTATTTTATTACAGTCATTACCATGCTATTTTTGTCGACAGCTTGTACCAAAAGTATTTTGCTGGAAGTCACTGGCGCATTGTGCTATAGTGGAAAATGGGAGTAAGTGGGTGAGTGAGTGGTGTTTGTTGGCATGTAGCAGTGTGGATAGATGTGGGCGTTTCTACTGGCCAAGTAACTGAGTTACTGAATAACTGATCTTCATCAGCCCCCATAGACACGTTATAGTAATATGTTGTTAATATATATATCTACATGCACATCTAGTGTTTGAATGCAGAGGAATGACTCATAACACACATTATTCATGCTATCATCAAAGCCTCACTCAGGATATGCTTTTCCTTAACATACCACAAGAGAAGATTTTAAAAAGTAAAAAAGACATTTAGGGATTTAAAACATTTTTTAAAAGATTTTTGCTGCTTTAAAGGACCCAAGTTCGTGTTGAGGTTATGGAGGAACAAGATCTGGTTAATCAGTCATTTAAGTTAAAAAAGTAAACAAGGATGCTTGAGAAAATATTGTTTTCTTGCTTTTTATTTGTCAAACAGTCTCAATGGAAGAAATGCATTTTCTCTCCATTATCTCCTGTAATGTTTACATCATACTGTACATGTGTCTTAAATCTTCTAATCTACTTAAATTACCTCACTCTACTTTTTTTGATTTTCTTATTAAACATCTAAGGTTAGGTGGATGAACTGTGATGAAGAGCTGTACAAATGAACCTGACTCATGAAACAGCAAAGATATATAGCGAGACAAAAATATGCCAAAGCTGAGGTCATAGTCGGTATATCAGAAAAGGCACATAAGGCACATTTCTTCCTTTGAAAACATTGAAACCAACATGACCTTCACTTCTCTTGAAATGATTAGCCTTCAGCCCACAGGACCCACGTCTTTTATTATCCCTAAATCTGAAATAAGCGCACGGTCCAGACTAATTTAATTATCGCTGTGTTGTAGCCGTGCTGCTCCACAATAATCAGGGTGTCTTGTCTGTATTCAATTCAAACAGCCTGGCGTTCCACTCACGTTCATGTTTGATATGTCTCCATAACAAAACAGATTACTGGTAGGAAACAATCTCCCACGGTTAAATACTCTCCTTGACAAACAATATGAAGGATTTATGCCTTTTCAAAATTTGACCAATTCACAGTCACGCCTGAAGCTGGTTCTTCTGCTGTAAGTCCCATTAGTGGTAAAGATCAAAGACTAGCAAAATGTGAGACTGAAGTGTTGTGGATACAGTAATGTGTCACCATTACTTGACGCATCACCATCCATCCATTTTCTCCCTCTTATCTGGGGTCAGGTCGCGGTTGCAGCAGGCTAAGCACTGAAGTCCATACGCCCCTCTCTCCAGCAACGTTTTCCAGCTCCTCCTAGGGGATCCTGAGGCGTTCCCAGGCCAGATGAGATAACAAGATTATCTCTCCAGCGTGTTCTGGGTCTACTCCAGGGTCTCATACCAGTTGGACGTGCCCGAAAAAACTCCAAAGGCCTCAGGAGGCCTCCTGATCAGATACCCGAACCACGTCAACTGGCTGCTTTCGATGCAAAGGAGCAGCGGCTCTGAGCTCCTCACCCTATCTCACAGGGAGAGGCCCAGCTACTCTACGGAGGAAACTAATTTCGGCCGCTTGTATTTGCGACCTCATTCGGTCATGACCTAAAGCTCATGACCATCGGTGAGGGTTGGAATATAGACCGACTGGTAAATCTAAAGCGGCGCCTTCTGGCTCAGCTCCCTCTTCACCACAACTGTCCGATACAACGCCCACAGTACTGATGAAGCCAATCTGCCTGTCAGTCTCGCGCTACGTTTTACCCTCACTTGTTAACAAGACATATTAACACATCACTTCTATCTATAAATGTGGGCTTGTCTTGCATATTTTACAAAGTCAAACTGTTTAAAACTTACAGAAGAATGATAAGTTATCAGCACCTGGTGCATTAATTTCCCCTGTGTGCCCTTTATAACCTTGGACTTCCATCTGAACTCCCAAGTTTCTGGCACTTCACATAAAGTTTGCACACATAATTGCATACACCCCCATAATTACACAGGCCTCGACCTCAATCCCAATTAGATTTTTTTAGATAGGGTGTACTTGACTGTAAGCAATGTCTTCATTGATTATTAACACGGTATTTTCAGGCACCATGAAGAAAGTCTGTATGTATTTTAGTGTGATGAAGGTCATTCAGGTGTCTTAAAGATTTGTGGTTTGAAACTTAAAGCTTTGACTCATCAAATGAAGAGATATCAATTCTGCGCCAACATTTGAATTGATTTTTTCCCTCTTCACTCTTACAACACCGTTGTAGAGAGAGATGTGGCTTTACATTTAAATCGTACCTAGTGCTGCTTTAAATGTCTGTAGTTTAAGTCAACACAAATAAGGTTTCAAGAGTGACAACAACGTCTGCATAGTTGGAGAACTTGTCAGGCACACAGGGTTCAGATCAAATCACAAGCGACTGCATACTTGTGTTAACAACAGCACAGCTCCATCACAACAATCTCATAAAGTGATGACCATATCAAATCCCGGTGGGGGATCTGTGTTTGACCATTTGGTATTTCTCCCTTTTCTCTACTAGACTGGAGCGTCTTATTAATAGCGTTGTTTTCTTCTCCAGGAGGCTTGTCCAGACATTGATAGCACCTGTATCTGAGGGCTGCTTCATCATGTTTTAAAGCAGCATGTTGACAGCACTGCAAGATAAGAAACTGTGACAGATGATGCTTGTCAGGTTATGGGTTTCAAACTCCAAGTCCACTCCAGAAAAGAGCAGAATCTTGTACTTTTATCCGTCCAGCACTTGTCTTTTTACGCCAAACGCTACTTTTTAAATTGGCGGGAATAGAAAGGGAAGGCGGCATGTACTGTATGAGTCAACATAACGACACACAGACATGTTTGTGATCATGACAAAGATGTTGAAGCATTTCTTTAAAAGTTTTATCAACAAGAATAGGTGCAACCGTACATCAGTTGGCCCTGGTCAAATAGAAATGGTGTTTTGCTGCACCACACACACCATACTTTTTCCCATCTATTATTCACGTTTTAGTTTCCTTTATAATATCAATGCACCCCCTCTATGTCCTCCATATTCCCTGTATTTCCCCTCTTGATGCTAATGTGTTCTATCACCTCTGTTGCCATGGACAGCGCAGAAGAATTGGATAAGACGGGTCTTTTGAAGATAAGAGAAGGGCGAGAGAAATTTAAGTTAGAGGAAGCGTTAATGGGGCCCAGTGGCCATGTGCTGGTGCCCTGAGTGGCTTTGATCCCTCCTCTCCAAATCCAGCAGACTCCAGTCAGGGTGCTGACAAGTGTAATTTCCTGGTTGGGGTGGAGGAAGAGGTGATAGTGCTGACAGGCCAAAAAGCCCCACTGGGATTTGTGCTTTAAAAAGCTTCGCTCCATCACAGATCACACAAGGTGATTATTTGAGCTGGAACTCAAAGAGCGTTGGGCGTGTTCAACCCTCCAACAGAAGAGTCAGTGGGCCTGCAACTAACAATTATTTTCATTATTGATTCATCTGCCAATTATTTGCTCGATTTACTGTAAAATGTCAAAAAAACGTGAATGATGTCTTCAAATTCCAACAGTCCGTCACAAAAGGTTTAATTTATAATAATATAACATAAAACAAGAAAAGCAGCCAATCCTCGCTTGTGGGATTCTGAACAAATGGATTTTTAGCATTTTTGCAATTCATGAAACAACCATTATTATCATTCTATAATTCATTTTCTGTCAGTCAACTTATCTATAAACTGTATTAATTGAAAAGTAGGTGCATTTATAATGTGTTAGTGAAAGATGTTATTTAATTGGGTGTTGCTATTCAAGGAAAAACTAATCTGCTAAGATTATGGTGCAGCTTAAATGTTGAAAAAACACTTTAAAGATTTCACCATTAGAATATTCCCGAGGCAATGGAAGCACAAGTGTGAGCTTGATCACCCAGCTATTAAAAACACAGCATTCCTCTAATTTAACTGCATGTATTGCCAGCAAATACTTCAGTATCTTGATGATAAGCTGCAGTTGTTTACAGAGCCCAAAATGTAAATATTAATAAGTTCTTGTGGATTACTCAAAAAATAATTACATGCCTGTGGATGATGTAACCATGATTCATCCCGTGATGCTGCAACATTAAAAGAAACCTCTCATCCGATGTAGAGTAAGACAGCAGGATGCGCCCCATCTGACTGTATTCCAGGTAGCTTTCACTGTACTGAATACCAAAGAAATAACACTCAGCATGTGTGCTTTGATAGGCGTGCACGTCGCTAAGAGGAACTCCAAAGCTGCGCAGTTTACATTTTTTTCAGCTGCTTCCTGTGAAGATCCCACCAGGATGTATGCGTCCTCGAAAATCTGTCCTATGGCATGTCTGATTTATTAAAGATGAACTGCTTTACAGGCTAAAGAGAAGACAAAGCTACAAAGCTAATGAGGACTCCAGTGCAAGGTATTGCATGTACACATTGTACTCATGAGCCTCTACCATGTTTAAAAGGTTTGTAAAAAAAAACACTCAACATCCAATTGTCACTCTAGAGACTTAGATATGCCTGTGTTTCTATAATATTAAGATTTTGTTGCAGAAATGCACATTATAATTGTTTTAATCACAAACGTGGTTGCAATAAATAAACCAGTACAAATTAATTTTTCAGGACTTGACTCAATACACAGAAGTGAATCCAAAGAAGACCTAAGGAATATTTCAATCTGACAAATAATATCCCACACTCTTCCATGAGTGTCTAAATAACTAAGAAATATTCAATAAAAGATTAAAAGCTTGTGAGATATTAATTCATCATGGATGAAGGTCACGAGATACGATCGAAAGCTCCAGAGCAGAACAGCTCTAGAACAGGTACTATATGGTCCTGTAAACTATATGTACTGTAAGTGTATTGGTGGATCGCTTCTATAGTATTTGAGCTGCTCTGTGCAAAACACAGCCAGCTTTTCAGAATTACAGGCGCCACAACACCAATAATTCATTCAAGTCAAGCTTTATTTGCAAAGTAAGCTTGATACAACGTCCTTTACAGTCGGAGCAAAAGGTGCTGCCCTATTTAGTCCCATTAATGAATTCTCATATTAATCAATCTATAGGTAAATTAACCGTGGAAATAAAGAGTGATGAGCATCTAAGTGACTTAATTACTTCACAGGGCCCCACGTTTAATCTCCGTGAAAGCTAATAGAGCTTCATTCATAAGGACGTACCTGCTGCAACACACTTCTTACAATACACAAGCATTTACTGATATTATTGAGTTGTGCTCCCTTGTGAATGATCTATGGAAAATTGCTGTAAAATCCCTCTTTCTCATATAATTCTCAGTCATTTACAGATCAGTGGGCTCAGTGCGTGAAAGCATGCAGAAAAGAGCAGTTATTCCTATGTTTTCCAACATTACAACTAGGTTTTGATAGCAGATAGAGTTCAACAAAGGTCAGTGACTGCTTAACGCTCCTTTAACTGATGTAAACTTTCATCCTGCATGCAATGGATTAGACCAGTATTACAACAAAAAGTGCTTTTATGTAGTTAGACATCCCAGCTGATGTACAGTGCAAGAGAGGCCTGGCTGTTCCAGCTGGGTCAAACCTTTTCCTGATGACATGCAAGGGAGAATCACTTTATATAAAACCAAATGTGTGTGTCCTTGTGCAAATAGATTGTCTGACAACTAGATATTAGTGGACAAATTGACAACGCAAAAAAGATTTTCAGGAGAAAGAACATGTAAGCTTGTTCTGTGCAGAAAAAGGGCAACTCTCACTGATGGATTACGGCTTTAGATTGACAAGGATTACAGTCAGCAGGATGTTTGATGGAAGTTTCAAGTAGTTCTTATGAGCAGCTGAAGGTCGCACTACTTGAATTGCATCAGACTGCATGTAGAACGCACTGAAAACCAGTCTGTGGGGGCTCACAAAGGATGTTGCATAAATGTGCATAAATGAGTGAAGTCAATTTATCAGAGTTAAAAGTTCGTTTATTCATATAGTCTTATTTAAAGTCTCTGAGGATTTGCTTGATGTAATATTCATCATGAAACTTGAATATGCAGCAGATGCAGATCGACTGACAAGGGAAGCTGTGATTATACTGTATACTGTGATCATTAAAAAAAAAATCTTTCAAATAACACCAGCTTATGCTGTAAATAAAGACTCTACTGTTGGAGCAGCTCAGACCGGAGTGCAAGAAAATGTACTATTTATTTTACTGTCCAAACCAACGAGAAAGGAAATGTATCATGTAAGGCTAAAATGATTTACCAATTAGCTGATTAAAAAAAGATTAATATACAACAATTTTGATAACAGATTAATTACTTTAACCATTTATCAAACAAAAATGCCAAATATCGGCTTCTTCCAGCTTCTCAAATGCAACAATGTGATGCTTTTCTCTGTTTTATATCATTGTAAATTCAATATATTTATATATTATTAAAACTGTGATGGTTATTTCTTCACTATTTTCTGACATTGTAGACAATGATTTGTATCTGGAGAGCTTATCTGATAAGGAAAACATGTTAATACGAGGTGTAAACGCATGCAGGACTCTCTGCTACATCTGTTGGTGGTCTGGCATGCATTATGATGAGATCTCAGCCAGATCTGAAATCTGACATCTGTACAGTTTGACCATATATCCACCCAACAAGTTGAAAGGTAGCCACACTCCATCTCAAGCTCTCGGCCAAATAGCTACCAGCTCCGCTAACGTTCAAGACAACGAGAACTAATTCATACTGGGTGTAAATGCAAAGGCCCATGATCAGGTAATTATCCAGATCACGTATTCCAGACACAGATCTGATGTGAATATCAGCTGTAAACTGCTAATCAGAAAAACAATCAACAGACTAATCAATTCAGAAAATAATCTTGTGTTGCAGCCGTTTTATCGTTTCAATTTTAAAAAAAGGTACAACAGGATTTCCAGCCATTTTAACATTTTCATTGTATATACTGAAAGAAAGACACCAAAGGCGGATGGTGGAGGACCTCCTGCTGTCTCTGTGGCTCAAGAAACCTTTGTTGGTCTTCTTCAAACACAATTGTTCTGACAGAGATGAAACGATATGCCATTGAAGGGATCCAAACTTTGCTTCAGTGGCAATAACGAAGATTCTTCAAGAGTTTCAAGAGAAAAAAACTTTTCTTTTAATCAAAATTGGCCATGAGCTGTTGCATTGATTCCAACTTCTCTCTGTTCTTCGTGTGTAATGTATAGAGTATAGCAGACTGCTATACTCAACCCAAGCAAATGTAAAAGAAATGTCCGTAACCCACAGTGAGTCTTTCCAAACAGCTGTTTTAGTATTGGTGTATGGGAGGTATTAGCGTGCAAGATTACCTCTCAACATGGCATTAAAGTGATGCACGTTCATGTTGCGCTTTGGATGGAGTCAATCTCATCTATTCTCATTGTATTACAGCCAAATTACATTCAAGCATCACCTGAATTCTAATAGATCTGGTTTTTATCAAACAATGACCTCAGCAATCCAATCAAACGATGAGGATTAGGTCTCCATGATGGAAGGTTTCATTCCAGGGAAAAAACATCTATACTGATTTTCACTCGAACGTGAATGCTAATATCTTCAAACCAACAAATTCAAAGTTTAAAATGCTGCATATTTGGCAGGGATTCAAGAAATGTGACACACAGGTTTGATACTGTGTGGTAATTTGTCCCTGAGGCTTTTGAAAATATTCTGGGTACCTTTTTTTGTGACTGAAAAGAATCAGAATCACTTTCTTCTACATTTGATAACTGCACTTCAAGTTTCCTTCTGTTTCTCTACAAACGTTGACACCTCCAGGATATTATGCCTCATTTTAAGCTATTTAGACATTCTCGCTCTCCTATAGAGCTTGCTGCAGGGTGGCTGGTGAAGATTCAAGGGCCACACACTTCTTTTCAAACATGTTTGGTTGGATGGATTTGGAACTGGCTTCACATAGCAGTCAAAAAAGTGATGCAGGGAGAGGGCCTCCCAGGTCGCCCGCCAAAGGCTCACAACACTGGGGATGACTCACTATGCTGCACAGATACAGTCCAATTTCAGCAGCTTATCATGTGAAAAGAGAACATTACAATCCTTTTCTTCTCAATGACCGAAGGCGAAAACTTTCTCCAAGTACGATCCTGCTTTCAACAGACCAGAGGGTTCTACCCGATGGAAAAGGCAGGGGGGGATTTTTGAGATCTAAATACTAAATTATCTTGACAGGCCTTAAAAGAGGAATTAAAAGAGCCATTATATTGCCGAACAAAAGAGGGTGGAGGTTAAAAACCTTCATTATGTTCAGTTCTTTCTTTTCGTTATCACGTCGCATGTACATCAACGACTGAATGGAGGAAAACATTTCATTTCAGACCCAGTTTCAGAAAATTTATGACAGAAAACACTCTTGGGCTGTCCTTGAAGGATTTTCTTTCTCAGGCCGTGCCATTGGACAGATTAAAGTAAACAAGGTGAGAAGCGATGGGACTGTTCGTGCTTCAGGTTAAAGAAGCAAGCAATTGACTGTAGATATTATAAACAGTGTTGGGAAATGGAAGACAAGCGGGTTCCTATTTAAAGGTCATAACTGTGGTTATTCTGCTGGTTGATGGATTTGAATTCTTTTTTTTATTTGATCCTTTTTTCTATAATTGTACCTCATCAGGGATACGGGGGTCATCTCACTGGTCTGGCCCACTGCATGAGAACACAGCAGCACTTACTTTAGCTCGACAAGGACAGTGCAGTCTATTGAATGTCACTGTAAATCAAAGAACAACCAATTTGCATGGGAAAGAAATCCTCCAGATACAAAACGCTATCTGAAATACCAGCAAAGCAAATGGAATGTGGCCGTAATGTACACTCTGTTGATAATTTTGATGATGGAAGTGGACTGCAGGAGTCTATGAATTCAAGTCACAGCACAGCAGCAAGCCACAGACTCACTTTGGCTGTTTTTGTTAGCATGTATAATTCAGCTGGCAGCTCACCTTGCTGCCAAAAACAGAGAAATTCCTTCAGATTTCCACTTAGATTTGTTTGGATCCACTGCTCAATCTCAGCTCAGAGGAAAAACTGCCAAACTACAAGCTTTGCTGTTATGTGGCCAATTTCCTCTCCCCAGAGAAAAAAATGAGCTGAAGAACGCATTGAAGGTCAAAGTAGTATCAGCAAAAGAAAGACTAAAAATAATGATTGCATTAACATGCAGCTGGGGAGCTGTGTGCTCTTTAAAGAGTTCCAGGGAGGAAGTAATACAATGGTGGCTCCTTCTGTATTCTGCCATCACGCTCGGAGCGGGGCGACGCACACAAAACTAATATGAAAATAAATTCACGCTCTCTGAGGCATGCATGCTCGCAGCTATACTCACTCATGTGTGTGGTAACATACAAGGAAACATGCATAGGGGATAACCGTTTGTGTCAATTTTATTTTTGATTTATTGTCATTCATTTTCACATTTTTTAATGGTTTATTTCTGCTTGGGTGCACTTCATTTTTTCCTGCATTTCAATTTGAGGTTTTATTTGCCTCTGTGACATTTTCAGCTAAATAAATCTGTTATGCTATTCTCCATCACAGACCGTCATAACACAACAGCGATTCAACCTGAAAAGAGTTCATGAAAGCTTCAATATTTGTTTCTCTAAACACCTGGTGTCCTGTGGAAAAACTGGAACACATAAATCACATGATTGAGGATTTTTAAACACTTTTGTGACAGGAGCTTAGGTCTGAGATCTGTGCTCTTCTGTGATCTGAAAATTCTGGACACTGAAGTCCAATATATCTAGAAATACAGTCTGTTTGTGTATGGTATCATATAAGCAAGGCTTTTTATTATCATTGTTGAACCTTGTGGTCAGCTCCTAGAAATGTCACCATCAACATATCCCTGCCACATCAATTAATTTGACCACTAGGGGGCAGAAAAACAACAAAACAGGCTGACTGACTCACAGCCTCCACCGCATCAATGGTTTATGAAGTTGTTACGGCTGAAATGTTAGCGAACAGTTGCCTATTTACACATCCAGCAGACACGGAACAACATTAGCATTCATCTGGAGTCCTGTTTGTGTCCACCTGATGAATGTTAAGTCCAACAGTCACTCTCCTTTGAGCTTTGTTTCGCCTCCACAACCTCCTGACAAAAATATCTGCATTTCACACTCTCATTCACACTCCGTCAGCGTTCGCTCGACACAAACTGACCATCCAGTTACTCGCTGTGTTGAGGCTGCTGTGTAGCATTTTACATCAGCTCCTCCAGAGCATCATTAAAACTCTACTGCCTCTAACTTTCAATATATCTGTGAGATTTTCAGTTACCTTCCTGCTACCTATTTTTTCGTGAATTCTTCATACGTGCAATATTTGTGGGGTGTACTTTATTTGCATATGGAATATATCCATCCATCTATCCATTAGCTATACCCGCTTATCCTTTAGAGGGTTGTGGAGGGTAGCCTACACCCTGGACAGGTCGCCAGTCAATCACAGGGCCATTTGGAATAAATTAATTTGCAAATGGCATCTGAATATCTCATCGTAAACCTTGTGATTTTCGTATACCTTAATATACATTCGGACAAAATGCAAATCCAGATCAATTTATTCAGCTTTAACAGTAAGTTAATAGTTAATGTAGTAAATGATGCCTTAGGTAAAAGGAAATGTCGTAGGTTGGCATGTGGTTTCTAACATTCAGTTGTTCAAACTGTCCCTAATTAGGTTAAAAATACATATTTCATCATCAGACATGTTAAAGCAGAAAAGCATTTGAGTCCAATGTAATTTTAGATTATTAGCAGAACGTGGCACACTAGTTGCCTCGTTTTGAAATCGAGTGTCCTTTTGCCCACACGCTGTTGGACAGTGATTCAGAAAAGACAACGCCGCCTGTTATTTTTGCAAGTTGCAGACGGAAAGACAGCAAATCCATGTGTTTATTCTGGGTTTCAGCTGTAACAGAAATAGCCTTGAGTTTGAGAGATGTAAGACTTCATTTGCAGAAGAGGTAAGACTTTAGGTTATGTTTGTCACAAATGTCACTCCAAATCACTGCTGCAGAGAGAAAATTCACCTGGGTATGCATTTTGCACCTTAGGTCAGCTTTGACAAAGCAGAACAAGGAGCTGATTCACTCCTTTAAACAATATGCACAAAACAACTTGTGTAACAACTATAAACTTTAGCAGAACATTGCACAGAGCTAAAATATTCAGCGCCATTGCCTATTACGTTGCTAATCGTCTAAATCAATTTAAACCAGGTTAATATAAACACTACACTGCTTGAATACATGCATATTTCATGCTAGACTGTGAAGCATTAGCATAAAGCTGTTTGGTTTGACTGAAGCTATCTCCATAATGAATACAAGGCTGATTTGGCAAAAGTGAGGCAACTCTGAACTCAAACAATAGAGAAGGCTGCAGTGAAATGGGGATTGAGGAAAAGAGCATCGGATGCAGTCTGTGGGAAATAATGCTTCAAGGAGCGATGATATAATTTTGGTTACGGAGGATCTATTTTGAATGTTGGCCAGAAAACAGATGACCCAAATAAGCAGTGACCTATGGATCCATTTATAACTTTTAAAATGATAAAATGTTTTGCAGCCCTTGGCATCTCCGCAAAGGGTAAGGCGGTACAGATAATGAATTGAGCTGAATTCTAACTTAATTCTGTATTAACTGATTGTTCTGCCCACTTGGCCGCAGCAGAACAAGTTGGAAACACAGTTATTATTTCATAAAGTGGTTATGGTGAACGTGTTCGAAAACAATTGCCTATTTATACATCCAGCAGACACGGAGCAGCATTAGCATTCATTTGGAGCTTTGCTTCTTTTCACCTGATAAATATAAGTCCAATACTCACTCTGCTTTTGGCTCTGTTCTGGGTTTTCATCAACTCCAGAGGGAAATATCTGCCTTTTGTAGTTTGCCACATGCTCCACTCTGTTGACCAGCTGGTCACTAACTTTGTGTGTAAGCCGTTTGGTGCTGGGCAGATAGCATATAGCATGCAGTGGGTCTGTCTGAGCTTTTTTCGCTAAAAGAAACTGACTGCTACTTCTGGAAAAAGGGTTACTGTGAAAAGAATACAGAGTTTAAAGGCCATAAAACCAAAACACTGAGCTAAAATAGTCGGGTGATAATTCTCTGTGGGTTACTAAGAGGGGTCACTCTCTTTCACATAAATAGTCATTTAATCCATTTATAATAGGAAAAATATGAATTAGTTTAGCTTTTAACATTTTGATCTATTTGGAACAAGAGCTCGTCTCACAGCATGGTCAAGATGTCTGTTTTACAAAGTCTAATGCTTCAAATGTTGTTGTTTTCGCATGCCGACATCTGACATCATGACTCCCATTCAGATTTGGTGACCTTGCCTCTGCTTTGCTCTAATCAAGGACAGATTTAAAGAAAGAAGAATACACAGTACAGCAGGTGGGTGTGTTTGAAGAGAATACTGTATGCACACAGTGCCACAGAGCTCCACGGTTTCAACCCGCATGACCCAAAAAAGGTTCTGCACCTCTGCGGGGCAGGTGAACCGGGTAAACAACACAGTTACAACTGCTGCTTGTTTGTACTGTGGTGTGTGGAAGACACGAAGAACTATTTCTGAGCTGCACATGCACACACAAGGTCAAAAACAAATAACGTTTTGATTAATAACTTTTTAATTGATCACAGATGATAGCTCCTGTTTCTGGCACCATTGTTATGTTTGTTCTATTGTTCTAACAGTGCTGTTGGTTCTGTGTCAGATTCTGCTGGAAAACGACTTGATGAAGATAAACTGGAAGCAGAAATGTTCATCTTCAGGCAGTCCTTATTTCGGCTTTAGTTGGAGAAGTATTACATCGTGATGTTAGCGTACTGATACGAGCTGTCAACCTTTATAACAGTAAAACATAATAAGAAAATAAAGACTTTTTTTAAAGTGGAGCCATTTCAGAGTACATGAAACTCCACAGTTCCCATCAGCTCTGGGGAGATGAAGTTTCTATTTTAGCTCATTGTTTTGGTTTTCCGCTATTCTGAATCTCGTTTCCAGCAGCAGCTGTTGGTATAAAAGCTCTGAGACACCGACAGCACACTACCTGCTCAGCACCAAACAGCAGACAGAAAAGGTTAGCGACAAGCTGGTGACATTTTCAGATATTTTTGGAACCAAAACACAGGCTTAAAGGGAGAGGGAATATTGGATTTGGATTTGTCCAAATGAATTCTAATGTTGTGTGAATAAGCAACTTTTTTATAAACACATTCATCATAACAACTTTATAAACACTGTCAATGTTAAGTGGTCAAAAGAATATTTACTGCAGCTTGAAGCTTGGCTTCATTTTGATATAACGACACAGCAGAAAACTCTATTCTGAAATCTGAAAATACATAAATATTGAAAGTTATAGTAAAACTAAATGTGCCCTCCGTGCAAAGTTTTAGTATGCTTGGTTTATTACATTTGAAGTGATAAAGCAACACAAGCCGTCTCACCGGGGGGGTGAAGCAGTTACATATTTTTGACTGAACGCTCTGCTTCTTTAGCAAAACAGTTTTCTATCATTCTCATTGAAAGTTAGAATACAATACTTTTTTTTGCCATTTAAAAGCTTTCTTCATTGGTTATTTGGGGAGTAGAGAACATTTCAGAGCAATTACCATCACTCAAATAAAACAAAGCCTTTGCAGAGGCAATTATATTCCTATTTTGTGCTTTCACATGATGACCTTCATTCTGCATTCTTCTGTGGATTTCTGAGGTAATTCAAGAATGCAGAAAGAGAACCAAACCACAAAAAGACCATCAAATATCGCATTACAAAAAAAAAAAAAAAAAGCCTCTGCCACTGGTCACAGCCATGGATCTTTAAAAATGGCATAAACCCACATCTTCAGGACGATTAATGCATTCATGATTTATCAAAGCTACGAGCGCAGTGGACAACAAATCAGTGTAGTTTATGAATATGTATGAGGCCAAAGGTTTGCTGTTCAAATTAAACGCTCATGATACACTATTAATGACCTAAATGTGTGCATGCATTAGTAGCATTACTTACTATATTATCATTTCAACCCTTTACTACTTGATAGTTTGTGAATCAAGACAACAATTTTAGTCTTCAATGGAGTCACACAAGTAAAAGAGAGCTATAACGTCAGAAGAATAAAAGTTGTGCTTATGGGGAGAGCAGAGCTTGGGATGCTTGTTAGTCAACATAAACTGTGTTAGTGGGGCTCTAGAGAAAGGTAGAAAGGTAGAAAGCTAAACCCATTTAAAATGTGATGATGAGAAGTCAAAGAACTTTATCGGCAAACATTTTATTCTCCCTCGAGTTATTAAACAAAACATAACGTGGGTAAAAGTATTCATTAAAGCAGTAGATAATGGGAAAATACTCCAGGATACTTAAGTACTTTGTAAACAGAGACTCACATTTTCAGCAGCTTCCTTACTTACATTACGTTAGCCACAATCTATAGCAGCCACGATCAATAACTGCTTACAAAATTGAAAATTAACTATTTTCTTTATTAACAACTGACACGGGCTGTTTTCACGGCACACCCAAACTAAATTACATGTTTGAACTGTAATTAAAAATAATACCATCAGTCTGAATTGCCACTCCTGCTAGTTGTTGTCAATTCTACAATTGGCCAATCAAAGTGAAAAGGTAAATCATAGTAATTCAGAGTAAATTACAGGTGTTTTTCAGGGATATTAGTTAGGAGAGATGAGCATGCTGGGCCCTGAAAACAAAGCCTGACCCCTCCCCCCGTAACCCAAGTCAATCAATGTTGAAATATAAAATGGCCTGACGACGAGGGCTGCAACTAATGATCGTTTTCATTATTGATTAGCCTAATGGTTATTTTCTTGATAAAAAAAAAAGAAATTGTTTCATCATTGAAATGTTAGAACACAAGTTCCCAGAGCTGAAAGTAACATAATGAAAAACCAAAGATATTCAGTTTACCAGCGAATAAGACAAAGAAAAGCAGCAAATCCTCTTTGAGAGACGGAAACCAGCACATTTATGACATTTCTTTCTTGGAAAATGACCCAAATAGTTGCCAATTATTTTTTCTTTGTTGATTTACAAATCGATGAATTGACTAATTACTTCAGATGCTTTTTAAGCATATTAGTACATCTACATCATCTGGGGTCAGTAATATGCATCACCTGCTCACTGCGTTTCCTTGATAGGAATTTGGCGGATCAATAACCAAGAAATGATGCTGCAGGGAGGAGTAAAGAAGTTAGACTTGAGAAGTTAGGCTCTTGCTAAGTTTGGATGAACTTCTCCTGTGCTGCATCAGTGCAGTTATATTAACTGTATGGACCACAGAAGAAAACCAATCCCCCCGAGGATGCACAAATAATGTCACGTCAACTTTACACATTTTTGACCATTTCTTTCTTTCCACGTTTCTAAGAGCACCCGATTACAGCGTTCCTCTGTTCGCTTCACTCTGTGAGTGGACCGCAGGCGCACTGAGTGGCGACTTCTTGCAAGAAATCCCCACCCAAGACGTCCGACTCAACCAATCACAGCTTCCATTTGCTGCTACAGTGCTGCCGCCACACTGTGGCATCTTATTGGTTTATGAAAGTGTTGTGCGTACCTACACAGTACTTTACATAGAGTATGTAAATCAACAGAAAGGCCAACTCCTGCATCTGTTCTGTGGTGAACCAGCCAGTGGGGGATTTTAATTGGGACCTGTATTTGTACATTGCTGCAACAACATGGATAAACCAGTGAACCAAATGAAAGAAGCATGCATGCTCAGCAAAATCCTACCTGAGAAAGATTAATAATACGCTCACGCTTCATCAGTTTCCTGGCTGTGAGAGGCAGCTTCAGTGTCCATCAACAGCACAAACACAATTAATGGAATTTCCTTCCTATAAACTGTTAAAAATCAGTGCAGACATGCAGATATTTGTAAATGCTTTGTCGTATTAAGGATATTCTGATGGTTCACTGTATCTTAGTTCACTTTGTTTTCCCTTCTTGTATTAGGGGTTCACACATGACTTCTTACCTTAGTTACCGCCTCACTTTGTCAAGAAAATCATAGCTGTGAATGTTTTTTGAATTATCCATGGCATGTTAATACAAAGCTAACACAAATAATATAAACAATATAAAACTACAGCGACTTTTTACAACTTCACATGTGATGGTGATGATACATGGAGCTGGGCAGGTTTCTCAGGACAAATCTTGTATCGGTGTAAGAAAAGGAAAAAGGAAACAAGGCTGCACAGAAAAAGAAATGGGACGCTGCTACCCAGAGAAATATAACATCAACAGAGAATCAAAGTAAAAAGTAGTCAAAGAAGGAGGAGAATGAAGAAAAGATGTGCAAGACCTCGATATAGGAATTGAAATGACTAATCATAATGAAGCAGCGATTTCCTCTCTGTTTACCCCGGAGCTTAAATCTAACAATTTCCTATGACTGATGAGCACTAAAGCTGAGTTGGGAATAAAACCTGTTTGAGGAAAGATGTTCAGTTTTTAATTGAGCTAAAACAACTACACTTCTCTTCACCTGACTGTCTCCTGACGCTAACAAGCTCATAGTTAGGCATATTTCCTTGGAAAGGGAGCCAGGCAAGGGAGCTGAGTAACAAAGCTCTGCTGGAGCTCCCCTCCTCAGGCCTGGAAACCTGGTTGGTCTTTGATGAATAAAGACTATTGTAAAAAGTTAAAGACAGGGAACACTGACAACCGCTGAACAGCATGATACGTTGTGTGGATTCTCCCCCATTCCTGCTTTGTTCCAAAATTATCACTCGCCAACAGATCATTAGGCTTTTCAGAAAAGCCACTGGGAAACTTGATTTACCAAAGTCACGCTGATCTGCTTCCCGGACAACCTTTCAAGTTAACTACAGAGAGACAAATACCCCCATTAGTTTTAAGAATTTCCCCAAAAAGATTGTAAACCATTGATATTACAAACCCTGCAGGTCAGACAGATTATCAACTTCAGTAAAGTCAAAAGAGATTGCACCTATTTAATTAGAACCTGTGTTAGTGTCATATCAAATGATTAAAACCAATTGTTTTTTTACATATAAAAGAAAGTGCTCTCAAAGTCATCATAAACTTCTATTTTCAGGAGGATTCTTGATCTGTGCGAGTCTGGTACTGACACTACAGTCCAGAGGACGACGTCTTCTTGATTTGTACATGCACAGCTACATGTTATCTGTCACTGTCGTGCCACACATGTTAAATACCCACAACACTGGATCTCAACACAGAGAAAACTGGTGAAAGTTAACTTGGAAAGCTGTTACCATCAGTATCCAGCTGGTCCTGTGTAGGCGATAGGGGAGTTTTGATTACCGTCCCCACTCAGTAAACTCGGGGGGGCTAAGCACAGAGCAGCTACCTCTAGCCACATCTAGCAATCTGTAAAATTACTTCTGGGCTTTGTGCTCTCATCTGCACATTTAAGCGCGAGTGCTGCAATGGCAGCTTAATCTTGATTCAGTCAATCTCTCTGACCTCTTTCTTTCAGCCCTCCTCCTGCTGAGGGGACCTGAGGCTCGGCACTTCCAGGGAGACGTGTCAGACAAGGATAGAGACAGCTGGTATACATTTCTAAGGGATGTGGAAATCAGATTGTCAGACGACCCTGCGCGCTGCTCCCTGACTTCAGAAGGCAGAAGTTACTGTCAGTGTCATTGATGCCCTGTGGATGATCCCTACAATGTTCAGCAGAAACACTGAACACTCTGGAAGAAGAATGCAGAAGAATGAGTGTCTTTTTGTCCGTGTTACATTGAAGGATGCACTACAATTCTCCATGGATAGCTTAGATAATGTTACTGCAATAATTAAATTGCACAAGGACGATGTATCGAACACTTATAATCACATGTATCTGACAAAAGAGTAGGAATACTCAATAAATGAGCACTTTCATGGTTTAAGACATGCGTAGCTCTCAAAGAAAATGTATTGACCTTGATTTATTGCATGTCTCATTGCTTTTCTTAAATACGCAACATCTCTCAGCAAAATCCTTTGTAAAAGTGGGATTCTTTTTACATTTGAGTTGAAAACACATTTTACCCGTAGGACCAATTACACTCAGAGGAGTGCGTATCCATGGTCAAACTGAGACGTTGGTTGTTGTTGGAAGAACCAGCTGGTCGGTCCTTTCTCTGTTCAGCCTCTTCAACCATCATTCATATATTTGGTTTGATGAAGTAGAGTAATTACACGCACATCGCGTTGATGCAAGGCTCTGAGGAAACGAGTCAATGAACGTCAGCGAACACCGGTAACTCCTGCACGCTGCCACCGAAGTTTAATAATGACAACGTTTCGATCCTACTTGGATCTTCGTCAGGTCAGAATGGTTGTTTTTGGATGGTTAACCTCTCCTGCCGTCATAGAGCTTGTCAGCCTATTGGTGCGCATGATGTATAAATATGGACATTACCTTGCCAAGAAATCTGTTCTCAGCTTCACTTCAGCGATTGTTCAATTAAGAAATCTTCAGCTTGGACAAGATGCTGCTGCCAAGAGGATAACATCACCGTGCAACAGCTGCTCTGTCGTCGCTCACAAGGCTTTCAATTCCCGCCAGATGTGACTTTAAAAGATGTGCTTGTTACAGGTATCATCATCTTCATGGTGCTGACATTCCTGCACCAAATGTGGCATCCATATGTCACCATGACAACAGCAGTACTGATGGTGGCCAAGCTAGATCCAGATGTTTCACTAAAGCACTCTTCTAGATGCTGGGAGTATTTTCACCAGTGTGATGCACACGGCTGTTCTCCATCGAACCAGACTTTATCTACTAAACGTTTTGGTTATCGTGACTTCACCTACCAGAGGTGGAAATACAACTGAACACGATAAACACAAAATTCAATTTGAGCACTTCTAGAGAAACATGCAAGTGGCACCAGAACAACTTCAAAGTGTCGTTCAGATTGTCAGTACTATTTTAAGATTTTAAGATTTTAAGATCTTATTTAATTACTCGATTTACCTTCAGATTGGACATACTGAAGAGGATTTTTTGGAGAATTCTTAAGTGAACTGCACGATCCCTCATCAGGAAGGGCTGGAGCCAGTCCCAGCATGCACTGGGCTGAGGCATGAAATTACCATAAACAAGTCTGCAGTTCATCACTGGCAGAAATGTTGTGGCCATTTACAGAGACACCCCGGACCTCTGTTATTCCCATGTCATTAACACACACTAAGAGCATGAATTGTACTCACCTAATCCATCGGTATGAGCAGGAGGACATCAGCATGAGACAGGAAAGAAAAACAGAAAAGGAAAACATTATTAACATTGTGTCGTTGCTGTTAACATCAACATTAATGTGTGACTTTTGTTGCATTTAGGTTTGGAAATGTAAAAGTTAACGTTTAATAGCTTAGGTCTGAATAATTAATTACAACAATGTTTGTCTGTATACAAGACTTTTAAAGCGCCAACATTAAAGTACTCATTGCTTTGTTTGCACACAAAACATCAGATTCCACATTTACACAAATGATAACACATCTCAGCCGCGTGTTTCTGGGAGAGACTCGATTCTGATTCCATAAATCACTGATCGACTCGCTGCAAAATCACTGTGGTCATTACAGTGGGCTGCTAAAAGTGTGTATATACTGTATGTGAAACATCTTGGTGTCACACAGTAGGTGACAAAGCTGGATCATAAGCATGGTGCTGGAAACTCAATCTTCCTCTGAGTGAAGCTCCATCAATACAGATTGTCACTCATGACAGATGGAGGTTTGTTTGGTCATGAATTAACAGTATTTTTAGAAAATGCTTTTACAATGGTAATTGATTAAGTTTGGACTGATAAAACAACATATTGATAAAAGCAGATAAAAATACTTTCTAACCGCCTAATGTTTTAATACATCTGTCAGTTGTTAAAATAGGAAACATCAGGTGAGATTATTGATTAAAGAGCTTATTTAGTTTATTTTATTTAGCAGTTAATGATCAAAGACTGATGTGGAACCAATAAAGGCCATCAGCTGCCCATTACAGACTCCACTGAAACTATTCTTAGTATTCTGTAAATGATACACAACTCGTCCATATGTGTTGCACACATATTCTGCAAACTTACAGAATATAATCAGGTTATGTCACGAACCAGGCACTCTGGAAATAAAACATTCTCTAAGCATCATGTTGGGAGGAAAAAAAAAACTCTCTAATCAAGTGAGCAGGCTGGGGTTGTCAGGATGTCAGACATCTGTTGGCATACATTATCTCAATTCCTGTGTAGACAAGTGGTTGGTATCTGCCTAAAAAGGTCAGCGGTGGGAAGAGGAGGTGTCAGCGCTGCAGTGGTGATGGAGTGGGCCAGGTTCACCTGGACTGAGAATCTTTATGCCCTTATTGACAAAAGGTCAAGGTAACTAACGATCTGCGGGAAAAGGTTACACCTGTCTACGAATACACCTCATTCCACATTTACATAGGCTGCCGTTATGCATAACAACAGGCTGTTAAATAACAGGATGCACACCGCTCGCATATTACAGAATGTGTACGCTTAATGTTCGCTTGGAGATATGAATGAATCCAAATTAAAGGATTGATTGTACCGCACGTAGAGCATTCACAATCCTCACTTAGCTCGCCAAATTATACAAAACACTCTTTGCATTTTATTTAGTAAACAGTCGCTGCAACATGTTCTCTGCTTAAATATTAACTATGCAAGATATCTGATGTTTCTGGTGCAGAATGCATTAATATTTGTTGCCTGTGGTCAGACTTAACTTTAAAAATTAATGCTTTAGCAAAGCTTTGAAATCAGTGTCTGCATTGAAACAGGAGGGGGGGGGGGCACTGGATACCACACTGAAGAAAATAGAGCTGGCTTCAGAAGCTGAGGCCACGCTATGTTGATGGTATAAACCACAGCGTCCATCCCTTTAGAGAGCGTGGACAGGGGTGAACCGCAGGTCTTTTTGATGCTTTCAGGTGTATTCAGGCTCTGAATATTCACGATCAGCGTGACTTGAGAATATTCAGTGAAGCTCACGACTGAATGCTGCTATTCAGAAGTTGTCTCTTCTTGAGAAAGTGAGGATCATGCCGGTGTTATACAAGCTTTTCATCTCCCACATAAATAGACCTAGAGGTATTCAGCTGGAAACCTTCTCCCTCTGGATTTGTCGCTGAATGTTTCCCCACATTTTTCCCCTGGCTAAATGAAGAGGAGACATTTTATTTGTTTGGCTCGTGGAAAATAATAGTTTTATTTTCTATGAATATAAAACATGATTGCTTTGTTGGCATAAAGCAAATTATGCATTCAAAGACTGAACATTCACATGGAATACTTTGTGAAAGAATGAGAGCAATGTGACTAAATATTTATCATTCTTTTTTAGTTGATCAGCTGGAAGGATTGGTTAGATTTATCTCTCGATTTATTTGCCAACATAACCTTACGCAAAAAGTCACAAAATCATACACAGGAAGGGCTGAGCTGACGCAGTCGGCTACGTTGGGGGCAGTAAGCAGTGTGCAGTGCTGTCTGGTACAGTGTTTTGCGATATAAGCTGAAAAGCTTAAGCGATATAAGCTCATCCTACATAAAATGAGTAAACAACTTGACTACTGGATTTAAAAAAAGCATTGATCATTGATATGCTTTCTGAAAGTAAATAGTGACAACTAGCATTTCTAAACTGTTCATCCGGTTAGGGGGGGAAAGATTCAAATATTAAAGCTGCACTATTCAACTACGCACATTGGCAGCTCCAAAACATAACTGTGCCTGAGGGTTACCTCGGCTCGGGCCTGGAAGACTACAAATGTAAAACAGAAAGCCTGTGTTACACACTGGAAGCGGGGAGTTTGTTTCCCAGGCAGGGAGGGTCTAACATTACAGCTGCATTATGGGAAATGTACAGGATGCAGAGTTTTTGGAGCTTGAACCGCACTAGTGACTAATAAGTCAGGATATCTGGGTCTTTGCTGCATGAATTTTGACTTGATTTTTTTTTTTTGTTTGTTTAAATATGTCTCTTGTGAGTCCCTCAAATCAATGGACGGGCATTATTAGATTGCTGGTGTCTCCTTAACAGCACAAATCCTGCACAGTAACAGGTCAAGTTGAACTGCCCACAGCAGCTTGTATTTACTACAATAACCAGTCTGCATTTTACCAAAGGGAAAAACAAGGCAATAGTTGTAACTCTCTCACTGCTGGTGTGAAGACAAAACCTATTGACTGTCGCACAAATTCATGCAAAGGGCTAGGATACTGATTTATACAATACTACAAAAAGACGTGTTTATTATAGACAAACATGACAAATAGATTACAGTCTTCGAGTGTCTCAGCTTAGTTAACAATCCGTTCCTCCCTCCATCACGAGGCAGAAACAAACAACACAGGGTCATGTCTATTACCGAAGACAGAACCCACCATTCTCAGACAAAGTCAAATGTGTTGCCTTGTCTGTAAAGTGCAATCACTCAATGTAAGTGCAGTTTGGAAGTGAACATAGGGAACACATGGACATGCAAGCAGCCCATAAAACAAGCAAAGCAACAGACAGGAGAGATGGAGTGGGTTTAGAATGAGTTTATCTGTAAAAAGATGTGGTGTCTCTGACCATTACTGAAGAGAAAAACTTGCATCAAGTGTGAATGTAAAACTTTAATAAGCCATCAGACAGATTTAATACTTGTTGCCACCGATACTGTGGGCTCTTAAGATAAACCCAGCAATTGTTATCTCGGTGAAGAGCCGAGATGCACGGAGAGCTTCCTGTATGTTCAGGAATCGGTCCAGTTTTTAATGAGGGTAAAAGGACACAGCTCTCATCTTTTTTTCATGGCAGTGTGTGCATCTGTCGAGTACTCGGGGAAAAAAAAAATTCTTGGTGATAAACAAGGCCTATCTGGAGGAGGCCTTGCAGCAGTGAGCAAGCCTAAATCAGGCACTGTTGCATGGCAGATAATATGAGCTGCTGGCACGGGAGGAGGAGGGGGGTGTTTGCTGCAGACTGAAGGTAGAATCTGCTCCACGGGAAAGGGACACTGCCGCTGCCATCGATGTCCAGTGAGGTCCCTTCATTAGCCTCTGCGTCCTCGGTTTTCTCTTCTTGCCTCTCTCAGTGTCCTGTTCACCCTCCACAGAGCGATGGGGAGGGCTCTCTGAATAGCAATAACCCTGCCCAGCATCAATCCATCTTCTACTTCATTAAGGGGGCTGCAGCGTTATTGCTGAGCTGTAATGATTCCGCAGATCTCCCTCCCATAGGCTGAGTCTCTTAGGCTTTCGGAGATGTCATAAAAGAGAACACGTGAGATGTGCCGGAAATGTATGTGAATTATTAATTTTCTTCAGTCCCTGGAGGAAGTTTGTCTTCGAATATGTGTGTGCGTGGATGTGCGTTTGTGCATACTGCTGGCTACTGCTTTATACTTCATACAGGTTGATTCAAAATTTATGTTGCCAGCCCCTTTGGCACTGGAGAGTTATTGCAAAAAAAGTAAAATGAAAGGACGCAGCAATACTAATGCGGTTCAGATATATGGCCACTGCTTCTCATTCGCATCTCGGGATGGTAATGCAAAAGCGATGATGCTTTATGCAGACTAATCTAGCAGAAACACATCAACAGAAGCTGGAGAAATGAAAGAACAAGATAGGGTTCAGAGCCCTGTGTATACAGACTACGACAGGCTCATACACTCAAAGCCTTTTTATGTTCGCTATAAAAAGTCCTGTAAAAAGCACAAGCTTGGAATATCCCTCTAAGAAGCCATTAACAGTGATGGGGATAATATTTGAGGAGTTTTGTTTCTTTCTTTTACTTGTTTGTCCTTTCATACTGACATTTACGTGTGCTATGTGTGTCATTTTTTGAATACTTCACCATAATTGTCATAACTGTAACACACTGGCATAATCACCGTAAACAAAGTTAGATCATTGTAGAAATGATAAGCAGCCAGCAGCTCATGGCAGCGGTATTGTTATATCTGGTGTTAATCAAATTTAAGACCATATTTGCTACTAAACATCCCCTCACTGGGGATCTGTGATCTTTCTTATGTGCTTAATTAAATAAATGAAGGTAATTAGTCCACATCACTACCAGAAACTTTTAGTTCGGTGCAAATAATGACTGTAACGTCACACAAATGTAATGCAGTAATCATTTATTGATGTCAGACTGCTACAAAAAGCACCTTGCGGACAGCCTCCACGCTGTGTAATTTGCACAGTACTATCTCACCTACTGTTTTTGTTAGTGTGCCATTCATCTTAGAAGAAAATATCTATGTGATTTAATGCCTGCCTTGAGTTGGATAATCACTTTCACCACTTGTTGACAGCACATTCAGACAGTCCATTATATTGACCTACATTTACATCACTAAAAGCACTATCCTTTGCCTGAGAAAGGAACGTCACTGCCAGTCACATTAGTGTCAAGTTTATAGGCTATAGATCACCATGTCAGTCGTGTGTTGATGTGAGGATAATCCGCATTACTTTACCATCGCTGTTGAAATAATCCAGAACAGAAGTCTAACGTTGTTACCCTTTAAACCTTTAAGGGAGAAGGTCGGACACCACAATCTTTGCATAATCTTAACCGTGTCGTTTGGGTAGTCCTGATTGGGTAGTCAGATCAGGAAACACTCACATGGGTCATTTTGAAAGGCAACGACAAACAACAAATTATCTTTTAGTGAGTTTGGAGGACTTGCTGCCAGACACTGTCCTCACCAGAAAAACTGCAACATCTGTTGTTAGTTAAAACACATGAAATCAAATATATTTAAATTTTCCTGACAAGCGACCTCTTGTGGTCGGCAAAGTAGGATGACGTACTTATAGCACTGTAAAGGTGGGAGGTTTGGTGTACGAAGTGTCTGGCTTTAACAAAGACACCAATTCTTACCCCACCTCTAAACATTACAAGTTTATTTTAACCATAACCATGATGTGGTGTTAACCCTCACAAAGTACTTTTTGTTGCCAAGGCTTAAATAAACCTTAACCATAGAAATGAAAAACAAAATGCATTTCAGAAGGCGATGGTAAACATGGACAATGACGTCCTGCTGATGAACACACTCAAATGGTATTTAGATCATTTTGGAAGGACGTGACATGATTTATTTTGTCATTTAGGTTTGAAGACTTGTTGCTTCTCCAAAGCTGTCTCGTGATGTTCACCCAAACAGCTGAGGTTAATGTTAAAATCCACGTTGCTGTGTTAGTTTAAATATAACTGACACAAGCACGATATGTATATGTCTAGTTGGATTATTCAGAACAGTTATGAGCCATGAGGTCATGCACCTTGAACCACGTCTGAGAATCTGGTCTGTATGAGTCTGGTCTACAGCCTCTAGGTTTCAGAGTCGCCTGTCTGAATCCCTCGTGGTTCCACACCACAGCTACCCGAGGTAAGCAAGCAGAAACGGGAAACAGGGGCTAAGAAGTGTGTAAGGTTCACACTGACAGAGTGCTTGTTTAGAGGGCCACACGCATGCCTGAATGCAGCCATTTATCATAAGCATTGGCAATCCAATCAATTACCCAACAGGGAGAGGTGAAACAAAATCCATGAACTCTCCAGTCAATGAAGTCAATGAACTCTGACCTTTTCACCAATCTCAAACCACCCACGCTAATCAGACAGCTGTACCGACATCAGAGACTCAGCACAAGCAGGGGAGACGCACAGTCACGTAGTCCGAACGCCGAAACTGTTCAAAAGCCTCCCAAAGTCCCACACGGATTAGAAAAACGAGGCGAGCGAAGAACGAAGGCCTGCCAGTGTGAACAAGCGTGATAAAGAGTACAGGAAGGGAGGCGGCGGTGTGCGGACGCATCACATTATCATCACTTATCTGCTACTGATGCCATGTTCACCTCCGCCAAATAGATCTGTCAGACTTGAGCTTCTCAAGGCTCCTGAAGGGAAACTCAATAAAAAAAACGCAACGCGGGCATCTCCCAGTTTCTCAGGCCAAAGTAAATAGGCGACGAGCGTGACATTATTGATAGACCAGAAACTAGCACCGCTGCGGCTTCTTAGCATCAGTTACTGCTGTCTGTCAGAGCAGTCAGTTCAACTGTCACTTCCTGTCACTGCAATGGAATATTTCCTTGCATCAGGAGGGGAAATGGAGCTCGCCAAATCAACAGACAGACAAGTGAAGGTAGAAATATGTGCATGATTTCACGTGTTCTTTCCAACTTCTGAACCAATTCAACCAAACTTTTTTTGGTGCCAAAGCAGCAAACTTTCAACAAAACATTTAACTTATTGCATTAACATACCACTGCGAGTACATGACCTTTGTTTGAACATACTAATCTCGATCAGGCATTTGCTGTTTGGGCTTAGTGTGGCTAAATACAAAACACTGATCATGTTTGCAAATGAAGGACAGCTCAAAACGAGCAGTTTCAATGGTGGGATTTGTCAAAGATTGGAAAGTTATTCAGTAAAGAAAGAAATTTGGACACACAATCTGAGGCACAACCCATCAAGGCTTACTATGAATGTCTTGTTAGATAAGTACAACCAACATGGTGGATCAGGGAATGTCAAGTTCAAGATCAAATTAAAGTTTGATGGCCATACAGCCACAGCTCTGTCTTTTCTTGTGTGTACACAATGGCCACAAACGATGTTCATTCATTATTAATGCTCCGTCTTATCACTTCTTGCTTCCGAACTAATTAGGTGCAGCTTCCCTGACACTTTTCTTTTATTAAATGCTTATACATTTCACCTAAATACTCGTTAGATTCTCTTCGCACTTCCCACAACTTTCTTTCATTACACCTGCACTAATGTGCTCTTGCTTTTCGGAGATGGAATTATTGACGCATGAAGAACCCTCGCAAATTGGACCATCGCCACTCACTGTGGCTGCTGCTTCTTTTTTTACAGTTCCTCCCTTGCAATATTTAACACCTGTTTAAACTGCAACACAAAAAGTGACATTAAAGTCCATATCTTGATATTTCTAATCCAACACAACACTGAGTTTGCACTGTTGCCGTGACTACTGCTGCACTTGCTGTAGCTCTTTCACAATAAAAGCAAGTGGTTTGCCGGTGAAAAGCAAGAGCTTGTGTTTCAATCATATGGAGGGAATAAGACTTACTATTACTTATTTTCCCTAATAGCTTCGAACAGACTTCCCCGTGGGTCAGGAGGGCTGCTGTGTTTCCAACCGGGTCAGTGTCTGTTCTCAGTGGGAAACTCTGCTCCACTCAGCAGCCACTCCTCATCTTGGTTGGACGGCTTGATCGATGAATGGTGAATAAACTCATCTCTCTGCAGCGCTGACCCTATTGCTTTAGTTTACAGACACAATCAGGGAATACTGGCTGGCAAATCAATTCACCAGTTTAGCAAACAGGCTGGCACACTGCGAGGCCCAATGCAGCCAGAGCGCTGCGGTGGTATTGTCCCAAGGTAAGAACAGGCATCAAGCCACCTGTGATGAACATTCACAGCCTCGTGTTCACTGTTATTCACCCTTGAAAAGCGAATCCACAGAGCAGAATAGCCCAAGAAATCTGAAATTCTAAACAATGAGGCTAAGAAAGAAGCATATGGGAAAACAGGGAAAATCACCTCGTGTCCTATTGTGTCCATCACTGCATATGTGGTTGATTTTCAGTACTCTATGACAGTAACAGTAACACTACGTCAAACCTGTCGAATGCATGTACATCGAAATTAAAGAATGGGTTCAGATTTATCAAAGTCTACCTTGATGCAATCCTCAAATGCCCAAACACAAAGAGGGAATTTCATACTAAAAAGACTCTGACTTTAGAAGACACCTGCATGATTTGACTACCTCGGACTGCTGAAGCCTCATAGCAAAACGCTTTGGCTGACGGACACTGTATTTAGTTCCCCATCCGTCTTACACTGGAGTCACACTAGGGAGCGACATCCTTCGCATATCCTTTGTTGTGTCCGAATGCAAGGCAAGAAATGTCATTAAACATCCAACGACAAAACCAAACTACATAAATCATGATGTTTGTTTATTTTGTATGTTTTACTGGCAAATATACCATGAATGTACAGTATACAACCAGTAATTATGGGACAATGCACGGCATATTTTGTGTATTACTGAGCATAAAAATGTGAACGGTTAACAGGTACCATTAAGCCCACAGTATACGATAATAACCACAGCAGCTCAACACCTACTTTCGTTATCAACGGACTCATTGCTTATTTGTTGCTCATCATTAACATTAACTTGCTTTGAGCATTTATCTTGCAAGCTGCAAATTATTGATTATCATAGCAATCTCTTCAACATGGCCCGGCCATCATACCTTCCTACAGTATGTTCCTGCCACGCTACATGTTGTCAAGTCCCACTGCAGCACACTGTGCTAGAAAACGTACAGTAACATGATCTGTGGTTGAGGTCCAATCCTCTTATACAGGTAAGTAAGAACAAATGTATGATTCACAATCTAAGATCGTCATATTGTGTTGTTGGTATTGCATTGTTTACTCATATTTCAAGGCAGTACTCTCATTGTCGGTAAACGTTTTGCTGGCACAACTTTTGTTAAACTTGGAATGAAAATAATTCACTACTCTGACCAACAGGAGAAGCTGTAGCCTAGTAGTAGTTTTCATTGAATATTTCATTGGGTCATGTATGTGGCAGCAGAGAGGTTATCTGAATAAAATGCACCCCCTCTGGCCATTCAGAGACGGATATTCTCTGCAGCCATGCTTTCATTAAAATTAAACCTGCATAACAGGGTGATAAATTCAGGCATTTTAATACTTTATTTCAACCTTTAAAAGGACTCACAGATGCCCAAGAACCTCAAGAGCGGCACAGCTAACCCTTTGAGACAAACATGACTCTTAAAAGATTACTCCCCATTTCGAATGTTTTGTCTTTTAGTTTGTGCCAGGCGAGCTGAGATAATAGATAATTGCAGCACTGAATTGTTATTAATTTATAATTCTGTTATTTTCATCTGTTCATTAGTGGAGAGAACCCAGAGTGCACTGTGTCCCACTTCCACTCAATTTAGCAAAACATCTTCCCAAACTGCCAGCACCACAGTGTTTCCCTCCATATGTGTACAACGCCAGTGCTCTTCCACCTACCATTAGACAGAATCTGCTGCATGAAATTACTATTCTCAGAAAGAAAACTGAAATACAATGTCGTCTCCAGGACGGAGGCCATTTGATGATAGACACAATGACAGTGGAGAGCAGGAAGAATGGACCGTAATTCTAAGGGCGACAGCTTTTTGCTTCCATGATACGACAAAACCTGCATGTCTGCGACTGCAGCTTCTTTTTTCAATTTACTCTCATAGATGCAACAGATTTCAATGTATTTGGATTTACATTTCTTCACAATTTCACTGAAACAAAGCTCAGGTAATGCTAAATTCACTAACGCCACACAAAAGTCCAAAACTTAATGATACACATGAATGGCAAAAACAATGCATTTTGTTGAAGATAACATTCTGCATTATTAAGAAAGTCTCAGACAATGCCTAATTGTGATTTGAACTGCAGCAGGAGGAGGCCTTAGTTCCGCTGAATTAAATATGCTGCATGTAATGACTTTTGCCAAAATAAGCCAAAAAACACAGGCAGCATACTTAACCTTGGCCGCTTGTTTGACTGTTATCTCCGTTCTCTGCTTCACCTGGGAGTTGAACTCAATCTAATTGGAATACTGATTAATGAGAAACGTGACACACAATGTGTAAGCCTCTATGAGACTTTACCCCGGGTCCACAGGACGATGAGGGTAAGTGTGTACGGCCAAACTACAATTAGTGCCTCCTAAAAGCCAACCAAAACCCCTTTCTGACCAAGTAACAGTGAAGGTAAAAGCTGCTGTTTGTGTTTCCACCACATCTGAAGAACAGTGAAGACAAGTCAAATGGATGATTACAGATTTTTTTTAAAAAGGACACAAATCACACACAAAACCACATCAAAGTAATCAGGTTTTTCTTTGTAGTTACCTTTGACATGTGATATTTGAATGGACGGTGCAAGAGAGACAACCAGAGGTGGAAAGAGAGACTGAAAATGTCTCCTGTCTCCAAAGTAAAGACCATCTGCAGAGTATTGTATGATGCTAATGTCTGCTTTCGTGCATAACCACACTGAAGCAAATGTAAGTATTATTCTCTTGGTCACTTTCTCTCCTTCATTGGTGAAAATCTCTTTATCTAAACTCCTTTTTAGACAAGTTGACGAATCAAACACACAACTTGGTTTTAACTTCAAATGAGCATTGCGAGAAATGTCCACCCCTAATATTGATTTTAGTGGCACCACTGCTTGCTTGCTTACTGTGAAGTTGCTGTAAAAGCCTGGACGTTTGTGCTTACCCAATCAGCACCACTCAGTAAATCAAACTCCACCCTGATAGTTTCTGGGCTTTCGGTAAGCACTTTGAGGGGCGGGGACTTTTTAAGGCCCAGGAACTCATTTCAGATCCTGGTCGCTTTAATAAAACAAAAAGGTAAAAAAGGTTTTAGTTCCTACAGAAAAATACATGTCGGTGTAGGACTTATACTTTATGATAGCCACAAGAAGTCTTGAGTAATTGTCACTATCATATTTGCTCTAAGGCTTTTACTGTAATTACATTTGGAGTATCCATTAACCACATGCTAAAATCACTTTTTCTCTTACATCATTTTTTCTAAGTGGCTAACACGACAGAGATGAAAATTCCTGTTCTATGTATGCTGTGTCCACAGCATGTGCCTGCTTCTCTTTATGTCGACTTTTTTTACAGGGACTTTCATGCCAGTTAGGTGTCATTCGTATCAGCTCTGTAAACTAATTAGTTCCACCGTTCACTCCTGGCACCTGTCCGGTCCTCCAGTTCAGGTAGACTGGCATTCAGTTCAGGAAGCAGTGTGATCTTAGATGCTGTTGCCACATGTCAGCTGTTTGACTTGGCTGAAATTTGTGCTGACTCCTGCAGACCACTGTCAAGACCTAGATAGTGGATCTCTTTATTGCATGCTGCTGCTCACTTTAACTCGAGGATCTCAAATATGAAAACCACGGAGGGCCCAGAGAGTCCAGGTTTTTATTCCAGTCAAGGACTGCACTCGAAGATTTCCCTGATTATCAGCTACAGAGGAGGGAAGTAATCATTGAAAACACTTCTGTGATGCTTGGCTGAGCAAAAAATATGCACACTTTTGAGCCACCTGAAAAACATTATTTTTCATTACTTAACACAGCGACAGTATCTATTCTAATGCGTGTACCTGATGCTGATAAACACCATGTGGAGGTGATGGCACCATGTTTTATTTAAATGGCTGCATTATTAAGAGCATGACTAAGCATGATGGTCTCATCAGAATCAACCGATTTAAAAAAATAATAATTTTAAATATGACAAACTGTGTAATGATCAAACAGATCAACAATCTGCTTTAGAGCTCAAGTAATCAATTAGTCAATAAAACAGGAAACTGAATCAACAACTGTTTTAAAAAATGTCTTACATTTATTCTTTAACAAAAGAATTATGAAATGTGCCTTTTCAAAATCTCAAATGTGAATATTTGACTGTTTTATGGGTTTACATTTACTGTTAATGTAGTTGGATGTATTCTGTGGCACCGCATTAGTCTCGATGTAATTACCCATGTATGAGAATTGTGTATATTTTCCCTTTTAAATATTTAGTCACAACGGGATTTGCTTCCTTTCAGCTCAGTTTAAACTGAAACTCACCTTGAGTCTCATAGCAGTGCAGGAGACCTTGCACGGTGTACGAACCTTGCATAAAGCAGAAATTCTCTAATAAATAAGCACATCAGCACATACAATTATATATATCGATAAGAAGGTATATTTTTCAAATACTTATTTAAATGGTAAATGTGTTGGCTGTGAACAAATCACATTCTAACCTCTTATCTACTTACAGTCAACCAAACCAAAAACCCCTTAAACAGGCAGTCAGGCAGAAAGACAGAAAGACCTCTCACGCCTGCACACTTCGCTGAACAAATTACACACATGAATCCATGGACACCAATGCGCACTTTCATCACCACCACATCACGTGATGCAGCGGTAACGCCTGCAGATCATTGCTCTGGAATTCCAATCTATTAGTATCTGATACAGCCGCACCAAACGGGTCTGAAATATTTAGCGTCATTAAATGACTCTTAACATCTCTAATTTGCATACTTATTGTCTTTTCTGAATTCATGGCCTGGTGTGACATTATGATTTAAATGTTAAGTAATGACAGCACATTTTCATCAAAAACAGCCACATAAACACACGGAAGACCGACCAACTAAACAGGGGCCCATTAAATGCAGCGATAACGTGACAGACCAAAGACTGCCCCATTAAAAAATAAACACTGATCGAGTAAATACTGGCCCATTAACTACAAACAGACTGGCCCATTAAGCGCCAAGATAGAGTGACAAATTAAGACTTGCCCAATACATAATTGAGACTGTATGACTGGAAACGGGCTCATTAAATATTAAGTGTGACTGACTACATTTTGTCCAATACATGTTAATAGAGAAAAAAACAAATAAAACACTTAAATACTGAGACTAATTTCAGACTGATCTATTTAAAGCGTCCTGGACTAACAATAGTTTGAACAGATCCAGAGTAGGGCCCTCAACCTTTTCGCTACTGATGAAGTATGTCTGCAGCATCACGTATAGAAAACTGTCAAGCACCAAAAAGCTGACTTTGGATGTTTGGCTAGTGTCAACAGTTTACAGTGGGACCAGTAACTTCCTGGAGTCTCTGCTGGTTGCCTGGCAACAGGTCCCAGCCCAGTCAGGCACATAAAAAAAAGTATTCGTGAGTATTTGTTTATTTCACTTCGGTTTCTGAACAGATTAAACAAAGCAGATCTAATGTTTTAATTAGTAGGCTTTAGAGATGTTGACACCTTGTGTGTGAATCTTCTCATCTGTCGGCAAAAAAAAGTGTAATAAGCGTGTTTCCCAAAATGTCAAACTACTGAGGTTTCCTCAAAGTAAGGTGTTGAAAAAAGGATCATTTCGATATTGGAACCGTAGCTCAGGTATCATATTAGCATTACAATGATCAATTTCAAACAGCACCGAGCTTCAGTCGAGGGTTAGACTCGAACCCTTTCCGGGAAAGCAGCCGTTAGTGTTTAATGGTTGAGTGCTTACTCAGTCAGTCTGTCTGAGACAGACCGACGAAACATTAAATATTCAGACCTACTGACTAAACACTAGCCCGTTTAAAGGCTAAGGAGGACCGACATACTAAACACTGGCTCATCAAACACTGAAGCAGACAGACGGACCCGACAGCACAGCATCTGTTCAGCATTTTCATTCTAGCTGAAGGGGGAGGCACTCGCCACTTGACCCTCAGAGTGCCATCCCTATCACTCCAACAGCTGAAAGAGCAGCATGAAGCGGACCACATGCTGTTCACAAGATTTCGGATGCGGCGACTCAATATGAGGGTCCGCCTGATTGCAAAAAAGTGGAGGGAACAAAACTAGAGTCTTGCGGCAGGACGGTTTTTGAGGTGTGCAATTTCATCAACTGCCGGTTGCTTCTGATGGACCTGGTAAAAATGGTGTTCAACAGATTTAGACCATCTCCAGACTCCAACACACACGACAAACAACTGCTCACCAAGTCTGCATTCAGTAAACATTGTTTTGGTGAAAGCATTCGTGCCGATGTAAAGTACTGTGGTTCATATTTATGCCGGCAATGCAAGTTATCACTTTTGATGTCGCTGTCCCGATTAGAATAATAAAAGGAGGGATGTTCAGAAGAGATGGAGAGGGAAAAAAAGGGGGTGGAAAAGAGAAGCACTCAGAGTCATGGAGGGGGGGAGGGATAAAAGGAAAGAGAATGAAAAACAAAGAGGGAGAAGATAAGTTATTTGAAAACAAGCATGTGAGTGAGGAAGATGAAGAGAGACAGATGCAGTGAAGTGTGACGTGAGCCTAGTTTAGATCTGGGAACTGAGACCCATTTCCATAACAGAACTGGTTTCAACTGTACCAGACGGAGCTCTGGTTATTTTATGCTTCGACCCTACACCAGGATGGAAAACCATTTACATGCTGCAGGAGCTCCCGTCAAACTGGACACAACGGAGGGTCAGAGAGCTGCTGAAAGCCTTGTGATTTTGTAAAGTCCGCCGAGCAAAGCGGGGCTTTAAGGGCAACAGCAGAATGATAACTTGGGAGGGTAGGAGGTAATTTAGGTCCAGCCTTCAGGGAGGTGAATGCAAAAAGAGCTTGTTTCAGGAACCCCGAAGAGATCACTGCAAGGGGCTTACTACAGAGGAACCGCCAAATAAGCTGTAACTCAGGATGGACTCTGCGCTGTCCCTGAGGTGGAGTCTGTAATCCATAATCTGACACCAGCTCACACAATGGACTTGTACTGGCCAAACACTGTCGGCTCCTTCAGTCTGCTTCAACCAAAGTGCTTGTTGGGTGGTTCAGTACTCTCTGAAACCCGTGTCCCCCACACAGCCCGACAATATGAACGTTTACTGTCGCCATGGCTACAGATGCCGGTTTAGAAGCTAACGTTTAAATCACGACGGCAGCGGGCTCAGTGGTTGATGACTGTGAGCCATCTAGGGCTACAACTGATCATTATTTTCATTTCCGATTAATCTGCCGATTGTTTTCGTGATTAATCGTTTACACGGCATTTAAAATGTCGAAAAATTGTGAAAGAATGCTCATCACAATTTCCCAGTGATGTCTTCAAATTGCTTCTTTTGTCCAACCAACAGCCCAAAACCCAAAGACTCTTCATTTACATCATATTAAATCACATCACATCATAAACGACAACGAAAAGCAGCAAATCCAGACGTTTAAGAAGCTGGAACCAGCAAAAGTTTTCCAGCAAACCAGCAACTCATTTCCTGTCGATCAATTAATCGAGTCATCGTTGCAGCTCTAGAGGCGTCGGTGTCGGACGATGCCCCCAGTTAGGGGTACGGGTTAAGGTTCGGCACGTGCGGTCTGGAGCTCGGGGGATGCATTGCATCGCGGCAGCGTTCACTGTGAATGTGGGCGTCTTTGTGAACACTGCAACAGGATATTGTACTACTTAGAACAAACAGGGCTTTGTTTACTTGAGGCAGTTTAAGCTCTGAGGTTGGTGTTACAGACTGATGCGTTTGTCACTTCATCATCCCCTCTGTGTCATTACATCTGCTTTGATTTGTCACTCTATTATCCAGCCATGCGACACGGTTTTGGCATTCTCAGCTCTGTTTTCAGAGACAGTTTATCACAGAGTACAACTGACTACAGAGATTTGCCTTGGTTGCATTTGCCGTGACATCAACTCATTATTGATGCCGTAACACACTACACACTGACACACGAGTCATGAAGACTGTTTTCTCCTACATCACATACAACATGAATGCAGCTGAAACAGGCAGCCTGTGAAATTAATAAGGAAAAGTGAGAAAATGTAAACGTGTCAAATAGACTGTTGAGAACCTCGTTAAGTCTCAGCTATTTAAACATGTGTTATCACAGTGTGAATGTCAGTCACTGAAACACCGGTGATGTATCTATCTCTTTAAGTTGGCTGAGTGTGTGTGTGTGTGTGTGTGTGTGTGTGTGTGTGTGTGTGTGTGTGTGTGTGTGTGTGTGTGTACTAGACCATTGAAGCCATGTCAGGCTTACATAATCGAACACAATCACCATGATGGCAACAAACAAGGAAAATAAAACCGAGGTAGAGCATAACCAGATATAGTTTCTGTAGTTAATGGTTGCAAATTGCACAGGAGTGTTGTATAAAAGTGGCAGGATTATGCAACTTCTAGGGATTAGATAATTAATGGTTGTGTGCAAAAGATTTCTCTTTAAGAGGGACACATCTGGCTCTCTCTCGTGATTGTTTGCTCTGGTAAAAACTTGTTTGTGGAGCAGATATTCTCAGAATTAACATCTCCGTCAATACTAACATTATATTTGAGTAAATAAAGCTTTCTTTGTTTATTTTTAACAAACTCCAACTGTGTTAGTGTTTGCAAATGCTGCAGCTCTCCCCAGCTAACTCAATGAAAGACTAATCAGAGAGCAGAGAGAAATTAAGGAGGGATTGATTAAAACTGCGACTGAAACATTTTCTACTGTGTTCTGCATGCTGCCTACAGTCTCACTTCATCTTAATCTATAATGAAAGCCTACACCTTGAGAATGTAAATCATGTACATACTGCAAGCCAATAAAAAAAAAAGGAGGGGGGGTGTCATTTTAATTGAAATGACATGAAAGAGTCAATCTGCCATTCAAACATGACAAAGAGATAGAGAGGTTGTTACAAATGTGGCCAAAGGCAGGAAGTAAAGGGAGGGATTTAATGTCGAAATGATATGTTGTTCATGTTTTATAACGCTGTTTGTTTGGTTTAGAGTCACTTTTAACAGGCAGCATCATTATCTAAATCACTTCGACCCGTCGACTACATTCACAGTAGCTGGGCAGCCGTGTGGTTTTGAAATCCAATAAATAATAAATTAAATTGGACTAATTTAAAAAATATATCTGATATTGCTTGTATACGCCTGCGTCTGCCTGTGTTTCTGCATCCCTGCGGCTCTGAAATAAAAATGATGAGTAAAACATTTATCATAACCAAAAAAAAAATCACTCGAATCAAATCTTACTCAAATCTCTAAAGATAAGGTTTGGGTTGATGTATATATTATATATACACACACATGTATATATAATACATACATGTATGTATTATATATACACACACATGTATATATAATATATACATGTATATATTATGATGTAGCTATAATATATACATCAGATGATTTAACCTTGTCTGCCTGATTTCTCTTTACACTTTTTACTGTGGAAATTATCCCTTCACCATTTATTTTCAATGTTCAATTCACATGTGGTTATTTTATTCATTAACAATTTTTCAATACATTTCATATCTCAACATATACAGTATCGATACTGCGACATAAAATTCTCATATATTTAGGATTTTCTACTGCAGATTGGACAAAACAAGGAACTTCAAAGAAATTGTTGGGGATATTTTATAAGCCCAATGATTAATTTATAATGAAAATAATCTTATGCTGCAGTCTTAAAACAGTTACAAATATCATCAACACAATATGCCATCAACCTTTGAAAAAAAATGTAAAATCCTGATGGTCAGCGACAGGAGAGCCCAAGTACTTAAATGCCTCAGTGTGCTTCCTGATGGGACACGGACCTTAAATGACCAAAAGATACGTTCTTCAGGATATGTGATTCGCTCCACTTGCTTTCAACAAGGGGGATGAGAGAAGACACGGACAAAAAGATAGTGTCCAATCTGGCCAGTCCATTATGGAGGGGGCGCAGGGGAAAGCAATAGAGCTGGATAAGTCTTCAAATCTTAAGTCTTTGCTCTGAAAAGAAGCACTGAATGAAAAAGACTTTCACCGGGGCCTGGAGAGCTCAAAGTAGTTTTTTTATGAGGAGGGCAACTAGAAAATTTGTGGGAAAAGGGCATCTGATTTGTTTTCTTCTGGTGCACTTAGTAGGCACGCAAGCATGTAGATTTGCCCTCTGAGCACATCATGTCAAGTGGATGGAAAAAGGAGCCAGTTAGGAGGGGGAGTAATGGAATTAAATACTCTTTTAAATCCCATTCGGTGACATCTGGTGCTATTCCGTGCTCAGAATAGTTTCCAAAATCTAAGTGAAATGAATCAATAATTAAAGCTTTTCTTCGTGTGCTTTGTTTGTGCTTATTCAGCGAAAGCTGTCGCGTAATGATCTGGCTGCAACTGATCGTTGCGTTTCAGACTGTGACCCAGTAGCTTCGAGGAGGAGGAAAGAAAGACAAAGTTTGCATAATGGCATTTAAAGATGCACTCTGTAAAAGTGACGACGGAAATAAAATTAATTTGTAAAGGAGGGTCATAAATAAAACAATCTTCTGTAAACACCACTAAAGTGTGTTGTCGACACATTTTAGTGGTGTTTAATGCTCGTAAATCTGTCGCAGAAGAATACACAACTTTTTTTATTACAGGCTGATTGGCCAAGTATCACTCATAGATCGCCAACAATGTCAAGGTGAGAATTCACTGGAGTCAGCGCCGCCTTCACTGGAAGAAGCCGGCAGCAGTGAGGCACTGCATTTTAAAAGCCCGTCTCGGGGCCCATTCCAACACAAAAGCTCTAATTAGGAAAGTGAATATTGCACTTTGGTGACCAGAAACACGACTCCAAATTAATGACAATGTTGTGTATCTGTAATCTGTATATAATGACGAAATGTGTGCTGTGTGTCGGTTACTGTTTGCTAACCTGCTTGAACTTTATGACCTGGTCGAAATAAAATGTGGAATGAGACTTGAACATGCATCTTATAGGTCTAATCTGTGGAAGCATGTGTCTGTTTCTTTACAGGCGCATCCCTTTATGTAAATACAACAGTGCATAACATAATAACAACCACAGGGAGGAAGCATTAAGACAACAGTTATGCATCACATCCTACAAGTTCAACATAACAGCAATACAGGAAAACATCTGTTGCACAACGAGGATGCTTTGTCAAACTAAATTACACAAGAGGAAAAAAAAACATGTTTTAACATCAGAGTTTGAGAAGAGTCGATTCAAGGAGACTGTCGATACCTGTTGTGAGATGGCAAGATTTATTATGCTTCCAACCTGTCCCCGGAATAGGAATGAGAAAGAAATGAACGCATTGAGAACAACTACCGCAATGAAATGGGGTCATAATTTAATTTTCCTCAACTGACAAGCTCCTAGTGGCTCTCTGGACAGCTCTCCTGCCCAGCATGCATGTGATTGAAATGGAGGATGAGGACTCCGTGTCACCGCCAATTCCATTTTCAACTTGCACTTCCTCCGCTGAGCTCAAATAAAAACCAAAAGGTAATTGCATCCTCATCAAAATACAGACAGCTGTATTTAGTGCAGTCACTGTAGAAGTCCATTTGCTGCTTCGTCTCTGTCAAGTGAGACAAATATTTACTGAGCCAGACACTTCCAGTTACAGACCGCATTGTGGGGGATAAACAAAAAGACCAAGTCTCTACACAGTGAGCCTAGAGATGTCGCTAACTGAATTCACAGAGAAGATGAATGATAAATAGTTAAGTGGAACATGGCATGCTTTTCTCCTGAATGACAGACCAGCACAAGGGAAACCTTTGTCATTCTCCTGCACCTGCCATCTGATGTTCTCTCTATTTAATAAATGGCAGAAAGAACGTCATCTTTACAGTTTGCTGCATCTCTGTACAAGTTTATCTATGAGGTGCCAGACTGGATGAAAACAACATCAAATCATCGCCAGGAGAGATGCAAACAAGCTGCCAGATATCATCACAGCGGAGTGTAACATGCAACAGAAAGTGCATGGGTGGTGGAGCTCCACTGTAAATCCCTTCAATAAAAAAAAGTTGGACATCGGTAGTGAGTTTTGTGTGTCATTGCAGACTTGTAATTCAAAGAATATGTAATGAATCTGATCCTTATTTACTAATTTAAACAGCCATTTCTGTCCAAGAGCCAGAGCTAAATGCTGCATGAATCCTTCTTATACACAGTAAAAGCCAAGAACACTGCAAAGACATATCTATTATGATACCAAGAGTCTGGCCATGTGGATGATTCACGGACTCAGAAGTCATTCATGTGTCCCGGTGTCATCAGTCGGGTGCGAAATGATTCTCAATACTAACGGAGGACCACCACAAATGGGTCCAACGCACAGAGTACAGAAAACTGTCAATTATCAGATGCTGGCATTGAATGCTCGCTCACATTTTTCGTCTTGTTGACTTGTTCTTTGAGCAGATGTTTCCATATTGAAACATTTTAGAAAGTATTTTAGGCAGGCAAAGTTCCTGTACTGGATGTACAAGAACCTTAAGACAAAACTAAACACTGATGCATTTGAGAAGTTTGTGAATATCATGTCGTTAAAAAGAGGTTTGTAAAAAAGAGATATGTTTATAATCCTCAAAGTAAGGTATTGTAAAATTCATCATTTCTGCATTTGCACTGAAAGCTGGGTATCACATTTTCACCAGTTTTGTAGCCAGTGCATGTTAAAAAGTTTGACTCTAGTTGAAATTTTACCCAAATAATGTTAAAACACTAAAAGCAATGTATGCAAAGCAGTACTAATTACAGAGCCGACACTGAAAACAGCATTACCCTTGGGAAGGAAAGGGCCTTCTTCCCCAAACTGGTGCCAAAAATCTGCAAACACACAGTAAACAAACCTGCAGTAACTGGTTTCTTTGTCCACTTAGGAACAGCAAGAACAACACATCCCCTTTTAACCTGATATGGTGAACTCGTTAGCAAACAATTCCCTATTTACACATCCAGCAGATACAGAGCGACACTGGCATTCATTTGGAGTTGTGCTTCTTTACACCTGGTGAGTATAAGTCCAATATTCACTCTCTGTCTATCTGTCTCCTGCTCCACTATGTTCAACAGCTGTTTGGTGCTGAGCAGGTGGCGTACTGTCCGTTTTGAGACGTTTGTCGCTGAAAATATCCGCCTACTGGGGCCAAAAATGGTGAGTGTGAACCAAAACGGTAAAGTTGCCGGATCAGAAAACCAAAAGCACAGAGCTGGAAGACATGTAGAGCTGCAGGGAACTGCAGACTCAGGTGATAATTATCGGTGGGTTCATCAGTACAAGTGGCCCCTTTCACATACATGTAGTTATGTGATTAATTGTTAATGTAAATATATAAACTGGTATGCAGTAGCGTGGTGATTTTCCTTAACTGGAACAAATGAAAAATGAAAACAGGCCCTGACCAAAAGTACACAAAAGTAAAGTGTAATGTTTTATATCTTTAGAAGCTTTTGAATGTCTCTACCATCCTCACATCAAGACAACTCACACAAAAACAAGTGGGGGCTCCTTTTCTATGATGTAACCCAGCCAAATCCAAGCAAAAAATCAAACGCTTTAAAAAGATATTCATGTTTGAAGAACAATACCGAAAGAGTGACTTTTCAATCCTTAATCCTTTTTTTCGACCAAATCCAACACACTCCCCAACACTTCCCACCTGCGAGCCTTTCAGTAAGGGTGAGCAAATAATTCACAAGACTGTTCTTAAACACAGAGCCGCTCAGATAAGATTAGCCAGTATGGCTGTGCATGAGAGATAAGTGTAGACTAATTCCTCATGTCTTGGGGGCAGAGTTCCTGCAGAGTCCCAGTGGGCTGACCTGCAGCTGAAGCTTCCTGGGATGCTACTAGCTACGACTGATCAAAGACCAGCTGATGACTGCGGTATCCTTGGCAGACAATTTGTACAGAAAGAGGAAGACATTTGTCTGTGAAGGTACTTCCTGATTTGCCTTACATGGCAAATGAAATCTTTGCATGATCACAGCAATGTAGCCCAGAGACACATTAGACCGCTGTTCAGTCTTAATCCTGAGGCGCGATGTTTTCTCCAGGCTGATTCGTATGCTGCACTCACTTCCTTTGTGGAAGCACGATGATAGGAAATCTCACTGAAGTCGACAACATGGGCGCCCATCTTGAAGCTGGCAAAGAGCACAATATAGCAAATATGGGACACCTGCTGTGTGACGAGCAGCTGAGAGCCAGGAGGAGGCTTTTCATCTGATTGGGAGCAGAACCAAACCGCGGCCATCAGTGGAGCTCCAGCCCTACATCTTTCCCAAAAAAGACAAACAACGGGAAAGATATCTGTTTTCATATCAAACACTTAACAGACTGAAAAAGCAGGAGGATTAAAAAGCTTTCGAACCAAAAGATGACAGTGCAGCGACAGACCCGTTTTATTACTCAGGGCGTGCTGGCAAACTTGCATCATTTGCCAAGAGATAAGACAACAGTCCTTCTTTTCCCCACTTCAAGCAAACAGAGTTCTGGAGCCATTCAGTGCAAAAAAAAACAAAAATTTTACTTTGGAAGCCAACACACTCAATTACTGTAGAGGGCAAGATAAAAGACAATACTTCATTTCAAAACAGATATCGACAAACATCTTTTGCTGTCAATACTTCTCATCCAAAGGCTCAGAGAAATCAGTGCAGGGTGCGCTTGTTTTGATGGCGTGTTATTTCACCCTGACAGCAGAACACGTCACAATCGTTTCCACGTTTCTTTCACTCTTTGAGGGGAACAATTTCAACTAAATGTCAAACTTGGCAAAACTGAGAAGAGATGTGTGCTACACATTCACTCATGTTCTTCTACACACAGCTATGCCACTGTCTTCCAATACCCAACAGTATGGGCGCACTGTAATTTGTCAAGGAATGAACAGCTCTTGTAAAACTTTCTCTGACATGGGAAATGGGAATATGAAACAGAGAATGTTCATAAATATGCAATGGGTGTTCTTAGCAACGACATTGCCTCTATTTTCCCATACAGATGTGATGTCATTTCATATTTGATGTGGCTATATAAAGCATGATACCAATGACACCTTTGAAGTTACAGAAAATAAAAATCAAGTCTTGCAGGGAGGTACATTCAGCACACAATATCTGACACTAATCAGCAAAAAACCCTGCTGTCCCTGGAATAGGCTGGAGATGATTCATTGATCTTTCAGCTAATCAAAGCAGACGTCTGCTTGAGTTTTAATCACAATCCTATTAGTAAACATTCCACGCTGGTAGGCTACTAACAACTGATGGGTTAATGCAATCACTTCCTTTAATCGTTTTCCTGACCTGCCAACTTATATGCACATCAAAGTCCACTGGCATCAAATATGCTGCAGCGCAACAGAAAAAAGAGAAGTACACTTCTTACTCAATTTTTTACATATATATATATCAATATCACAAATCTGCCGCAAGGTGCTTTACGATCTGTTCAGCAGAGGGTTGGCCATAACGATGAGCACAAAGAGCTGCCAACCTTGAAATGTTGACCAACCCGACCGATCCAGTATCACACCTCAGTCAAAGATGCATGTTGAGATGATAGATGAAAGCCTCTCACTGACCTATGATCATCGCGTCCCTTCCAATATCTGAAATATGGACATTTATCCCCCTCAGCATTTGTTTGTTTGTCTTTATTAACAGTAATTTCACCACTAGATGAGAACAAAGTGTTTGAACTCAAACAGAAAAAAAGCGTTTTTTTATTTTGGTCTAACGTTTGCACACAAAGCTGACTGTAACACTGGAACATTTCCATATGACCGGGACACCTGTGAGCCACCGTGATTGGATTACATGATGCAGGCACGACATGATGGATTTTCACAATAATAAAGCTGAACGGTGTTATGTACCTTGATGACCTGCTGGAGGATTGAGGCTCGCTTGGACCCGTCATGTGTAAACATCTGTGGTATCAGAGGATGCAAGTTTGAATAAGAGCCTGCACTCAACTTATATTCAGTTATATAGGCTATATTAAAACATCTGGTTGTGTACTGCATGCCTATACACCCTTTTACATTTCCAACCAGCTGTACTGGAGTCAAACAGAACTAAGTAGCAAGCAATGGAACGGATAAGAGGTCAATGGGTCACAGCTATGGTGCCTTAAGAGTTTTCCTGCAGCTTAAGCACAATCTCCTCAGAAGTGAGGAGAGTAGTGAGTAGAGGAGGTGAAATGAGCAAGTGTGGATAAATGACTTGAGGTACTATACTTCTTGAAAAAGAGGATTTTCAGCCCCCACTGACGATTGGAAGAGGATTCTGATGTTTCTACTCGAGTGAGAAGTTCATTTCATGATTGATGAGCCAGGACGGAGTAGAGTGGACAGTAGGTGGATTGATGGCCAGTGCAGCATTGGCAGAATGAAGAACATTGCCCAGCATGTAGGAAGTAGACCATGGCCTGGAGCTATGAGGGTTGTGGATCCCTTTGAAGTCGTGCGCGCCAGCACTACGGTTCTGAATTTGACATTATTTGAGAAAGACAGCAGTGGACGGAGTGTGAGCGGGGAGAGTTTGGGATAGCTGAAGATGAGGAGGGGAGCAGCATTGAGGATGAGTTGTAGAGTTGAAAAAGAGGGGGGGGGGGCAGCTTTGTGAGTGACTGCAGCATGAAGATGATGTCTGATGTGACAGATACTTTTAAAAGCTAAAATACAGACCAGGCTCTGCCAAACAGATTACTTCAACTAATAGAAAGCCATCTATGAATCACTCTGACCTTTCTTTTACATCCATCAGACAAGAGACCTTTATTCTAGTTTACATGCGTTTCTGCAACCTACTCGTCATGTGTAATGACTGAAAGATGTTCAAAAAGACTATTGTTCTGAACTAAATCAGTACAATCCATTAAGTAATTGAAATGTAATTAACCCAATCTGTAAAAATACTACAAAATGTCTGTTCCAGGTTGCAATCCATCAATTTTCTGCTTAAATTAAAGACAGGAGATTTACATTGTGCAAAATTTACTTAAAACTCAAGAACTTCAAATAGCTTTCAAGACGGTTTTCTCCTAGAACAGCATTTTCATTCTCTTTCATGTGGAACAACCCTCCTCTGGGGTGGAAAATTGAAATTTTAACAGTGGCAAATCACTGTCTCTACCATCCTCTTTTCCCCCCTTCCATCCTTGTCTACTGCAAGACAGTAAATTGACAAAGCAACATAAACAACATGGCCAAAGTAGCAGATTTTATAATGAAAAGATGCGGCAAAGCAAAGCTTTAACTGACGGTGAAATACATAACATTATACAAATGTAGATATCAATACTGAGCCGCTGTAGAGGGCCTGAGGGGTCTATATTCCTGGACAACTTATTTAACTTGACGAATATGAGTGTGGTGATATTGACTCTGTTCCTCGAACAGAAAACTCTTGTCTGAGTGAACTATGAATAACGTTACAGTAGTGGGACTGACACCTGGGCAGGAAACAGCTAATAACTCTTGGCCTCTAATTTCAACTGTGAACAAACAGCAACAGCGTGCATGAAATTACTGTCAGACAACTGCGTCAAAAACTATATGTCAGTACAGACGGGAAGGATCTGCAGCCAGGCTTATGGGACAGATGGTTTGTGTCGAGTCAGAGGGTTAATAGGTCTACTTTGGTGCACGGCCGACTACCGCATGAGAGTTAAAATCACATGCGAGTAGGTTCGCGTGTTCTAACATCACCCACAGTGTCGCAGGTTAAACTTGCGATGGTGGTCGGGCTAAATAATTCAACGAACGTCAGGCTTTTCATTTGAGGTTTAAACATTTACCTGACTCACCGGCGCGTCTGACAGAAAAGGTAAAAAGACAGAGACGGACGGGCAGAGACAGCAGGCGTGCTGACTGGACTGAAACAGTTGAAGATTAACATCTCTGTAATGGTGACAAGGCATTAACCCGTGTCCTACACATGACCTGTATGAAAGAGGTAATAGAGTAACATTTGTTGTCAAGTAAAATGGACAGAAGTTATTAGGTAAGTCCAGCTGGCCACTGGGGACGACATACAGGCACAGATTTGGTGCTCCGGTGAGTCTTTCCAGCAGCTTGACAGAGTTCGTACAGTATGTGGGATTGACTCAAAATAAACCACATTCATGGTGATAAAGAAACGTGTCACCCAGCGTGTCTCATTGTTAGTTAATAGTTTTAATGGAGCTCTCCGGCACAGAGGATTAAGCTCCATCAGGCTTTGGATACACCGGGAATACTTGTATTCATTCATCTGTTGACAATGAGAAAAACAGAAATTATCACCAGACTTATCCTTTAAAAACAAGCTCAGACCCACACTTGTCTGCATAAATACATAAACGAGAAGAAGTCCTACAGGACTCTCACATCACCAGCTGATGAGGCCACGTGGAACAGATGCTGCCAACTTGTGATTTTGGTGATTCTTGTGTTGAAATGAGCTCGGCTGAGACTTTGGAAGATAATCAATGGTGACTTCAGAGTCCTGACTGAGTGCAAATTGGCAGCAGAGTGAAGGAGTCTCAACTGTAAAAATACTTTTTAGTTTAGGCCTGAAATAAGACAAATGAATTGTGGACGCTGGGGCACAACAACACAGAGTCTTCACGAATGGAGTCCGATAAAGGGAGAGTATTAAAATCTCAAAGAAAGCAACTTGACCTGCCTTTGGATGAAGGTTTCACTCTAAAGGACATCAAACACCGTTGACGACTAAGAGATGGATATATCCGTCCTTGCCTTCAATGCACCTGTCATTTCAAATATACAGCTTTTCTATATAAAAGTGACTAACATTTTAAACATTAGCATGTAAAGGTCCTCATTAAACAATCCCAACACCTCTGGTCTCGAGTGGGAGACATTTGCTTTTTGAAAGGTGCTTTAAGATATGATGTATTATTATGTATTGAAATTGCAGGTGTCTATAATACAGTATTCTGTAGTTGCATTAGGTCAAGACTTTGTTAGTAAGACTTTTAAACTTCACTGACTATAAAATGGAGGATTTTGACAATTTCCTGGAAATAGATTTCTGTTTGAGAAAAGCTTGAGGTGCGTGTAAAAAGCTACATGCTGAGCAGTGACATCTGCTGCCAACTCTAAAATATAATGATCTACAGTAAATTATTAGGGCCAACTGTTTTTGTGCATTGCACCTGTTTTATGGTGTTATAAAACTCAGAGGAGAACGCGGTATAAAACAAACCAGATCAATGGCAACACAGTTATAGACATTAGATGTGGATTTCACAGAACAACATATTCAATCAATGACCCTGAGGCAATAACATCTTAATTACAACAGTTCTGTAGCGAAGATTATCAGACAGTGACGGTCCCTGGCAACACACAGAGGTAATTTAATTACCACTAATAGGTAGGAACATGTGTGTTTTTTTCTTCCATCCTTGGATTGTTCAGGTGGTAAAGAATCCGTCAGTTTCAGATACTCTGATCAGAGTTGAGAGAAATCAGCAGTAAAGTACATCAAGTCTCTCAGCTCCTCGGTTTGTACTGAAATGGTGGATGATGATTCAAACACCCGAAGAAAACGTCAAAAAAAGAAATTCAAGACATGTTTCAACACTCACTTCACGTTTCACTTCAAAAGAAATGAGATGAAATGTAATTAATACTTGAATTAATATTAGATAAATAGACATAAAATGAGGCATTTGATGTCTGGGTTTCAGACAGGTAGGGCAATCAATATTAACAAGATTCAACGGGGAACACTGACCTTTGATATCACAGCTTCGGCATATTGTTGCCTTCTGACTTCTCCTTTGCTACTTTAACTTCAGTCGAACGAGTGCATCCCGAAAAATGAGAAAACCTTGAGAAAATAACGTCATATTGACTCGTCATCAAGCTAAAACTATGACTGTGGGATGTGTTTGAAGAGCGTGTTTGCAGTAATATTTCAAGCAATAAATGCCAAACATTTGACGGCTCTGAAATGTGAGCTTTCGCTGCTTTTCTTGGTCTTAGATTATAATAAATTGAATATTTTGGGCTTGTATCAATTTGCAGTAGATTTTGGACTTTTAGTCAGATGGAACAAGAGATTCAATGACGTCTCCTTGTGCACTCGGGTATTATGATGATTAGGTAGCATTTTTCACTGTTTTGTGATGTTTTATAGACCAAACCATAAATAGATTATGAAAATAATAGTTAGTTGGCCAATGTATGCAAAGCCACATATAATAACCAAATTGATGCTCAGTGTGATGAACTTGTTCCAATGTTAAGCACTAAGTCTAATTAAAGGTCTAACGAAAGACGCTACACGCCTTTTATACAGAAGACACTTTGATATGTCACAGCATGAAAAGCAGGAAAAAATGGATGGCTGAATTCTATTTAGCTGCTTCAGTTACAGGGTGTTGGTATTGTGCGTGCTGGCTCACTTTCACGTCGTGGCTTACTGGGACACTTGAGTAGAACGGAGGCGTCAGTAATGTTATAAGTAACACCTGTGCTTTTCCTACTGTGACAAGAGGCCTGTTGAGTTTCATTGTGTTTCTGAGAGACGAATCACAGACGAGTCAGGACGTCTCGGCCTCTACTGCTTCCACCGCTTTTTAAAATCCGTCTCTTGTGAGTCCAACAACTTTATGGAGGTGCGACACTGAAAGTACCTCTTTCACAGAAATATTGAATTATCACCCTCAGTGCCAAAAACTTGACATTGCAGCGATACGAGGTTTTCAAGTCAGATTGCCGATGAAAACAGTCGTATTATACCAAGGTCGAGTGTCAATGAAAGCATGGTGCAGTGTTGAAGCAGTATACTAGCTTACTAAATATATATCATTTTCTTCATGTTAAATACAAGTGTTGTGCTAACATTTTCAAAAAGCAAGAGCCTGTCAGTTTTGTGTGTTTTCCCCTCTTCGAGCTGTGGCCAGCTCTCATTTATATAACTGATTATAAATACAGCTTTATTTCAAGTTGCCTTATTTGTATTATATGTCTCTTTTCAAGCTGTTCTTGCTACGATGGTGTGTTAATACTTTGTATGATGCACTTGTCAGCACTTACACAAAATACATATTTTCTGTTTTATTTCAGTTTTCTTCACGTTTGAAAAACAGCCTGCTACATTAGCTGAATACGGTAGATTCGAGTCATCTCAGAGCATATCTGTTGGGCATTTGTTCATTAAATTTCCTCAGCCTTCCTTGCTGTAACCTTCTTCAAGCAAGAGCACCCTGATTAACAAGAAGAATTTGAGCTGCCTGATGTCCCGCCATAATCAGCATGGTACAGTCAACATAACCACTTATCCTAATGAGGTCATTAATTAAGCAAATTAAGGCAATCATTATAAAATGTTTCAATGTCATATATATACATAGCAATTGATCAGAATTCATGTGAAGTTCAGATATTTAAGCATAATGAAGAGACAGCAGTTTTAAGATGTAAATACATGCAGGAAAATGCCACAAGATCTCATTAGTCCGGCCACTCTGGAGGGGAATGTGTGGATTAACCGCTGCTGCTCCTCTCATTTATTATTTTCCAGTTGTTGTGTTCACAAGAATGCTTCTATGTGCAGATGAAACCATGACAACCCGTCATTCTGCCCGACACCTAACATAGCGGAGGCACATTAAACATGGATCATGTCCTCAAAGTAGGCCACTGCAGCTCCAGACACCTCCAGAAAAACTCTTCACGCAGTCGTCTCAGCACTTAAACATGCGACAGAGCTTAGAGCTGCTGCGATACTCCGAATGGCAATCCTAACACATTGTTCCAGACTGCCACCATTTAGTCACGTTTCAAAATTTAAAACTGGTAAATGTGCACTTTTCTTTGATCTGGCTTGCTTATTTGTTGGTCATCAGGAGGCAGACGTGATTGGTGTGTGTGTGTGTGTGTGTGTGTGTGTGTGTGTGTGTGTGTGTGTGTGTGTGTGTGTGTGGACAGCTAACACGTGGCTGTCATCACCGGCAAAAGTGCCTTCCAAGTTGGCAAAACATTGGCCTTCACTAAGCAACAGGGCTGACAAATCTCTTACAGATCTTTTAACAATCCTCACTCTTTTTGTATTCGCAGAGAGCGACGGACAAAACATTCAAGCAGCAGGCTTCTTATTTTTAGCAGACACTGTCGCCTTTTGCAGGTTGAAATCCTAATCAAGAAGTCGGCGTCGGCGTCTGTGGCTAATTACATCTTCGACTTCCTCCCTCGTAACATGGAGCTGCTGCCGTTTGTATACCGGCCCCACAGATCCACAGATGATGCGGTCTCCCAGGTTCTGCACACCACTCTCTCTTATCTTGACAGCCAGAAGGGGGGCTATGTGAGACTGCTCTTAATCAATTACAGAGTCCACACCAGACTCGTAAAGTGATTGAACTGGGACTGAATACCCCCCCTGTGTGCATGGACCTCCAGGTGGTCAGGGTGGGTAGACACACTTCCAACTCCCTAACCCTGAGCACAGGACCCCCGCAGGGTTGCGTCCTCAGTCCCCTGCTGTACACACGACTGTGTGGCCAGATTCAGCTCCAGTTCCATCATTAAGTTTGCAGATCTCCGAGCCTACCCGGTCCTCCGGTCACTCTGGTGCCAGGATAACAGCCTCCTCATGGAGCCGATTGTGGATTTTAGAAGAGCACAACAACAACGGCGGACGTCCACGCCCCTGAGGATTAATGGGACTACTGTGGAGAAGGTAATACCTGGCAGTCCACATCACAGAGGATCTGACATGGACAGCACAAACAGAAAGTCTGGTGAGGAGGCAAGGCGGCACCTTTACCACCTCAGAGTCTCTCTGGGGATCCTTCACAAACACCACAGCCTGGTTTGGCAACAGCTCCGCTCAGGACAGGAGGGCTGAACTGCACTCCCCTCCCTGCAGGACTTACACAGCAAGAGGTGCAGAACCAAAGCCTGTAGGATCATGAAGGATCCTCACCACCCCGACAACAAACTGTTCCAGCTGTTGCATTCAGACAAGCGCCTCCGCAGTCACGTAGCCAAAACAGAAAGACTGAGACAGAGTTTCTTTCCTCAGGCCAGGCTTGTGATCACTGATCTCACCAGGGCCCCCCCACGAAGTTCCACATACTCATCACCTCATACACACACATATAAGTACACATATACACATGGTACACATGAATATAAATGTATATGTTGGCAGTATTGTAAATATTGTAACTATTCTAATTTCTTTCGTATCGTTGTGGTTGCTTCC